>NW_026652279.1:136641891-137241891 GCF_009828535.3 Hylobates moloch
TTAGCTTCTTTCTCCTTTCCTTGGTTCGGATCTTCCATTTCTATTTTATTAATAGCCTTAATGAGAAGCCACTCCCAAGCTTTTTCTAGAAAGAAGCACAGCACAAATAAACTCCATAAATAAATTTAAAAGTACAACACAGTGATGAAAATGTTCTGGAACTAGATAGAGGTGATGCTTGCACAACATTACGAATGTTCTAAAAACTACGGAGTCGTCTCCTTTATTTAAAATACTTCACTCTATAAGAATTTTACCTAAATTTTTTAAAGTGCAGCATAATTCCAGCAAATAGCATATGGGTAGCATGAAACAATCATATTACATTCTTCTCATTTGCACTGTGGTGTGTGGAGAGAAAATTAATCTCCCCTCTGCCATGTGAACTGTCTCTCTCCCCTGCTACTACTTATGTTCCTGTATCATTTTCCGCTGCTCAGCTTATGTCAAAAATACTTAAACATTCTGTTAGGCCAGTGGTTTCCAAACCAGCCTGGTTCTGGAACTCAGAGAATTTTTTTTCAAAAGATGTCTTTCAGAGAATACCAGCACATAAATCAAATAAAACCAGCTGCTCTGGCTGAAGACACTGAGCAAGAGGCCTAGGCCCTCCAGACGCTATCCCCTGACGGCCGCCTCAGGCTTCCTCATCACAACAACAGGCCACACCAAAAGCTGGAAACAGACACTTTAAAAAGAGAAAAAAAGACTTTCATATGACATGTCTATGTCACCACACCTAAAATTGTTATCTTCTCTCCTGTGATCTAGATAATTACTTCAATCCTCCATATCCCTCATATATCAGGGATTGAAGCCTTTTATGATTTAATACCGTATAGTTCAACTTCCACCAGTTTCTTTGTTGAAAATTACTTGACGGCAATTTGTAAAAGCTTCTGTGGAATGGTTATGCAATGGAATGTGGGTTAATGTTTAGTCATCGAAATTAGTTGGCAGGTTCTTAGAAAACTATGAAATAAAAATAAATTTTCTATCAAACATTTTCTCATTATTATTGCTTTTACTGCTACTGTTAATAAAGGTTTTAAGTTATAGTCCCACATTTTTAATTAGTGTCTTAATTTAGCTTTGTCAACCAATATGACAAGTTTTACAAAGATATGCTCACAGTTTTATATATATGCTCACAGTTTTATCAAGATATGTTCATGTCATATATCCATAGTTTCTGCATACATGGAGCTTTCATATACTAATTAGGGTTATTTTGGGTCATAAACTCCAAGATAGTACCTTTATTTACTACGGAGGAAATGCAAAAAGCTAATCTAATTTCCAATTTCTAGGCAGACAATAACATTTACTGAGTAATCCCAAGCATTATAAACTGATTATAAAGCACCTTTAATAAATATGGAGTTTACTTGAAAGGAAGGGTAAACATGAAGATGTACTTTAAAAATGTAAGCAACCAAAAAACAAGTCAAAACTTAAGTAAGTGGTGTAATGAAATCAGTCAAAAGAAAAATAACACAGTACTAGTCAAAACATGGTCCAAAAGAAATTTACTTACTTAAAATTCCATCTTGTACTAAAGAATTAATTTACAGATGTTATCAAAAAATATAAAATTAATTCAAGTACAATAGTTTAAACACTAGTAATGATTTAGTTTGCTTCACAGGACACAGCCAAGTGTCAAAACAATTATATTATCAGTTTTTTGGTTAAACTCTCCTTTTAATATATATACACATATATGTGATATAAAATACATATTGCATGAATATATTTAATGTATATTATATTGATTACAAATATGATATTTACATAACACATTATATATAAGTATATAAATTATAATATAGAGCACATATAAATATACATACAAAAGTTTCTGGAGTTTTTTTTTTGAGACAGGAACTTGTTCTGTCACCCAGGCTGGAGTGCAGTGGTGCAATCATAGGTCACTACATCCTCAAACTCCTGGGCTCAAGGGATCCTCCCACCTCAGCCTCCCGGGTAGCTAGAACCACAGGCTAGCACCACCATGCCTGGCTACATTTTTTATATTTTGTAAAGATGGAGTCTCACTCAAAATATATATTATAAATATTAATATGTATGTCATATATTTGACAAAATATGTAATATTACATATCTATATTACAAATAGCCGAGTTAAATGAAAACAGTCCTAGAATGTATGCTTAATAAGTAACAGAAAAAAATTATCTACTGACTCTTAAATACAGCATTTGATTACAAGAAAAAGACACACATAATAATAATAGTTATTATTTTATAGAGCATCTTTTATGTGCAGACACTGCAAGGCACTTTTTTTCGCTCTAATAAGTAGGTACTATTCACTCCATCTTATGGACAAGAAAAGTGAGTCTCAAACAAGTTAAGTGATTTACCCAAACCACACAATTAGTGGCAGAGAAAAGTTCTGAATTAAGAGCTCTTCATGCGCACTGCAATGCAAATACGGTAAAGAAATGGTACATAGATCAATTTTGCAGGCACCTAATAAAATAAGACATACTATACTTTTGGGGGAAATAGAAGGACACTTGATAAGAATGTGGCTGGCCTTTGTCCTAGCTCCTGAGTGGTAACTTCTAAATCACTGGACTCTTCCTATTGATAGGAGTATCTTTATTATTCATGGTGGGGCCCTCAAACTACACTTGATAGTTTATGCTAATGAGGGGGCTCACAGTGGACCCTAGATAGTTTATGGTAATAAGAGGACCGAGAATGGAGAATGGCCAAGCTAGAAAGACCAACCATGTGATTAAAGGTGGGGCTTGGGGCCACCAGGTGATATCAGCCTGACCTTTGGGGAGGTGGGAAGGGCTGAAGATTGAGTTCAACCCTATGTCTAATGCCTCAATTAATCATGCCTATATAAGGAAGCCTCAGTAAAAACTCCAGACACTTAGGTTCTGGTGGGCTTACCTGGTTGGCAGTATTCTCCGCATATTGTCACAAACCGATGCTCCAGAAGGAAAACTAGAGTATTGATCACAGTGTTATACACTTACAAAAAGAGATCAAAGTTACCAATTTCATCCTTTCTATTTGTAATTTCCTGGAAAAAAAGCCAGATAACATATCTGCATGTATCTGAATGGATGTGATAAAATTTAAATAAATGTCAAAGGTGCTATCAAAAGACTTAATACTGAAGGGCTTTTTTTGAAAGTATAAAGCGAATGAAAAGACAACAGTAACATCTGAAACATACACGTGTCAGGACTGTTGCTATTATACTAAATGAAGGACACCTCTGGAGGAAAACGGAAATTCTGACACTACATCATAATGAAGAAAAACAAGGAAAACAATAAAAAGAAATGAATGGCAACTATGGCCACTGTGATGTAAAGTAGGGCTCAATAAATACAGGTTTAATAAACCCATAACATTACATTTATAAAAATGTTGGCAATTGTAGGTTTTAGTCTTTTCTGCCAAAAATAAGCAAAATTTCAAGAAAATCATTTTCAAATGCATTAAAATTCCTATCAGCTTCTGTGAGGCTTATTCTTCGTATTTCTAACGTTCCTGGCACAAATCAGTCATAATACATAATTCCTGAATTAATTAAATTTTATATTATATTACTTTATAAATAGCATAAATAAAATTTTTAGGTAGCATTTTTCTTGCTTTAAAGTATGTATATATATATATATATATATATAAAAATATATATACTTCCACTAGGTAGAGAAAACATTTTCTATTTTAAAAAGATTATTGGCTGGGCGCAGTGGCTCACACCCATAATCCCAGCACTTTGGGAGGCCAAGGTGGGTGAATCAGTTGAGGTCAGGTGTTCAAGACTAGCCTGGCCAACGTGGCAAAACCCTGTCTCTACTAAAAATACAAAAATTAGCCAGGCGTGGTGGCATGTGCCTGTAATCCCAGCTACTCAGGAGGCTGAGGTGGGAGAATCTCTTGAACCGGGGAGGCAGAGGTTGCAGTGAGCCGTGATAGTGCCACTGCCATCCAGCTTGGAGGACAGAGCAAGACTCTGTCTCCAAAAAAAAAAAATTCTTATTTAATAATATCGAACAAGAAAAATCATATGTGGATCCTGTTACCTGGCATTGCCAATAATAAATGAAACAAACATGAAAATAAAAGGAATATTCTGTAAAAATACAATTATTTCTAATAATCCATCCTGTAATAAATCTCTATTGTTTTTGTTTTTGTTTTTGTTTTTGAGACAAAGTCTTGCTCTCTTGCTTAGGCTGAAGTGCAGTGGCATGATCATGGTTCACTGCAGCCTCCACCCTCCAGGCTCAAACAATCTTCCTACTTCAGCCCCCTGGGAGCCTGGGACTACAGGTGTGCCACCATGCCCAAGAGTTCAAGACCAGCCTCGGCAACACAGCAAGACCCCATCTCTACAAAAACAAAAATAAAAATAGATTAGTGATCTTTCCACCTTATATTCCCAAAGTTCTGGGATTACAGGTGTGATCCATGGCACCTGGCCTCTATTGTGATTTATTAAAAGAAAGTAGACAATCTAACATTCTGAAATGTTATTTAAAGTACCTACTCCTACTACTTAATAGGTTCTTTCCAGGCTTTGACAAAAAGATTAATAGAAATGTTAGCATAGATATTCCATTTTAAATTCTTACAAGATTTATCCTACAAAATTTAAAAATACGGTTCACATGAAATTACAGCTGCATGCAAAAATTACTTCCAACTTTTAAGTAAAAGATGTTATCAGATCCAAAATTAAATACAGATTCTACCTTGCTATATTTATTCAGTTTCTGCAGAAAAACATATCGAAACTGCTAGACTTTATTAAGCAATAGGCAGCTTCAAACTGGCAGCAGGTCGCTTTCCAACAGAATTTATTGGGTGGATTTTGGCATGTTAGTACAGGATGTCTGGAGATACTAACAAGCAAGACCTAACAAGAACACACAAATCCCCAGTCCCTTTTCCCAGGGTTTATAATGATCTGATCTAAAGGTATATTTTTTTCTTTTGAAATACGATCTGTAAAGTCCTTTGTATAACTACATTGGAAATGTACTCCAATATAACCTTTTATAGGTGTTAGATTCCTCTGTCTAATCCCAAGCTACTGTTTCAAATTTAAAAATTAAGTACTCTCTGGGAAAAATGTAAACATGAGTATATAAATGCTTTCCCTAGTTAAATATATGACTACTCTTTCATCTGCTTCTGATTCTTTCTTCAGTTAGAGAAGGTAGAGATTCTGTGTAACTGATCAGAAAGGTCAAAATTATCTGGTTTTCCCTCCCTCCCATCCTGCCTTTCCGACTACACGGCTCAATGAGAACTGGAGAACCTTCATCCACCATCCTGTAAATAAGTCGATGAATTAACCCTCACTCTCCACTGCCTCTGTAAAACATGCATGTTCCATGTGCCCACAGTCCACTGGCTAAGGATAGCTAGGGGCCCCCACTCCATACACCTAGACATCTCTGTCCTGAATTGAACCCAATGCTTATAAGTCAACTGTGTTTGTCCCCAGTCCTATTTGTGCTTACTATACAATGATTATAATTATATTTATGTAATTAAATATATGTAAGCTAATAAAATTGGAGTTAAAAAAAAAAGTCTTACAAGACACAAAACAAAAAATTCACCAAGCCAAGTGCCATGGGACAGGCCTGTAGTTCCAGCTGCCTGGGAGACTGAGGCAGGAGGATCACTTGAGCCTAGGAGCTCAAGTCCAGCCTGGGAACATAAATAAAATTTTTAAATTACATACATTTTTTTAATTCACTAAAATGAGAAATTGTCAAATCAAGTACAGACAAAACAATCATAAAATAAAACGAGGAAAAATGATAAAACTTCAGGATGACTTTGAACTCTAACCAATTCACAAGTATCTTTATATTCTCACGAACGCTAAAGGTACTTTTAACGTATGATATAGTCAAAAAACCGAAGAGTCTCCACTGTCACTAATGCACCCATATGTAAAGACACGGCCTTGATGTGGACCTACCCCAAAAGCCTAGCAAAAGGTTGGCTTAAAATGTTTAGGAAATGTATCCTTTCTAATACCCTGCTTTAAAGAAAATATTCACCAATCAACTGCCTAGCTCAACTTAACAAGTAAAAGGACTTCTCTTCTAACGCATATATATAATACATTTATAAATATGAATCTGCTACTCATATAGGCTTTTTTTTTCCTAGGGACAGGGTCCCACTATATTGCCCAGGCTGGCCTCACACTCTTGAGCTCAAACCATCCTCCCACCTCAGCCCAGTAGCTAGGATTATAGGCATGCACCACTCTCAGCTCTCACATAGGCTTAGTGTCCGATATAAACCACGTGGATTAGACCAAAACAAACAAAAAAAAGCCATAATAGCTATAAATAAATCTGGTTCACTACAAAGTGCTGAGCTAACAGAAACCTGAGCATCCAAAGACCTCAGGTGTTTGGGATAAGCAATGATTTCCTAGAAAGGATACAAAAGCACTAATATAATAGAAGACTGATAAATTGTATTTCATTAAGAGCTTCTGTTTCTCAAAAGAGAATGAAAAGGCAAGCAACAAACTAGAAGAATGGATTTGCAATATATATATATCTCTCTGAAAAAGGACACATATCCAGAATATTTAAAGAACTTCTACAAATCATAAGACAATTTTTTTAATGGGCAAAAGACCTGAACAAGCACTTCACAAAAGATAACATCCAAATGGCCAATGCATATGAAAAGGTGCTTAGCACATCATTAGTCATCTGCAAAATGCAAATTCAAACCTCCATGACATACAAATACATTCCCTACAAGAATGGCTAAAATGTAAAAACTAACAATATTACACACTAAGAAGAATGTAGAGCTATTAGAACTATCACACATTGCTGGTGGGAGTGGAAACTGGTCCAACACTCCAGAAACCTGGCAGTATCTACTAAGCCCAAACCAATGCTATACAAAGACATAGCAATTCCTCTCCTAGGCATATATGCAACAGAAATGACAGCCTACGTCCACCAAAAGACATACACAGAAGTGTCCATAACACCTTTATTCATATTAATCACAAGTTTGCAACAACACAAAGCCCATCAGCAGTAAATGGATAACTAAATTGTGGTATACACACTACAAGAATAAAAAAGGGCAAGTTTCTCCTGTATGCAACACCACGAATATACCTCCCAGACACAATGCTGAGTAAAAGAAGTCAGACCCCAAAGAGTGCATACTGTAGGATTCTATTTATATAAAGTTCAGGCACAAGCAAAAGTCATCTATGATGACAGAAATCAGGATAATGATTTCTAAGGGGGAATGGGTATCAACTGGAAGAAGGTCTAAGAAAGCACTGAGTGCTGGAAATGTTCTACATCTTAATATGGATGTCAGTGACATGGGATATACATTATACATCAATTTAAGATTTTACTAACTAATTAAATGGTTTATGTATTAATTAATACTGACAGACCTTAAGGCCAGGGTCTTCAATTGATACTTTTGCCCAGATCATTCTTTGTTTATGGGAGGCTGTCCTGTGCACTGTAGAATATTTAGCATTATCCCTGACCTCTCCACTCATTAGACGCCTACAGTACCTACGTGACCAGCCTGACAACCAAAAGTGTCTCCATGTCTCCAAGATATTGCTAAATGTCCACTGGGGAATAAAATCACCTGGAGTTGAGAACCCTTGTGTTAAACTACTGGTAGACATGGGAGAATACAGTAAACCTCCTTTTATAACCTCTCAAAGTAGGAACCGGAGTACAATTAAGACCATGACATAGAAATTAAGCACTATAATCCTTGACCTACAAGAAGGACTTAAAAGTCTTTCATTTGACACAAGCAATATTTATCCCAAACTGCCTAATCACAAGAAGTACCTAGGATGCTTGTGAACATGAATTCCTAGGTGCTTGCTCTAGAGATTTAGTTTCTGTAAGTCTGTGGTGAGGCTTAGAAATCTCTGTTGTCCAACAAGCACCTCAGGTGATTTTTACAAATGAAACGAGAGTTCCCTAACCCCCTCATGGGTCTTACAACAGGGGTGTGACTCGTCTGCTAGGTCAGCCCTGTTGTTCGCACAAACCCCTTATGGGATGGGGAGCATGCAGATGGGCAGGTGCAGGAGTCAGGGTAAGCGCTTTTGGTCTCTAGCCCCATGGTAGCATCTAGGGGTGTTACAATTAATGCCCTTTCAAGTAGTTGCCGTTCATGGATGGCAAAGTGTTAAACCAGCCCAGTGGAGAGTTAGGGTGACAGCCTTTTACACCCTCTCCTCTTGGTACCCGGGTCCTTGTCTGGCATCCAGGAGGAATCGGGTCACTCGGACTTGAAGGATGATGAATGGGAGGATTTTATTGAGTGGTGCAGGTGGATCTCAGCAGGACGGATGGGGAGCTGGAAAGAGGATGGAGTGGGAAGATGGTCTTCCCCTGGAGTTCGGCTGTCCCCTGGCCAATCTCTTCTCCAACCATCCCCAGCCAAACTCTCAATGTTCAGATGCTCCTTTTCTTCTCTCCTTCTCTGCTGCACAGCTCTGCCACTCTGCTGCTCAGCTCTGCCACTCAGCTCTGCCACTCTGCTGCTCTTCTGCTCCTCTGTTTCTCTACTCGTGACTCATGGAGCTTAGGGTTTATATGGGCTCGGGGTAGGGATGTGGCAAGCCATAGTGGTCTTGGAAAAAGCAACATTTGGGCGCAAAAACAGGAATGCCTGTTCCCATTTAAGGCCATGGGTTTCCAGGCTTGAGGATGGGGCCTTTGACAGGGAACCGCCCTCTTTTACCCAGTATTTCCCTGCGTCCTATCTGTATCATAAACAAGCAAGTGTTAAAACAGTACTCTACGACCACTCTATTTAATGTATACCCCTTAGGTAGAAAACCTTTTAACTATATTTCATGAAAAAAATCCTAAACATTTCTACAAGTATCTTTTTAATGGTTTTTTAAAATCTCATGCTTTTAAAAAATAAAATAAAAGTCTACTAAAACTGAACTACTAGACATAAGAGTTAGCTAATATTGTCAGAAAGGCAAGTCAAGCCAGTGGCTATGTGTTCTCCTGGGGGCCTATGAAACTGATACTGTCTCTGCTTGGCCTTCCCTTTCAGACCTAGGGCCTTAGAAAAAGAAAGCACTAGGTAAATGCAAACTGGGACCTTGTTTCACATATCCTTTCTGCCATTCTTTTGCCTCAAGAGTCTCCCTCCTTACCTCCTCCACCACTCTCTCTTGTCACAATCTGGTTCTACTGCAATTCCCCATTCTCCCCCTTAACCTAATTACCAGCTCACTCGTTGGCACACCTGATTCCTCCAACAAGCCCTGGGCTGGTCACACTCTGATCCGCTCCAGTCCTGGCAGGAAGGAGAGCATGTTTTTTACCAGCCTAGGGCAAGCAATGCCTTAGCTTCAAGGTCATTCTTTTCACTAGTTCTTTGTGTTTTGTTCTCAACTGCTCTTCAAACTTCCCTGCCTTTCCCTTCCCCACAACACTGACCCCATACTGTTCATTCTCGATTTCCTGTTGACACATTCTTCGCCTAATACCTAAACTTTATCTTCTTTAACCGTGTTTCTGATTGATTGTGTGGCTTCAGTTTGTATGACTCCCTCATAAATGTGTGTTTTTATGCTTGGCCACCACTACTTATTAATAACAACTATGTTTCTTACTGTCATTCTAACGACATTCTACTGGCTTGACTTGCCTTTCTCACAATATTAGCTAACTCCTATGTCTAGTAGTTCAGTTTTAGTAGACTTTTATTTTATTTTTTAAAATAAAACCTCTTTTACCTAGCTCTCTATTAAGGACCTATATGCTTTCTCTGTGTTCTTTTTCCCAAAACAGTGGTAGGACCATTCACTGTCTTAATTATTTAACATTTTCCCTGTGTGTTCTTTTTCTTCCAAACACAATATGAACCTTTTAGTGTCCTGGTCTATCCTTATGCTTCTTATAATCCTGGACACATAGCACAGTCCTACTGAGAAAGGAAAGACTTGAAAACAACAAAAAAACATATATTTTGTTAAAATTATTTCAATAAAGCATATAAATAATACATATTGGCAAGGCGCGGTAGCTCACACCTGTAATCCCAGCACTTTGGGAGGCCGAGGTGGGCGGATCACGAGGTCAGGAGATCAAGACCACCCTGGGTAACACGGTGAAACCCCGTCTCTACTAAAAATACAAAAAAATTAGTTGGATGTGGTGGCAGGCGCCCATAGTCCCAGCTACTCGGGAGTCTGAGGCAGGAGAATGGCGTGAACCCGGGAGGCGGAGCTTGCAGTAAGCCGCGATCATGCCACTGCACTCCAGCCTGGGTGACAGAGCGAGACTCCATCTCAAAAAAAAAAAAAAAAAAATAGTAATAATAATAATACATATTAGTTATCGTGTTAGATGCTAAGGATACAAAAATGGCCCTATCTGTACTTTCAGTGAGTTTACAAACTAGTGAAGAGAGGCTTGCAAATCAACAATAAAAATACTCTACAATTGCCTCAATAAAGCCATAAACAGGGAAGCACAAAGGAAGGAACAACTTTCATCTGGAGGATGGGGATTGATATCAAGAAGACTACAGCAAAGGAAGTGACTTGTGAATAGGGTTTGTAAAGATCAGGAAACCAGGTGAACAAGACGGCATTCCCAACAAAAAGACCAATGTGTGTAGAGAGAGAAGTGGAAGGCCAGGTGGGCACGAGGAATGGTGAGAAGTTCAGAGAACTGGAAAGCAGAGATGGAGTTCAGAGAAAGAGAAGGAGAGAACTACCAACCCATGGTATGGAGCTTGAACGTTCTCTGAGTAACTGGACTGGTTATAAGAAAGAAGAAAGAGGGGCCAGACGCAGTGGTTCACACCTGTAATCCCAGCACTTTGGAAGGCCAAGGCAAAAGGATCGCTTGATCCCAAGAGTTCAACACTGGCCCAGGCAACACAGGGAGACCTCATCTCCACTAAAAATTAAAAAAAATGTCCAGGCATGGTGGCACGTGTCCATAGTCCCAGCTACTAGGGTGACTAAGGTGGGAGGATCACTTGAGCCTGGGAGGTCAAGGCTGCAGTGAGCCAACTTCATGCCATTGCACTCCAGCCTGAGTGACAGACAAAGATCCTGCTTCAAAAAAACAACAAAAAAGGAGAGAGATAAGGAATGAAGTAAATGGTTGAGCCAAATGTATTCCTTCAATGACAATAATCTTACAGACTAGATACTAGCAGTATACAAGATTAGGCTGTACCCATTCATACATAAAAATGTGTTTCCATAAATAGCCAATGTAGTTTTTCATTATCATCTTCCATACCATCATTATCACTGAAGCCACTCGCTTACAAAAGAGTGAATCTAACTGTTCTGCTGTATATTTGGGAGCCACTGAATGCCTGCAAAGCAATCAGAGCTCAAATTCAGTTGAGCCACTTTTTAAGCTATTTTTTTTTTACATCTTAGAATCTACAATACATAATGGCATGAAAGAAATGCAAGTAAGGGCTTAAGAGAAAAAAGATGTAAAGACCATCTGTATTTATTTGTTCCTCAACTCACTGAGAAAGGACTTCAAGTAAAGAACTATCCGTGAATTTCAATGTTCATATGTTCTCCAGACCCCATTTCCATATATAATGGAGCTATAAATTTCTTCAATACTACAGCCTCAAAAAATTACTAAGTGCTATAAACTTTCCAGCTGTACCAAAATCCTCTTTCAAAGTACTATGATTATATTTCTAAGGAATGTAGAAATAACCATGAAGCCATTGAAAGAAATGTTTAACTTGATTAAACCTGTAAATGTCATATTCTTTATAGAAATGTAAGAATGATGGAAAAAGCACTATCATTAAAATTTCCTGATCATTGAGTTCTCATTTCCTACATACAGATAGCTATACTGACTTTTAAGTCTCTGAGAGATTGAGACATTTTGTTAAAGAATGAAAACCTGCAGAAGGCTTAAATGTTAATTATTTATCAATTTTCCCTTGAAACACTCTTCAACCAGGCCCTGAAAGTTCCACATTTCTTGAAACCAATTGCAGATCTCATGTCGGAGAATATCGAGTGCCCCAACAAATGTTTACTATCTCTACAGCTTCACCTCATAATTAACATGAGCTTAGGCTACTACCAGTGTTTATCTGTTATGTTGAAATCACTTAAACCTCTTATTCCCAGTTGCCAACCTGCTAATCTTACACTTGATTAGCCTCAACCAATATTTGCTAATGGCCACAGTGGAGGTGATGACAATGATGGTGACAAGTATGATTAAAACACTGTGACAACTACGAAATTCTCATGGCTCTCACTGCCTAATCCATAACCAAGAATTACCCTCTAAAAATCCTATGCCATCACCATTATTATTTTTATTAGTCTCAGATCAACTACATATATGAAGGGCAGTTCAATTACGGAGACAGCAAATGGACCAGATGAACAGATGCAAATGTGTCCGAGGTGTCCAATGTTCTAAGCCTCACCCCAGACCTACAGACCTAAAGTTTAATATGATACCTAGGGTAACTACCAAATTGTACATTACCTCAAAAAACAGATAAGCAAAGAGAAGAACATTATATTTACAACTTGCTTGCTTTCTGGGGAAGTCAAGTCAGAACCTTATCTCTTACTAGGTAGAAGAGTTAAAATGCCTTTTTCCAGGACTAAATGTTCTTCCAGCACTCATAAACCTATGAGGGTGGAGAGTGGAGGGTGGAGGGAAAAAGGAAAAAAAAAGATTTAACAAAGCAGAGCTAAATTGTACCCTCCCCTGCCCCCCATCCCTACACAAACGCCTACAGCATCATTTTCCAAAGCCGAGACAATCATTACCACCTTGGGCAAATTGGTTTGCTGACAATGTAGCCCAAATGACTATAAGTAAAGTCTTAATTACATTAATTAGAGTAATGTCTTCCTGTAGATCATCTCATTATTTGGGGGCCCTGTCTCGGCCTTGGAGCCAGGACCCTCCTTAGCACATCACTATCACAGATCATCCCACCTCCCCACTGCTTGTAACACTGCTCATAATTATGCTTCGGTGTGTCCTAGACTCATTTCTTCTTACCATCTGACAACAGATTTCATCTACTGGTATTATCTAGCTCCAGCAAAGCACGGGTAATAATGTCCTTGCGATGACTGTAGAACACAACCTTATGATTACAGGCTGATCTACCATCTGACTTCCCAGGAAGTTGCCAAACTACTGATATGTAAAGTGCTATTTTAACTGCTGTTTAAGTGACAGATGTTCTAATAACCATCAGTCAAACACCCAAGCATTTGGTAACAGTTAACACACTCACAGTATTGCCAATATTCCTGCAGAGATCGAGTTTTCACTAACACTATAGAAAAAGAAAAGTCATAACAATTTCACCAGAGGTGGTGTCCAGAAGCAGTAGTGTAATGATGTTACTCATGCGTTTTAACAAGACCGTACTGTGGCAAATCCTAAGGCCCCTGGTGTTTCCTGAGCTTAAGTAGAATTGATTCCTGGAGTCGTAATAAAAAAACCTGTATAGGAAGGGGCCTTGGGTCCCCTAATGCACTGGTTCTCCAAATTCAGGCTGCATAGAAGTGCTAAGCTGACTCCATCCCAATGGCCCATTTTTAAACAGAGATTCCCAGGGCCCACGTTGGAGATTCTGATTCCATGTCTCTACAGAAGGACCCAAGAATCTAGTAGACATATACACATTTTTTAACTCCCCACAAAGTTCTTATGTGCAATCAAATTGAAAAACACTGATAAATCACCCTTCCTACCAGCCCCCAATAGATTTTGATTTCATCAACCTTTGGTGAAAATAACTGCCAATTCTTTAGAAATCACAGTTACTGATACTAAGATGTCATATGTCTGAGGTGTCTTAGGTCAGAAAAAGAAAAAGTTTGCAAACCACTGTTAACACCCAGCTCATCTTATTATAGAAATAAGAACTCTTGATTTACCCCTAAAACCTGTTTCTCCCACATTCCCCCAACCAGCTTTCCTCATATTGGTAAGTGGTCCCAAGTCTTCCCATTAGTAAAGAAATCAGCAAATCTAAAGTTATCCTGAATTGTTCACCTCCACAAGTGGCCTTCTGTGACCCATCTCTTTGTTTTGGCTACAAGTAACAGAAAAACCAACTCAACTCAGGTAAACTGAAAAAGTACCACAGGTAGTAGTCATCAGGTTTATTTCTGTCAGAATTCAGGTACAGTTTTTTCCCAGTTGTCCCAACAATGCCCTGATCAGTATGTTAACTTCGTCATCTCTCTGGTAGTGAAATAACTATAACAGTTCCAGTTTCTAAATCCACATGCAACAACCAATTAGAAAACCTTCTCAGAGCCCCTGGCTGTTGGGAACAGGCTCCCAAATCTGGCCATAAACTGGCCCCAAAACTGGCCATAAAAATCTCTGCAGCACTGTGACATGTTCGTGATGGCCATGAGACCCACGCTGAAGGTTGTGGGTTTACTGGAATGAGGGCAAGGAACACCTGGCCCACCCTGGGTAGAAAACCGCTTAAGGCGTTCCTAAGCCACAAACAATAGCATGAGCGATCTGTGCCTTAAGGACATGCTCCTGCTGCAGATAACTAGCCAGAGCCCATCCCTTTGTTTCGGCCCATCCCTTTGTTTCCTGTTTTAGTTAATCTGTGATCTATAGAAACAATGCTTATCACTGGCTTGCTGTCAATAAACATGTGGGTAAAACTCTGTTTGAGGCTTTCAGCTGTGAAGGCTGTCAGCCCCCTGGTTTCCCACTCCACACTCTATATTTTTGTGTGTTTGTCTTTAATTCCTCGAGCGCCACTGGGTTAGGGTCTTCACAACCGGGCTGGTCTCAGCACCTGACAAAGGCCCTTGATCTTGCATTGGCACAAACTGAGCCACATTTCCTGGAACCACTGTATGTCCAGGGACAAACTTACAAACTGGCTTGGGCCTGGATTCCTGGGCAAATCTTTCCTGTAGCCTACTAGCTGAGAGACAGAAGGAGAAATGACTGAATAAAAACAAGATTTTATTAGGAAAAGAGAACTGAAGAAACTACCTACTACAAAACCCAACCTAGAGTAAGTTTCCTCTTTTTTTTTTCTCATAACATTACCTTCTTTTCCTTTATAGCCTTCATCACAATTTGAAATTGAAAATTTGTAGGTATGTTGCTAACATCTACACAGTACTTACCATATGGTGCTGTTCTGAGTGCTTTATACAAATGAATTCACTCACTCCTCACAACAGCCTTATGAAATCTGCACATTTTGACATTTCCATATTATAAATGAGGACATACAAGTACAAAGAGGTGCCAGAACTTGCGCAGGGCTGTAAGTGGTGGAGCTTGGAGTCCCAGCAGTCGGATTCCAGAGTCCAGGGACTCTGCTATCAACTAATTCTGCTTTTCACTTAGTTTTGTCCCACTCCTCCACAAAATTTTAAGATACATGAAGCAGTGAATGCATTTGCTTTATACACCACTCTATATCAATATCCAACACAGTACTAGGCACACTGGAAGCATTCAGTTTACAATGTAACTGAACAAATGAAGGAATGGTTGAGGGAATGAGTGAGTGAATGAATGAATGAGGTAATGAACAAAGGAACAGCTAGAAAATCATAATCCAGATCAAATGACTTTTCATGTTACATGACTAATTACAGAAGGGTGGAGAGCGGAGCTTCAATTTCCTGGTTCCAGTCTGGCTTCTCAAGTTGGAGGTCCCTGTGTAAAGCAAAAATAGAACTCTAAGCCCCTACAACCATGTGAATGGACCCCTCCTCTCAGCAAAGGGCATTCCAAAGTTAACCTGAAAACCAATTCACGCCATGATAGGGGTGGGGGGCAGGCACACCTCATTTTACTTTCCTCCCTTTTGGAATTACTGATAGAACAGACTCTTTAAGTCTGACAAGAAACATTTACAATCTATTCCCTCTGAAGCCTACTACCTAGACTTTACCTGCATGATACAACCTTGGTCTCCACAACCCCTTATCGTAACCCACACATTCCTTTCCATTGATTCTAAGTCTTTAGAAAATAACTCTTTCAACCAATTGCCAAGCAGAAAATCTTTTAATCTACCTGTGACCTGGAAGCCCCCACTTCTACATGTCCTGTTTTTCCAGACTGAACCAATGTACATCTCACCTGTATCGACTGATGTCTCATGTCTCCCTAAAACCAAGTTGTGGCCTCACCATCTTGGGCACATGTTCTCAGGATCATCTGAGAGCTGTGTCACAGGCCATTGGTCACTCCTATTTGGCTCAGAATAAATCTCTTCAAATACCTAGTAGACTTTGACTCTTTTCATCAACACCTATTCCACAGGGTCACACTTGCGTAGTCAATAATAAGTGGTTTTTTCTCCTTTGCAAAGCCACCAAATGGCAAATGAAAATAGCAGAAGTTAGTCACTTCTTTTAAGACCGATTATAGTGAACATGTTCAAAACAGAGAATGATGTGAGTTAAGGATGGGATTTTCCTGCATTTACTCTACCAGCATTAGAAAAATGAACATTTTGTTCATTGACAGCAAGAGTCTAAAGCAGAAAATATACACAAAACCCTATGCACTATAAGGTACTGAGGATATTTAACAATAATTTTTTTAAATCAACAATTTTCTAATAATCAGTTCAAAGTCTCCACTTGAATTATGAAGATCTAAATATATGCAAAGCATTTGTTGTAATTCTCTTTCATGGTAGTAGCATGGCTTTTAAAAATAAATCATCTGATGGCCGGGCACGGTGGATCACACCTGTAATCCCAGCACTTTGGGAGGCTGAGGCAGGCAGATCACGAGGTCAGCAGTTCGAGACCAGCCTGGGCAACATGATGAAACCCCATTTCTACTAAAAATACAAAAATTAGCTGAGCGTGGTGGTGCATGCCTGTAACCCAAGCAACTCGGGAGGCTGAGGCAGGAGAATCGCTTAAACCAGGGAGTCAGAGGTTGCAGTGAGTCGAAATCACGCCACTGCACTCCGGCCTGGTGACAGAGTGAGACTCTGTCTCAAAAAAAAAAAAAAAAAAATTTAAAAATGTAAAAAAAAGTCAATCATCTGAAAAATGTAAGCAGCTAAAAAACAATTACAGGACATATACATGTCAGTTCCCACTGCCAAAATCTAGAATCAATTCTGCTTTCAGAAGAAAAATCAGAGCGAGCAAGATTTCCAGAGAAACTACCTAATTGGTACAATCACAGGCACAAAAAAAATCTATTAACCTGACTGGTTCCTAAGTAAACGGGGTAATATATTATGACTCAAATCAATGCTAACAAGTAACTCTCATACTCAATATGTACATTACAGCTTGTCCCTTTACAGAAATGATGTGTTTATCCTCCACTCCAAGAGCAAAAGAAAACAGCCTTTGTAAATAGGCAAACATGTTGTGAAACTGTCTATTTTCATATTTGCCTTTGGCCTTAACAAGCAGCTGTGTTTGCTGTTTTGAACAATGCATCATCAGCAATATCTATGTTTTTGGGTCAAGATTATAATGGAAAGCGGGTTTCCAAAAATCATTTCAATTATTATAAAAACTAATGACAAAACAGAGAAACACATATATAAACCACATACTGCTTCATCAATGGTGTAAAAAGAAAAGCTGTTTAGAACTTATTACCGTATGAGACTCTCCTACACCATGTAAGGGACCAAACATTGAAGAAATGTAGAAATGAGTATTGCTCATACTAGACAGACTATGAAGGAGGAGAAAAGGCCCTTTTGAGGAAGGAGGTGGAAGCAGGGAGCCTATATTTACAAAGGCATACGACTATGGCCCGTTAGGTTTTTCTAGAAGAATAAAGTTATCTTTCCTTGTGTAGTTTTTTTCTTTTAAAGTAGAACCCCAACCCACAAGAATACTGCAGTCTTACTTGCCATCTTACCTATAGCTTGGTGCATGCCTCAGTGGCCATGAAAACAATAATCGACCTACCAAAACCTCTTATTCCAAGTATAAAATAAAATACATAAAAGAGCAGTGATTATTATTCTGTCACAAAAGCATGCTGTTTTCGCAAATAAAGAAATCCAGAATACAAACCCTGTATCTTATAATTGGTCAAGAGTTCACTGTGGACATTGGCCAGTTTTTTTTCTTACTCTTCTCTGACCTCACCCAGATGGATCTCCTCTCCATTCATTCATTTCCCTTTTCGATTTCAAAAAGCATTTGAAACAACTCTTAGCCCTGCCCTGCCGATTTGTTAAGAAAGGCCTTAAAAAGCTATTAACCTGGTTGGTTTTTAAATAAATAGGGTAATGAACAAAGGAGCAACTAAGAAATCATGATCTGGATTTTTCATGTTACATGACTAATTATGGAAGAGTGGGGTCCAGAGCTTCAATTTCTTGGGTCTAGTCCAGCTTCTTGGGCCTAAGAAAATGGTCAGTTTCAGATTTGGGAGTAAAAACTTACCAAAGCCATTCTCAAGCACTGTGTTACTAAATAGGCTTCCAAATGAGATCATGTTACCACTGGGAAGCCTAAATAACTGAACTGAACTGAAACTAAAAATAAATCCAATTATCGCATGGATATATTTGCAAAATCATTAAGGCTGATCATCTTCCAATCCCCAAAACCTCAACTCACATAGGACAAGGAGACGCACATTCTCCTGTTGGTAGCTTTAGCAAACTTCCTATGTTTTGATCAGGAAGGAAAAAAAAAGGCCCTTCTCAAATTAGACAACAAAATATTTTCAGAAATTATGTAAGTTACTTTATAATCTTTTTTAATATTATAAGCAGTATGATGGCTCTAAATTTGTAAGTAGCCATAACAAAAAATATCGTGCAAACAGAATACAATCACCACTTGTTAAACATGACGAAAACTAAAGGCAACCATATGAAAACAAACATATATCTTTGCCAGTAGACATTAATCTGCTCCTGTGGACTTAAATTCCTTGAGGGCAAGGATCAATTCTTACTCAACCTAATTTCAATTCATTGGAATGAACCTATACTACAGAACTAGGTTCTGGGCACACAACCATGTGCAGGTAAGATCTCGCTCAGTGTGAAGCTTACATTCCAGAGGTGGTGTCAGTGCTCCCCAGAAGTGTAAAAAAGAAAATTAATTTTAAACGAGTGTCAAAAGAAAAACAAATGGCCGAGACAGAAGTAAAAAAGTGGGATACCCACCTAATGGCGGCCAATCTGAGGAAGTGACATCTGCAATTTAACAGAGAACTGAAGCCCAGGATAAAAAACTAAGCTCGCAAAGAATGGCAGTCACACATACAAAGGCTCTGGAGTGATTTAAGAGTTGAGCTTGTTTAAGGATGAGGGAGATGACTTATATGTCTGAATGTAATGCATGCAGGAGAGCAGTCTTCAAGAAGACACCCGGAGACAAATGGGGCAGAGTCACACACGATCACATGATAAGGAATTTGCATATTATTCTGAATGCAAGGGAAACCTGATCTGGTTTGTATTTTACCTCTCCTACTGCTCCATGAAAGAAGGGATTGATGGGAGAGCAAGCTGAGAACAAGGAGAAGAGGTGAGAGGCAGTATGATAGTCCCAGCAAAAGATAAGGTAGTGAGATCTGGGTGGTGTCCAAAAATGAATTTTGGCCAGGTGCTGTGGCTCACACCTGTCATCCCAGCACTTTAGGGGGCTGAGGCAAGAGGACAGCTTGAGCCCAGGAGTTTGAGACCAGCCTGGGAAACATAACCAGATCCTATCCCTACAAAAAAACTTTTTAAAACATTAGCCAGGTATAGTGGCTGGAACCTGTAGTCTCAGCTACTTGTGAAGCTGAGGTGGAAGGATCACTTGAGCCCAGGAAGTCAAGGCTGCAGTGAGCCACGACTGCACCACTGTACTCTAGCCTGGGCCACAGAGCAAGAATCTGTCTCCTACCCCTCCAAAAAAAGTTTTGGAGGCAGAATCAATGTGACTTGCCTCAATGACTGAAATTGGTGAGTGAAAAAGTAGGATTCAAATATAATTCCCAGTTACGACAGCAAGTATATATTCAAGTGCAGATGTCAAGTAAGCATTTAAATACTGAAGAAAGTTTGGGCTCAGAGGAGAGGGCTGGGCTATGGTAATAAATCTGGAAGCCATTGATAAAAAATTTTTAAGTAGGTTTCAGAAAGGACATGGGGTTTGGAATCCCAGATCTGCCACTTACTAGCTCCAGTCCTTAAGAGAAGTATTTGAGCTTTAGTTTTCTCATCTATAAAATGAGAGTTAAAATACCTATTTTTTTTACAAGATTGTCTAGAGCAGGGGTTATCAATTTTTTTTCCATAAAGGACCAGATAATAAAGATTTTAGGCCTGGGGACCATACAGTCTCTGTCACAAATGCTCAGCTCTGCCACTGTAGTATGAAAACATAAACAATATATGAACAAATGAGTTGGGCCATGTTCAAATAAACTGTATTTACAAAAAAAAAAGGCTGTAGTTTTGCCAACCCACTGTCTACTGCCGTATTTGTCAAAGTGTGGGCACCAGACTGGCAGCATCAACATCACCTGGGAACTGTTAGAGATGCAAATTTAAGACACCACCCTAGACTTACTGAATCAAAAACTCCAGGGGTCAGGGTTGGGGTCCAGCAATCATATTGTAACAAAACCTCCAAGGGAGGAGTCCTAAATTTGAGCATCTCTGGTCTAGAAAGTAAATAAATATAAAGTGATTAGGTGCTATTTTTATCATCATTAATCTGGCTCCTAGAAGTTTAGGGTATAGCTCCTAAACATCAAGTCAAATGCTGGGTAATTTTGGTAGATCAAGCAAAAGGCAGACAAAAATCTCTGTTAAACTATATGATGGGTTGGCCAGGCACGGTGGCCTGTAATCCCAGCACTTTGGGAGGCCAAGGCAGGCGGATCACCTGAGGTCAGGAGTTTAAGACCAGCCTGGCCAACATGGTGAAACCCCGTTTCTACCAAAAAATACATAAACTAGCCAGGTGCAGTGGTGTGTGCCTGTAGTCCTAGCTACTCAGGAGGCTGGGGCACAAGAATCACTTCAACTTAAGAGGTGGAGGTTGAAGTAAGCTAGGATCCGCCACTGCACTCCAGCCCAGGCGACAGAGTGAGACCCTGTATCCAAAAAAAAAAAAAAAAAAAAAAAAAGCTATATGGTGGGCTTAGGTGAAAATACTGGAGAAATTAAAGGTTGATTTTTACATATTCTTTATTCCAAAGAAGTCCTC
Source organism: Hylobates moloch (assembly GCF_009828535.3). Lineage (NCBI taxonomy): Eukaryota > Metazoa > Chordata > Mammalia > Primates > Hylobatidae > Hylobates > Hylobates moloch. Next base: position 136,663,148 of record NW_026652279.1, read on the forward strand.
TACTTTCTCATGTTAAGATAGATTTAACTATGTCATGTTCACACTCTACTTATTAAAATGAACAATTTAATTTTTAAATATATATGTATCTCCAACCTAGCTTCCAGTAGAAGAAAGGTGATATGCCAATTAACTTCCAGATCCCTGATGGAGGATTAGCTATTAGGTGACAGTCTCTATGTTATAACTAATGTACTTTATTTACATGAACAGAGAGTAAACAAATTTATCAAATGTTATTAACAGAATAATGTGACCAGTGGAAAGGTTTAAAATTAATGGAGCAAGGTAAAACATAAAGGGGTATCTATAAATAGAATACACCATCACCTGTTGTCATATTGTTTAATACTGCTATTAGAAACCAGACAAAGCCAGGCCGGGTGGCTCAAGCCTATAATCCCAGCACTTTAGGAGGCCAAGGCGGGAGAATCACTTGAGGCCAGGAGTTCCAGGCCAGCCTGGCCAACGTGGTGAAAGCCAGTGTTTACTACAAATAAAAAATTAGCCAGGTGTGGTGGAACACAACTGTAATCGAGCTACTCGGGATGCTGAGGCAAGAGAATTGCTTGAACCTGGGAGGCGGAGGTTGCAGTGAGCCGAGATTGGGCCACTACACCACTCCAGCCTAGGTGACAGTGAGACTCTGTCTCAAAGAAAAAAAGAAAGAAAGAAACTAGACAAAGATCTGCCTATTGAACCTGCCTACCTGCCTCAAATTAGATAAAAAGAATTGTGGATGGCCAGGCACTGTGGCTCATGCCTGTAATCCCAGCACTTTGGGAGGCCAAGGCGGGCGGATCACCTGAGGTCGGGAGTTCGAGACCAGCCTGATCAACGTGGTGAAACCTCATCTCTACTAAAAATACAAAAATTTGCCGGGCATGGTGGCGGGTGCCTGTAGTCCCAGCTACTCAGGAGGCTGAGGCAGGAGAATCACTTGAACCCAGTAGGTGGAGGCTGCAGTGAGCCAAGATTGTGCCACTGTACTCCAGCCTGGGCAACAGAGCCAGACTCTGTCTCAAAAAAAAAAAAAAAAGAAAAGAAAAAGAAATATGGATGGGCCATGCACGGTGGCTCATGCCTGTAATCCCAGCACTTCGGGAGGCTGAGGTGGTCGGATCATGAGGTCAAGAGAGAACAGCCTGGCCAACATGGTGAAACTCCGTATCTACTAAAAATACAAAAATTAGCTGAGTGTGGTGGCAGGCGCCTGTAGTCCCAGCTACTCAGGAGGCTGAGGCAGGAGAATTGCTTGAACCCAGGAGGCAGAGGTTGCAGTGAGCCGAGACCACGCCACTGCATTCCAGCCTGGGTGACAAAGCAAGACTTCGTCTCAGAGAAAAAAGATAAAAATAAAAAAAAGAATTGTGGATGGATTTAAAAGGGTCATGCCCACCACCACCACTATGTTCATGCCAACAGGCTTTTACAAAATTCCATACAACAGCCAAAATAAAATCTGTACAAAATAAAATCTGTCTGCAAATAAAATCTGTTAACAGCCTTACAAGGAGCTAATAGGAAGGGGCGAGGACCATAACTAGATACTCTCTCAGGAAAAAGAGGTCCAGCTTCCATGACTAGAAAGAAATCCAATCAGGCAAGTAGTGCACAATCTGTAAAGAGTCAGGCAACAAGCATTGGATGGTCTTCAAAGGGAGCGGCAGAATCAGGGAGTTCCAACACAGAATAATGAAGGATGCAAACTGGTCTCCTAAAGAACTTGCTACTGGAAATCTGGGAGCAATAACTACCTAGAGAACCAAGGAGAAAGGCCATCAGTTTAATTCAGGTAAACTCAGGAAAAGCTCTCAGACTGCCCAGCCAATGGGAATTAAACGGCTGAAACCAAGGCAAGAGATGAGTTGAAAAAACTGGGAGCCATGTAAGAACCAAAAACAATTTACTCATTGATATTTATTTATTTATTTATTTAGAGACAGAGTGAGCTGTCACCCAGGCTGGAGCGCAGTGGCACAATCACGGCTCACTGCAACCTCCACTTCCCAGGTTCAAGCAATTCTTATGCCTCAGCCTCCTCCTGAGTAGCTGGGATTACAGGTATGCACCACCACACCTGGCTAATTTTTGCTATTTTTAGAAGAGATGGGGTTTCACTGTGTTGGCCAGGCTGGTCTCAAACTCCTGGTCTAAAATGATTCGCCCGCTTCAGCCTCCCAATTTTTACTGATTTTTAAAAGGTCCCAGCCATAAACGTATTTGTCCAAGTTACGTAATCCATTATTAAAAATACATATGAAGATACAATTGTAAGATACAGAAGATACAATTGTGAGATATAACAGATTTCTAGATTTGTCCGACCAGAAGCACTGTGTTTGACTTAGAATCTGAGACTGATAATAAACTATTCACAAATTATATAATATTGATAGCACAAAGTTTCCATGGTCCTAACTTAGAAAATTTTAAAAATGTGTGTGAAAATTCACAAAAGTTAAAAGTGAAGACTATTCAACTGGTTAAGGGTGTCCACAAAATAAAAACGCTAAAGCAGCAGCGAATGTAGGCTCCTATTTTTAGCCAGAAAGATTCCATTACTTAGAGATCCTCTTTCCAACCCCAACATCTTGCAAGAAGTGAAACTTGGAAGAGATCAGTAAAACCGTAATAACAACCCTGATTTCCTTCTGGTGAGACTGCACAAACCTATGGCAAGATTATCTGAAATGAAACCAACCAAAGTTTTAATCCTATATTTTGTCCCTTTCTGTCATATAATCATAGATATCAAAGACATATTAAATGATATTCATATACTTTATAATTCAATAAAATATATTCAAATTCATGGTTTACTTGTTTTTAAATACAGATCCTAATGATCTTTTATTCTAACCTAAAATTATAATGGTGATAAATACTATAGACTCATAGTTTATTCCCCTGCCATACTTAAAGACACTAAACTAAAGATACACCAGAGTTCAGCTTTACCAGCCCAACAAATCACACAAACTTTTTTTATTTCCCCTTAAAACAGAAAGTACATACTGGCATAACTATACCCAAGTGTGCATTCAGCCCTAATTATTATTTTACAAACTTAATAAGCATATTTACCTGTGGAGATTTTTAATATGAGTAGGAAAAAGTGATAGGATAAAAGTTGATAAGCCTGACAACTAAAAACTAATTTTCAATAACCGCACTCTAGTGTAGCAGGTAAGAAAACTGGCCAGGTGCTATGGCTCACGCCTGTAATCCCAGCACTTTGGGAGGCCGAGGCGGGCGGATCACGAGGTCAGGAGATTGAGACCATCCTGGCTAACACAGTGAAATCCCGTCTCTACTAAAAAACAAAAAATTAGCCGGGCGTAGTGGCGCGCGCCTGTAGTCCCAGCTACTCGGGAGGCTGAGGCAGGAGAATGGCGTGAACCTGGGAGGCGGAGCTTGCAGTGAGCTGAGATTGCGCCACTGCACTCCAGCCTGGGCGACAGAGCCAGACTCCGTCTCAAAAAAAAAAAAAAAAAAAGAAAGAAAACAAGCTTTAGAATCTGCCTGGATAGAAATCTGCTTCTACCAGTACAGGTCTTGTGACCTTGGAGAAATAATTTAACCTTTTTTTTTTTTTTAACCTCACTTTGTCGCCCAAGCTAAAGTGCACTGGTACGATCTAGGCTCACTGCAACCTCCATCTCCCGAGTTCAAGCGATTCTCCTGCCTCAGCCTCCCAAGTAGCTGGGATTACAGGCGTATGCCACCATACCTGGCTAATTTTTGTTTTTTTAGTAGAGATGGGGTTTCACCATGTTGGCCAGGCTGGTCTCGAACTCCTGACCTCAGGTGATCCGCCTGCCTCAGCCTCCCAAAGTGCTGGGATTACAGGCATAAGCCACCACGCCCCGCCCATAATTTAACCTTTCTATATCTCAGTTTTCTCATCTATAAAATGAAGGAAATACTGGTACGTACTTCACCCAGTTACTGTGAAGCTAAAGGGTGATCACCTAAGAGAAGCAGTGAGAGTAGTGCTATCACCCAGGAAGAGCTCAATAAACGTTCTCTTTTAAGGAAACGCATTAAGGAGCTACTCAGACAAACTTGACAGTGCAATGTCAACATACCATATTACATACCATATTTCAACCTTAAAGTAACAAGCCAATGACATCCTTAGAGTTGGCACATCCCAGCGAGGTATTCAATTTGTATACATATTTTATGCAGACCATATGTCAAGCAAAATCCTTTACTTGGTCAAATAAGTCTGAATATACTATTACATTAAATCATAATTGATCTGTTCTTCACTTTCCAAGGGGCTACATCCAAGTAACTGCATGTTGGCTTGGTTCAGACATGCCAACATAGTCTAAAGGAAAGGGGACTCTGAAACTACCAGCCAGATATTTTTAAACAAACAGAAGCCTTGAGGTTTTTTTAAGTAAATAAAATTGTTTGCAGCAATTATTTAGGCTGGCCATTATCTTATTCACTAAATTGCCCAACTCTACTTCTTTTTGCATGATTTTGTTAATAGCCAGTATACTAAGCATGCTGCTATTTTTCTGACTTGATTCTTTTATTTCTGAGGTAAATAATACACCAGATAATCTAGAAAATTCATGGAAATCATCAGTTTCCTCACCAAGCAATTACTCATTCCAAAATGAGAAAAGGACATGTGAACAGACTCTGCCTTACTGAATGGTGTTATTTCTCAGGCTGTAAATCAACCTTTAATTTTTTCAAAAACTATGGTAATCTGAAATTAGGATATGCGGGTTGAGTATCCCCTATCCAAAATACTTGGGAACAGAAGTGTTTCAGATTTTGAATTTTTTTTTCAGATTTTGGAATATTTTCATATACATATGAGATATCTTAAGGATGAGACCCAAGTCTAAGTATAAAATTCATTTATGTTTCTGGCCGGGTGCAGTGGCTCATACCTGTAATCCCAGCACTTTGGGAGGCCCAGGCGGGCAGATCACTTGAGGTCACGAGTTTGAGATAAGCCTGGCCAACATGGTGAAACCCCGACTCTACTAAAAATACAAAAATTAGCTGGGCGTGGTGGTGCACTCCTGTAATCCCAGCTACTTGGGTGGCTGAGGCAGAAGAATCACTTGAACCTGAGAGGCGGAGGCTGCAGTGAGCCGAGATCGCACCACTGCACTCCAGCCTGGGCGACAGTGCGAGACTCCACCTCAAAAAAATAAACAACAACAAAAAAAAAACTTCATTTGTGTTTCTATACACCTTATACACATAGCCTCAAGGTAATTTTATACAATATGTTTAATAATTTTGTGTGTTTTGACTTTGATCACATGAAATCAGGTGAAGAATTTTCCACCCGTTGTGTCACGTTGATGCTCAAAACGTTTCTGACGTTAAAACACTTTGGACTTCAGATTTTTAGGTTATCTGTATTCCCCGCAAAATGAACTGTTTATTCCACCTGCAGATCTTAAAACTTTTGGCTGAAAGGCAAAGTTTTCATTCAACATTTGCATGGTCTTATGATGTCTGGCAGAATAATGTCTGTATCAGGAAAAGGATAGGCAAATCATTAAGCTAGAAGATGAAGAGCTTCTTAAAAATATTCGAGTCAAATATTATTTCTCCTCACATTCAACTTGAACTTTCAAGTCTGAGAAAGACTACAAAAATATCCAGGGGAACAGAAATGGTCATACAGCCAACCAAATGAACCAAATAACTTAGCACAGGGTTTCTAAAACTGTGGTCACCTGGCCAGTAGTTTGAGCATCACCAGAGAACTTGTTAAATCAGAAATTGAGGGTAGGGTCCAGTGGTCTCTTTTAAGAAGCCCCCGAGGTAATTCTGACACACACACTGAAGTTTGAGAATCTCTGGTTTCTGATAATCAAGCCCTGACACTGAACACCTTCAATTTTCAGCTTAGGGTTCCTATCATAACGTGCTCCCTTGTGGCTGGGAGTCTCTGGGCTATGTTTGTACCTTTCCCCCAGATATTGCAGTCAAGATTGTACCACAGAGCCAAGGCAAATTAACCTCCACTTCAGACTGCAGGGAGAGAGAATAAAAAATGATTACAAAAAAAGAGACAGATCTATCTGTCCACAGAATAAACTTCTTAGAAAGCACAGAGAGGTGAAATCTTCCAGGTTTCAATTTCTCTGGTATTCTCACTAGTATATTCCCAAAGCCACTAACCATCAACTTTGAAAAAGAACTGAAAAATGACCTTCTAAAAATATATTGACAAAAAAACTGGTTACCTGATTAAAGCTCAGACAGTAATAACCATTTTTAAGAGAACTGAGAGTTGGGAAAAAACTGGCATTAAATTCCTTTTTTTAATCTTAAGAACACAATTTGTAAAGTCTCTTTAAAATCATTCTTGCAAGCTTCAGTAAACCTACACAAAAACAACCAATGCACATTATAACAATCATGTTTTTATCTTTTAAAAGATTGTTAAGCCTATAATTATAAAATATAACGATGCTTCAAAACTCACAGGCAAATGTTAATTAAAAATTAACATAAATGGCCAGGTGCAGTGGCTCATGCCTGTAATCCCAGCACTTTGGGGGGCCGAGCTGGGTGGATCACGAGGTCAGGAGTTCGAGACCATCCTGGCTAACACGATGAAACCCCGTCTCTACTAAAAATACAAAAAAGTAGCAGGGCGTGGTGGCGGGCGCTTGTAGTCCCAGCTACTCAGGAGGCTGAGGCAGGAGAATGGCGTGAACCCGGCAGGCGGAGTTTGCAGTGAGCTGAGATGGCACCACTGCACTCCAGCCTGGGCGACAGAGCCAGACTCTGTCTCAAAAAAATAAATAAATAAATAAAATAACAAAGTCTCATATTTTCAATGACAACTCCTGCTTTATTTTTTATTGTGGTAATATATGTATAACATAAAATAACTTTTTAACAGAAAAATTTGGATAATGCCATACAGACTCTTTTTGAAAGTGGATAAATATTTACAGAGTATTAGTGACCTATCCTAGACCTTTGGGAGAGAATCAGATATTCTTGTTTCCCCAGTGAGTTTAAGTCTGTAATTCACTTCATGCCAATGAGATTAAGCCCTTTTCCCAGTTCAAATATTCAAGTTTAGCTGAAATGTGCTAAGCCTGACATTCCTCCTGTATAAGACTACACAGGCTTGACTAGACACAGATCTGCACTGGCATATATTTCACCCCCATCTCCATTTCTCTTTGCACCTTGGAGAAACAGTGGTGCATTGAGCTATTCTAGTTGAATGCTTCTCCTGACACACATCCTTAAATTGACTCTGACCCAACAGGGAGGTATGGAGCCAAGAGGGAACACATCACTGTGGCAACTCCCCACAATAGACCCCCAAGCGATCAGTACAGCACTCCCAGCTCTGAGGTCAAATGTAGATCCAACTCCAATATGTGAGTAAATATTCTTGACAACATTATCATTTTATATTAGCAACCACAATCCTCCAACTCAGTGGCTCTGCATGAACACAAACTTTGCCATGGTGACCATATATCCCGGTTTGTCCTGAACAGTCCAGGTTTATTACTCACAGTGCTTGTATAATTATTAGTGGTGCCCCTTTTGACAATAAAATTGTCCCATATCAAGCAATAAAGTATATGGTCATCCAACAGATAGGGCCATTGCATTAAAGGAACAGGCATGACAGACAAACCACAGTCAAGTATGTTAGAGGATGTTTGCAGGTCTACTGCTCTAGGCTACCTTTGTAGACTTTGTCAAGGACTGAGGGAAACACTTAGGAGACTCTTAACAATGATCTTAAGTCCAAATAAATAATTCTCCACTTCAAATGTAGAACTCAGAACAAAGCAAACAGCAGGTCTTCCTTCTGATTTCAAGGGTCCCTAGAACTATCCACAGCCAACTCTGCATGAAGCACACTGCTGGATGATAATATGTTGAACTGACCCCTTTAACATGTCCAGCTGCAGAATCAACACTTCTGGGAATTTTTCTGGTAAATTCTTCAAAAAGGATGGTCCCAACTTCCCCTACTATGAGAGCCATATCAATGAACCTGGATGCTCTAAAGGAAATATAGCAAACAGCACATAGTGTCAATGACTGCACTTGTCCACTCAACAAATATTTATGCCAAAGATCAAAAGTGGTCGCTCATGGATCTCTAAAGCCATCTCTCAGATGTGTATTGTTTGGCCCAGATAGGATTCTTAAATGTTTACAATATTTGCCAATACTTTAAAATGCGGGATCATATATAAAAATTCAGATTTCCACTCTCTCTTGGGAAATCAGCAGCTCTAGCAACGCTAGACTTGCATCCTATTCATGCAATTTCCAAGTGGAGCTAAGTAGCAACCTGAGAAAGGACACCCACTATCCAGTGCTCCATGGTCCTCACTCAACCCTCTTCATCATTTGAGTTTGTAACCACCGATTAATGGCTGGAGATGCTCTCTAGAGACACTACATATAGCCCTTCAAATTAATAATCCTCTGCCAGGGAATCTCTTGGTTAAGAGCAAATAGTAATTCATATCTTTAGATCAAACACTCATCTGGGAAAAGGCAATAAATAGGAAAGTTAGAGGTTTTCTTGAACTTTTATGAGAAAGTCATATGACTTCCACTGCTCCCACTGGACTAAAAGGGAGAAGTGAGCCTAAACATATTAATATTTATATAGTTCAGCCTCTAATGCTTAAACATATAATGGAGGAAAATAAAGGAATGTTTATAATTGACTTCCTACCAATGAGACCAAGAGGAACTCAACAGCAGCTATTGAGAACTCAAGGTGCCAGGACCATCAATGAGATTAGCAACAATGTGTCATGCATCAGATGTTGCTGGGGGGAAATAACTTTAACATAAACCCCCAAGAGTCATGAAAAGTTCCTTAAAGTCCTGGAAAAATGCAACTGGCTCCTCTTTACCACCAGAACCAGAAAAATGTAATACAATAAAATGTAATAGCTTTCAGAAACTTTCCAATTTTAACATATGTGAAAGCTAAAAATAAGTTTTGAAGAAATGTTCACAAAATGAAATTCATTAAACCGTGGTTAGGATCTTGAAATAATGTTAGTACGATATTTTGCCATAAACATAACAGTTACGCCATAAACATAACTTCACATTAGGAGTTCTGATTGTTGGGCGCCTGTAATGCCAGCTACTGGGGAGGCTGAGGCACGAGAATCACTTGAACCCGGGAGGTGGAGGTTGCAGTGAGCCGAGATCGCACCACTGCGCTCCAGCCTGGGCGACAGAGCGAGACTCCGTCTAAAAAAAAAAAAAAAATTAACTTTTTTTCAAAGTAACTGATGAAATCTAAGAGAATGAACTATTATTTTCTTCAATTCAACTACAAGCCTTTTGTGAAAACTGTTGAACTAAGTCTTTCAATTACAGACAGAAGAATTGTGAAATAAAAAAATTAAAGCCATATTTATAGGATGTTTTTCTCATCTGACTACGATTAATTTCCCAGCTACCAAAAGAAAGCCACATGGTGCAACCTGAGACTTTATTTATATTTAGACAACACCATTTTTCCAAAGAACCTAAAGGACTGTGCAAACAGTAAATAACCATTTTTAAAACAGCATTTTGGAAGCTTTTGATATGGGGGGAAAAAAAACTCATTACAAATTAAAGGGGAAAACCCCTGTTTTCAAAGACACAATCACTGCATAGTCAAGTTCTCCTCTCCCTATTCCACAAGGACCATATCTGTTTTTAAGGAAGTAAAAGTTTACTGTTTGGTAATTCGATTTAGAAGACTCTGAAAAAAATATATTAAAAACAAAAGTGGAAAAAAACATTTAAAAAATGGTATTAGAAACCTGTTCTACTACACTGCCTCCAATAAGTGTGTTTAAAAACTGCAAAAAAAAAAAAGGGCTTCTTTCCATTCAATATCCAAATGTAGAATCCTTCTTTGCAGACAATCTGACTATGTCTAGTAACTTTTCCCTAAGCCCCGCTCGGAAATCGCCTCCCAGACCGGAGACCTGCAGGTGCTGCTGCGAAGATGACGCGACCAGCCAAACCGGTTAAGGATTTGACCGCGATTGCGAACTAGTGAGGACCTCTAGGAACCCAACCTTCTGCGTTCATACACGCGCTCGCGCGCACACGCACGCACACACACACACACAGACACGCACACACACACACACACACACACACACACACGGCAAACAAGCCATCTCCGGTCACACTCCAGACACCGCCGTCCTCCCGGGACGCGCGCTCCTCCACGCGTGCTCCTTGGACGCGCCAGCTCCCCCTCCATCCCGGGACCGCTGTCCTTTTCCCTCCGGGTCCCTGCTGTAGCCGGCCGGCCGCTCCCGCCGCTCGCCCAGCCCCCGAACGCCTTCTCTCCCACTCCCAAGGTCCAGGGAAGTTGACTAGCCGGCGCTTGAGTGCGCCACGTGGAGAGCGCGCGCCTGCAGCCAAACCACAGTCGGTCCTTAAAGTGGGGACCCTGCCCCTCCCGCCCTGCTACCCGATCCCCCAGGGCCGACCCCGCCCCCCGCGCCTCCGAGCCCGGGTCTTGCCTGGTTGGGGTCTGTGGCGCGGAAAACGTGGCAGGCCATCTGCGACTCGGGGTCGTCGGGCTGCGCCTTGATCAGGTAGGCAAAGTAGGTGAGGTCGTGGCTGTTGTGGATGAAGCGCGAGATGTGCTGCGCCTTGTGCTCGAAGATGAACACGGCCGGGTTGGGCTGCGTGGCCGACGGACTAGTGCCCCCCGAGGCCCCAGCGCCCGGCGCGGGGACGCAACGCAGGAAGGGCGCGCTGAGCACCAGGATCACCTCACGGGCCGCCGGCGCCCCGCAGCCGCCCGCCTCGGGCTTCTGGCTGCGCCTGCGGATCTCGGCCATGAGCCAGGGCAGCATGGGCAGCGTGGTCCTGCGGTCCAGGCACGACCCCCCAACGTACCACAGCCGGAACCGCTTATCGCTTGGCTTCCCGGGGCCGGGCTGAGCTGAGACGCCCGGCTCGGGCTCCAGGGGGTGCGGGAACGGCTCATCCTGAATGCAGCTGGGCGGCTCCATAACTCTCGCCTCACCAGGGCACCGCGGAGGTCGGCCGGGCGCACCGCGCCCCCCACTCCCGCGCAGAAGGCGCCGCCGAAACTGTGCCAACTGCCGCACTGGGCTCCCGCGCCTGCCTGGGAGCGGCGCGACCCCGAACTCCGCGCTTCAGCAGCCCTGCCCCATGCAGCACTTCCACGGGCGCGGCTCGGAGGCTCCGGCGGCGGGCACCGAGGCAAGCGCCCGGCAGGCGAGGGCGGGTTAAATGGGCATCCTCCTCCTCGGGCTGGCGCCTCGGGCAGGACCTCCCCTTCCTCCGTCGCGGATTTGCAGGGTCAGAGGACCACGCCGAGGGTCCCTGCGGCCGCCGGCTCCAGCGCCGCAGCCCGGCTGCGGCCGCCGCGCTCGCCTCGGGCAGGCACTGGATGGCTGGGCGGGGAATGGGGCTGTGGGCGGGAGGGGGTGACTTGGGGCGGAGCTGACTCCTACCAGGGTGACCGGCTGTCACCTGGAAGGTCGGGGCTGCCGGGCTGCGGCGCGGTCAGTCCTCAGGAAAGGCCTCCGACAACTACTCCAATGGAAAATAACAAAAACAAAACGTGGCCTCGCGGGGGCCGCTCCTCCTCCCGCCGCAGCTGCAGCCCAGCTCGCTGCTCCTCCTCCTGCCGTTCCCGTCCCTCCCTCGCTCCTTCCTTCCTTCCTTCCAGGCTGCTTCTGTAATCGGGCTGCTACCCCGCCTCCCGTCCGGCGGGCGGAGAGCGTCGCCTGCAAAAGCTTATCTGTGAAGCCGCCTCTCCGCCTCTTCCTTCGACCCCCGCCCTTGGGGCTGCAGCTCAGAGCCTGGCGCGGGCACTGCCCGGACCCACTTGGCCTCTCTTGAGTCGCTGCGATCTCCGTCTCCTCCCGGGCGTCTCTGCTGCCCCCTAGAGAGGGGGCCACTCGCAGTGGAGAACTGGGATTTTTTTTTTTTTAGCAGTATTTGCTTGGTTTCAGTTCCTTCTAAAGCCTACACATTAATTTCTGAATTATCTTTCCTAATAATCTCAAAAAACCCTCGTGTTTTCAATCACAATATTATAAATTCCAGTTCCAAATTTCACTTTAAAACATATCGACAACTTGAATCTTCCTAGTTATTAAAGCAGCCAACTTCTTAAAATACGGAAAAGTTATATTTTATTTATTTTATATCCCCAGTTGAGAGCTAATGTAGAGATTTCTTGTTCTTTTATGTATATGTGGTAATACATATTTCCAAAGAACTAAAAAAAGTTTGGAATAATTTGATCATTGTAATTTTAAAACAGGTAGACAAGTATTCTCTCTTTTTACTCATACTGAATGATAATTAAGAATTGGGTAAGAAGTAAAGACAAAATAAATAGGAAAGACACAGAAGTTCCTGACTTTCTCCTAAGTGCCTACAAGAAGAATGAAAACTCGGGTTTCTTGGTTTTTAGTTTAATGAGTTCTCACTTTTTATAAAGCCCTGGGACCACTTTTTCCCTTCTATTTATTTAAGATCAATATAACCAACGGCCATTGTTCGTATGCTGAATTTCTGATTGCACCCTGATGGCTCTCTTATTAATAGGTATCTAAGTTCCAAGATGGAGACATTACTAATTGATTAGGTTAAGTCATTTGGTTGAACCACTTAAAAAACCTTTGTTCAAAAAGACCCATGTCTTCAAAGAAGCAATGAAAAGTTCTTGGAAGGTAGACTGAGACCGTCTAGAACCTTCCCAGAAACTCTTACACAGATCCCATTTCCTTAGGCTACATATCTGAGACATACAAGAAAGGAAAAAAGATACGGAGAAAGCATGGAAATCTTGTAGACTCTACGAAATCAACCAGCTTGGGAGCTAGGATTGAATTAATAGCTCCAGCAGGCCAGTTCCTACTGGCATAATAAAGTGAAGTAACAAAGTACACCCTTTCACTGATTGACAGAAAAACAGAATTGTCTTTTATTACATGACATGCTAAGTATGATTGCTTTCTGCTTGGGAATGCCCCTCATTCTTTCTATTGTTATGTTTTTGTTTTTGTTTTTGTTTTTGTTTTCTGAGACGGAGTCTCGTTCTGTCGCCCAGGCTGGAGTGCAGTGGGGCGATCTCGGTTCACTGAAACCTCCACCTCCCTGGTTCAAGCAATTCCCCTGCCTCAGCCTCCCGAGTAGCTGGGATTACAGGTGCACACCACCACGCTCGGCAATTTTTTTTGTATTTTTAGTAGAGACGGGGTGACCTCAGGCAGTCCGCCCAGCTCAGCCTCCCAAAATGCTGGGATTACAGGCATGAGCCACTTGCACTCGGCCCTGTTAGGTTTATCTTACTGAATGCTACTGAGCGTTCTTACTGTCTGATCCTCTCTGCATCCTCACACATGGGCAGATAGTCCTTTCCTGCCCTCCTTGAAGTTAGCCACAGTCATATGACTTGTTTTGACAGTGAAATGTGAACAGAAGTGACTTGGGTAGAAGCATTTAATTGCCAGTAGTCGAGGCTCCTGCCCACTCTTCTCTCCAGTGGTCATCATGGAGACATGTCCAGGTAGAGGCGCCTTGTAACCAAAGCAGCCCCAAAGGCTGAGCCAACACATGTCAGACAGCTGTCCTGGAGAATCTCCCAGGCCTGCAGCAGGCTCCTGAGGAGTAAGAAATAAACTTTTGTTCCACTAAGCCACTGAGATTATGGATTGTTTTCTTCTCTCTTATCCTGCAAATAAAATTGTTATACTCTAGCATTAATATGTTTTATACAAATTGTTTTATAATCATTCATACACTTATTTTACTTAGTACACACATGAACTAGATGGTAAGCTATTAGTTTCTTACCACCATTGTATCACTTGCAGAGCTTTACAAATTTACATGCGCATGAAAAGTTCTCAATTATATATTTGATCACTTAAATTTAGAAAACAGTAAGAGGGCCAGGCTTGGTGGCTCCACATCTGTAATCACAGCACTTTGGGAGGCCAAGGCAGGCAGATCACTTGAAGTCAGTGGTTAGAGACCAGCCTGGCCAACATGGTGAAATCCCATCTCTACTAAAAATACAAAAAATTAGCCAGGCGTGGTGGCAGGTGCCTGTAGTTCCAGCTACTCAGGAGGTCCAGGCAGGAGAATCGCTTAAACCCAGGAGGCGGAGGTTACGGTGAGCCAAGATAGCGCCACTGTTCTCCAGCCTGGGAAACAGAGCCAGATTCCATCGAGAAAGAGAGAGAGAGAGAGACTTCCTAAAGTGCAAAGCTCTACTCTTTCTGCCTATTTTATTTTTGCTCCCCATTCCCCTACTCTCACTTCCACACAGTCTCTCTGTTCCCCTAGCACATGTTCATGTCTTTGTGGGGCTTCGCCAGCTTCTTCCTCTCCCCAGCTGCCTTTTCTTCCCACTGCCCCACAACTTGCATTTCCTCATCCTTCACTATTTCGAGACCCATTCTTCAAGACCCAACTAAAGAGTCATCTCTTCTGTGAAGATCTTTCTTACTTTGCCAGCCAGAGCTAATGGCCTTCTCTCCTTTGCCCCCTTTTCTATGCATTTCACTATTATAACTCTTATCATTCTTTATAATTTTGGGGTGATTTGTCTGCATTCCCACCACAAGAGCATCTTGAGAGAAGGGATTATTTTTCCCCCACATGTGAGTCAGTGGTTCCTCTGAAGGGATTGTTTGTCTCATACTTTCCTCCAGCAAAAAGCACAGTAGCTGACACTAGGTAGGTGATAAATACTGAATGAATGAATGGAGTTGAATAAATAGCAGATTAGAATTTAAGAAACTAAAGAGGGATGTTTTCATATCATAGAGGTGATATGCCAAATTATTTAATTAGCTAATTTCAGGTTAACCTACTAAATATATCCATCAACTAATTATAAAGTACTAAAAAATAATAGAACACCTCCCAAAAATTGTAGTGGAGTTCTAGCTGGGGATGACACACAGAACCCAAGCATTTGTGATTAACAGAATGTCAAGATATTCACAGGGTTTTTCCTCATTGTTCCCTGTGACCTTCCTTCAGCCCAGGCAGCCAGGGCATTCCATCTTCCCACTTCAGGGAAAGGATGACACAGCAGAACACAGAGAACAAAAGAGTTCATTCTTAGCTTCCAGGCGAAAAAAACCCAAGGACCTGGCAAGGCAGGCAAAAGATTTAGAATATATTATATGCTCCGAGAGTCGGTTTCTCTGGCTCTAGACACTAAAGAAAATTTCCCCAAACTTGGGAGATAGAGGAGAAGAATGGGAATAAGAGGGTTTAGGTCTTGTGGATCTCCAGGGAGGGGCCATAGGCTCTGTCTCTTCTGGGTAAGTCAGTGGAGGGGGGCATAGTTCTCCAGAGCAGAAGCTGTGCTGCCCTTTCCCAAGGGTAGCCCAGGAAACCTGCAAGACCTCAGTGTTTCTCCCACGCCCATCATGGAGAGGGAGCAACAGAAGGGGAGGGGGCATCTAGGCAGCAGACCTTAAACAGCCTCTGGAAATGCCCTGCATGGCAAAGGGAGCACTGGATATATCCTCATGCAGCCAAGGAAGAGCGCAGAGACAAACCGGAGTCAGTGAACTGAAAAGCCCTTGCAGTCAGGACAAGGAGGACAAGGCAGTGACTATGTTCGCTGATGCACTGGCTACACCTACTAGGACATACAGCAAAGGCTCAGATTGATAGCCCTACAGAAGGTCTAGAAATCATCTCATCCAGCCTGCTAGCCTAAAGCTGGAAGACAGAAACCTCCAAAAGGAAATTCTACCCGCCCCCCGCCCAAAAAAGGTGGTGTTGGGCAGAGACAAAAGATGGCATAGGATACAGAGTATAATTAAATTCCTAGCTACTATGAATGATTGGTTTGATTCAGAAGGGCTTCACATCCACCCACAGACCAAATACAGGAAAATACTAGATACATTTTAAAAAAAAAAAAACTTAAGCAACTATGAAAACTAGAAGGAAACATTTCTAGATGCCAGAAATGAAGAGTTAGACCAAAACCACAAAGGTCAGTGGCAGCAGAAGCCAACAGCTTCTGAGGCTATCAGATCTAGCAATACGGGTAGGTAGCTGGGACCATACTTTCAGTCATGCAAGATTATAGATGAGTCTAATAGAAGTTAGGACCTGGAACTGAGCTCCCTGATTAGAAACAAAAGCTGCTGACTGGCAAGCTGTCTCATCTATAAAACAAAGAGTGGAAAACTTTCATCAGCCATTATGGGAAAGCAGTGAAGAGTCTGGCAGAGCCCAGATTAACTTTTATGCGCATCATGGGAGAAACTGAAGTTAAGAAAATAATAAAAACAGCCTTGAACTAGTGAAAATGGAAAATCTCCCTGGGGATCATGAGCCAGTCTCCACAGGACCCAGTCCTTCTTCATATCTAAATTATGTGTTCCTCTCTGTTGGCCCCGTTTTTAGTTAATAAAGTAGGCTGGGCTAGAAAGGTTGATCTCGGTTCAAATATTGGCAAGGATGTTAACTGGGAATTTATTGACATTGTTTTCCCTTTGACCACTAAGCCAGCAAAGAAACCCTGCAAGGTCAGTATTACACACATCAGTGTCTCTCAAATTGGATGTTCTTAGTAGCCTGTCTGTAGTGAGGAATCAGACAGGTCAGAGATTCTTGGAATCTTAAGGGACCACTCTATTACCATTAGAAGAAATTCTTACTGCTCCACAATTAGAGACTAGCACATTCTAATTTTTATGTGTGTGTTAACAGGTATCCATCAGGATTGGCCATAAACCTACCACAACCAGGCTCTTTCCTCTCTCCTTGAGGTTGCAAAAGCTTATACAAGCTCCAAATTAATGTTCTTACAGCTCCACTCACAGCAGAAAAGTGAACACTTCCATCCTGGTTGCCCAGGAAAAAGTTTCAATTTAGTTTTGAATGGGTTTCATTGGCTCAGCTTAATTAAATGTCCTTTCCTGGAGAAATCATGGTACCAAGAATATTCAGTACTCTGGTTGGCCAAGCCTGGGTCTTATGACCACCTATGGAGATAGCTTCAGGGTAAGTTCTAACTATGTTCAATATAAAGAAAATTCCTTATGTTATTTTATATTATTCAGTGGAGCAAAACATGGTGATTCTGTAGAAGTAGAGAGTAGAGGCCAGGCATGGTGGCTCACGCCTGTTACCCTAGCACTTTGGGAGGCCAAAGCGGGCAGATCACTTGAGGTCAGGAGTTCGAGACCAGCCTGGCCAACGTGGCAAAACCCCGTCTCTACTAAAAATGCAAAAATTAGCCTGGCGTGGTGGCATGCACCTGTAATCCCTGCTACTTAGGAGGCTGAAGCAGGAGAATTGCTTGAGCCTGGGAGGTGGAGGTTGCAGTGAGCTGAGATCACACCACTGTACTCCAGCCTGGGCAACATAGCAAGACTCCATCTCAAAAAAAAAAAATGTAGAGAGTAGAAAGGTGGTTACCGGGGGCTGGAGAAGCAGGGATTGGGGGTGATATTGGTCAAAAGTAACAAAGTTTTAGTTAGATAGGAGAAATAAATTCAAGAAATCTATTGTACAATATATTGATTATAGTTATAACAATATATTGTATTCTTGAAAAATGCTAAGAGTAGATTTTAAGTGTTCTCACCACAAAATAGTAACTATATGAGGTAATGTGTATGTGAATTAGCTCAATTTAGCCATTCCACAATGTATATATATTTCAAAACGCCATGTTCAACATGATAAATATATTACAGTTTTATCTGTCATTTTTTTAAAAAAAGAAGAAAGACTGCTTGTGCTTGCTACATAAAAGAAGAAGAAAAGAAAGGAAATAATAAAGAGAACTCCAAAAATCAGGAAAATAGAGAATTGGGAAAACAGTAGAAAAAAACAGCAAATCATCAATATCTTTTCATGTTTATTGATCATCTGGATTTCTTCTTGAAGGATTTGATGCTCCTATCTTTTGCCTGCTTTTAAAACTGGGGTCAAATGATAGAATCTCCCTATACTAGGGATAGCAGCATTTTGTCCAACATATGTTTCGTATATTTTTCCGAGTTTATCATTATTTTTTTTGGACACAAAAAAGAAAGAATACAGATTTTTTTTCTCCAAGCACTCATGAAATATTCAGAAAAATTAATCACATCTTGTCTTCTGACATTGTTTAAGATGTCTTAAAGCCAGGCGTGGTGGCTCACGCATGTAATCCCAACACTTTGGAAGGCCGAGGCAGGTGGATCACAAAGTTAGAAGATCGAGACCACCCTAGCTAACACGATGAAACCCCGTCTCTACTGAAAAAAAAAAAAATACAAAACATACAAAAAATTAGCCGGGCATGGTGGCGTGCACCTGTAGTCCCAGCTACCCAGGAGGCTGAGGCAGGAAAATCGCTTGAACCTGGGAGGCAGAAGTTGCAGTGAGCCAAGATTGCGCCACTGCACTCCAGCCTGGGCGGCAGGGCAAGACTCTGTCTCAAAAAAAAAAAAAAAACACAAAGATGTCTTGACAAAAAAATTAGGTAATTATTCATTTAATTCAGCCTACATCCCCAAACGGGTACTACTTACTAATGTTCCTGACAGACAAATGAATGGCAAGAAATCTGCAAGTGCCATTTTTTTTAGATGAGGAAATTGAAGTACAAAATAAGTGGATAAAGAGAGTAACATTGGTTGGGGGTGGGGCACTCACGCCTGTATTCCCAGCACGTTGGGAGGCCGAGATGGGTAGATGGCTTGAGCTCAGGAGTTACAGACCAGCCTGGGCAACATGGCGAAACCGTGTCTCTACTAAAAAATAACACAAATTAGCTGGGCATGGTGGCGTGTGCCTGCAGTCCCAGCTACTTCGGAGACTGAGGTGGGAGGATGGCTTGAGCCCAGGAGGCTTGAGCCTAGGAGCTGAGATCATGCCACTGCACTCCAGACTGGGTGACAGAGCCAGATCGTCTCAAAAGAAAAAAAAAAAGGAACATTGCAGAGAATGAATGGAATATAGGACTGATTGCTAATCAATATACAATGCTTGGCACAGAGAGGGTGATTAATAAGTGCCTGGACAATGAATTCATTTAGAGCTCTCCTGAACGTCAAATAACAGAATCAGTTAGTTTCAGAAGTTAAACATTTCTACAGAGGAAGCGATTATTTTTTCCCAATATAGGCTGGTGTGATTTTACCAATACCCATTTTTATCTTACTGTATAATTCAGAAGTCTCTGTGGTTGACATTTAAGTTCTTGAGCAATCTGAAAACTCTATTGTCACAAAACCTGTTTGAGGTGTAAAGGGAAACATAAAGTTAAAACAAACATTTATTTATTGCACGCTTTCAGGCTAGAGTTCCACGCCAGCCAAGCATGTGAGATAAACCACAAGTTGTGAAATACTGTTTATTCGTATGACTGTCGTACTAATGTGGAGTGACTAAACATTTCCCTCACTATACACTTTACCATTGAGTGAAACCTCACATTTATGCTGTTCAGAATTATGTGGACTTATATTGATATTATTGACTGTTTTCTCCTTAACCTAATAAAAACCTTTATAACTAAAAGCAGGATTAATGCCACAGTAAAATCTCCCCCCCCCATAAGAATACTTCTTGTTTAATTGCTATTTCTAATGGGCTCTAAAAAAAAAAAAACATAAAAATAGGCCGGGCGCGGTGGCTCACGCCTGTAATCCCAGCACTTTGGGAGGCCGAGGCAGGCGGATCACGAGGTCAGGAGATCAAGACCATCCTGGTTAACACGGTGAAACTCTGTCTCTACTAAAAATACAAAAAATTAGCCGGGCAAGGTGGCAGGCGTCTGTAGTCCCAGCTACTCGGGAGGCTGAGGCAGGGGAATGGCGTGAATCCCGGGGGGCGGAGCCTGCAGTGAGCCGAGATCGCGCCACTGCACTCCAGCCTGGGTGACCGCGAGACTCGGTCTCAAAAAAATAAAAAATAAAAATAAATCTATCTTAAATTTGTCATGGATGAATTATTCCAAGTCTTTATCGCTGTTTTTACAATATGTCATTCAAGCTATTAATAATAGAAATTAAAATGAACATGCATAGATGAGTACTTTTTGAATCAGGCATTGTTTTCTTTTTCTTTCTTTTTTTTTTTTTTTTTTTCTCTGAGACAGGGTCTCCTCTGTCGCAGAGGCTGGAGTGCAGTGGCCCAATCTCGGCTCACTGCAATCTCTGCCTCCCAGGTTCAAAGGATTCTCCTGCCTCAGGCTCCCGAGTCACTGGGATTACAGGCGCCCACCACCACACCCAGCTAATTTTTGTACTTTTAGTACAGATGGGGTTTCGCCATGTTGGCCAGGCTGGTCTCGAACTCCTGACCTCAAGTGATCCACCCACCTCAGCCTCCCAAAGTGCTGGGGTTACAGGCATGAGCCACCACGCCCAGCTCAGTTGTTGTTTTCAATAGGTAATATATGCAGATGGTATACTATTCAGAAGTTGCAAAAAATATGTATAGCAAAAAATGTAAGTCTTCTTTCCACTTCTTTCCCTAGCTACCCATTTTTTTAGAAGCAGTTTATGTTACAAGTTTGTTCTGTATGGATGCAAAAATGAAAAAATAGTAATAGTCACCATTTGAGTTTTTACTCTGTACCAAGCATCCTGACAACAATCGTGTAAGTACTACAATTATCCTTATTTTACAGATGAGAAGACTGAGTCATACAGACATTAAGAATCTTTTTTAGGAATTACATTTCATAGATGGGTAGATTTTGCTTCAAATAAGAGCCACTGTTCATGTGTGTACAAGTTGTACTCTAATAGGTAAAACACTAAAGAGAATAGTTAAGAAGAGACTAGCTGAACTAGAGCACTCATTACTAAGGTAATACAGATTAGATAAAACTAAGCAATGACACCTTTAAAAGGTCTCTAGGAATGAAGAATCACCGTATTTATTTATGTACTTATTAAGTAATATTTATTGAATACCTACTATGGTCCAGGGACGGGAAACATCCTTGCCATTCTCATGGAGCTTGTCCAGTAAGAGACACAGACAAGTGAAAGGCAGCTACAACATTATACAGTGTATAGAACTGGGATGGTGCCATAACAACATTCTAAAATACGTGACATTGATTCCAAGATTATGTGGCAGATGGAAAGGAAACTGTTAATGGAGGCTGAAAAAAAAGAGCAAGAAAACCATTGCAGGAGACTGGAAAAAGTCATGAAGACACTGCTATAGAAGCAGAAAAGCCCCATGTCATGGAGTGGTATAAGAATCCCCTGCAGGAACTGGAAAACAGTTCACTCAATAACTTGATGGGCTTTGGGATTTGAGTAAGACATCACGCTCCGGGGACTGTTGTGGGGTGGGGGGAGGGGGGAGGGACAGCATTAGGAGATATACCTAATGCTAAATGACGAGTTAATGGGTGCAGCAAAACAACATGGCACATGGATACATATGTAACAAACCTGCACATTGTGCACATGTACCCTAAAACCTAAAGTATAATAATAAAAAAAAAAGAATATTTCCAAGCAGAAGATTGAGAGTGTCAGCAGGTTTATGCTGGCTGTGTATAGTAAGGCACTTTAGGAAAGAGATGGACTCATTAAACACCTGGCCAATTTGCAAGCTGAATTTAGAGAATTATAAAGTTTAAAATTTGTCCACCTGGAAAATAAACTATCTCTTATTTCCAACTTCTCAAGCAAATAAAAGATACTCAAAATTTTAAAAAAAATAGCTTAAGGATAATGATCAAATCAAAGTGTGGCTGTAAGACACATTTTAAAGTTTCTGGAGAATTAAGTTAGTGCTTCCATTGCTGAACCAAATGACTTCCTGAAAGCTTAAAGATGTAGTCGCATGGAAGCCTAATCTCAAACTAGTAAGTAAACCTAAAGAAGAAAAACCTGTCTTGAAACTAATCGTGGGTTTGGCTTCTGGAGCATGGAGTGAACTCTAGTCTGATATACAGAAAGCCCCCCCATATTCTTAAAGGAATTGAGTCAGCAAAAGTATGGCCACCTGGGACTAACAAAGACCATGAACTTTCAGATTGTAAAGAGATTTCTGGGCCAGACAAGGTGACTCACACTTGTAATTCTAGCACTTTGGGAGGCCAAGGTGGGAGGATCGCTTGAGGCCAGGATTATGAGACCAGCCTGAGCAACATAGCGAGACTGCCATCTGTACAAAAATTAAAAAATTATTCAGGTGTAGTGGCACCCGCCTGCAGTACTACCTACTTTGGAGGCTGAGACAAGAGGATTGCTGGAGCCCAGAAGTTTGAGGCTGTGGTGAGTCATGATCATGTGACTGCACTCAGCTTGGGCAACAGAGCAAGATCCTGTCTCTAAAAATTTTTTTACAAAAGACATTTCTGAGCTCCTAACTTTATACAGACAGGGAGCAGGCTAAGAAGGTTGCTTAAAAGGCATAGAAGAATTAGGCATTGCATTGGAATTTTTAGTATCTGTGGAATATCAGAGCAAAGAAATCAGAGGAGTTGAACATATAGTTCTGAAATTTAGAAGACAGATCTGGGCTAGAGATACAAATTGAGAGCTATTAGCATATAGTGAAAATGCAAAATTAAAATTCTGAACTTTCAGCCTTGGGTGAAATCTTGGGACGCCCCCCGCCACCACCATATCATGGTGTTATTTAATGAGAATCCTTAATAGAAGTAGAAAATTGTTGGCACAAGTGCTTTTGAGAATGCAAAGCACTGGGCTAGTTTTCAAAATTGTTATATCAGTCAGGTTCTCAGAAGGAAAAAAATTTACCCTAAGTGAGTTAAAAGTAAGACTTTAATGAAATAACTCTTAACAAAGGTATGGGCAGAACTCATGAGACAAACAGGGAATATTGAGGTGCTGGGAGACTTACAACAGTGGGAAACCATTATTGGCCCTAGGACTAAAAAGCCAAGAGTAGGAAACCTTGTTGGAACCCAGTGGGAGTCACTGCCCCACAGAACCTGTAGTTGGGAAAGGTCACAGCTAATGCCAGTGATACAGCACTGAACAGGAAGGGGACAGAGGAGGCATGCCCTGACCCTGTGCTCCTGTTTTCCATCTCCTCCTGGTATCCCTCCAGCATACAGTCCTCAGAGGACAGTGTGCCAGGGCATAAAGCAAGGGAGAAAAGGGCAGAGAAGCTATCTGGATGAGCAAATGGAGAATAATTAGTATAGGTTTTAAGGTAAAGGGGATTTAGTAGTATTTGCAAATCAGATACCGTAAATGCATAAATAATACTTAGTACTAACTAGATGGGGAGAAGTCTATGTTCAATTTATATATACCAGTTGTGTGTCTTATTAATTTAAATATGAAATACTGGGCCAGGCACAGTGGCTCATGCCTGTAATCCCAGCACTCTGGGAGGCCAAGGCGGGTGGATCACTTGAGGTCAGGAGTTCGAGACCAGCCTGGCCAACATGACTAAACCCCATCTCTTCTAAAAATACAAAAATTAGCCAGGTGTGGTGGTGAGCACCTGTAATCCCAGCTACTCGGAAGGCTGAGGCACAGGAATCGAGAGATAATGTAAAGTTTGTTTTTCATGTTTGTTATGATTACGTATTTATGCAGGACATCAATGTTACATAAAATTGTATCTGTTGGAATCTTTGCTGTAGGAATAGACTTTACCCATCTAAATTGTAATGTATATCAAGCATTGTGATGACAAAGACACTAACTATAAACTTAGTAACTTTGTTCCTTCACTCCACTAATATTTAATTGGTATGAAATAGATTATTAATCAGAGTTCATAGTATATTTTGCTTTGGCTTTGTCCCTGTAGACCTATTTAAACAAGACAATCTTTGCAATTCCAACAACTTCATTCCTAAATACAATACCAAGCATGTCCCTTACGTGATAATTACGGTGTTAGGAACTGATGGTATCAACCATAAAGAGTGCTAACAATGAAGGAAAGCGTGCATAGGAAACCCTAAGGAACACCAATATTTAAGAGAAACACAGACAAAAATGCAGCTTGCCAAAAAAACTGAGCTAGATGAACCAGAAACATAGGAGTAATGTGGTGTCACCAAAACCAAGTGAAAAAAAGAAGTGGTCCACATTTGAAAATGCTGCATCCAGATCAAGTAAGATGAGGACCAAAATGGTTCCATTCAATTTAGTCACAAGTAGGTTGTTGGTGACCACAGTGAAAGCAAATTTAGTGAGAACAATGGGAGCAAAAGATAGACTACTGTGGGCTGTAGAATGACTGAGAGATGGTGACATGAAAATACTAAGTATACACAAAGTTTTAGAGATGCTTGGCTTTAAAGAAAAGAAGAAAGATAAGCCAACAGCTGAAGAAGATTTAAGAGTGGAAGGTGGAATTTTTTGTGTGTTTTGGTTTTGTTGGTTTTTAACTGAGAGAAAGCATTAGGCACGGTTAAGTGCTAAGGAACCAGTGAAGGGAGATCAGTTGAATCTACAAAAGAGAAAGGGATTAGTCACTCAATGGAGCATGGTCCCTATGAAAAGGAGATGCTTAATAAGTAATATTAAATAAATGAGTGGATTTCTTGAGAAGGCAACAAGGCATTCACTCCATAAACCAGGTAAAGGAATTATCTATAGACCAGAGGCAGGATATCTCTTCCATCAGAAAGTCAAAAAGGAGGAAATCAGTAAGGATACAGGTAATTTGGTTAAGTGTGGTGTCCAGAACTTGAGAAAGTTTCATGGGATGCCTTCTGTTTTCCTTGTGAAATGAAAAATGAAGCCATCTGAGGGAAATAAAAGAGGGATGGTAGATTGAGAGGACTGAGAAGAATGAAAAAGGCTTATGAAATAATCTCTTGTGTCCTGAAAGGATACTTCAGAGAAGACCTCCTTGAAGCAGCTGCCAGCCTCCACAGAATGTACAGTGGCAGGTAAAGGGGTTGCCCAGGGATGGTTCCTATGCTAGGCCTCAGAGCTGAATCAGATTAACTCATCATCACCTAGCACCTTTTCCTGTCCCTGTAGGGCACAAACTTCAATACTTGTTCTCTCCTTTGTCTTCTTCACATTGCTCCACGAGATGGGATACATACTGATAGCTCCCTGGGAGTCCATGACCTCGGACAATTCTGCCTCCTTACCTAGACAATGTTTCATCGTTCCACCTTGAAAACATTTCTTGTAACTCATTACAATTCTGAGATCTTCCTTACCATGTACATACCCTACTATCAAAACACTCACCAACCTTTAAAGGAGCAAACTGAAAATAAGTTATAAGAGGCGAGGTGCTGTGGATTCAATGTTTGTGTCTCTCCCAAATTCATAAGTTAAAGTCCTAATCCCCAGTGTGAGTATATTTGGAGGCAGGTCTTGAGGAGGTAACTAAATCATGAGGGTGGGGACCTCGTGATGGGATTAGTGCCCTTGTAAGAAGAGACACAGTAGAGCTTCCTTCCTCTCTCTGTCTTTCTTGGCCATTTGAGGATGCCGGGAGAAGACAGCTGTCTTCAAGCCAGGAAGCAAACCCACACCAGACTCTAGATCTGTTGGCACTTTGATCTTGGACTTCCAGCCACCAGAATTGTGAGAAATAAATTGTTGTTTAAGCCACCCAGTGCATGGTATTTTTGTTATAGCGACCCAGGCTAACTAAGATATGGAGTAGGCCTACTTTATTGTCTACTCAGCCCCTTGTAGAGCTCCAGTCTTCTTTGGGGAGAGAAGCAAAGGCAATGGAAGTCTGCCCTTAACTCCCTGCTCTAACCTCCCAAGGACTTAAATCCCTCCACTTTCCCAAGTGGCTGACAGCGGAAAGGAATATCTGCCTGAGTAAACAGCTGGCAGTGTTGAAATTGATGGAAACCATGAAATAAATGTTTCCGATAACCTAAAAAGCCAAGTGGATTTCATAGCTCAGGAATGATGCCAGAAGTACGGTGAGGTTTCGTGTAAACACAAACCAAGTTTTTGAATGAAGACTTTGGGAAGTAGAGTTCACTCCACTGCTGTACTACTATAATATGAAAGCGTCTGATATTTGAAAGTAACAAGAATTTCCGTGTAACCTCCTCTTTAATGTTCTGATATTGTTCTATATTTGTAATGAAATAACTCTTCTATAGCTATTGTCTGTGTTCTAAATATTAACTTAGAAAGATTCAATTAAACAACCAGGAACATGCCTCCAATTTGAGGAGTAACACAGTTCTCACTTGGTTTTGCAGCACAAGGTAAAAGAAAACAGAAAATGGTTTTCTACCTCCAGGTACCATGTTTAGAGCATTTTAGGTGCCTCAAAGTCTCTGCTCTTTTGATTTAATATGAATGGCAAGCATTCATTTTAGCAGTAGTAACTTCACTATTACCTATTTGGTCCTAGAAGTTTTCCTCATATGCATATGTACTTTATTTATTAAAACGCAAAGTTTGTGTAGGGAAAACTGAGAAAGGACATAAGGTTTATAAAGTTTAAGGAAGCTTAAACTAGGCACACAAGAGCAAATAAAAACAACAAATAGGCCAGGCACAGTGGCTCACATCTGTAATCCTAGCACTTTGGGAGGGTGAGGCGAGAGGATCGCTGGGAAGACTAGTCTGGGAAACATGGCCAAACCTCGTCTCCACAAAAGATACAAGAAGTAGCCAGGTGTGGTGGCGGACACCTGTAGTCCCAGCTACTTGGGAGGCTGAGATGGGAGGATCACCTGAGCCCAGAAGGTCGAGGCTGTGGTGAGCCATGATGGCACCACTGCACTCCAGCCTGGGTGACAGAGTGAAACCCTGTCTCAAACAAACAAACAAACAAACAAAAACAAACAAAAAAAGGTCTCAATAAAACTAGAAAATTAACAGTGAGGTCTCATCTCTTAAAAAACAAACAAAAGGGCCAGGTGCGGTGGCTCACGTCTAATCCCAGCACTTTGGGAGGCTGAGGCTGGCGGATCACCTGAGGTTGGGAGTTCTAGACCACCCTGACCAACGTGGAGAAACTTCATCACTACTAAAAAAATACAAAATTAGCCAGGTGTGGTGGCACATGCCTGTAATCCCAGCTACTCGGGAGGCTGAGGCAGGAGAATCACTTGAACTCGGGAGGTGGAGGCTGTGGTGATCTAGAGATCGTGCCATTGCACTCCAGCCTGGACAACAAGAGGGAAACTCCGTTTCAAAATAAAAATAAAAATAAAAATAAAAGAAATAGAAGATTAAAAGAAGGAGGAGAATGTTAATGAAAAGAAATGAAGAAGTGAAAAGGATTTGAGAGAAAGTGTTGGATACAGAGAATAATCAAAGAACCTACATATTTATACTAGAAGTACCCAAGGAAGAAAACCAAAGCATGGAACAGAAAAAAATATTAGGAACCTGTGATTCCAGAAAATCTTCCTCAAATAAAAAGAGACTTGAAAAACACATTTTGTGGCTCAACATGGTGGCTCATCCTGTAATCCCAGCACTTTGGTAGTCTGAGGCAGGAGGATCACTTGAGGATAGGAGGGCAAGACCAGCCTGGGCAGCACTGCGAGATCCCCCACTCTACCAAAAAAAAAAAAAAAATTAGCTGGGTGTGGTGGTGCACATCTGTAGTAGTAGCTACTCTGGAGGCTGAGGCAGGAAGATCCTTTGAGCCCCGGGGTTTGAAGTTACAGTGAGCTATGATCACACCACTGCACTCCAGCCTGGGCAATAGAATAAGACCCTGTCTCACTAAAAAAAGAGAAAAGAAAAGAAAATACATATTGCAAAGCACATCATGTACCTAGAGAAATTGACTCAAAATGGCCAACACTAAGATATATTCTAGTAAAACCACTGAATTTTAAAGAAAGATTAGACTTTTTAATGTATATGCTTATTTTACATGCAGGGGGTACATGTGCAGGTTTGTTACAAGGGTAAATAACATGATGCTGAGGTTTGGGCTTCTATTGATCCCGTCACCCAGACAGTGAACACAGTACCCAATAGGAAGCTTTTCAGTCCTCGCTTACTCCCCTCCCTCTTTCCCTCCCTCCTTTTGGAATCCCCAGTGTCAATCGTTCCCATAAAAGAAAGATTTTAAAATATTCTATTTATATCCAGACAAAGCCCAAATGACATATAAGGGAAATGATAAATTGTTATCACATCTTTTTACAGTAAACTTTTATGCTTGAAGATAATAGAGCAACATATTTAGCACACTTAAGGAAAGAAAATCTGACCAAACGGTTTTATGTCCATGCAAACTGTCAAGGATCATAGACAGTTATGAGCATTCAAGGACTTAGGGAATATTGTTTCCATGTTCCTTTCTGCAGTATCTCCTGGAGAATGAGCTTCTAGCAACCAAAATGAGTAGAGAAACATCAACACTGGGGATGGTAGTGAGCCAAAATATCTATTGACCTGTGGAACTTGGACTATAAACAATAGATATAAAGGAGAGTATAATATGTAATTTGCCATATGCTCTGATAATGAAGGGAGTCCAAATTTCAAAATTAGGAGTTGGGGCACAGTGGCATGTGTCTGTAGTCCCAGCTGCAAGGGAGGCTTGTGCAGGAGGATCAGTTGAGCCCAGGAGTTTCACGCTGTAGTATGCCAGGATCGTACCTGTGAATAGATACTGTGGGACTATGTCTCTAAAAAACAAACAAAAAGACAAAAATAAGAAGAAGGAGTGGGAAATGGGAAATGGGAAGGACATATAAAGGACATATAAAAAGTAGACGTCAGTCGCGGTGGCTCACATCTGTAATCCCAACACTTTGGGAGTCCGAGGAGGGTGGATCATCTGAGGTCAGGAGTTTGACACCAAAAATAAAGTTTTCTCTACTGAAAATACAAAAATTTGCTGGGTGTGGTGGCAGGCGCCTGTAACCCCAGCTACTCAGGAGGTTGAGGCAGGAGAATCGCTTGAACCCGGGAGGCAGAGGTTGCAGTGAGCCGAGATCACGTCACTGCACTCCAGCCTGGGTGACAGAGCGAGACTCTGTCTCAATTAAAAAAAAAAAATTAAATAAAAATAAAAAATAAAGAGGAGAATAAGCTAGCTGACTGTCTCACAGTTATTACCCGGAAATACAAGGATATTACTTCAAATCAGATGCTTGGGGAATAGAAGAACAGGAAGCAAGAAGAGGTTATTAGCAAACTTCAATATTTCTCATAGTAGAGAACAAACAGAGAATTACTAAGGGTATTATATAAAGGTATTAGTATATAAGGAGCCATTCAAGTAGAAATACAAACTTTACCAGTAAAAGAAAAAGAGAACAAATGAAATAGACAAAGATTATTTCTATCAAAATCATATGTATTAATTATAACATTAACATATGGCAGAATTAAGGTGAAGTATATAGACCAAGGACATGATTTTCTTTATATTATTAAGGTACACTTAACAGTAATCAAGTTTGAAATGACTGAGATTTCCTAATAGATGAGACTTATAAAGATATGAACAAAGTACCTCACTAATATTGAGTAGAAGAAGGGTCCCAAATTCAAATGCCTGTTGGAAAAAGACACTGAAAGAAGCTGGCTGCTCTAAGTGGGAAGGCATTTATTGCATCTGTGTCTGTGTGCGCACACACGCATGCATGTGGATAGAATTCAAACCCCATCTTAAAGGAGCGGTTACTACTCAGCTGTGGCCAATTGTTGGAACTGCAGAATGTAGGCCCAGTATTTCCAGGTCTTTCCATTTTTTTTGATGGAATCTCAAAGTAATAATCACAAAACTGTGGAGACCTAGCAATATATTTTTTTGCTGACCACTCACTGTGGGACCACTTAAACTGAGGTTGAAGGAAATCACTTATTTATTTATTCAATGATATTGTTTGAACTTTTAACAATGTGCATAAAATGTGTAAGAAGATATTTTTAAAAGACGATCATTTTATTTTATTATTTTGCAGCTTTATTTATGTTTCGCACATAGTCGAGCAACAATTCCTGCCCTCAACTGTACACCATGGCTAAGGGGCTTTTTTTTTCTTGTATGGATTATGTACTAACACATTCCTCTGTCCTACCTTTCACTCAATTTAAAAAAATATATAAGATTTTAGTCAAATTAGTATTTCCCAATGAGTTGACTGCAAAGCTACTTTTGGAAATTTGTTAGAGTCAAATAAGTATCTTTCACTGCCAGTGTAATTATGGAGCAAGCTGCTAACCAGTTTATATATCACTATTCAAAATAGAAGAAGTATATCGTCTGGCTGAAAATACACTGTAATTATGGCAGTGTGTATGATTTAGCCCAGCTGCATGATAAAAATTGCTCTATGATAGATCTTCATTTCCCATATTGGAATACGAACAAATACATTTATAAACTAAAAAGGTTAACGTCTTTTAATTGTTCATAATACATGGTAAATTCTTAGGATTTAAAAATATTTATTATGGAAATTTTTCACACACACGCACAAAAGACAATAGTATGATGAGCTCATTGCCCAACTCTGATGATTATTAATAAATGGTTAAACTTTCACCTACACCTCCAACCATGTTCGCCTCTCCCCAATTATTTTTAAGCAAATTGTATTCGTCATATCCTTCATTTCAGTTGTAATGATTTTAAAACTATAATTGTCATTCCTAAAAATACAATTTAATATTGTCTTTTCCTAAAAATACAACTTAATATCATAAATTTCCAGCTAGTGTTCACATTTCTCTAATTGCTATACAATTTATTTTACAGTATACTTGAACCAGAATTTAAATTCCATGCATGCAATAGATGGATATGTCTCTTAATTTTCTCTCTCTTTTCTTTAATTGCTGACTTTCCACTTTATTTTATTTTTATTTCTTTTTGAGACAGTGTCTCCGCTCTGTTGCCCAGGCTAAAGTGCAGTGGCATGATCTCGGCTCACTGCAATCACCGCCTCCCAGGTTCAAGAGATTCTTGTGACTCAGCCTACCGAGTAGTTGGGATTACAGACATGCGCCACCATGCCCAGCAAATTTCTGTATTTTTAGTAGAAATGGGGTTTTGCCATATTGGCCAGGCTGATCTTGAACTCCTCACCTTATGTGATCCACTGGCCCCTGCCTCCCAAAGTGCTGGGATTACAAGCATGAGCCACCATGCCCAGCCCCTCTTAATTCTCTTTTAATCTATTGATTCCCCCATCATATCTTTCGTTTTGCATTAAAAATAATTTAGAAACTGGCTTGTTTATCATATAGTATTTCTTATGGTCAAGATTTTGGTAATTACCTCCTGGTGGTGTCATTTAATACATCCTTCTGTCCTTATATGTCCTGGAAAGTGCCTAAACCCCTGTCCAAAAGAATGTTCTGCCATGATGGACATGTTTTATACACTATCCAATACCTCTCTATGTGGCCATGGAAATGTTATCTGTGAAGCTGAGGAACTGAATTTTTAATTTTATTCCATTGTAATTCATTTATTTACATATAAATAGCCACAGATAGCTAGTGGCTATAGCATTAGAAAGCAAAGAGCTAGAATCCTGATAGGATTGAAGGTAGAATTTTTTTTAGTTTTCATTTGTATTTGTTTTTTGTTTGATTTTGTTTTATTACAACGAAATCACTTAATAGGCAATGTTGTGTACTTTACAGAAGAAACACACTGTCTTTCTGTCTCTCAACATTGAAAATCATTTTCTTGATCCATTAATTCATTAGGACTTGCAAAATTTTATGATCATTATGGAAAATTTAAACATACATGTAATTAGACTCACATAATCAACTTCATGAATTCATCAACCAACTTATGGCCAGTGATGTAAGTTACCGTCTACTGACTTCCCTTCTCTCCTGTATCATTGTAAATTAAATTCCAGATATCATATTTTATTCATAAATATTTCAAAATTCCTGAATATGGAAGCTAGTGACTCTTTTTAAAGAGTCATTATTCTCATTCATTATTCTTGTAATCATCATTCACATACCTAAAAATGCTAATAATACTTCCTTAATATCAAATGTATAGTTGGTTATTATGAATTCCAGATTTAAATATATTTTATATATTTCAATTTATTGAAGTTGTTATCCTTACTGGCTGTATTAGTCCATTCTCATGCTGCTAATAAGGACATACCCAAGACTGAATAACTTATAAAATAAACAAGTTTAATGAACTCGTAGTTCCACATGGCTGGAGAGGCCTCACAATCATGGCAGAAGATGAAGGAAGAGAAAAGGGATGTCTTTCATGGCAGCAGGGAAGAGAGCTTGTGTAGGGGAACTACCCTTTAAAAAACCATCTGATCTCCTAAGACTTATTCCCTATTTTGAGAACAGCATGGGAAAGAACCGTCCCCATGATTCGTTACCTCCCACCAGGTCTCTCCCATGACACAAGGGGATTATGGGAGCTATAATTCAAGATGAGATTTGGGTGGGGACACAGCCAAACCATATCACTGGTGTTCAAATTATCCCACCTTTGGGCAGTTCAATTTCTTCCAAGATAATCGATTTCACAGTATATTCTTCTTTACATTTCCTGCCCTAGACTCTGAATCCATCATTTCTCCAGAGTCCTGGTTTCTTTTCATTACATCGTGTCAGGGGATTTATGATACTAACATGATTTATCACCTATGCTACCAAACTTGACCACCTGGTTAAAATAGTGTTTGCCAGGTTTCTCTGCTCTAAAGTTACTATTTTTTTTTCCTTTTTTATGCTTTATTCCTTGGAATTGAATCACTAAGTCTAGCCCACACTCAGAGGTGGAGGATGGGGAATAAGCTCTCCCTACCTCCAGGTGGAGGAAGAGCATATATATGTAATATTTGGAAATATTCTATAAGGAAGATTTGCCCCTTCTCCCCAAATGATTTCTTTATTCAATCATTTATTTATATCACTGTGGATTAGTAAATATTTATTTTATACTTGGGTTGTAACCCAATACCGTGTTATTTATTTTGTTGTTCAAATTGTTTCAGCTTTGGCGATCAGGAGGTCCTTCGAGTTGACGCCTATGTCCTTTCACATGCCCCATTTTCCTTCTCTTCTTTTTAGCATTTCCTTGCTTTTTGGCATTATGAGATGTTCTAGATTCATCTTGTATTTTGCCTGCCCTAGCCCTAGAATCAACCATTTCTCCAAATAACTTACAATAGGATTTTAGCATATAAAGTTATATGAGAGGGGCTACGATTTTACTTAGGATATGTTCAAATCTATGTGATGAATCCTAATAGCATTCTAGTGTATTATATCCCAATAATTCTGTGCTGACCCATTGGCACCCTGTCCCATTGTAGAAAGCTCATTATTCTGATCATATGGAGAAATTAGAAGTCTCAAAGAGATTTTAACTTTGCTATATGAAATACCTGCATCTATGGAAATTAATAGATGCCATACCTCCTCCACTGCAGTGTATATAGTGCCATCTCTTGCCCACAATATAAAATCTGCATAATACAGAATTACTACTGATTTCAGATATCTATCCAGAAAGAATTAACTGAGAAATATTGGGGCAAATGTTAAAGTGATTTCTACTAATGTGTCAATGTTCTCAGTGATCACCAAATACTGAACCATGCCTGCAGATCTATAAATTTTCCCTTGCATAATCACACCATCAAATTACCTCTGAAATAAAGTTGTTTCAGTGTAAGATGGCAATGCAACTTGCAAGTTCTGTTGGGCTGACAAGCTTTTCATATTTAAGAGGTTAAGTTTGGGCCAGGCACGGTGGCTCACGCCTGTAATCCCAGCTCTTTGGGAGGCAGAGGCGGGTGGATCACTTGAGATCAGGAGTTCAAGACCAGCCTGGCCAACATGGTGAAACCCCGTCTCTACTAAAAATACAAAAATTAGCTGGGCATAATGGCATGCACCTGTAATCCCAGCTACTTGGGAGGCTGAGGCAGGAGAATCACTTGAACCGGGAGGCGGAGCTTGCAGTGAGAGATTGTGTCGCTGCACTCCAGCCTGGGTGACAGAGCGAGACTCCATCTCAACAACAACAAAAAAAGTTAAGTTTGGAACAATTGCATTAAAAACTAGCTTTCATCATATCCACCCCAGAAAAGCAACCTGAGGCATTAAATAATTGTCCTATCTCATTCACTCTTATGACTATTGCCAAAGTCATTGATTTATACATGCTGATTTCACTCTGCTGATACGTCTAAGTTTTTAACTTCTGGAATTTCCTTTTAAACAACTGACTCTCTTTGTCAAAATAAATAACATCACAGTTTTCTAGGGGATGCATAATTAGCCACTTTCCTCATCAAATCTGTGGTTGTTAGCTTCAGCAGGGCCCTTAATAATGCTGTCCTTCCTTTTGCACCCACCTGTTAATTCCATTAATTATGAACAAGAGACACCAGGCCTCACCTCACTTTTTTTCTTTCTTTCCTTTTTGTTTTTTTTTTTTTTTTTTTGAGACAGAGTCTCGCTCTGTCGCCCAGGCTGGAGTGCAGTGGCTCTATCTGCGCTCACTGCAAGCTCCGCCTCCCAGGTTCACGCCATTCTCCCACCTCAGCCTCCCGAGTAGCTGGGACTACAGGCGCCCGCCACCACACTCGGCTAATTTTGTTTTTGGTATTTTTAGTAGAGACGGGTTTCACCGTGTTAGCCAGTATGGTCTCTATCTCCTGACCCCGTGATCTGCCATCCTCGGCCTCCCAAAGTGCTGGGATTACAGGCGTGAGCCATTGCGCCAGCCTCTTTCTCTCCTTTTTTTTTTTTGAGACAAGAGTCTTGCTATGTTGCCCAGGCTGATCTTGAAATCCTGTGCTCAAGTGATCCTCCTTCCTTGGCCTGAGAAAGGCTAGGTTTACAGGTACGAGTCACTGCATCTGGCCCAGGCCTTTCTGTATCAGACAGCGTTCTGAGCTGCAAGCAATAGAAACAAACTCTGACCAATTTAGGCAAAAAAGAAATTTATAGTTATTGGGTAGCTCACAAGTTCTGAAAGACCAAGAATGAGACTTGGAAGTTACAGAACTAGCAACGATGCCCAATATACTGAAACTCGGAAGTTGCTGTGTGTAGAGGCAATTTGGAGTAAACTGTATTATTGTTAAAAAATATTTTCTTCTCTCTGCAGGCGTTGTATATTTTCCTGTCCCACTATTGTTGAGCTCAGCATATAACTTCCTGTCTGATGGAATGTGAGTGGAAGTGATGTCTTCACTTCCCCAAAAATTTTAAGAGCAACTGAGTGGATTTACCACTTCTCCTTTCCATATGCCACAAGACTTACAGTTCCATAATAGCAGCTGGTCCTGAAATGAAGACAACTGGAGCAGAACCCGAGTTAACCTGCGAGAGACATTTAATTGGAATTTGAAGACTTCGTTGTTGTATGCCACAACAACAAAGAGGGTTGTTGGTAACTGCAACGTAACCTGTGTGAACTGGCTAATAGAGGACAGCTGAATAAATCCACAAGGCTCATAGCTGACAGAGCAATCAGCCCAAGAGATATCCTTAAAATGCTGATATTTCCATACCTTTAAAAATATTTGGGTCGGGCGCGGTGGCTCACACCTGTAATCCCAGCACTTTGGGAGGCCGAGGCAGGCGGATCACGAGGTCAGGAGATCGAGACCATCCTGGCTAACACAGTGAAACCCCGTCTCTACTAAAAATACAAAAAAAAAAAATTTGAAATATGAATGATTTATGTCTTGAGGTCAAGATCAGTGCCTTAACTTATGATGAAATATTTTGAACAAAATACTTTTCCACTCAAAAGTTATATGTTATTTCACATTTTTAAATGGAAGCAAAGGTGACTTGTCTTGAAAATAGTCTCCTAAACCACCATAATATTTGAGAAGAGTAAGAAAATCATGATTCATAATGTTTCTATTTGTGAACCCTGAAAGAGGCAATCCTTTGATATGGATCCTGAATAGGTAACTGGGCCTAAATTCAAAATAGAGCAAAGTGGCCATTTGCTGACTAGAGGTCACATTCACACTCTGCTTTCTCAGAAAACTCACATACTCACATAACTTTAGTACTTTCATAGCTCTCTGTTCCTATTTACTTCAACTGAATCAATAGCTGCTGGAAAAATCCTACGTTGTCTTCTGAACCTAATCAATAGGCTGTGACTTGCACTGACCAATCAGAACTAAATAAGCATCAACCAATCAGAAATGAACAAGTTTGCATCCCTTATTTGCATAGCAGATCAGACTGGGAACCTAGGTGGGAACTTTCTCTTTTTTCTATAAAAGGCAACTCCTCTCTTTGTTCCCTCAGAAGAAACCTTGGTTTTGTACAGAAGGCTGTGTCTCTCCATTTACAAACTGTTTGCTGGAATGAAGTCTCTTTTCTTCATAAAAAAGAAAATCCTTTTTAGTGGATTTGTTGCCATACTGCAAAAACAATTCTCACTCTAGTTCAAAGACTTTCTGAGCAAATGGAATATTAGCATGACAGCTCTCCAAGTGATTCAAGTAACTCTGTAACAGTTACATGATGAAATACAGAAAGATGAAGAGGCACTGTAAACACTTTTCTAAAACAAAAAGCAAATATTTTTTGAATGCATAGTTACCTAGAGCAACAGAAAGATTCATATTTCTGGTCTCCTTTCAAAATAAATAAATAATGCCTTTAAAAAAAATAAGTCCTTATGGGCTCTCTGATACAAAGCCCTAAGAAACACACAATCTCACCTCTGTGGTATTCCTGCCAAAGACATGTAACTGTACCTAATCATGAGGAAATATCAGACAAACCTAAACTGAGATACATTCTACATAATAAGTTACCTGAACTCTTTTTAAAATACCAGTACTAAAAGAGACAAAGAAAGACGGAGGAACTGTTCCAGATCAAACAAGGTTAAAGACACATGCCAACTGAATGTAACATATCATCTTGGATTTTCTTTTACAATAAAGCGCATTATTGGTGTCACAAAATCCTTGGGGTGTCACTTCACCAGCTGGAAATCTCTTTGGCTGGCAGTGCAGTGCCTTTTGCCTGAGTATTACTTGCACCTGCTGGGCCCGTTCCACCCACTCAGCCCAGCAGGCTATGATCAGCTCACACTTCTGGCTTGGATCCCACACCTGCCAAGAGTGAGCCAGGTGTGGAGCAGCAAGGGGTGTGTGGGTGAGCAAGCACAGGGTCCAGCCACTGCACACAGCCAGGCATGCCAGCTGCTGTGTTGGGGCAGGCAGTGCCAGGTGCTGGCACAGGTGCTAGCTCCAAGCAAGGCTGCAGTTGGGCCAGATATACTGCACGCAGCTTCTGCTGTGGGCACCCGCATCTGGACAAGGGGGATGTGGTGGCACGCAGAATCTCGGAGACACCAGAAGCTGCAGAGCCCCAAAGAGGGTGTCACAGCTCTGGCTTGGGAAGCCCCTAGGTCTGGGATCCCGGAAGGGCCACAGCTCTTCTCTCCTTGTCTCCTTCTCATCACTTGCAATGTGGCAAGCAGCGGGGGCTGGGGTTGGGGGGGTGTTTCAGCCCTGTTTGTGTTATAACACTTTCAGTCCCGCCATTCAGTAAGTCCTGAGTTCTTTTCCCAAGTCCAGGAAGAATAAGGTATGGGGACAGCTGTAGGGTGAGCAAGGTGGAGAGGAGCTTCATTGAGCAATAGAACAGCTCCCAGGAGACCTAAAGTGGGTAGCTGCTTCTGGCAGTTGGTAGTCCTGATGTCTGTGTGAGTCTGGCTGAGTCTGGGGTTTTTATGCGTTCCAAAGAGAGGAAGTGCATACTGACTGGCTCATGGGCGGCCATGGGCAGGCTGGGAAAAGCACCGTAAGTTCTCACTCTGGGCTGCAGACTCCACCCTGAACTAGCAGCCTGGCCCCCCAGGCTTCAGGCCGTCCCTGGCTTGAAAGTGGAGTTTCACTGGGGACCCACCAATAACCTGTCTGCCTCCTGCCATCAACATGCCATCCAAGGTGCCCAGGCTGTTCATGCCAAAGGGTGCCTGCAAGCCTGTGCTGAGCTGCCCTCAGCTTCCCTTTCGGCTTCCCTCTTGCACTCATTGGCATCCAAAGTCTGGAGGTGGCAGGGGGCTGGCATGTTAGCACAGCCCTGAGTGCATGCACACCCAGCCAGGTAGCAACAGCACCCAGGCTTGGCCACAACTTTGCTCTGCACCAGAGTGGGTGCTGGGAGCAGGGAGAGGCCAAACAATGGGAGCAGGCACTTCCAAGCCTTCAGGGACAGGGGCTTCCCAGGCCTCTGAGAGCACAAGAATGCCTGGGTCCAGAGCCGTGGCCAGGCGGCTACAGCTGCACCCAGGAGCACAGGCCTCCAGTCTTGCCGACTTGGTAGGGGTAGGGCTCCTGCCCCCTACAGAGGTGCAACCCCGGCTGCGCCTCCCACGCTGCAGCCAGCATCTTCGCAGCGGCCACTCCAGACAGCTGCTGCTGCCATCACTGGGACACTGGCAAAAACTGAGTAAGAATTGAAGATTAGGTGATATCAGTGTTAATTTTCTGATTTCAATATTGATTCTGTGGTTAGTTGAGGTGTTCCTTGTTCTTAGAAAACAAACACTGTGGTATTTAAGGGGGAAATGAAAGTGTGAAGAGTGTACAAGAATACTATTTATTTATTTATTTATTTATTTATTTACTTATTTATTTTAGAAAGAGTTGCACAAGCTCTTGCACAGGCTAGAGTGCAATGGCCTGATCTCTGCTTACTGTAACTTCTGCTTCCTGGGTTCATGCGATCCTCCCAGCCTGGGCAACACAAAGAGACCCTGTCTCTATAAAAAAATAAAAAAAATTAGCCAGGCATGATGGCACGTGCCCGTAGTCCTAGCCTCAGCAGGCTGGGACAGGAGGATCCCTTGAGCCTGGGAGGTCGAGGCTGCAGTGAGCCAAGATCTCGATCACCTGACCTCGTGATCCACCCGCCTCGGCCTCCCAAAGTGCTGGGATTACAGGCGTGAGCCACTGCACCCAGCCCATGCCCAGATAACTTTTTTAAAAATTTCTGTAGAGACAGAGTTTCACTATGTTACCCAGGATGGTCTCAAACTCTTGGGCTCAAGCAGTCTTTCCATCTCAGCATCCCGAAGTGCTGGGATTATAGGTATGAGCCACCGCACCTGGCCATAGCTTGCCATTTCTGCCAGGAGCTGCCACTCTGGCCTCCAAATATCCACAAGACTTCTCTTCCCACACATAGAAAACACCACATCTTTATCTAAGTGAAGGATCTCCATTTGACGCTCGTTGGCACCATCATATTCAAATGTAGATCCACATACTACAGCAACCTAGGAACCAAAAGTCAACATATCTAGCCCATTACATACCTGTTAAATTAAGTGTAGCCTAGAGCTACCTCCTTAACATATTTTAAGTTCAGCCTAAAGGTTTCTCTGTATATAGTGAATGGTAACCAAACTGGATGTGTAAACAGACCGTAAGCTACTCTTATACCAATCACCATGTTTTGGCCAATCAAAGGCAACCAACTGTTCAAACCATGTTCAAATGAGGCAAACACCAAGCTGTAAGCAATCCAGCTGTTTCTGTACCTCACTTCCGTTTTCTGTAAGTCATTTTCCTTTTTCTGTCCATGAATCCTCTCCAACCTCACGACAGTGCCAGGGTCGTTCTGTATCTATTCTGGTTTAGGGGAACTGCCCGATTTGCAAATGGTTCTTTGCTCCATTAAATACTGTTAAATTTGTCTGAAGTTTTTATTTTAACACACCAATATGCACTGATGGATCAGGGGCAAAGTAAAGATAACACAAGTAAGAGTCCCATTTGGAAAGAGACTAATGGGAAGCTCAGCAGTCCTGGTCCACAGCAGTGATGAAATGCTGCAAAGCAGGCATGGCGAAGACCCCCTGCCCAAGGTCACATAGCTAAGTCAATTTGTTCAGTCTTCAAAGTGGATAAACCTTCCACTCCTCTGCATTATGTAAAGCAAGTTAGTAGGCTGACGAGCTGCTTTTTATTATTATGTTATTAAATGTCTGGCTTTCTAAATAGATTACAAGCCTTGTGAAAATTTTCTTATTCACTGCTGCATCCCAAGTGATTAGCAAAGTGTCTGGCACATAGGATACGTTCAATAAATATTTGCTGAATGAATGAATAACGTAACCATTATAGTCCACTTGGCCATTAAATTTTTCAGTGTAAATTAGCAAACAGGAATTTTGAGTGATGCATCAGTCTTCACTGAATTTGCTCAGGATGAATCATTCCTCTGGAGGCAGGATCGCTAGCCTGAGTTTTTTGACTTACAAACTTAAGCTCTAGATATTGGACTAGTTGATGCCCTGTGTTCTTTTCAATAATACCTACATCAGCAAGATGCATACATTCATAGGTTTTGTTGTATGTTTATTTGCTTGTTTTAACTTCAGAAGCACAGAATTGCACCCTGGATTAATCATCTAATCATGTTCCTTGGCTTGCTGCACACTTTTATCTTTCATCTAAACATCATTGGTCTATGCCCCTTTTTATTTTATTGATTTATTTAATGATATGAATAACATCACAAATTTACGACCCAACCTGAAGTCTTGAACATTACCAGGAATTGGCATCTCCTATGGGCTCCTCTTCTGTCTTGCCCCTAACTTCTTCCCATCTTGTAGCTTGGAGGTAACCACTATTCTCCATTTTGTTTTTCAGTCCCTTAACTTATTTTTCAGGAAGTTTTCACATATACATATATTGCGTATATTATATTACTAAGATTCACTCATGGTGTTGTGTGTATATTTATCTCACTGATTTTCCCTTCAGTACAGTGCTCCACTGTGAAACTCACGATTTATCAGTTTTCCTGTGTATGGTCATTTGGGCTGTTGTCAGTTTTTTGCAGCTGTGAACAGGAAGCTATGAACATTCTTGAAGATAAATGGGAAGAGTTTCAAGCAGTGGGATTGGTGAGTCATAGGACATAGATAATTCAACTTTATAAAATAAACCAAATAATTTTCCCAAGTGGTTATACCAATGTATACTCCCTGCAGCAATATACAAGGTACAATTGGTATTATCTAACTTCTTGTTTTCCTTTAAATTATATTTTGATTTGCCTGACAATGCCAATTCTCTACGGAAATGCCAAAATATCTTTTTGAATATATTTATCACATAATTTTAGAATGACCAAAAAAAAGAAAAGAAAAAAAGAAGGCTGTAATGCCAAACAATTTTTATTTTGGGCTTGTAATAATGAATTTTACAGTCATATTTGAATATATGTAACATCATTTAAAAATGATTAACATTGATACAGTTAGAAGAATCTTATTATTATATAATTTCTTCTTTTTCTAATTTTTTTTCTTTCTTAGGGTGGAGTTAGAACTAAAGGCTCTTAGGGAGCCTTTAGCAATCCACTAGTCTCTTCCACACTCATACAATACTCTGTACATACCTTTGTCTTAACACTTATAGCAGAAACTATTTGCCCTCCTGTGTTAGTCCATTTTCATACTGCTGACAAAGACATACCTGAGACTGGGTAATTTATAAAGAAAAAGAGGTTTAATGGACTCAGTTCCACATGGCTGGGGAGGCCTCACAATTATGGCAAAAGGTGAAAGGCACATCTTACATGGCAGGAAAGAGAGAAAATGAGAAAAGGGAAACCCCTTATAAAACCAACAGATCTCATGAGACTTATTCGCTACTATGAGAACAGCATGGGGGAAACCGTCCCCATGATTCAATTATCTCCCACCAGGTTCTTCCA
This sequence comes from Hylobates moloch, assembly GCF_009828535.3. Taxonomy (NCBI): domain Eukaryota; kingdom Metazoa; phylum Chordata; class Mammalia; order Primates; family Hylobatidae; genus Hylobates; species Hylobates moloch. The sequence goes on from NW_026652279.1 coordinate 136,704,790, forward strand.
CAACACATGGGAATTATGGAATTCAAGATGGGATTTGGGTGGGGACACAGCCAAATCATACCACCTCCAATATCTGTTCTTTCCTTCTTACGATTATGGAAGTTTTATTTAGGCACAGAGTTGCTCAGGTAAAACTGCCAGCTTTCCTTGCAGGTAGCTATGGCCATGTTACTAGGTCTGGACAATGGTATGTGAGCAGAAGTGATGGGGGAAACTTCTGGGTTAATGGCCCTAGAACATCACTTCTACTAGAAGTTGAATATGAAGCCAGGAGTTGGAGCAATCATCCTGAATCTATTAAGGAAGCTGTACATTGAGAATAGTACAGTAACAAGACAGAAGACTGGGCCCCTAATGTCTTCAAGTAGAGCAGCCAGCCTGGACATAAAGAAATAAATTTGTCTTATTTAAACCATTTTGGGTTTACTACTACAGCAGCAGGACTGATATCCTAATATATCCTAATACATAATTTGTACCTAAAAGTACGATGATACTGTAATAAAACCTATAACAAGAGGCATTGGCACTCAGGCAACAGGTGATGGGCATATTGTAAACTAACACTGGTGACTCTTATGCTTGGCCCAACATTTGGTGAAACCATCACCATATGTTGCCTTAAAATTTATACCACATGTATGTAGAGCCTATAGCTCTATGGCAGTGTTTCTAAATATGTGTCATATTGGCATTTTGGGTAAAACAATTTTCTGTGGTTCAAGAATGCCCTGGGCATCTTAGGATGTTCAGCATTTTTGCTCGTAACCCATGAAATACTAGTAGTAATCCTCAGTCAATACCACAACCAAAAACATCCCCATGTTCTTCCTAATGTCCCTTTAAAGAGCTGACCCTAGGTAAGAATTACTGCATTAGAAAAAGTAGCTAGAAAAAAATGTCAGAACATCGGTGTGTTTCTTCCCACTTTTGCCAAGGTCCTACAAGAAAGAGAAACTCAGTGCTATGGTTTGAATGTGTCCCCCAAAGTTCATGTGTTGGAAACTTAATCCCCAATGCAATAGTGTCTAGAGGCAGGACCTATAAAAGGTGATTAGGACCCAAGGGCTCTGCTTTCATGAATGAACTAATACTGTTATTGTGGGAGTGGGGTAGTTATTGCGAGAGTGGGAATCGGATGAAGGATGAGTTCAATCTCTCTCTCTCCCCCTCTCCACCCCCGCACACTTTTGCACATGTTTTGTTACCCTTCCACCTTCTGCCACTATGGGATAATGCAGCAAGAAGACCCTCACCAAATACGGGCCCCTCAATCTTGGACTTTGCAGCTTCCAGAACTGTAAGAAATACATCTTTGCGGCCGGGTGTGGTGGCTCATGCCTGTAATCCCAGCACTTTGGGAGGCCAAGGCAGGCGGATCACGAGGTCAGGAGATCAAGACTACAAAACCCTATCTCTACTAAAAATACAAAAAAAATTAGCTGGGTGCGGTGGCGGGCACCTGTAGTCTCAGCTACTCGGGAGGCTGAGGCAAGAGAATGGTATGAACTCAGGAGGCGGAGCTTGCAGTGAGCTGAGATCGTGCCACTGCACTCCAGCCTGGGTGACAGAGCAAGACTCTGTCAGAAAAAAAAAAAAAAGAAAAAAGAAATACATCTTTGCTTTTCGTCAATTACCTCATCTCAAATAATTTGTAATAGCAACACAAAATAGACTAAGACACCCAGGCTAATTTTTAGAGGTGGACAGAATACAGCTTGGGAAATTAGGTTGGCTGGATGTAGAAACTGGATGGGAGCCCTCGATGACTTGCAAAGGAGAGCCACCATGTCAGCTTAGATACTTAAGTGAAAGAGAAATAAACTAGCCAGGCGCAGTGGCTCATGCCTGTAATCCTGGAACGTTGGGAGGCCGAGGCGGGTGGATCACTTGAACTCAGGAGTTTGAGACCAGCATAGGCAACATGGCAAAACCCCATCTCTACAGATAATAATAATAATAACAAGCCAGGTGTGGTAGTTCAGGCCTGAAGTCCCAACTTCTTAGGAGGCTGAAATGGGGGAATCACTTAAGTCTGGGAGGCAGAGGTTGCAGTGAGCTGAGATCACAGCACTGCACTCAAGCCTGGGCAACAGAGCAAGATCCTGTCTCAAAAGACAGAGAAATAAACTTACTGTATAAGCCTTAGCAATGTCAGATCTCTCTTATATAAATTGAACCCATATGCTAAATAATAGAATACTTACCACCCTGATTTATAATCTTTGAGTAGATTTTAAATGGTTTGAGGCCTGGAGACCTGCCATTTTTGTTTTTATTTTCAATGTCTAGGACAGTGTTGGGTATTTTAAACATCTTTCTTGATCTGAGAAAGCAAAAATAAATTCTGAGCCAGACAGTGGAATATTATTCAACAGTAAAAAGAAATAAGCTATCAAGCCATGAAAAGACATGGAGGAAACTTAAATACATATTACTAAGTGGAAGAAGCCAACCTGGAAAGGCTGCATGCTGTATAATTCCAACTGTATGATATTCTGGCAAATTCAAAACTATGGAGACAGGAAAAAGATCAGTGGTTGCCAGGGGCTTATGGCCCTCCCAGTGATGACTACGCAGAGCACAGAGGATTCTTAGGACAGTGAGTCTACTCTGTATACTTTAATGGTGGATACAAGTCATTATACACTTATTCACACCATAGAATATACAACACAAAGAGTGAATCCTAATGTGAGCTATGGACTCTGCGTGACAATAATTTGTCAATGTAGGTTCACCAATTGTAATGAATGTAACACTTTGGTAGTGAGAGGTGACAACGTGCTAGCAGCCCTCACTTGCTCTCCATGCCTGCTTGGCTTCCACGTCCACTCTGGCTGCACTTGAGGAGCCCTTTAGCCTGCTGCTGCACTGTGGGAGCCCCTCTCTGGGCTGGCCAAGGCCAGAGTTGGCTCCCTCTGCTTGCGGGGAGGTGTGGAGGGAGAGGTGTGGGCGGGAACCGGGGCTGCACGCAGTGCTTGCGGGCTAGCACAAGTTCCAGGTGGGAGCAGGCTCAGTGGGCCCGCACTCGGAGCGGCCAGCCGGCACCACCAGCCCTGGCCAGTGAGGGGTTTAGCACCCAGGCCAGCAGCTGCGGAGGGTGCAGCGGGTCGACCAGCACTGCCAGCCTGCCCGCACCGCGCTAGAATTCTCGCTGGGCCTCAGCCGCCTTCCCGCAGGGCACGGCTCGTGACCTGCAGCCTGCCATTCCTGAGCCCCCCATCCCCGGTAGGCTCCCGTGCAGCCTGCTCCACAGCACCTGACGCCATTGACCACCCAAGGGCTGAGAAGTGTGGGCACGCGGTGCGGGACTGAGGGGGCATGGCCCCAGGGTGGGATCCACTAGGAGAAGCCAGCTGGGCTCCTGAGTCGGGGCGGGGAACTTGGAGAACTTTTATGTCTAACTGGAGGATTGTATACACACCAATCAGCACTCTGTCTAGCTCAGGGTTTGTGGATGCACCAATCAGCACTCTGTATCTAGCTAATCTAGTGGGGACTTAGAGAGCTTTTATGTGTAGCTAGAGGATTGTAAATGCACCAATCAGCACTCTGTGTCTAGCTCAGGGTTTGTGGATGCACCAATCAGCACTCTATATCTAGCTAATCTGGTGGGGACTTGTAGAACTTTAATGTCTAGCTAGAGGATTGTAAATGCACCAATCAACACTCTGTGCCTAGCTCAGGGATTGTAAACGCACCAATCAGCCCTCTGTCAAAACAGACCAGTCAGCCCTCTGTAAAATGGACCAATCAGCTCTCTGTAAAACGGACCAATCAGCTCTCTGTAAAATGGACCAATCAGCAGGATGTGGGTAGGGACAGTTAAGGGAATAAAAGCAGGCTGCCTGAGCCAGCAGAGCCAACTTGCTCAGGTTTCCTTCCATGCTGTGGAAGCTTTGTTCTTTTGCTCTTTGCAATAAGTCTTGGTGCTGCTCACTCTTTGAGTTCGCAGCCTCAAAGAGTGGCCTTTATGAGCTGTAACACTCACCACGAAGGTCTGCAGCTTCACTTCTGAAGCCAGCGAGACGACGAACTTGTGGGAAGGAATGAACAACTCCAGACGTGCCGCCTTTGAGAACTGTAACACTTGCAGTGGGGGTTCGTGGCTTCATTCTTCATCCAGAACCCACCAATTCCAGATGCAGTAGGGGATGTTGATAATGGGGGGTTGTGTGTGTGTGTGTATTGTAGGAGGGCAAATATATGGGAACTTTACACTCAATTTTGTGGTGAACCTAAAACTGCTCTAAAATAATAGTCTGTTACAAATTTTTTAGAAGTTAATCCTCAGATATAAATTACTGTTTACATGAATTTGTACCATGACAGTTAATATGGTTTGGATCTGTGCCCCTGCCCAAATCTCATATGGAATTGTAATCCTCAGGGTTGGAGATGGGGCCTGGTAGGAGGTGACTGGATCATGAGGGTGGATTTTCCCCTTTGGTGCTTTTCTCCTGATAGGATTCTCACAAGATCAGGTTGTTTAAAAGTGTGTGGCACTTCCCACCTCTCTTTCTTCCTCTTGCACCTGCCTATGTGAAGTGCCAGCTTTCCTTTTGCCTTCCACCATGACTGTAAGTTTCCTGAGGCCTCCCCAGAAACTGAGGAGATGCTGCCACACTTTCTGTACAGCCTGTGGAACAATGAACCAATCAAACTTCTTCTTTATAAATTACGAAGTCTCAGGTAGTTCTTTATAGTAGTGTGAGAATGGACTAATACAAAAAATTGGTAGAAGTGAGGCATTGCTATAAAGATACCTGGAAATATGGAAGTGGCTTTGGAACTGGGCAGAAGCTGGAAGAGTGTGCTGGGCTCAGAAGAAGACAGGAAGATGAGGGAAAATTTGGAAATTCCTAGAGATTTGTTAAAATGTTGTGACCAAAATGGTGATAGTAACATGGACAATGAAGTCCAGGTTGAGGAGGTCTTGGGTGAGATGAGGAACTTACTGGGAACTGGAGCAAATGTCAGTTTGTTATGCATTAGCAAAGCACCTGGTTGCATTGTGCCCCTGCCCTAGGGATCTGTGAAATTTTGAACTTGAGAATGATTTCGCTTACCTGGGAGAATAAATTTCTAAGCAGCTAAGTGTTCAAGAGGAAGCCTGGCTGCTTCTGATGCCTATGTTCGTATGTGTGAGCAAAGAAATGATACGAAACTGGAACTTATATTTAAAGAGAAGCAGAGCATAAAAGTTTGGAAAATTTGCAGCCCAGCCATGTGGTGGAAAAGAAAAGCCCATATTCAGGGGAGGAATTCAATCAGCCTGCAGAAATTTGCATAACTAAAAGGAACACAAATGCTGATAGCCAAGACAATGGGGAAAACACCTTGAAGGCATTTCAGAGAACTTTGTAGCAGCCTCTCCCATCACAGGCCTAGAGACCTAGGAGGGAAAAATGGTTTCCCGGGCCAGGCCCAGAGCCTAGTAGTGTGTGGCCTTAAAACACTGCTTTTTGCCTTCCAGACTTCAGCTCCAACTGTGGCTTGAAGGGGCCCAGGTACAGTTCAGGCCACTGCTTCAGAAGGGGCAAGCCATAAGCCTAGGCAGCTTCCATGTCATGTTAAGCCTGTGGGTGCACAGAGTATGAGAGCTGAGGCTTGGGAGCCTCTGCCTAGATTTCAGAGAATGTATGGAATAGCCTGGATGTACAGGCAGAAGTCTGCTGCAGGGGCAGAGCCCTCATGGAGAACCTCCACTAGGGTAGTGTGGAGGGGAAATGTGGGGCTGGAGCTACCACACAGAATTCTCACTGGTGCACTGCCTAGTGGAATGAGATGAAGGCCACCATCCTCCAGACCTCAGAATGGTAGATCCACCAGCAGCTTGCACCCTGCACCTGGAAAAGATGCAGACGCTCAATCTCAGGCCATGAGAGCAGCCACAGGGGCTAAACCCTGCAAAGTCACAGGGCAGAGCTGCCCAAGGATTTGGGAGCCCACCTCTTGCATCAGTGTGCCCTAGATGTGAGACATAGAGTCAAAAGAGATCATTTTGGAGCTCCAAGATTTAATGACTACCCTGATGGGTTTTGGACTTGCATGGGGCCTGTAGCCTCTTTCTTTTGGCCAATTTTCCCATTTGGGAATAAGAATGTTTGCCCAATGCCCATATCTCCATTGCATCTTGGAAGTAACCAACTTGTTTTTGATTTTACAGGCTGATAGGGGAAAGGGACTATCCTTGTCTCAGATAAGACACTGGACTCTGTACTTTTGAGTTAATGCTGGAATGAGTTATTAAGATTTTGAGGAACTATCAGGAAGACATGATTGTATTTTGGAATATGAGAAGGACATGAGATTTGGGGGGGATTATAGCAGAATTATATAGTTTGGATCTGTATCCCCACCCAAATCTCACATTGAATTATAATCCCTAGTGTTGGAGATGGGGCCTGGTGGGAGGTGATTGGATCAAGGAGGCAGATTTCCCTTCTTGGTGCTGTTCTCATGATGGTGAGTTTTCATGAAATCTGGCTGTTTAAAACTGTGTGGCACCTTCCGCCATCTCTATCTCTTCTTCCTGCTCTCGGCCATGTGAAGTGCTCACTTCCTCTTTGCCTCTCACTATAATTTTAAGTTTCCTGAGGCCTCCCCAGAAGCCAAGAAGCTGCCATGCTTCCTACAGAGCCTGCAGAACTGTGAGCCACTTAAACCTCTTTTCTTCATAAATTACCCAGCCTCAGGTATTTCTTTATAGCAGTGCAAGAATGGACTAATACAACATTAAATGATGAATACTTTATATACATATAGGTGTCTTTCAAATGTAAGATTTTTTTTCTTTAGGGCATGACCAGTAAGTCTAATGTGAGCTGTGACTGGCCACACTAGGTCTAATTTAAGGGCACGACATGGAATGCTTCAACAGGCTTGACAATGCAAAGGGAAATAGAGCATAGATGTTGTGGCTAAGTAATAATTTTTTGTATGATGAGAATTGGGTGACCATATGTCCTGGTTTGTTCAGGGAAGTCCCAATTTGTATCTGTTTTGTAGCGTATTAATGATATCTACTTTTATTTTCAAAAATGTCCTGGTAAGAGTGGGTCCTCTCCCCATCCGTCCCACCCAGCTCAAAACAGTATGAAACACAGCAAGCCCAAAATTCTGGGCTCCTCAAACTTAGATGATATCTGCCTCCTCATGAATTAGTAAAACTATCAACCTTCTGGCCTGCCTTACCAAGTATATATATCCACTTTCTTGCATCTGTGATCTTATACATACAAACAGGGCATATACAAAATATTGTCCTGTTTGTTAGGTGATTCCATCGTAAACTAAAGTGAGAGCATTTACTGAGTCCAGGTCATCATTCTTACCAATTCTCCAACAAGGGCTTGGCTTTGTGGTCTAATGTATCTTGGCAGCAGAACTTTTTTACTTTTTTTTTTTTTTTCCTAGAGACAGGGTCTTGTCCTGTCACCCAGGCTGGACAATCATAGCTCACTGTAACCTCAAATGCTTAGCGATCCTCCTAAGCCTCCCAAAAATTTGAGATTACAGGCATGAGCTTCTGCACCCGGGTGACTTCTACATTTTAATGCTCTCAAAATATAAAAAATAGAGCAAACCTAGCATCCATATCTTGGTTTCTAAAACCATAGTTCAATTAAAATAACCAGAGCTCCTGAAAGTAATGGGATTCTAGGACTGTGGCAGGAAATGACACAAGATGAAGTGTCTTGTAGTGTCAGAAAGTTAAGAAAGTGGTCTCACACACACACCGATAAAAGTGTGTCAAAGGGGCGCAGGAGCCAACCCAAAGTGCTACCAATGGAAAAGGTGGAATAATTTGAGCAACAAAAAAATTCAGTTATAACCCCAAGTATAAAATAAATATCCATGGGTACATACTGATATAAATGATTGAATAAATTAATAAATGGGGGAGAAGAGACAAAACTTGCTCACAAAAGAATTTCAAATAAAACATGTAGGTGCTCCACCATAAAAGAGAGGGGTCTAACTTCCCACTCCTTCAATATGGGCAGCAGATAGTGACTTCCTTTCAAAGAGTAAAGTATGGAAAGAAGGGGGAAAAAGAGTAACTTGACAAACAGTACTTCAGTCAATTATCAAGGTCAACATAAACCACTATAAATCACTTTGCTATATGTACCTTTGGTATGACATGTAGAAAATGGCACTTTACCTCTGTGATCTTCCTCCCAAAAACCCACAATTCAATTCCAGAAACACATCAGACAATACCCAATTGAGGAGCACCCTAAATTATACCTGACTAGTACTCCTCAAAACTCTCAAGGTCATCAAAAACAAGGAAAGTCTGAGAAACTGTCATAACCAAGATGAGCTTAAGGAGACATGACAACTAAATGTAATGAGGTATGCTGGATGGGATCCTGGATCAGAAAAAGGACATTAGGCAAAAACTAAAGAAACTTAATATATCAATATTGGCTTGTTAATTATAACAAACGTACCATACTAATATGTTAATAAGGGAAACTGGACATGGAGAATATGGGAGCTCTACTATTTCCACAATTTTTCTATAAATTTAAAACCTTTATGAAGTTGTAAAAAACATAAGGTACAGAAGATTTTTAAAAATTTGTTTGGAAAGGTCCGGCAGTGGCTCATGCCTGTAATCCCAGCACTTTGGGAGACGAAGGTGGGCGGATCACCTGAGGTCAGGAGTTTGAGATCAGCCTGGCCAATATGGTGAAACTCCGTCTCTACTAAAAATACAAAAATTACCCGAACGCGGTGGCGCACACTGTAATCCCAGCTACTCGGGAGGCTGAGGCTGGAGAATACCTTGAACCTGGGAGGCAGTGGTTGCAGTGAGGCGAGATCACGCCACTGCACTCCAGACCGGGAGACAGAGGGAGACTCCGTCTCAAAAAAAAAAAAAAGAAAAAAAATTGTTTGAAAAGACAATTCTGCTTAAATACTTTGTGAGTTTTGCCTTCTTTCTATATAAACCTGATGCTTATGTCAACATGTCTGGGTAGTGGAATACGTGAAAATACTTGGGTTTTGCTTGATGAATTCAGGGTGGGGGCAATCCATTTCCTTTCGAAAACTAAAAGCGTATTAATAGTTTCCAATTTGAGAATGAGTTGTTTTCTAAAAGTTTACATTTAAGTCAACTGTTTGAAACTTGAAACACCTTTTTCCACAGAAATGTTAACAATGGTTAATTTCCAGGCCAGCCCAGTGAAGCTGATTAAGTGCTTAATAAAACAAAACTAGACATTTGTAATAAAAATAGTGTAAAACTACAGTATGAAAAAAACTTGCTTTTTATTTTTTTGGGGGGGGGGGGCACAGTGTCACTCTATCACCCAGGCTGGAGTGCAATGATGCGATCTTGGCTTACTGTGACCTCTGCCTCCTGAGTTCAAACAATTCTCTCACCTCAGCCTCCCGAGTAGCTGGGATTATAGGTATGTGCCATCACACCCGGCTAATTTTTGTATTTTTTGTAAAGATGGGGTTTTGCCATGTTGGCCAAGCTGGTCTTGAATTCCTGGCCTCAAGTGATCTGCCCACCTCAGCCTCCCAAAATGCTGGGATTACAGAAGGGAGCCACCGTGCAAGGTTAAAACTTGCTTTTTAAATTCAAAAGACAAACTTAAACATGCAATTTCAATTTATTTCAAATCTACTACCCAGTGTTTGAGCCAGAGACTAACTTTGGGTCTTTCTGCTTATTGCCTTAAACCTAGAAATGCTACCCTGCAAATAGGGAAGGGGAAAGAGGAAGGTGTTAATCCAAAGTGGGAGACAGAGGAACCTCATGCACAGTTACAGAAGGCAGGTTTGCTCTTTTAACCCAGATAGAGGGGTTTCTACTCTTATTTCTAGGAACACAACGACACTGGTACCCCACACAATTGAGGGAGAGACAGAGAAGGGATCTTTGGTTTCTCCTAATTCTAGAATCATTAATGCACTGGTATCCAGAGGGTGGGTAATAGAAATGTCCTGGGCTCCTCACAGCAGTGTGCTACCTAGCAGAAAACAAAAAAGAAAGTGGACACACACAGACCTGCAGAAATGCAGACAGGGTGTGAAGAGGGTTTAAATTTCCAATATGGCAGACCAGAGTGTCTTGATCTATTTCTAGGCCATCTATTCTATTCCAGTGGTCTATTTGCTTACCTCTAAACAAATGCCATACAATGTGGTGGCTTTATAGTATAAGAGAGTTTAACAACAGGTTTATATATTTAAATTCGAGATCATCTAATGCAATAACTTGTGCTAACAGGTTAACTCCGTTGTACAGAACTCAGACTAAAACTCGTCTTTCCAACTCTGTGTATGTATTTGAACTTTCTACAACCATTAATAACAGAAATAATTGAATGCTAGACTAATACTGGGTAAAGGAGCAATGGTCAATCTTAATCTGATTACAAATATTTGAAAAAAGAAGCCTCACTCTTCTGATTGCCGTTATAATAAGTGATGGCTATAGAATTGAATTTGTAAAGTTATCCTAATCAAATACTACTTTTCTAATTTATATATTTTTTATATACATAACTCCAAATAAGATTGTTTATAAAATGGGTTCCATCCAGTACAAGTTTTTAAACTATTGTTGTAACACATAAATTTGTGCTGCCTCCAATAGCAATGATTCAACTGTTAGTCTGATTATATCATTCACATTATCACCAAGTACATCCTTTAAAGTGTCTAATTCAGTCACTTTTATAAAGCACATTCACAAAGTTGTGCATTGATCACCACTACCCAATTCCTGTTTGCCTGATTTTTATTATTTAAAAAAATGGAAAAACAAAAGTGCATTTTCCATTCAATAAATGTTCTATCCTTATTTGGTTTTGTTGCAGAAAGTGAAGTCCATGACTTTAGAATGATAGTAATTTATCAACCAAAGAATCCGTCTTCACACCGTTTCAATAACTGCAGCAATTTCCTTGAACTGTCTGTAGAAATTCTGGAGAGAAAGGGGGAAAATAGTATTAACTTTGCTTTTAGAAGATATTTAAGTAGTTATTTTAATTATATCTGACTACTAGAGACTATATAACATATTAAGTTTGCATTTTAATATTACATTCTCAACTACTGAAGGTTGCTGTAAGAAATAAACAGGTGCAATTTGGCACTGCAAGCAAAAATACTACTGTGGGGTTGGATAATTATCTCATGACTAAACTTCAAAAAGCACATGAGAAAGTCCTTTTAAGATCACACCAGATTTATTAAATACTCAGCACTGTCCTAGACACTGAATATAAAAACAAAAATAACAAGTTGGTTCCAGGCCTCAAAACACTTTCAATCTAGTAAAGGACTGCACTTCAGTGTGATAGGGGCTGTCTCATTTAAGATTATGGGTTCAATTACTAGAAGAGAGATCCAACATTAACAATGGCTTATATGGTAGAAGTTTATTTCTCTGTCATTTAAAAATTAAGCTGGTATAATTGTTCTCCTATAGAAGTCATCTTCTTTTAAATCTCAGGTAAGAAAGGAATCAAGCAAATTGTTCTTCTGTCTTCTCCTGTACCTACCAGGAAGCTAGGAGACAAATTTGAAACTTAACCTTGGCAATCAGGATACCTTCTAATGATTTATACATCTGCATTTTCCTTCTTATTTGGTCTTAATTTTCTATTTTGCTACTTAAGAGGATTTGTATTGTTTTAATGTATATGCAAATTTGTCACAGAATGAAGCAAAGTGTAACTATTTCTTTAAAAATATGTACTGATGTTCAAAATTTTAGTTATCAAAAAGATATAAATTAAAAACTCAAAGAATGTTTCTTAGCTCTCAGTCATGTAATGTGATTAACAGGCTATCTTGTGGTTAGTTTTAAGCCATGTAAAAACTCTCTTTAAAAGAGTTGCCTCTGATGAAAATGTTTTTGTGTATATTTATATTTAATATGTTTATAATGTATGTTTATATGTATATACTATGTATGTGTATACATACACACACACAATAGAATATCACACAGCCATAAAAAAAGAAGGAAATCCTGCCATTTGCAACAACATGGATGAACCTGGAGGACATTATGCAAAGTGAAATAAGCCAGACACGGAAAGGCTAATACTGCATGATCTCACTTATATGTGGAATCTAAAAAAGTCAAACTCACAGAAGCAGAAAGGAGACTGGAGTTTGCCAGGAGCTGAGGCTGGGGTCAATGGGGAAATGTTAGTAAAAAGGTACAAACTTTTGGTTATAAAATGAGTAAGTCTGAGATCTAATATACAATATGGTGACTACAGTTGATAATATTGTATTGTTTACTTGAAATTTGCTAAAAAACATTTTACATGCCCTCAATACACACACACACACACACACACACACACACACACGCATGCATGCGCACACACGCACACTCTCTCCAAAAAAAAAAAGGTAACTGTGTGGGGGTGGATGTGTTAATTGGAGTGACTGTGGTAATCATTACACAATGTATATCTTTATCAAATCATCACATTGTGAAACCTTCAAAATACACAATTTTGTCAACTGTACCTCAATAAAGCTGGGGAAAAAAAGTTAATCCAGTTGTGATTTTTTTTCCTATAGGAAAAAATTTCTAGAGGTGGAATTAGGACAGCACAAATGCTGCACAGAATAATAACAATTAGGCCAGCACTGTGAATTACAAAAAAGGCCAAAATGTATATTCTCTTTTGAAATTGACTGAGTCCTCATATTTAGTTGAACATTATTCCCATATCACAATATACATTTATTTCCTTTTCACTAAGTCTCAGTTCCAAGACACTAATCAACATTAATAATGTTAAATTTGTGAACATTATTTTTGTTTCAAAGCAGGGATATCTACTTTAAATAAAGAAATCAGGCTGAGCATGGTGGTTCACGCCTGTAATCCCAGCACTTTGGGAGGCTGAAGTGGACGGATCAACTGAAGTCAGGAGTTTCAGAAGTGGACGGATCAACTGAGGTCAGGAGTTTCAGACCAGCCTGGCCAACATGGAGAAACCTCATCTCTGCTAAAAATACAAAAATTAGCCGGGTGTGGTGGTGCGTGCCTGTAATCCCAGCTACTCAGGAAGCTGAGGCAGGAGAATTGCTTGAACCCAGGAGGCAGAGGTTGCAGTGAGCCTAGATCATGCCATTGCACTCCAATTGCATCCAGCCTGGCCAACAAGAGTGAAACTGTGTCTCAAAAAGAAAAAAAGAAATGAAAAGGAAACAAATTATTTAAAATGTAGTTTATAAAAGTAGAAATAAAAAGTATCATAAAGTGGTATATGAAAGGGTCTTCTTTAACAGGAAGCCAATATAATTTGTTAGTTTTGCAAAGAATCACTTTTTATTTCCATTTCATTCACGATGGTTGCTTTCTTTGACTTTTAGAGTACTAACTGCTGTTTAAGTACTAAGTGTAAGTACTAAGTTAGTACTAGTGTAAGTGCTAAGAATAGATTCCTACCTACTCATACCAAAAGGAACAAACCAAACGAACGAAAACAAAACTGTACAGTACAGTTAAATTAATGACAAAACATCTCCAGTATGTACATTTAAAAGAAAACCTGGCCGGGCCCGGTGGCTCACACCTGTAATCCCAGCACTTTGGGAAGCCAAGGTGGGCGGATCATGAGGTCAGGAGATCGAGACCATCCTGGCTAACATAGTGAAACCCCATCTCTACTAAAAATACAAAAAAATTAGTTGGACGTGGTGGTGGGCGCCTGAAATCCCAGCTACTAGGGAGGCTGAGGTAGGAGAATGGTGTGAACCTGGGAGGCGGAGCTTGCAGTGAGCCAAGATCGTGCCACTGCACTCCAGCCTGGGCGACAGAGTGAGACGCTGTCTCAAAAAAAAAAAAAAAAAAAAAAAAGACCTGATTTATTCATCCCCCTCCCCCACACCTTTTATTCCCCCTTGGTTACAGAAAAGAGGTAGAATGATAATACTAACATAACTCTAAACTACTGAGTTACTTAAGTCCCCAGCTGATAAAGCCAGCCAAGAAGTACACTTGCTCTGACCTGCCTTTTGTAAACATTATTAGTCAGAAAATTCAGGGTCAACACTATTCAAAGATTCATTTAGCTTAACATTCTTGAATATTAAGCCCAAAGGAATAAGAATAAAACATTTAAATGCAAAGTAAATATCCTGCCACTGAAGATAAAAATTTCCTAAACATACTGAGAGGAGCACTGTTCAAGCGATCAAATGGCACAGTACACAAATTCAGCACATTATATTGAAAATAATTTATCAAATTCCCAAAGACAAATTCATGTCTCTTGCATATACTACTAGTAAACGTAAAGCATATCAATCTACAAATAAAAACCATTAAAGTTTTCCCATAGAAAGATTTTATATATCTTTTTATGCGATGATTACAGAAAAGCTGAGCTAAAACTAGATGAGTTAAATCACAAACCTGAAACTGTGGAATCGTCATTTCAACGCACTTGGTCTTTACTTGGCCTGAATGATCTGCCACTTTTAGCATCACTGCAACATAAGGATACTTAAGAGATCTGCAAGTGTCTGAGCTCACAGCCATACCCAGTTTCCACTGAAAATCTACAAGCTTTAATAAGACAGGACAAAATAATACATTAGTAGTTAACATCACCTGGAATGCAGATATTTATTCAATTTTGCTGCAGTTACACTCAACTTTTAGTTTCAAAGCTGGTCATATTTAAAGTATCTTCATTTTAATATTGCTAGAGGAACAATAATCAAATGAAAAAATGGATAGGTAATAAGGGATATAAACACAGTTAGAAAACACCATCATAGTTAAAAATGGAAAAAAGCAAAAAGTGAAAAAAAAAAATCTCCCCTCCAATGTATAATGGAAGTGGAAGGAAGATGTGGCAGTATTGGTTTCATCTGACAGGCTTGGAGTATCTTTTAGTTCACTTTGCTGTTCCATGCTCAAGCCTTACACTAGCATGTATAGTGATAAGGTGGTTTTAGATTTCATCATTGCTCATGACAGATACATGTCCTGGGTGATGTGCTATGCAGTTTACATGTATTAAATACCTCACTGAATCAACATAACATTATAGGTTATTGTTTCCACTTTGCAGATGACAAAAGTCAACTTCAGAGAGCTTAGGTAATGTGCATAGGGTCACACATTTCTGGAATCAGAACTGACACCAAAGTCTGTTTGGCTCCAAAGATTACATGCTTAGTGACTACTGGTTCTCTTAATACTTTTAATCTAATTCCTGTCAATGATTGTTAAATGATGCCATGGCATAAAACATGCAGCTGTTAATACTGCCGCAAAAACATGACTCTAAAACATAAAACACGGGTAAATACTGTCTGTCTTGTTTCCAAAGCTTAGCCTGGTACATAGCAGCCACTCAAACAGTACTTGCTCACTGACTGATACCTTTTTCTACAAAACTAATGCTCACTGGGCAAAAAATTTCACTTCTTGCAAAAGTTAGGATTTTTGTAAATCCCACCACGTATCCTACCACATATCCATCATGAACATTGATGAAATACAAACCACCTTATTACTATTTACTCTAATGTAACATTTGAGCTTGAGGACTAGGTGAGGAAAAGAAATGGAATGGTTCCCATGTGTGCCTCAATCAACCATAAAAGTTATATAAGCCATCTTCTATTTTAGGACTTTTGGGGTATAGAATAGGGGAAGGCATTTGTAAATCTCCCATTTTTATAAAACGGGGACCAAAAATTCCTATCTCAGACTTGCTTTGCACCAATCTCCTACAGCATTAAGTCCAAGCTGGTGCTGACAAAAGGTTAACATCTTTTATAAGTAAAAAGACTGAATAAATTCATTTTAAAGAAAAGTTCTCCATATAAAAATAGAGAAAGGCAAATCACAAAATAACTACAAATTTCTAATAAACATATGAAAATGTGCTCACCTTAAGAAACAAGGAATTAAAAGCCACAATTAGATAGGACTACACAGCTACCAAAATGGCAAAAATTTAAGTCTGAAAACTCCAAGTCTTGGCAAGGAAGGATGTGAGGCAATGGGAAGTGTCACACGCTGTTGGTGAAAGTGTAAACTGGGCCAATCTATCAATGAACTGACTTTAACTAGTAAAACTGAAGCTCTGCATACTGTGATCCAAATTCTACTAGGGATAGAACTTAGAAAAACTTTTTGAATATGTACACAGGATATGTGTATGAAAATGTCCCTAGCAGCTTTATTCATAATAGCCCTAAACTGAAAACCCAAATGTTCAACAGAAATAAAATGGATAACTGAAATGCTATACAGCAATGAAAATGACTTCAGTTACACGTAAAACCAAAAATGTTAAAACAAGTCCAAAAGTTACGATTCGGTTCACTTAAACTTGAGAAACAGGTGGTAAAAGTATAGAGAAGAATACGCCTATCCTTTTGGGGTGGAGAGAAGTGGGCACTGATTGAAGAGGGGCATCTGGTGGGCTTCTGGGGGACTGGTAACACTCCATTTATTGACTTTTGCTTGTGGTTACACGAGTGTTCACTTTTAGATAATTCATTAACTGTCCATATTTTGTGCACTTTTTGCATATATAGTCCGGAGAGAGCAATATAAGTCAGTGACTACATTTCTGGTTGAAAGGAAGAGTTTATTGTAGCCTAGGGAGTTAAGGGAAAGCTTTACAGAAGGCTTTAAGCTCTATTTTGAAGAATCAACAGAACAGGAATTGAGAGGAAAACGTGTTTTTTATTTATACATACCATAAATGCACACCTAGCAAAGAATAAATGCTTAATAAATATTGGGCGGAACCAATTACAGATGAAAAGAGTCAAAATTTGGTTTAGGGATAGAACATTTTATCTGTATTGCTGGGCGTGGTGGCTCACGCCCGTAATCCCAGCACTTTGGGAGGCCGAGGTGGGCGGATCACAAGGTCAGGAGATGGAGACCATCCTGGCTAACATGGTGAAACCTCATCTCTACTAAAAATACAAAAAAATTAGCCGGGCATGGTGGCATGCACTTGTAGTCCCAGCTACTCGGGAGGCTGAGGCAGGAGAATGGCATGAACCCTGGAGGCGGAGCTTGCAGTGAGCTGAGATCACACCACTGCACTCCAGCCTGGGTGACAGCGCAAGACTCTGTCTCAAAAAAAAAAAAAAAAAAAAAAATTATCTGTCTTAAAGTAGATGGCTCTTGTAAGAAAATATGAAAAATAAAGTTGACAAGTGACCAAAAAGCCAGTAATTCCTTGCAAATTGAGCTTTCAGAGGTTTTCACAGTACTTTTATATCCTTTATCTTACTATGGAGAACTTACCACATTAAGTCACTTAAACTTTCCCTGTAGGCACTGGGGACTCTACTGAAAGTTTTTTTTTTTTTTGAGACTGAGTCTCCCTCTGTCGCCCAGGCTGGAATGCAGTGGCACAATCTCGGCTCACTGCAAGCTCCGCCTCCTGGGTTCACGCCATTCTCCTACCTCAGCCTCCCAAGTAGCTGGGACTACAGGTGCCTGCCACCACGACCGGCTAATTTTTTTGTATTTTTAGTACAGACGGGGTTTCACCGTGTTAGCCAGGATGGTCTCCCATCTCTTGACCTCGTGATCTGCCCGCCTCGGCCTCCCAAAGTGCTGGGATTACAGGTGGAAGCCACCGCGCCCGGCAGAAAGTTTTTCAATAGAGAGAATGATATCAAAATATTGATTAATGGATATTCAGGCTGGGCATGGTGGCTCACACCTGCAATCGCAGCACTTTGGAAGGCCAAGGCAGGTGGATCACTTGAGAGCAGGGGTTCCAGACCGGCCTGGGCAACAGCCCTGTCTCTACAAAAAATGCAAAAGTACAAAAAGTAGCCAGGCATGGTAGGGCATGCCTGTAAGTCCCAGCTACTTGGGAGGATGAAGTGGGAGGATCACCTGAGCCCAGGAGGTCAAGGCTGCAGTGAGCTGTGAGCATGCTACTGCACTCCAGCCTGGGCAACAGAGACCCCAAATCTGGAAGAAAAAAAAAAAAAAAGAGAGAGAGAGAGAGATATTCATTTGGTGGCAGCAGAACACAATAATCCAAGTCTGAAGTTATATAAGTGCCTGAACTAAGTTGGTGACAAGCAGGACTAAACTGATCATATGAAGGATGCATTGCTAGGTCTTGATGATTGCCTACAAGATACAACTATAGTTGTTTATAGAAAATTATAAAAAATTGAGCTTGGATAACTGGGAGAATGCTGAGGTATCCAGTCCAAAAGTATCATTAAGAGATGATACTAGGGTTATCTCTATAGGAATGTTCAGAAAGTGGCTAAAAATCCAAGAACAGAATTCAGGAGAGTTCATGAGTAGAGAGAGGTTTAATTCCAGTTCAATAGTGATGTCCAAAAATTGAACCAGGAATTCATTTTCCTTTTTTTTTTTTTTTTTTTCCAGACAGGATCTCAGTCTGTTGCTCAGGCTGGAGTGCAGTGGCATGAACATGACTCACTGCAGCCTAGACCTCCTGGGCTCAAGCGATTCTTCTACCTGGGCTTCCCTCCCCTAAATGTTTTGAGTAAGAAATAAGTAAGCAATTTCTTATTCTTAACAGTATTTAGCCTGTACAACTCCTTGATGGAAGAAGTTCCACTTTTACCATCAACATTAAAGTGGCAGAGTAAGGGGTTGCCTATTTGTTTCTCAAAATCTGAAATAAAACTAGAAGATTTCAAGCAGAAAAGCAATGAAGGCGTGCAATGCTAAGTTCCACTCACTATTAAAACAGTGAAATTGTCAGGTGAGGAAACAGGGAGAGCTGCCATCAAGACACTGTGCAAAGTCAGTCTTCACAACTGAAAGAAAGCTAAGATTAGGTTTATGAGATGAGAATTTCCAAAATTCTAACCTCAACATTTAAATGCAAATTGAAAGCAAACTTCTAATAATTGTGGTTTTGCCTTAAGTAGGAGTGAACTGCATAGATTTAAAAAATAAAAGAATATAAAAGAAAAAATCAGAACAGAGAGCACTTACCACTATGCAGAATGTTAAGAATGAAACAATGTACAGTAGCCCCAAAATTATTGTATGATGAAGTATTAAAAAAGGAAAACATACAAAGAAACAAAAAGCTAGTAGTAAAAAAGGAAATATAAAAACATCCAGAAGTAAAATGAATACAAAGAATAATCAGAAAGTAAATATATAAAAAGGTAAACAAATTAGCTGTAGTCACACTAAAAATTGATGTGGAGGCTGAAGTTACTAGTAATATAAAAACATGACTATAAAAACTGTCTATAAAGATAAAACTGGTAATTCCTATGTGTTTTGAGTAAGGGAGGGAAGCCTCACTATTCAGTATATACTAAGCAATACTATATTCTAGGAATTAGGGATGTAAAAAATAGTTCCTGACCTTCAGAATTCTAGTGGGGAAGGCAGACAATAAAAATACAATGAAATGGTAGTATTATAGTGTGATGAAATGCAGGGTAAGGTGACAGGGTGACAAGAAAGGCTATTTAGATAGAACCTGGGAAGACCTCTTTCATGCAGCTTTTGAACAGAAAGAGACTCGAATAAAATGAAGAAAAAGCCACAGGATCTGGAGAAAAGGGCATTCTGGACTGAGGGAGAAGCATGCTTGGTGTGTTCAGGGAACAATGAGGCCCAGGTGGCTGGAAGGGCATGAGCTAGGAAGAGTGGTAAGAGATGAGGAATCCATCTTCGAAGGCCCCTGTAGGCCACAGTAAATACCTACGACTTTTTTCCAGTGTGACAAGAATCTCTTAAAAAGCTCTGAGTAGCAGAGATACCTGGTCTAACTTACATTGCAAAAGGCTCATCCAGACAGCCAGGTGAGGCACAAAGTTTAAGGAAGTTGGGAGACCCTGTTACGAGGCTACCGCGGTATTCCAGGAAACAGAATGGCGGCTTGGACCCAGGTGGCAGCAAGAGGAGGTGAATTTAGAGTGAGAGAAAACAATATGCTGATCTGATTGTATGTCAGGTGTGAGGGAGAGTTGGGAGCCTCCAGCAATTTGTCAGTTTCAGTTTAGGCACTGGTTTCTGTGGAGCTTCTGCTCTAAGTTGTGGTTCTCTGTATTCACAGACTGTCTCACCAATTTGGGGGACAGCAATTTGCCCTGTGACCTCGCTTCTCTGATAGATCCAAGAGGAGTTGTTGATTTTTCAGTTTGTTCAGTTTTTCCTTGTTGCTAGGACAGGGTGATGACTTCCAAGCTCCTCACGTGCTGGACCGCAAAGTAAAAGTCTACTGCTTTTTGTAATTTTCTTCATAAAACTTTTAAATATCTTTTGTTAGATTTCTTGCAAGGTACTCTGTAATTTTCTTTTTTTTTTAAGAGGTAGAGTCTCACTCTGTCACTCAGGCTGAACTGCTGTGGTGTAATCATAGCTCACTGCTGCCTCAAACTCCTGGGCTCAAGAGATCTTCTCTTCTCAGCCTCCTGAGTAGCTAGTACTACAGGTCTGTGCCTCCACACCTGATTAATTTTTTTATTTTTATAGAGATAAGATCTTGCTATGTTGCCCACGCTGGTCTCAAACTGCTGGCCTCAAGCAATCCTTCCAAAGCCCTGAGCTTACAGTCATGAGCCACGATGGCTGGCCTGTAATTTCTTCACGTTATAAATGACATCTTTAAAATTATATTTTCCAACTCTTTATGTCTGAACTAAAGAACGTTCAACAATGGAATCACCTTGCTGACTCTCACATTAATTCTAATAATGTTTGTAAATGATCTTGGCTTTTCCTATGCAAACAATCATATACTCTGTGAATGACAGCATAGAAGGATGTGCAGTAGGCTGAATAATGGCCCTCCCAAATATGTCCACATGCTAATCCTCAAAATCTATGAATATGTTACCTTAGGCAACAAAACAGTATTGGTAGATGTGATAAAATTAAGGACTTGGAGATGTGGAGATTTTCCTGGATTATCCAGGTGGGCCTAATGTAATTGAAAGGGTCCTTATAAGAGGGAGGAAAAAGGGTCAGAGTCAGAGAAGGTAATGTGACAACGGAAGCAGAGGCTGGAATGATGTGCTTTGAAGATGGAGGCAGAGGCCACAAGCCAAGGAGGAAACATTCTCCCCTACCGCCTCAGAAGGAACACAGCCCTGCAGACACCTTGATTTTAGCCCCGTAAGACTAGTTTAGGACTTCTGACCTCCAGAACTATAAGATAATAAATTTGTGTTTAAGCCAAAAAGACTTCAACTTTAAAAACCCCATAATTAGTATAATTCTGTTTCAGAATATCTTAAATACAAAACTTAACGTAAGAGAATGGATAACATGACTTATGAAAGATTGACTCGAAATGCACTAAGTCATATAACTAAGCAAAGCCAGGTAGACGGTTGACAGCTCTCTGACTTCCCCTACTTCCCAGGAATCCTAGAAAGCAAGATCAGTTAGGGAAAAATGACAGGGAGCAGTCAATGGACACCTCTTTCAGCCCCTGTATTCTAATTATTTCTTACCTCATCCCTTTCTTACATTTTGTATGGACTTGGGTAACTCCTGGCCTAAAAATACTCTAGTTTCAGTACTCCTATTCTGGGAAGTGTGTTATAAATTATTTGCCTACAAATAGTTTATTAGCTACAACAGCACAGCAGCACTTGAAACAGAAATGGGGCTAAGATATACTTTAAAAGTCAAATTCATATTCCTAGCATTATAAATGCATACTCTAAAAGGCTAAAATGCTATACTCCATCTTCAAAAATAACTTTTTTAGAGATTAAGAAAATGTTTGCGGTGCTATCTCTGCAAATTTTCATAACTTCTTTATCCATCACACTTTAAAATACCGTGTTCCTAGCTTCGAATAAATGTCGCCTAATCAAAGCCCAAAAATCCTTGATCTGCATTCTTTGGGCTAGTGCAGGGTGGGGGAGAGGAGCTTTCATTACAATGGCAACGGCTACCGGCTTCGGTGCAAAGGAGAAGGAGCAATGTAGGAGGGAGGGCTGAAGGTCACCGGCTCGCGGACACAGGACTGGGGGAGACCTGGGGAAGGCTCAGGGTGGCACGGTCTCGCGGCCGTGGGAGGCGGGCTGGCGGAAGACAGGGCGGTGCGGCCGCTTCACTCACCTGGTTGGTGACCTGAAACGGAAGCAGAAACACAATTTAGAGAAACACCTTTCTTGCTCCAGAGCCTCGCTGCCCGCTCTCCTTCCAGGTTGGAACTCGCCTCGGACTTAGCATCCAGCGACGGCTCGCTGGACGCCTCCATATGCAGCGTCTGGGACTCGCGCCCGGGACTCGAGAGAACGCCCCCCGACCAGCGCTTCCGCTTCCACGTCCTGCCCCTCGCGGCCTGGCGCATGGGGCGGACGTAGCGGGGGAAGCTGAAAAAAGCATCTTTATGTGACTCATTTTTTTCTTAATTAAACACATATTTTAGGAGACATTGAGTTAAAAGAAAATTATTTTATGGAAAAAGGCCAAAGTTTTGGAAGATACTTTGAGAAGAGAAGCGCTAACTAAATTTAGGATGCCGCTTCCCCCATCTAACAGTAACACGTGGGCTCTTCCAGTCTGGAGCGGGGCGGGGCACAGCATACCGCTGCGGCGCTCCTCAATCCCAGCCGAATTCGAGAGGTGCTGGGCGACCACACCCCCGGCCCAGGGGAGTCTGTCCTGCAAGGGAAGCCTGTGGGAACCAGTTATAGGATGAGCTGCTTCGCTGGCCTAGCTGTGGGCGGGGGTTGCTTTCCATTATCCCTGCTGTTCCTCTTGAATCCCAGCCCTCAGTCTGGCTGCGAAATACCTTCCCATCTTGTCTTCCCACTTCTTTCCTATTGACCTTAAATCCATCCTACACAAAGTATCCACAGTGATGTTTTTTTCCCCGCCAACTTTTTATTTTGAAAAATTTATTTTTTTCAGAAAAATTGCAAAAAATAGTTCAATGAACATCTATTACCCTTCATCTAGATTCACCAACTGTTCGCATTGTACCTATTTGCTTTATCTCGGCTTATATTAAGGATGATACTTCACTCCTAAATGCTTGAGCATGTTGTCTCCTAAGAACTAGGGCATTCTTCTAAATAACCACAATTCAACTATCACATTCAGGAAATTTAACATTGATAAAATACTATTCTCTAATAAATAAGCCAAATTAAAATTTCCCCACTTGTTTCAACAATATTCTTTAAAGTTATTCCCTACCCTATCCACAACCAGAATCTAATCAAGGGCTGCCTTGAATTTGGTGATCATGTCTCTTTATTCTCCTCTAATCTAGAACTGCACCGGTAAAGGGTCAGCAGGACTGTGTTCCTCAATGAAGGTTTGGGGGTGGTGGGGTTTGGGTGAGGGACGGGGGCGGGATCTGCTTTCAGGCTCATTCGGGTTGTTGGCAGAGCTCAGTTCTGTGCAGTTTCCTTGCTGGCTTTTAGATGGGGATTCCCAGCTCCTAGAGGCCATTTGCATTCCTTGGCTTGTGGCTCCTTCCTCAATCTTCAAAGCCAGGAAGGGCAGGTTAAGTCCTCCTCACACTTTAAATCTCTCTGATCTCCCTTTCTGTATGATCTCTCCTGTTCCTGTTCCTTCTTTTGTCGCATCTCTCTGACTCAAGCCTGAAAAAATTCTCTGTTTCTAAGGGCTGAAATAATTATTAGATCAATATAACCAAATAATTAAGAATAACTTTTTTTTTTTGAGACAGAGTCTCACTCTGTCACCCAGGCTGGAGTGCAGTGGCTCACTGCAACCTCTGCCTCCCAGTTTCAAACAATTCTCCTGCCTCAGCCTTTTTGAGTAGCTGAGATTACAGACATGCATCACCATGCCCGGCTAATTTTCGTATTTTTAGTAGAGATGGGGTCTTTCCATGGTGAGCAGGCTGATCTCGAACTCCTGTCCTCATGTAATCCATCCACCTCGGGCCTTGGCCTCCCAAAGTGCTGGAATTACAGACGTGAGCCACCGTGCCTGGCCTCTTTCTATCTTAAGGTACATAAACTTTAATTATATTTGTAAAGTCCCTTCAGATCAGTACCTAGTGTTTCAATGAGTAATCAGGATGGAAATCTTTGGAGGAGGGCATTTTTAGAATAATGCTTTCCTTAAATACCCTCATAGGGTTGTTGGAGAATTACATTAGTTAATGCATGTTAAGCATCTAAAAATGTCCCTGGCATGTAGCACTCAGAAACTAGGCCAAAAAAACAAAAAACAAACAAAAAAAATCCCCACTGACTCAAGGTTATTGGATGATTAAATGTACTAATTAGCTTGGGAGGATAGTCCCTGAATGAATCAGATGATGTCTTCTCTAAGGAAGTCAGATGAAAAGACAGAACACTGCTGTTCATCTGGCTGGTCAGTGCATGGGTTCTTTTTGCCAGGAAATTTTTTTTTTTTTTTTTTTTTGAGACAGAGTCTCGCTCTGTTGCCCAGGCTGGAGTGCAGTGGCGCGGTCTCACCTCACTGCAACCTCCAACTCCCGGGTTCAAGTGCTCCTCCTGCCTCAGCCTCCCAAGTAGCTGGGATTACAGGCACATGCCACCACACCCAGCTAAGTTTTTGTATTTTAGTAGAGATAGGGTTTCACCGTGTTGCCCAGGCTGGTCTCGAACTCCTGAGCTCAGGCAATCCGCCCGCCTCAGCCTCCCAAAGTGCTAGGATTACAGGCGTGAGTCACCGTGCCCGGCCCCAGGAAATCTTTTTCTTGAGTTCTTCTTGTCATCATGATGGGGGGTAATAAATATATACACACACACACACACAAACACACACCCCTTAACTTTGTAAAAATGCTTCAAAAAGGTGAAAAGATATGTATTTTAAAAGGTATTTTTTGTTCTTTGTATTTTTCATGCATTTCTTTAAAAACTGTTTATTATTGGTCTATTCAACATGAGTGCACTTCAAAAACCTATTGATCTGATTTGGGGAGAGTAAAATGTCATTAGAGTTTAGGGCAATCTCTGCCAATTGTTACTCCTGCAACATATGTGATAAACTGTTTATGTTTCAGACCTCCATCTTACAAGAGATCACTTACACAAACTTCACAGTTGGAAAATACAGATGTTATGAATAGAGTCAAAAAATGCTAATATTAAAAATGCATGAGTATAATTTTTATTTTTACATAATGACATATAAGTAGAACATATGTCAGAAAATATTTTTGGAGCTCTTACAGTAAGCCTAGTACTATCACATGCATAGGAAGAAATTCATAGAACTACGGCATAAACTCTGATCTCATGAGCATTATGGTGTAAGGTAGAAAACAAAATTGATACTCATGAAGCAGGCAACGCTTCAATTTAAGTATTTATTTTAAGACTTTTTTTGTGCCAAGTGATATGCAGTTGTCCCTCAGTATACTTAGGAGATTGGTTCCAGGACCAATTAAGGCAGATGACAATGTACCAAAATCTGCAGATACTCAAGTCCTGCAGTCTGTCCTGCTGAACTTGAGTATAGGAAAATTCTGCCTCCCTATTTGTGGGTTTAGCATCCTGGGAGTATAGCAGCTTTGATCTGCGGTTGGTTTAAAAAAAAAATCTCACCAGCACAGTTCAAACCCATGTTGTTCAAGGGTCAACTGAAATTCTAACTTGAGCTAGCCCTAAGCAAAGTAGCAGAAATTATTGTCTCACAGAGGCAGCCTCTGAAATGTTGTGGTGGAGCCAGCTGCAGGGTCAACAGAACTGTGAGATGTGAATAGCAAAAGTGCCCCATCTCCACTTCTCAGTTGTGGTATGGCCTTCTGCTTGTCTGCTGGCTTCAGTCTCTTCAGCTTCTCCATATGTTGTTGCAGAGTAGTGTGTATATATAGACATATGGCCACCAACATCTCTGGGTTCACAGCCTTATGACTCATGATCCAAGGAGAAAGAGGAAGCTGCCCGTCCATCTCAATCCTCAGAGAAGGACTCTAGTTGATCTACTTGGACCGATACTGGGTCTGGAGTGATGTGTTACTATTTTTGTCCATGCTGCCTGCTGTGTTCATAAGGGGTAGAGTTGTGTGATTGATAGAGTCACTGGAAGTACAAGGGGTGAAAAGCCATGCTCTACAGGAGATGGAGGTGAGAATGATGCAGCAAAGCTTGGATGCAAATATACTAGGGAAACAAAATAAATGTGCACTCGACATATTTACTATACTGTATTACAATGCACTATCCTGTGTAGTCAATGGATATGGTATGCACAATAATGGCCCCCCAAATATGTTACTTTCTAATCCCCAGAATTTATGAATATGTTATGGTGCATGTTTAAATAACAGACAGAGGCTCTCTAAAAGAAAATATTTATTTGCGCATAGGGCATTGCAGCAGAAATACATATGCCATAGTAAACTATGTGCATATTCAAGGAGGTAAAGGAAGACAAAGGTTTTTAATGGAAAAATGAGGATGATTACATAATTGTTTTGTGATAATTATCCTTGCCTACAAGTATTAATAACAACAGTGATGCCAGTCAGCAGCTGGACAGGCAGTTGCTGGGCAGATGACCTTGCAAAAGTATTTTTTGTGTAAGGGTGCAATGGCCTTTGTGCAAGGTTGTGGTATTGGCAGAATCTTTTGTGATAGTTTTTGTTATCTGGCATTTATGCATGAAAGCTGTCTCACGGCCTTCCCCAGCTCTATTTGTCAAGGTTTCTTTTTCTTTCTTTCTTTTTTTTTTTTTTTTTTTTTGAGACCGAATCTCGCTCTTTTGCCCAGGCCGGAGTGCATTTTTGATACAGAGTTTCCCTCTTGTTGCCCAGGCTGGAGTGCAATGGTGCGGTCTCGGCTCACTGCAACCTCTGCCTCCTGAGTTCAAGCGATTCTCCTGTCTTAGCCTCCCAAGTAGCTGGGATTACAGGCATGTGCCACCACGCCTGGCTAATTTTGTATTTTTAGTAGAGACAGGGTTTCACCATGTTGGTCAGTCTGGTCTCAAACTCCTGACCTCAGGTGATCCACCTACCTTAGCCTCCCAAAGTACTGGGATTACAGGCATGAGCGACTGCACCCAGCCCTTTTTTTCTTTTTAACACAAGTGACTCCATTATGATTCTTACAACTTTCACAATTACATAAAAAGGGGAAATTAAGGTTTCTAATTAGCTGACTTTAAAAGGAGGAGAGTTTCTTGGATTACTCAGATGAGTCCAGTGTATTCACAGGGTCCTTAAAGATGAAAGGTAGAGGCAGAGGAGTTAGAGTCAGAGAGAGAGAGAGTGTTAGAGTGATAGATTCCATGTGAGAGACTCAGCCAGCCTTTGCTGGTTTTGAAGACAGATGGAGGCCAAGAGCCAAAGAAGGAAGGCTGCTTCTAGAAGCTAGAATGGGCACATTAGCAAAGACATGGAATCAACCTAGATGTCCATCGGTGGTGTACCTGGATAAAGAAAATGTACATATACACCATGGAATACTACACAGCCATAAAAGAGAACAAAATCATGTCCTTTGCAGCAACATGGATGGGGCTGAAGGCCATTATCCTCAGCAAATTAATGCAGAAACAGAAAAACAAATACATGTTCTCACTTATAAGTGGGAGCTAAACACTGAGTAGACATGAACATAAAGAAGGGAACACACACTGGGGCCTACTTGAGGGTAGAGAGTGGGAGGAAGGCGAGGATTGAAAAACGACCTATCTGGTACTATGCTCATTACCTGGGTGTTGAAATAATCTGTATAATGAGCCCCCTTGACACACAATTTACCCATGTAACAAACCTATACATGTATCCCCTTAACCTAATATAAGTTGGACAGAAAAAAAAACAGCTGGAATAGGAAAGAAAATGGATTCTCCCTTATATCTCCCAAATAATTTCCAGAAGGAACACAGCCCTGTCAATACTGTGATTTTAGCCCAGTGAGCCCCATCTCAGACTTTTGAACTTCAGATCATAAGATACAAATTTGTGTTATTTGAAGCCACTAAATGTATGGTAATTTGTTATAGCAGCAGTAGGAATTTGACAGAGTAGAGCATAACAATGAGTGCTGCGATCTTGACAGTCACCTAGGCATGAATCTAAATCCCTTTTCTACCACTCAGCTGTGTCACATCATTCAAGTTGGCCTTTCTGAGCATCAGCTTTCTTAGCTGTAAAAATAGAGCTATCAATATTTGTCCCACGAGGTTTTTATTAAGGGATAAATGAGATTTTGTATGTAAAGCACGTAGCAAAGGTTCTGAACATAGTAAGTGTTGATAAATCCTAAATGCTATTGTCATCAGCACGATATTCAATACTCCAAAGAAGCCTATAGGTTATGTAGATCATACATTATCTCTACAGGTGAGAAAACTGAAGTTCAGGAATGGTAATCAACATCACCTAGCTAATAAGTAAAACTTAAAGCAGTTTGGTATTAATTTACAATTTGCAATCTAATTTCAGAGAGCTCTGGAGAGATTCCTGACTCCCAGTGTATCTGCTGAAATGCTCCTCAGCTACTTTCTGCTAATTGACTGTTTTATTTGTACTCCAGGTTACTCAAGAAGATGAGTGATTCTGTGTGTGTTGTGGTGGTGGTGGGTCGGGGGGAGGTGGGGTAATCAACAAGCAGCATCAGTTAAGATGCAGAACCGGGAATAAGCATGATCACTAATCCTAGAATCATGGAGGTTTTAAAGTGGGACTTAAAATTTTTAGCCTTTAGGCCAAATTTGGCCTACTCACATGATTGAAAAAACAAAACAAAACAAAACAAAAAACAATCTGTATCAGAAACTCCGAATGAGAATGCACTTAGGAAAGTTTTATGCCTTCCAGTTGTCACAGTCCTTACATCACTCTTTCATTTCTCCTGTCTACTTCACACATCTGAAACCTTCAAGACACAGTTTTCAACCTTCGGCTCAAAGGTTGAAGAGTCTAGTGTTAAAAAAAAAAATGAGACCAGCCAGGTGTGGTGGCTCACGTGGTGTAATCCCAGCACTTTGGGAGGCTGAGGCAGGTGTATCACTTGAGGTCAGGAGTTCGAGACCAACCTGGCCAACATGGTGAAACCCCATCTCAAATAAAAATACAAAAATTAGCCGGGCGTGGTGGCGCATGCCTGTGATCCCAGCTAATCTGGAGGCTGAGACAGAAGAATCGCTTGAACTCAGGAGGTGGAGGTTGCAGTGAGCAGAGATTGCGCTACTGCACTCCTAGGTGACAGAATGAGACTTTGTCTCAGAAATAAAATAAAATACAAAAAATTTGGTGGCGCATGCCTGTTTGGGAGGCTGAGGCACTAGAATTGCTTGAACCTGGGAGGCGGAGGTTGCCATGAGCCAAGATAGCTCCATTGCACTCCAGCCTGGGCGACCAAGCGAGACTCTGTCTCCAAAAAAAACAAAAACAAAAACAAAAAACAAGACTTAAGTAGGTAAAGTGCCTGGTTTAGAGAAACACAACTAGATAATCATGATTTCTGATCAAGTGTGGAGAATGAGTTCATTCTGAGGACAAGGCCTAATTATGTAAGGCTCTGGTATGTTTTCAAGCATTGCCAAAAGGCCACATTTAGGAATGATAGTTTGGCAATACAACATACACTCAAGGCAGATGACAGGGTACAAACACATGCAGCAGGAAGGAAGCTGGACATACTGCTATGAAGATAAGTAATATGATAGTGAGTAGTCAAGGTGAAGTGCCGTAAATGAGTTACAGGTATACAGAGAGACTGACCCCTCCCAACCCCATAGCCCTAAGGGCAGTTAGGTGGGGCCTGAACCTGAAAGATTCCCTGGGCTGGTTACAACTGTGATGACAAACTTAAGTCAGGTGTCCTACAAATAGCAAATTTCATCAATTCTTAGACATGTATTTTTTCACATTTACATCAGGAATTATAGTGACCATTACATCAGATGGTTTCTTTTCTTTTCTTTTTTTTTTTTTTTTTGAGACGGAGTCTTGCTCTGTCAGCCAGGCTGGAGTGCAGTGGTGCTATCTCTGCTCACTGCGAGCTCCGCCTCCTGGGTTCACGCCATTCTCCTGGCTCAGCCTCCTGAGTAATGGGACTCCAGATGCCCACCACCACGCCTGGCTAATTTTCTGTATTTTTAGTAGAGACCAGGTTTCACCGTGTTAGCCAGGATGGTCTCAATCTCCTGACCTGGTGATCCGCCTGTCTCGGCCTCCCCAAATGCTGGAATTACAGGCGTCAGCCACCGAGCCCAGCCTCAGATGGCTTCTTAAAGTGACAGTTAACCAGGGCAGCAGTCGTGACTCAGTTGTTTTTGCAGGTGCATGCATTAACTTCTTCATAGCTCTTCTACACTTCTATAGAGTTATGAGTATTGTTTGCTCTATATTTACTATGTTTAATTGCCATTTATAGCACAATAGGGTGACTATAGTCAATAATAACTTAATTGTACATTTTTAAAATAACTTAAGGAGTGTAACTGGAGTGTTTGTAACTCAAAGGATAAATGCTTGAGGGGATGGATACCGCATTCTCCATGATGTGCTTATTTCACTCTGTATGCCTGTAACAAAGCATTTCATGTACCCCATCAATATATATACCTACCAAGTATCCCCAAAAATTAAAAAATAAAATTTTAAAACATTGACATTTAAAATGCCTTTTAAAAGACTATGCTGTAATTTGGCATAATGAAAAGTTACTGGGCATGTAAATAAGCATGAAAACAGAACAACAGGTTGCAAACTTGTACTGGTGGGGCAAACATGGACTATTGGAGGAATAGCCACAATTCCATGTATTCTTGCAAAGCAACCAAATAATTTACAATTCCTAAAAAAGGTGGATAGCTTTGAGTAGATAAGTTACTCAAGTTGCTTATTTCAGTTTAAGGTTGGAGAAATCACCAAATCCCTCAGAATATCAGAAAAAAATGTATTAGGATGAGAGAACAGTTTTTGAGTCACAAGTACTCTTGTTAAGGCATCAAACTAATTTGTCAAAAACTTCCTGCTGTCTTTGAATAGAAGCTATTAAATTTCCAAAGATGTATGATTCAGCAGTTGCTGCAAAATGTAACTATATGCTTAGTCAAGTAGGAAATAGCGATAAACCTTTATATCCTTTGACAACCATCAAAATTATACTGTCAATGCTAAAGATACTAAAAGTGTATGGATTTATGTAAATAAGTGGCATGACGCTATGACACTGTGCATAGGCATGCCACTATATTTAACTGAAAACTGTAAAATATTTAAGAAAATCTTCTCCTGTGATGATATTGTGCATACTCACAAGAAGGGGATGTACAATGTTTTAGTTGATGATCTATAAAGTTGCCGTGAACACTGAATTAGCAAATACTAAATCGTTGCTTCTAGGGGAAATACAGGTTAGGTTCCTGTGAGCCTGTGATCACAATATTTTCATTAGCCAATCAATACATAACCTTGTTTTATGTGTATTTCTGTTTAAAAACACCTTATGTAATATATATTGTTTCATTAGCACTGAACTATAGCCAACAGCACTGTAAGTGAAAACCTGAACAAACCTAATCTGTGTATTTTCTCTGTAAGGCACATGAAAGCCTCCTTGGGCTTGGGATCACTAAATAGCAGTTGAGCACTATGCTTGGGGGCCATTTTAAACATTGAATTCACTGACAAAAATCTCAAAAATGGGAAAATGAGCATTAAATAGACCATCAAGAGGACTCTTGTTTCCGGTATAAGAGCTGCAAGAAGAAGGCAGAGTATCACCTTGCTCAACCTTGGCTGGGAACTAAAATTTTTTGTCACCCTGTGAATATTTGTGAGTGACCATGAGAACTTTGTGAGTATAGATTTGGGAATTACCGGCCGGGCGCGGTGGCTCACGCTTGTAATCCCAGCACTTTGGGAGGCCGAGGCGGGCGGATCATGAGGTCAGAAGATCGAGACCACGGTGAAACCCCGTCTCTACTAAAAATACAAAAAAAAAAAATTAGCCGGGCGTGGTGGCGGGCGCCTGTAGTCCCAGCTACTCGGAGAGGCTGAGGCAGGAGAATGGCGTGAACCCGGGAGGCGGAGCTTGCAGTGAGCCGAGATTGTGCCACCGCACTCCAGCCTGGGTGACAGAGTGAGACTCCGTCTCCAAAAAAAAAAAAAAAAAAAAAAAGATTTGGGAATTACCAATAAATCTTAGCAAGTAGGCAGGTTCAAAATGCAAAACCCGTAAATAATGAGGATGGACAGAACTTTGTAAAACCTCAAAGTCATATGGCAAAGGATGTGGGTAAAGGGAAGATTAAAAAATTGGAAACAGTGATGCCTAATCTTGGGCTTCGTCTCAGACTTATTGAATCAAAATCTGCATTTCATATTCCTCAGGTGTTTTTATGCACCTCTGAGACATGCTGCCCTCAATACCATGATAGGTACATCCATACCAGATGGTGGAAGTTAAACTGTATAAACCATATAAACCAGATGGTGGAAGTTAAAATGTACAGTTTAACTCTATGAATTAGAGTCCTACATTTGTAAGGGTTTTATGGGTCTAATGGTTTGGGGTGTGCTAGGACAACCTCTGTAAGGTGAAAGACAAGTTATTGCATCTTGCAATTCCTATTAACAGCAAAATGGCAGAGCACCTACTGGGCCTCTTCGGCTTTTGGAGATAGAATATACACTTGGGAATACAGCTTCAACACATTTATTGGGTGGTATGGAAAGCTGCCAATTTGAGTGGATCCCTAGCAAGACAGTGCTCTGCAGCAAGTCCCTGCTGGGATGCAAACTGTCCTGCTGCCTGGCCTTGTGTCTCAGTAGATCCAATGCTGCTAGTGTCCCTGGAAGATAAAGATGCTGTGTGAAGTCTTAAGCAACCCTAACAGGTGAATCACAGTGCAGAACCTCAGGGATCTGGAGCAAGGCAATTCCTTTGATAGTAAGTAATTTGAAAAGCAGCGCCTGGCATGCACTGGGCCCAGTAGAGACTAAAGAGTCTGGCCATGTAACTCCAGTGATAATGCAACTAAGCCCATCACGAGCTGGACACTGCCAGTTTTACCAAGCCAAAGTGTTAGGTGAGTATAGCAGCAATCCATTAGATAACGATGAAGAGGAGTTAAGGTAATGAAATACCTCTGAAGTCAAAGAACAGTGGCCAGAAGAATGTGGGTGGGAGAGTTGGAAGTTTCCCAAGAAAGAAAAAGCTCAGCATAATATTATCTTTTTCTGACTCCCTAACCGCTCTCTACCTGAATTTCCTCTATTAGGTGCAGAATAGTAATATGCACTCTTCCCCAGGTCAAATTTATGGAGTTATCATTGATAACTTCTGCTCATCAAAGGCATCATCCCTTACAACAGAATCTCTTTAATCTGTGCCTTTCTCCGTGACTACTGTCTTAATTTTTTCAGCATTTATTTCTCACACGTTTTCCACATTATTGACAAGTGATGTTTCTGCATATCTGATCATCCCATTTATTCTTCAGATGTTTACTGAGCATTTTCTATGTATCATGCACTGGGTTAGGCCCTGGATAAATAATGTGAAGAAGAAAAAAGAGACACTGCTACTAGGCTCCTGGAATTTACAGTTTGGTGAAAAAGATACATAACAAATCCTGCTTAAGATCCTTCAGTGGTTCCTTGCTGTTTTCAGGAAGCCCAGATGTCTTGACCGGGTTGCCTCTGTTTACCTCTACAGCATCACCTCTAATCAGCACCCTTTACTCTGCAGCCATAGTGCGTTTTCCCTTCTTCATAGCACCCTCCTCTCTGCCTAGGTAAAGTCTACCATCTTTTAAGGGTTCAGTCCAGGAATCCACTTTTTCAGGAAGACTTCTGGACACTCTCTTCCCCCTTCCTCCGTAATTCCAGCACACCTCATGCCATCACTATCATATAGGTACCATGCTTTTTATCCTGATTCTCCGTTGTCTTCTCCACTGCCTCTACTCCACAGTGAACTCAACTTTGTGTCCTCAATACTCAGTACAGTGATTTCTAGTACTCGACATTTTTTGTCAAATGGAATCGGATATATAGAAATACCCGCTGCCTCCCGCAAGAGCAGACAAGGCCAACCCATCACTCCTGCACCCCGACGAAGGAACAACAGCACCGTGCTGCAGGGCGTCCTCCGGCCTTGCTGCCTGGCAATGGGTAGCCACCTGGCGTCTGTCTCAGAATAGGACTCCGCGGCGCGCCTCCTAGCGCAGTCGGTTGACACTACAAGAATGGGAGGGTGCCGGTGACCACGCGGTCCCAGACCGGCGCAAGGCGCATGCGTAGAACGCGAGCGCTCGGCCAGGCTCGGCTCGGAAGAGTCCAAGCGTGAGGGGAGAGGACTGTGGATTCAGATACTGTTTTTCTCCCGAAATAGGAAGTTTGCTTATTTTCTTCCTCCTTGACAGCATCTTAATTTAAAACATGACAATTGACCTACGGCTCTGCAGGGAGCGGTTAAGAGGTTGAGAGGCCCGTCAAACTCTTCATGGTGTTTAGGCGCTCCTCCTCCGGGCGGTGTGTTGGGAGGGCCCAGGTCAAGGCGCACGTGGGCGGAAACGGCGGCGGCGGCGGCGGCGGCGGCGAAGGCGGCGGCTGTCAGAGCTGGAGGGCCGGGCACCGCGGCCATGGAGGGTCAACGCTGGCTGCCGCTGGAGGCCAATCCCGAGGTGGGCGCGCTTCGGGGCAGCCCTGGGCCGTGGGCAGGTGCAGAGGGAGCCGGCTTGCTGCCGTGAGTCCACGGTGGTTTGTCTCTAAAGCGTGTTCTCTGTTTCGTTTTCAGGTCACCAACCAGGTGAGTGAGGTGTCTGTCGCTGGGACCTCGGAGTCTTTTCTGTCTGCTCGGTCCGCTTCCCTGCTGGACTCCACCTCCACGCTTCCAGGGATTCTGGGATTTAATTTCTTGAGGGCCCCTCTTGTTGGGCTTTACGCGGTTCCGCCCCTTTCAGAAAGGGCCCTCTCCCTGCCACCTGGCTCCTGGAGATTCTCCCACCACTCCTCTGGTCCCATTTCGCAGCCACCACGTATCTTGGGGACTCCGGGTCTGAGGTTTGGAGGGACTTTTACCCTGTATTCCTATTCCCCTTCCTTCTTCGTTATGCCTCCTGTTAGTGCCGATTCCATAATTTTCCTACCGGTCTACCTTTTGGATGACTAATTTGCCCACACTTCCTGACTCCAAGCTTTGTAAACTCGCCCACCCAGTCCTTGTAATTTCATCCACCGCCTGCACTATGAAATCATCTTCCAATCATCTCTTGCCCCATCAAGTCACTTTTCTTCCCCGCCACGCCCCCTTTATCTTCCAGTCTTTTAAAGCTGGACATTGAGTTGCTGTTGTATCAAAGAAAGCTCAGTTTAATAGTTCCCACGCCATTCTTTGCAATCTACAGCAATTTAAGTTCCTTCTGGATGTTGGAGGTTGGGGGTTGGGGAGGGAGGAGGGAACATCTCCCAGCCACTCAGAAGAACAGTAAGTGCTACCAGGTATAAACTTTTGATCTGCTCAGGTGTGCCTTATTTTACCCTGTTTTTTTTTCATTCTCAACAGCTTATTTATTTTTTACTGCCCTCCTAGTTTATCATACTCCCCTTACCTCCACTATCTTCCTTCTCATCACCAAGGAACAATTCACCGTGTTCTTAAAAATACTGGTTTTTGGTTTTCAAAGCTTGTAGCAAATTCCCTGGACAGAGAGACATCCTCGTCTTGTTCTCTATCTTAGGGAGGAAACATTTGATCTTTCACCATTAAATATGTTAGCTTTAGGTTTTTGGTAAATGTTTTTTAAATCAGGCTAAGGAAGTTCGTCTTTTCCCCCTAGTTTGATGAGAGTTTTTCTTATGAATCTATGTTGAATTTTCGCAGACGATTTTTCTGCATCTCTTGAGATGATCATTTAAGGAAGAAATAATACCAATTCTACATAAACATAAAAGAGGGGAGACGGCCAGGCGCGGTGGCTCACCCCTGTAATCCTAGCACTGGCGCTCTGGGACGCTGAGGTGGGCGTATCACCTGAGGTCAGGAGTTCGAGACCAGTCTGGCCGGTGAAACCTCGTCTCTGCTAAAAATACAAAAATTAGACGGGCGTGGTGACACACTCCTGTAATCCCAGCTACTCGGGAGGCTGAGGCCGGAGAATCGCTTGAACCTGGGAGGCGGAGGTTGCATTGAGCCGAGATTGTGCCGCTGCACTCCAGCCTGGATGACAGAGCAAGACTCTGTCTCAAAAAAAAGGAGACACTTCCTAACTCATTTTATGCTAGCATTATCCTGACGCCAAACTAGACAATTCATAATAAGAAAAACTGCAAATCAGTATCCCTCATGAACATGGATGTAAGAAATCCTCTACAAAATATTAGCAAATAGAATGCAGCAACAAATATATAAAAAGAGTAACATATGACCAAGAGCAGTTTATCCTGGTGTTGCAAAGCTGGTTCAGCATTCAAAAATCAATGTAATTAGCCATATCAATAGACTAAAAAACAAAACTTTTTAGATGATGTTAATTATTTTAACAAACTAAGTTTGTGTAAGTAGGAACTTACGTCCTGTGATTCAGCTGCTAGTGGACCTTGTTTCTAGGGTGTCTTGAAAAACTATCAAACACATTAATATTTTAGGAGCACCTTTTTTAATACCAGTAATCTGAACAGGAGCTGGTGATTCTTTGGTGATTAAAATATTCATGGTTGTCTGCTTTTCAAACCAGTTGAAAGACAGTAAACAAGCAAACAAGTCATTAGCATTTATAATAAGTACAATAAGAAAAAGAACATAGTGCTTTGATAGAGACCAACAGGGAAAATGTAATACATGGAATAGTGACAGGAGACCTTTCTGAGATGATATAAACAGACAGACAATGTTATTTAGTATATGATTGTACACTATATCTGGCATGCTTTGGCGTGATTTAGTTTGCTTTATTTTTTAAAGAAATAATGTGCTTTTAGTGGGAGAATGGGCAAGTATGTAAGAAATGGTTATAACTAAAAATTTTGTGGTTGTTTCTTTATTCTCTATGTTTTAGTGGCAGAACCAAGAATAGAAGATGGATAGAAATTTAGTTAACTGACTTAGAATTTGGAGAATG
This sequence comes from Hylobates moloch, assembly GCF_009828535.3. Taxonomy (NCBI): domain Eukaryota; kingdom Metazoa; phylum Chordata; class Mammalia; order Primates; family Hylobatidae; genus Hylobates; species Hylobates moloch. The sequence continues at coordinate 136,741,802 of NW_026652279.1, forward strand.
AATAAACCCTAACAACAATATCCATCCCACCCTCTTTTATTTCCTCAACCTAATGGAATGGTAGGATCTTGAACTCACTCTGTTACCATCTGGTAATTGCATGTGTTGTTATTATAATCAATGTGAGCAAATACTGCTTTAGGCTCTGATGATGCCTAGTGTTGTATAAGAATGGCCATCACATGTCTACTGTATGCAGATGAGTATTAATTGTTAGACATTAGCTAGTAACCATGTGTCTCAGCAGATGTGGTAGACAGTGATTTCTCTTGTTGGTTAGTATGCTGTCAGCCCTTTTAAGGATACTATGTCATGCTACAGGTAGGACTTAATCAGAATAAAATGAGTTAAGTGATCAAAAAAATTATTTAAACATTTTAAACTCTACTTTATTTACCTGTGCATTTAAAGGGGTAAATGCAGCTTGCAGCTGATAGAAAGTTACAGATAATTAAACATCAAGAATTACAACGTTTATAGAATGTGATACAGGCAATCATTATTATTTATGACCGTACTAAATCTTCATTGTGATTATTTTTTGTGATTTGAGTACAGTACAACCACATTATGTATATTTTACATATTGTTGTGCTTTAGAACTAATGATTTTTGTTTATATGGACCCCTCTCCACCCCAAGGATTATTATTCCTACTAGTGATTTTATTGAGGAGGCAAAATATTTTCTAGCATAATATCGAAAGGGAAATAAATTTACTTTAGCATAACTATTCTATTTAGCCTGTATGCTTAGAGTTAGAAAAAGAATTAGACGTCATCTGCTGGCTTATTGCCTTAAATAATCACAATAAATAAATCATATAAATTCTCATAAGAATTCTCTAATTAGTAGATACCATTTTAGGAAAAAATCTTTGTTATCCTGTCCTCCTTGAGCTGCTGCCTTATCTGTTTTCCTTCTTTGTAAACTTTCCACAGAGAATTGTTCATAGCTGCTGCCACTGCTACCTCATCTCACATTCTTTTCCTTATTCATTCCTATGTAGCTTGCTTCTGTGTGTACCATTTCGTAGTAACTACTTTTGTCAAGTTTACTAATGATTGCCACTTTGCCAGATCCAGTGATCACTTTTCTGTCACCATATTTCTTGGCCCTTCAGCAGCATTTGGTAGAATAGCCCACTCCATCCTTACTGAAACATCTTTTCTTGGCTTCTGTGATAATTCTGATTGTCCTCTATTTTCCTAATTGCTTAGAAGAGTCTCTGTTGCTAGATCATCTCCCTTCCAACTTCTAAGGAGTGCCTCAGCCACTTCATCCTAGACTGCTCATCTTTTCTATGTGTTTTCTTGCCCTAGTAATGTTTTCTGTTGTATAGTTCTAATACAATCAGTTGTCACATAGATGACCCCATGTTCCTCGAAACTCTAACATTGCCACCAAATTGGAAGCCTGTATATTCAGCTAACTCTTTGGTATCTTCATCTGGATGTCTTATAGATACCTTAAACTTAACATGGCCAAAAAAGAAATATGGATTTTCGTCTTCCCATCTCTGCTCTAAACCCTTTTCTTTCCCATCTTCCAAGGGCATAGCCATCCGTGCAGTGTTCGAGGTGACGAGTTGATGCCGTTGATTCTTCTTTCAGATTGCCATTCCAGAGAGGCTGTAGTGTTCTTGATTTGATTCTTGGATCGTAAACTCTGCTTTGCTATCTACCAGCTCTGAGACCATGGGCAGTTATCTAACCTCTTTGTGTCTTAGTTCCTTAATTTCTTCCTTTCTTTTTTCCTTTTTTAAAGACAGGGTCTTGTTCTATCTCCCAGGCAGGCTGGATTACAGTGGCACAATTGTAGCTCACTATAACTTTGGAATTCCTGGACTCAAGCAATCCTCCCACCTCAGCCTTCCAAGTAGGTAGGATACAAGCTTGCACCATCACACCTGGCTAGTTTTTGTATTTTTTGTAGAGACAAGATGGTTTTACTCTGTTTCCCAGGCTGGTCTCAAATGCCTGGCCTCAAACAATTAGTTCCTTCATTTCTTGTAATCTCTTCTAATCTTGTAAGATCACTATAAGGATCAAACAAATTACTACATGTAAAATACGTAGAACAATGTCTTGAACAAAGCATGCTCTCCATGAATGTCAACTATTTTTAATATTCCATTTCTCATTCCTCAGATCTAATTGATCTGCAGCTCTTATGGACTCTTCTTGCAAAGGCTATTCCAAATATGGCTATTCCATTTCAGCTGCCACAGTGCAAGCCACCATCATCCTTAGCTTGGACAACTATGGTAGGCTCCTAACTAGTTCTTCTGCTTCTCCTTTTGCTTCCCTAAAATCTAATTTCCATATGCACCCAAAGTGGCCTTAAATAAATGAGAATCACATCTTATGACTTCCTGCTTATCATACTCTACTGGTCTTCCAATGCTTGTCCTTAGAATATACTTAAAATTTTTTGTTTTTTTAAACTTTTAGCTTCAGGGGTACATGTGTAGATTTGTTATATAGGTAAACTCGTGTCACAGGGATTTGTTGTACAGATTATTTCATCACCCAGGTACTAAACCTAGTACCTAATAGTTATTGTTTCTGATCCTCTCCTCAGCCTCCACCCTCAGGTAGGCTCCAATGTCTGTTCTTGTCTTTGTATCCATGTGTTCTCATCATTTAGCTCTCACTTACAAGTGAGAACATGTGGTATTTGGTGTTCTGTTCTTGCGTTAGTTTGCTAAGGATAATGGCATCCAGCTCCATTTCAAGCTTTTATCGTGGCTGAATGAGGAGGTACTGCCGATCTCTGACCCACTCATGCTGTGCGGTCTTCAAATGTGGAGTCTGTTCCTGCTTCAGAGTCTTTGCACTTGCCCATCCTTTGCTTGAGTCATCCACTCCCGGTTGTTTCATAGTAGGTTCTTGTCATCTGTGGCTCAAGTTCAAGTCATCTCATCAGTGAGTCTTTGAGTACACAGCTAAATTAGCCCCCCGAATCTGTACTGTCATCCTCTCTTGTTTTATTTTCTTCATAGTACTTCCCACCTTGTGAAATTATCTTGTTTATGTGTATACTTGTTTATCATGTGTATCTTACCACTAGAATGTAAGTTCTGTGAGAGCAGGGATGTGTCTGAAGTATGAGAACGGTGCCAGGCTCATAGGGGGCCATCAACAAATATGTCATTGTCAGATGGAAGAATGAATAGATCTTATAAAGCTGCTTTCCTGCTCCAGAAGATCTCCCAACATTATCTTTAATGTGGTCATGAATCCTTTGCCTATTTCAATGAGCAGCATTCTATCTCTCAAAGTGGTTTTTTTATAATAATAATAATAATATATAAGTAGAAGAATTATATTTCTTTTATTGAAACAAAATCTGCTTTCCCATAACTTTCTCCAGTTGTCTATCATTCTTCCCATTGAAACCATAGAGTAAATCGAATTGCTCTTTAAAAAAATCCTTAAATTAAAAAAATTTGTTTCTTTTTGAGATAGAGGTCACACTATGCTGCCCAGGCTGGCCTCCAGCTCCTGGGGTCAAACAATTCTGCCACCTCAGCCTTCTGAGTAGCTGGGACTACAGGCATGTGCCACTGTACCTGGCTCCTAATTGCTATTTTATGATATTACTAAGAATATCCAGGGACAGGGATCATAGTAATTTAAGTCCTCTCTGAACATGCTTAGAAACTTCAGCTGTGATGTCTTCCAGAACCTTATCATACTGGTCACCTGCTTTTGGGCTTTCTTTTCTTGGCCATTGTCTTTCATAAAATATGCCTTCTATAGGCATATTTTCTGCTGAGTAATCTATGTCGAGTACAGTGGGCTATTACATTATCTTAAGTGATCCTTCTTTTAAAGCAGACTAACATTATATAACCTTTGTTGGCAATTTTGTTGTTAGTCCATATTGAGCCTGCAGTGAAGTAAACTTCATTTTTTCTTAATCCACACATAAAGTGTTTTCAGTGTTTCTTCATTATGTACTTTAATAATTATTCTGTATCATTAAAATGTATTTTTGCTAGTTTCTACACTGCCATTTTCTCATTTAACTAATAGTTATTCTTCTACTTCTACATTTAGCAGTTAATACTAGTTTACTGGTAGTAATAACAAGTAATTAATTGCTAGGTAAGTATAATTTTACATCATAATTCAAATCATTAATAAATTAGTAACAAGGCAGAATCTCTGGCTGCCCTGAACAGACCATTAAAGACCAGAGGAAGTGGCTTTAAGAACAAATTTGAAAGGAAAGTGAATTTTATCTATTTTTTTAATTTATAAAATCAGAGTTTTTGTTATTTGACTGTCACCTAAAGAATGAGGAAGATTTGTTATAATTTAGGGACAGGAACGAATAGGTTTTTAAGACAGAGAAGTCTAGTTTGTATGCAAAAACCTAGAGGGAAGAGATGGTTATAGACACTTTGAAAACTCTCAGGAATTCATTGTGGCCAAGTTAGAGAATAAAGTACCAAAAAGATACTCTGGGCAGAGAGAAATGAAGCTGGAAAAGTAAATAGGTGCCATAGTGTTCAGAGCCTTGCATGTGAGTTCTGGCAGGTGGCCTTGAAAAAGCACTTAACCTCCCAGACGCAGTTTTCTTATTGGCTGGTAAAAGGATACACTGGGTTGAGTGCAGTTATGAAACCTTTTATCCTGCTTGATGTGAATGGGATGCTTCTAATTAACTGTGTAGAGATGGCTTTGCAAATGCGTGTATAGATAATTATCTTTGTGAGCAGTCTGGAAAAAATTTTTTGGTATAGTTTTAAGACCATCATTTTGTGTTTTCTCCTAGTTTTGTAAATTTAAATAGAATACATATGTGTATCAGTTCTATAGATTTGTAACTAACAGCGACATATAATTATTGTAAAACTAATGCTTTTATAAAATACTAGAAAATAAAAAGGTGGATTCACACCACCCAAGCTAACTGCTAACATTTTAGAAAATTTCCTTCCTATCTTTCTGTATTTGCATATGATCATTTCAAACACAGGTTTGTTTTTTTTAATTGTAAAAGTAGGACATTTTAATGATTTTTTTTTTTTTTTTTGAAGAAGTGAGTGGTAAAAGTTGACCCTCTTCTCTACCCTTTCTCCACTTCCCGGAGGTAGTTTTTATAGCTGCTTTTATTCTTTGTATTCAGGTAGCTTCTGGTGAGCCTGACTCATGGCAATCTGGAGTCAGGATGTAACTAATATATTCAGTAGATATTAGTTGCATTGAACTTCTTTATATCTATCTCATTTAATTGTTGATATGAGTAAAAAGTTAAAAAGCATGATTCTGGTTAAAATTTAATCAAGTTATGATTTCATCTATTATTGGATCATTCATTATATCCTCAGTTTGATACTAATTGGTATCACTACAGTGGCTGCCTTTGGTTCCTAGTACTTTTTGTACTTGTTAGCTTTGGCTGACATGGAGTAGATTTGCAGTGAAGTGATTTACAGTACTTGCTGATTTTGTCCAGACCTTTCACTAAAATATTCTGTGACTTTTAGTTTGCAGCACAGATGTAAAATTGCTCTGTTGTATGTACCATCGTGTTTTATAACTTTATAACAGGATGACTTTGTGGGTACATAAAATTAACAAATAAATTTAAATTCTCTTATCAGGGTTCATGATACTTTTCCTTAAAAGGCATATTTAGGTAGTCTTCAGATTTGATTGATGAATGCTAGGGTTTTACATTAGGAGCCAAATGTATCTTTTCTACTTCTTTTCCTCATTATACAGAGGCTTCACTGATGTATATAGACATACAGATGGCTAGGTTATCTACTAAAGTAGAGATGTAATCTTTAGTCAGTTCTAGAAATATAACTTGGGTGTCTGTCATTCAGCCATGTACAGTGCTAGGCAATGGGATTAAAAACATTGAATAAGACAGTTTTTTCCCTTGACTTTGCAGTTAATTTTTATCCTTTCTGGTTTTTAGATAGAATTGAATACTGAAAAAGCATAGACTAGGAAGTTTGGAGGAAGTGGAGAAAGGAGCAGGAAGTAGTTTGAAGTGCTTTAGTGAACTATAAATAGAATCAAGTAAGAATGGATGTAATGTAGAGGAGCCCATTGATCCCCTCAGCCCCAGACTCTTTTTTGAGACGGAGTCTGGCTCTGTCACCCAGGCTGGAGTGCAGTGGCGAGATCTCGGCTCACTGCAAGCTCTGCCTCCCGGGTTCACGCCATTCTCCTGCCTCAGTCTCCCGAGTAGCTGGGACTACAGGCGCCCGCCACCACGCCCGGCTAATTTTTTGTATTTTTAGTAGAGACGGAGTTTCACCGTGTTAGCCAGGATGGTCTCGATCTCCTGACCTCGTGATCTGCCTGCCTCGGCCTCCCAAAGTGCTGGGATTACAGGCGTGAGCCACTGCGCCCAGCCCCCAGCCCCCAGCCCTCAGCCCCCAGCCCCCAGCCCCGGACTCTTATAGGGCATGAGACTTGTTGCAAGAATGAACCTAATCTATGCTGAACACATTCTTCTAAGAAAGTTTTTATAAATCAGTACATTTCTTATTAAACATACCTAGAACCTTATTTTTGACCAATGATATCATTAGCAAGTAGATTATCTTCTACGAGCAGAGAAATGAAGGGATAAGGACAGCTCCCCTTTAAACAGGAAGGTCTTGTCTTACGAAACTCAAATGCATGTGAGATGAATAACACTGTTTATATACGTGTCATGGCTTCCACTGGTTTTACAAGACCTCATTTGATGGTCTAAGTACATGTGATCATTCTTCAGGGAGAAATGCCTATGGTACCTTTTTTGTTTGTTTTTAATTTCAAAATTTCAGATGTTAGACCAGCAAATACTATAATGTGTTCTTGAGGTAAGACATAGTGATGCATTTTAAATATGATTTTTGTTTCCTCTATTCCTTTTTTTCTATCATCTAAAACTTATTTTGTAATGATGTACTTAAAAAATTATCAGCTTCTTTTGATATAAAGTTATTAATTTATTGTGAAAATGACATTCTCATTTTTTCTCTGTGTGATAGATTAAGGTCTGACATTTTATTTTCCTGTGACATCTTAAGAATTGTAAAAAAGCACTAATTTTTTGTTACAGTTATTTTGCCAGATATAAGAGAGGCAATGAACTTAAGTAGGTTTCATTGTGTAGCAGAGGTCAGGAAGCCAGTAGTTTACTTCCTATATCAAGCATTTTCTGTTGTTCATAAAATGCATTAGATGCATTTTTGGCTTATATTACTCTTTGCTCATTGATACAATTCATGGCTATCAATCTATCTTTAAACTTCAGACATCATTTTTGGTAAATAGGATAAACTATGTTGATTTTCTGATAAAATGTTTATTTATTTACTATAACTTAAATGCCTTTCCTTAAAAACCAAGTGCTGGAAATGCGTTTAACATATCAACCAAGCCAACTTGTATGTATTTGATGAAGTCTAGGCTTATTAAATTCAATTCCAAAGAAATGGAGTTTGAAAAAAGAGGTTTTATTTCACATGTTATGAATGTTTAATGTTTGTTATGTGCTATAAATAAATTGCTACCTCTTCTCACCCTATTCATAGAAAATCTGCTTTACTACATTCTTCCCCCCTGGTTTTACTGAAGTATAATTGACAAAAATTGCACATATTTAGGGCGTGCATTGTGATGTTTTGATATGTGCTGCTTTACTGCATTGCTACTGAATGTCAGTTACATTTGTATTTTATCCCTTTATATGTATTAGATACAGAGTACATATTTGTTGATCATTTCCCTTTTAACACTATGTATAGTATACTAGTTTTCTTTTACCAACTAAGGTTCCATTGTTTTTTTTACTTTCTTTCTCTCTTTTACCAGTTTCTCAAACAATTAGGTCTACATCCTAACTGGCAATTCGTTGATGTATATGGAATGGATCCTGAACTCCTTAGCATGGTACCAAGACCAGTCTGCGCAGTCTTACTTCTCTTTCCTATTACAGAAAAGGTAATTGTTAAGTAAAATAGAAAGTTTCTGGTAAATACAATTTTTGTTTTATTCTATCTTATTTTTTGAGGCAGGATCTCGCTCTATTGCTTAGGCTGGAGTGCAGAGGTGTAATCATGGCTTGCTGCAGTCTCAACCTCCCAGGCTCAAGCGATCCTCCCACTTAGGCCTTTCGAGTAGCTGGGACCACAGGCATGTTCCACCACACCTAGCTGATGCTTGTATTTTACTTTTGTAGAGACAGGGCCTCACCATGTTGCCTGGGCTGGTCTCCAACTCGGGCTCAAGTGATCCTCCCGCGTCGGTCTCCCAAAGTGCTGGGCTTACAGGCATGAGCCACTGTGCCCAGCCCAATTTCTTTTTTTTCTTTTTTTAATTTACAAAGTTTTTGATAAATACAATCTTTAAGAACAAATGATCCCCTTCTTGCATAAAATTAGGCAATCTAGGCAGTACAGAAATCTTAAAACTGTTTTTATTAAAGAGATGATATTTAGATTTTGATGACAGTAAAGTCCTAGGTTAGTGCTTTAAGCTTGGGTAGTTTTCTTCTTTTATAAAAATTTGGTTGGTTTGCCTCAGCTGTGTTTTGATGTCACATTTTGATTTATCTATTTTAGAAATTTTAAGTACTAGAATAAACTTAAATACAGTTTTTTCAATATATATATAAAAGGAATCTCCTTTGCTTATTTTAAGTTGGTAGGGGAAACTGATAATGTGGGTTACATTATTTTCAAAATAAACTTGAATGGGAATCACTAAGCTTAAATACATTTTAATTGGCAGCTTTAGGGTGTGTTGGGGATTATAAATAGCTGTTCTTTGAGCTCTGTATTTAAATTCAAGTCTACATATTTTAGTCCTTTTTTCTAGAATGATATGTATGTATGTTTCTGTGTGTGTATATATGTATACATATATATACATATATACATACAAATATACATATACATATATACACACACATGCACATATATATGTATAGTGGAGCCAGAACTTTTAAGTGCATTTTATAATAGATTTTGAGGCTATATCCTTCTGATTTTTATTTTTAAAATTAGAAACAGTAGGATGATTGCAGTAGATATGAAAAATGAAGACGTAAATGGGCAGATGTGAGAGAAATATGTTGATGATTTGTTATATTTGTGCTCAGGTCATCCTAGTGTTCAAGACTAAATGGAGCCAAATCCCACAGGATTTAAGACTTTGCTTAGTCCTGGAAATTCCTGGATCATTTTCTTTATGCTATAACAAATTAGCCTCAATTCAAGATAAATTAAATAACATTGAAAATTTTCTCTCTTCTACTTAAGGGTTCTACAAAACAAATTATTCAATAAAATAAATGATATTTCTTTGCATTTGCTATTCATAATAGAGAAATTTGGAGTTAGGAATTTCTTACTGATTGTCTAGTGTTAGACCAAACTCCTACACAATGGTAAGGTTATGATTAGTGACATTTGTAGAAGAGTTAAGACAAAAACTTAAGTTTACTCTCTTTTAATCCAATGTTATTTTTACCTTTTTTGATTACAAAAATAAGCCAACAGATAACTATTCCAGGACGCCAATTGTAATGAACAGTAAATAATTGAAAAAAAAAAATCAGTTGCCCAAAGCTTAGGGTTTCTTAGCTGATGTGATACAAATAGGAGTTTTTATGTCTGAATTGGAAATTTCCAAACCATTGATTTTTTATGAATTTTTTTTGTAAAAAATAAATTAGATTTGATCTCTTTCGTTTAGTGAGTGATCAGTATTAAAAAGGCATATTACTCTTATTAATAGGATTTAATTTAGTAGATTATCAGAGCTAAAAAACTTGCCCTGTTGAAAGGAAGAACACAGTTCTAAAGTATTTGTGTAAGTAAATTTGTACTTAGATAAGTAGAAAATTAAGTAAATATATAAGTAAGCATAAATACTTATATAACTATAATAACATGTAAGTAGAAAATATAAATAGCATGTACCACTTTTAGATGTCTTACAGTTTTGTAGATCCCTATTTCAGCTTATAGGTGATATATTGCAGTTATTAAGAGGATATCTACTGTATTCTTTAGGAGCTGCAAAGTGTTTGTCTTTGAAGTTCCAATTTAGAAATTGAATATGTTATTGTGAATGACTTAAGCATACTAATAGCAAAGGAACTGTCATGGGTACCTTATTACCCTGTATGTATGTATGTATGTATGTATGTATGTATGTATGTATATATTTACTTGTTTTGAGACAGCATCTCACTCTGTCGCCCAAGCTGGAGTGCAGTGGCGCGATCTCAGCTCATTGCAACCCATGCCTCCCAGGTACAAGTGATTCTCCTGCCTCAGTCTCTGGAGTAGCTGGGATTTCAGGCGTGTGCCACCATACCTGGCTAATTTTTTGTATTTTTAGTAGAGACAGGGTTTCACCATGTTGGTCAGGCTGGTCTCAAACTCCTGAGTTTGAATGATCTGCCCACTTTGGCTTCCCAGAGTGCTGGGATTATAGGTGTGACTCATTACCCTTTAAAGTTAATCATGGTGGGTTTTTAAAAATAAATTTTATTGTGTATATTTGAAATTTACAACATGATATAGGATTCATATACATAGTAAAATAGTTAAAGTAGTGAAGCAGATTAATATATCTATCATCACATAGTTACTTTTTTTTGTTACAAGAGCAGCTAAAATCTTATTTAACAAAAATCTCTAATGCAATATGATTTAACTTTAGTCTTCTACTTGTTTTTCCTATACATCTGCTATTTTGTGTCCTTTGACCTACATCATATCACATCCCTGCTAACCTCTGTTTCATTCTCTGTCTCTGTGTATTTGAGCTTTTCCATGTATCAGTGATATTATACAATATTTTTCTTTCTGTGTCTGGCTTATTTCGCTTAGTATAATGTCCTTCAGGTTCATCCATGTAGCAACTGTTAGGATCTCCTTTTTTTAAGGCTGAATGATATTTCTGTGTGTGTGTGTGTGTGTGTGTGTATGTGTGTGTGTATGTGTGTGTGTCTATATCTATGCCACCTTTTCTCCCAACCAAGTACTAACAAGGTGCAACCCTGCTTAACTTCTGAGATCAGATGGGATTGGGCACATTCAGGGTACTATGGTCATAGACTATACCATGTTTTTATCCATTTAGCCATCTATGGACATTTGGGTTGTTTCCATATCTTGGCTATCCTGAGTAATGCTGCAGTGAACATGGAAGTGCAGATATCTTTTTTTTTTTTTTGGGATGGAGTCTCGCTCTGTTGCCCAGGCTGGAGTGCAGTGGTGCGATCTCGGCTCACTGCAAGCTCCGCCTCCCAGGTTCACCCCATTCTCCTACCTCAGCCTCCCGAGTAGCTGGGACTACAGGTGCCCTGCCACCGTGCCCGGCTAATTTTTTGTATTTTTAGTAGAGACGAGGTTTCACCGTGTTAGCTGGGATGGTCTCGATCTCCTGACCTCGTGATCCACCCGCCTCGGCCTCCCAAAGTGCTGGGATTACAGGCATGAGCCACCACGCCCGGCCTAAAGTGCAGATATCTTTACAAGGTAGAGATTCATCTCCTTTACAAGGTGACTCGTCTCCTTTGGATATGAATTGCTGGGTCATATGGTAGTCTATTGTTAATTTCTTTAGAAATCTCCATACTGTTTTTCATAATGCCTGTACCAATCTGCATTCCCACCAACAGTACGCTTGTGTTCCCTTTTCTCCACACCCTCACCAGTATTTATTATCTCTTTTTGATAATTACCATCAATGATAGTGTTTTGTTGTTGTTGTTTGTTTTGAGATAGGGTCTTGCTCTGTTGCCCAGGCTGTAGTGCAGTGGTGCCATCTCAGCTCACTGCAATCTTTGCCTCCTGGGTTCAAGCGATTCTCATGGCTCAGTCTCTGGAGTAGCTGGGATTACAGGCATGTGCCACCACGCCTGGCTAATTTTTGTATCTTTAGTAGAGATGGGGTTTCACCATGTTAGCCTGGCTGGTCTTGAACCCCTGACCTCAGATGATCCACCCCTGAAGGCCTCCCAAAGTGCTGGGATTACAGGTGTGAGCTACTGTGCCCAGCCAGTGATAGTGTTTTCAATGTGTTCTTTGTGATAGTGTGGTCCAGCCAGTAAATCATAGGCAAAGAAGCTATAAATTTTATTTCTCTCTGATATTTATGTCTCTTGGCCTTATTTTTTAAAATTTTTTGATCTACCATAATTTCCTTTTTTCCTTTAGTTGCTTTGTATCATTTTAGGAATTTTTCCTACACATTACATCTTGAAATTATCAAATCTTATTTTGCTTTGTCATCAGGAACATTAGCAACAGACTAAGCTGTAGAACTGTAAGCTTTTCAGCATAAGACCTTAACCTACTGAACCTTTCCAGTTTTTTATCAATCAAACTTACATGAATAATGTCCATTTATTCTGGTAGTATTACTTAAAATGAAATTTAGAAGCGCAATAATAAAATTCATATTTTGAGCACAGATATATTTGTTGTTACAAGCAGTTTATTTTTTTTTTCTCCCATAGGCAAGAGATAAAAGAAGCAGTTTCTTAACTACTTGTAGGTTTTCTATGGACGTCGTTTGTTTATTTTATTGCAGGGAATCAGGAAAATGTTTCTGTAAAGGACTAGATAGTAAATATTTTCAGCTTTGCAGGCCTTTAAGTCTCTGTTGCAACTATTTGACTTTGCCTTGTAAACAGCCCATAGACAATACGTAATGAAATTTTACTTATGAAAAGAGGCAGTGGGCCAGATTTAGCCTGTAGGCTGTCATTTGCTGACCCTGCTCTATTAGAAGCAGAAAGTTATGGAAAAACTATAAACAAAACAATAAAATCATCTTTCTCCTCCCCACCTCACTGATTTTTTAACCTTTTTGCTATTTTTTTACTCTTTCTTACTATTAGGAAGCTGAGATACAGAGACATTAAGTAATTTGCTACAGTCACACAGCTAATAACAGCTGAGCCAGGACGTGGGCCCAGGCTGTCAGCTGTAGAGCCCACATTTTTGATGCTTATTATTATACCCTATTGCTTTTATAACCAGTTATTATAGATAATGGTTAGTGTCAGTTACGGATTATATAATGCGAGTTTTATAAATATGCTATGATTTTCCAAAAGGAAAAATATTTTTGCCAATGATAAACAATATAGAAATGTAACAATTAGCAAGTAAAAGTTCTCCAGTAATCTCTTGGCCCAAAGATAACCTCTATTAAGTTTTTGCATACCCTTTCAGACTTTCCAATGTGTATATACATATTTTAAAAACATAAATGGGAATTGTTATTAATACATACTGACCTACAACCACACTTAGTTGTGGACAAAGTTCTAAATCAGAATATGTAAATCTATTATGCTTTATAGTATTCTATTACGATATGCCGTAATATATGTTAACCAAATCTCCATTGATGTCTTAGACCAATCTCCTACAAAGGAAATTGCTTATTAGAGTGTATGAGAATTTCAAATGTTAATACATATTGCCATATGCCCTGTAACATGATCGTACAAATATGTACTTTTAATAATAGCATAGGAGAATGCCTTTTTGCCCATACCTTCACCATCACTGGCTACTGCTATTCATTTTTCAATCTTTTGTCAGTCTGGCAGGTGATAAATTAATTCTTTTATTTTAAACCGTTTCTTTCATAAAAATATTTTTTATCATTTGCATTTTTTCTTTTACAGACTGAGTTTTTTAATATGTTATTTTCCACAAATACACTATTGACTTTTTTTTTTTTAATAGTACGAAGTATTCAGAACAGAAGAGGAAGAAAAAATAAAATCTCAGGGACAAGATGTTACATCATCAGTATATTTCATGAAGCAAACAATCAGCAATGCCTGTGGAACAATTGGACTGATTCATGCTATTGCAAACAATAAAGACAAGATGCACTTTGGTAAATGATTTTTCATTACTGCATTTTTTTCCTCCTTAAGATATAAGTTAATTTCATTGAGCAGTAGGTGGTGCTCTAATTCTTTCTTCAAACTATAAAATAAAGCATTCCCTGCTTCTTTTATGATGGGAATGTATATACTGTTAGAAGAAATATTAATCTTTTTCATTCTTTTATATTGTTGACTAATAGGGGTTGAACAAATGGACAAATATTAATAATGTAAGGCTTATCATTTATAACATGATCCTTACATTTCTAACCTACCAATGAAAGAATTTAACCTGAAAAATAGTAGCATACTTCTAGTATTTTCATATATTGGTCTCTTTGCTATATCAAGCCTTTTTAATTTTATCTTCTTTCATATTCTCAGAATCTGGATCAACCTTGAAAAAATTCCTGGAGGAATCTGTGTCAATGAGCCCCGAAGAACGAGCCAGATACCTGGAGAACTATGATGTCGGTACCTTCTTTCTGTTTTGATCTCATATGTGGGCAAAATTTTGTGGGATTGTAGACGTGTTTGGGGGTTTTGTCTTGAAACCATAGTTTTGAGCAATTATGGATTTTATTGTATCCATTAAGAAAAGCCTTCTGTACTTTTCAGATAACTTTGAAATATCCATAAATGCTGATAAGTTGCCATTTCTTTTCTATGTTCAGAGCTGACTGAATGGATATCAGTTTGATTTACAAATTTTTTTTTTTTTTTTTTGATAAGGAGTCTCGCTCTGCCGCCCAGGCTGGAGTGCAGTGATGCCATCTCTGCTCACTGCAACCTCTGCCTCCTGGGTTCAAGCAATTCTTGTGCCTCAGCCTCCCGAGCAGCTAGGATTTCAGGTGTGTGGCACCACGCCTGGCTAATTTTTGTATTTTTAGTAGAGACAGAGTTTTGCCATGTTGGTCAGGCTGGTCTCGAACTCCTGGCCTCAAGCAGTCCCTCCACCTCGGCCTCCCAAAGTGCTGGGATTACAGACATGAGCCACTGTGCCTGGCCCTGATTTACAAATTAATAAAATATCTTATGATTGACTATTCCTTACCATTCCCTCCCTAAAATAAATATATACCTGCCAGTACCCTATGTATCTTTTATTGGGAATTTGGAACAAGGCTGAAGATGAAAGGAAAAAGCAAAGGTTTAAAGGTAGATGTTAGACCATACTGTAGCTATTTTATCAGTGTAATAAAGGCCACATAAACTAGGCTATATATATAATATAGGTTATATTTAATTCAGGTGATAGTGATTGTACCACTTCATATAACTGTTCTGAAATGGTTTTTAAAATTTATTACTTTTGGAATCAATTTTTCTTTTGAAATCTTTTGACCTTTTAATAACATTATTAAATAGATTATAAGTTCTTTGAAATTAGGTGTATAATCTACAAATTATTTGGTTAGAACAATGCCTTATGTAGAATTTGTGCCTGATAAATTAATTGGTTTGATTATGTTATGCATTCCAATATACTTTGGGAATTTTAAATTGTTTTTTTCTTTAAAAAAAAACTGGAGACTTCATAAAACATCTTTATTATACATAAAAATAAACAACATGAAAATCAGTACTCTTACTAATAAGAGGTAGATAAACATTAATATTTTTTAGGGTGTGTATGTATATACACAATTTTTTAAACAAAAATTTGATCATACTGTAATACTGTTTTATAACTTGCTTTTTTCACTTATCACAAACGTATTACATACCAGTAAGTATATATTTGATATTATTTAATGGCTGCATAGCTTTCCATTATGTAGTATTGTATTTCACCAATAAATTATTGTTAGAAATTTAATAGTTTTTCTTCTTTTACACTACTTTAATAAATATTGCAAGGTACATCATTGTAGCTAAATCTTTGTAAATGTCCTTAATTATATATAATTATGTACAATTATATGTAAATATATAAACTCCTAGAAGAGAAATTGCTGGATAAAATAGTTTGCATGTTTTTAAGGCTTGGATATTTATTTATTGCCAAATTGCTATTTATAAAGATTGTACTTTCACCTGTAATTTACTATTGTGCCCATTTCTCTGGATGTTTGCAAATAGTGGGTACTGTAAGAGTGGTTTATTTTTTTAGTTCAGGAAACTAAATTTTGTAGCTTCTGATAAATGCATGAGTTGTGCGTCACATTTCTCAATTGCTGACTGAAACTGCATGATTAAGCATAAATACAGCCAGAGCTGCAGAGGAGCATGGAACCTGGAGAAACAGATGAGATAAGCTTCTTTAGTCTCTATCTGTGAAATGCTTACTTTATTCTAGTCTCAATTGAATAAAGTGTTAAGTGTTAGTTCTAACAACTGAATAAGTTAAATGGCCCCTACTTAGAGCCTGGAAATTACAAACAATCAGATATTCAATTTCCTAAGTTTTCAGAGATTTGTGAGTTACACAGTACAGCAATTCATTTGATTACCCAGATATCATTCTTAAATATCTAGTACTAAGCGTTCTTAAATTTCCTTCAATTTTTTGTTTCTTTAGAAGACTTTAGGTGTTAAAATTTAGTTTTATTGTTTTCATTTAAAAAGTTGAGTATAGGCATTTTTTCCAATGAGTACCTTTATTCTTATTACAGGCCATCCGAGTTACTCATGAGACCAGTGCCCATGAAGGTCAGACTGAGGTATTTCACATTTTTTCTAAATTTTTCTTGCTATGTGTAAATTTAACCGTAGTATTATTGTAGGGCATACAGTTTTAGAAAGTTACCTGGCTTTTTGTTTTTTTCCTTTGAGAGAATTTGCTTAAGCAAAAGCAGTCATAAAGTAGCAAAAGGATATGTTTTGACAAGCTGTTAAGATGCTGCTGTCTGCTGTTTCAGTTCATCTAATCATTTAGAGATAATGCAGATGGTGTGCTGTTTGTGTGGCTTGGTGGCCTGTGTCTTCCCTATCAGATTCCTTTGACGTCCAACTATTTTGAGAAAAATACCTGCACTATTATTGTACAGTTAAATAGCCTGTGTCTTTATTACATCCAGCTTCCAGCAGAAAACCCATCATATTCTTTGCTTACTAAATTTGTTTCAGGGTAATGTAATGATCTTTACCATCTTTACCCTGTTCGCTAGTTCAGCTGGGGTTGCTTTTCCTTTCCTTCTCTTGCCTCTTTTTTCTTTTTTTGGTTTTCTTTCATTTTTCCTTCCATCTTTTCTTTCTTTCTTTCCTTCCTCCCAGCCCTGACTCTATCACTCTAAGAGGAAGTTTGTCAGAAGGTTTTTTAGTCAAAAAGAATTTAACTAAAGCTGTTTGATATGTTTATAGCACATTTAAGGGTTAATACCAGAGAATTAGAGGTTTTCTTCTTTCTTATCCCATATGTAACTCGAAAACACACTTTTTTTTTTTTTTTTGAGACAGAGTCTTGCTCAGTTGCCCAGGCTGGAGTGCAGTGGCTGATCTTGGCTTACTGCAAGCTCCGCCTCCCCGGTCACGCCATTCTCCTGCCTCAGCCTCCCGAGTAGCTGGGACTACAGGCGCCCGCCATCATGCCCGGCTAATTTTTTTGTATTTTTAGTAGAGACGGGGTTTCCCCGTGTTAGCCAGGATAGTCTCGATCTCCCATAGTGCTGGGATTACAGGTGTGATCCCCCTGTCTCGGCCTCCCATAGTGCTGGGATTACAGGCGTGAGCCACCTCACCCGGCCGAAACCACACTTTTTCATGTAAAAGATGACATTGCCTTTATACTTAAAAAAAAAAAAAAAAAAAAGAACTTGAAAAAAATACTTGATTTAAAAATCATTGATTTTGGCTGAGCATGCTGACTCACACCTGTGCAGTCCCAGTGCTTTGGAAAGCTAAAGCAGAAGGATCTTTTGAGGCCAGGAGTTTGAGACCAGCCTGGGCAACATAGCAAGACTCTGTCTCTACAAAAAGTAATAAAAATTAGCCAGGTGTGGTGGTGCACGCACCTGTAGCACTAGCTACTAGGGAGGCTGAGGCGGGAGGATTACTTGAGCTCAGGACTTTGAGGTTATAGTGACCTATGATTGCACCATTGCATTCCAGCATGGGGGACAGAGCAAGACCCTGTCTCTATAAAATATATATATATTGGTTGCTCTTAGGCGCTGCTTTCAAAGGTGTGGATTATTGTTTTTTTACTAAGTTTATCCATACACAAACACATAAGAGGCCCGTCTAAATGTTTTTAACACCAGATTGGAAATTAATGAAATGCTGTTTTGTATTGCTTTATATGATCCTGAACATATTCATAATCTTCACTATGCTTTGATTTTTTGTTTGCAAATTTATAGTGTTAAAATTGGTGATGATGAGGATCAGTGTAAGTTTATTGTTAAGATATGAAGACAATTACTTGTAATAAAGCAATTAAATGCTTTAATACATATTCACTACAAAAAATATTTATTTTTGCCATACTTCTCTTGCCCCGTTTTTGGAGTTTCATCCAAATTATGGATTTACTTTTAAACTTCTTTTTAAATGATCTTCATGTCTCTTTTTTCAGACCTAGCCGCCTTCATTCTTTCCAGTCTTGGATGCCTGTTAGACATCATCTGAATGACCCCACTGTATTTTAGAATGCATTTTTATTTGTTTGAGCTTATTATCTGTATCTTAAACTTTTTCTTCCCTTTATTGTTTCTGTTTCTTACAATAGTTTCACCATACTTTTTCCCACCGTAACTAATCTAGTACAAATTTGTTAACTTCTGGTTTAGAAGATCTGCTTTTTATGCAGATTCTCGGTTTTTATTCCAGTTCTCATTCATTTTCACACACTTCTGCTGGATTCCCTTTCCTGAAATGTACCTGAATCAGTTGGCTGCTAAAATTTTTCTAGGGGTTTCCTAGTGCATAGAGCAGTAATTCTCAAAGTGGAGTGCAGATAGAAGTCAGGATTTTCTGGAGGGCTTTTTTACACTACTGTGTACTCCCATAAGAATTAATCTTTTCTGCTCCTTTTCCATCTCCCACAGTTTAGAAACACTACTGGAGTGAGCCATTATTTTTTATGTATATTATAACCCTAAAATGTGTTGGAGTGAAGAAAAAAAATGTTCGAGAATTATTCCTCAAGCCTGGGCAGTCAGTTTCAGGCTCTTTAACCTAGCTGCATTCAAGGTTTTCCTAACCCTGTCTGTCTTGTCTTGTCTTGTCTTGTCTTGTCTTGTCTTTACTTTTCCTTCCTTCCTTCCTTCCTTCCTTCCTTCCTTTTTCTTTTTCTTTCTTTCTTTCTTTCTTTCTTTCTTTCTTTCTTTCTTTCTTTTCTTTTTCTATTTTAACTTGCCTTTCTAACTTTAATTATTTCTTTTTAGCCATCCCTTATTTCCTTATTTTATTATTGCTATTCTTCTTGTAGTACTCTCTTTCTGAAAATATTCTTTCCCTCAATCTCTTGCACTTCTTCTATCCATTCTTCAAGACTCAGCTTAGTATGATCTTCAGCATGAAGCAGTTCCTGATTATCAGAACTGGATGTATTTTATCCTTTATATGAACTCTTTATATGACTACTCCAACTATTTGCATTTTAGCTATTTCATATTCTCTTTCATTTTTTAAGATGTACATTTTTTTCACATTTTAAAAACTCTAAAATTAGGATGTATCTTAACAATTGATGTCATAGTTTACTTGGCGTTATTACCATCTTAGTGGTTCACAAAATGGTGTGTCATGTAACCAATGGCGCCTTAGTGTGAAGTATTGTATCTTATCTCCCTTTCTGTGGCTCTTAGGCCTAGCATTGGCATCTGATTCATTTGTGCATGTTCCAAATTATCCAATACTGTTCCTTACACACAAGTACAACACATGTGTATTAATTAACCAGAATTAGCTCAGAACTGTCCTTGGTAGTGTAAGAAATAAAAAAAAGTGGGGGGTTAGGGGCGGCAAATCTTAGTTTTCTGTAGTCCCCTGAGTAAACAAAACATACCCATTAGCCATTGTTTCCAAATAGGACAGCGTTAACATTTTGGAAAGGGTTCAATTCTTTTTTGTGCAGGACTGTTTTGTGCACTCCAGGGTGGAATATACGGACCTCTAGTTGCCATATGTTAGTGTCTCCCAGTCACTGAGAGAACAAAAACCTGTACCTTTCAAAATCCAGTTGTCATCTGGCTTTAAATCCCTGCATTAGGGGCTTTTAATATTTTTCTGATCATCTCATTTAAGATTCATCTCCCGGCCGGGTGTGGGGTCTCACGCCTGTAATCCCAGCACTTTGGGAGGCCAAGGCAGGCAGATCACCTGAGGTCAGGAGCTCAAGACTAGCCTAGCCAACATGATGAACCCCGTCTCTACTAAAAATACAAAAATCAGCCAGGCGTGGTGGCATGTGCCTGTAATCCCAGCTATTTGGAAGGCTGAGGCAGGAGAATCGCTTGAACTCAGGAGGCGGAGGTTGCAGTGAGCCGATATCCCACCACTGCACTTCAGGCTGGGCAACAAGAGCAGGACTCTGTCTCAGAAAAAAAAAAAAAAAGATTCGTCTCCCATCTATGGGCTTAAGAGTGTTCGGTGTATTATTATCTCCATTGCTGTTTGTATTCCAGCCTACTGATTTTTTTGTCAGTTCCTACAAAATACATAGGTCTTTGCTGTCTGTATTAGTTTGCTTGGGCATTCATCACAAATTATTACCAGGTGCCTTTAACAACAGAAATTTATTATCACACAGTTCTTGGGGCTGGAAATCCAACAGCAAAGTGTCAGCAGGGTTGGCTTCTACTGAGATGTCCCTTCCTGGCTTGCAGACTACCACCTTCTCACTGTAGCCTTACATGGCCTGTCCTGTGTATTCATATGGAGGGGGCGTGGAGAGAGAGGGGGAGAGAGAGATCAATTGATCTGATGTCTCTTTCTCTTCTTATAAGGATACCAGTCCTATTGGATTAGTGCCCCATTCTTATAACCTTACTTAACATTAACTACTTCCTTCAATACCCTGTTTTCAAATATAGTCACGTTGAAGGTTAAGGCTTCAACGTATGAATTTGGCAGGGGGGACACAATTCAGTCCATAACACCATCTTTGTGCTAACAACCCAGTACACTTCTGGGTATACTGCTTCTCTTTGCAGAGTTGGAGACTTCTCATCTTTCAGGTCTCACCTTAAAAGTCACTTTTCAGGCTGGACGCAGTGGCTCATGCCTGTAATCCCAGCACTTTGGGAGGCCGAGGCGGGCAGATCACAAGGTCAGGAGATTGAGACCATCCTGGCTAAGACAGTGAAACCCTGTGTCTACTAAAAACACAAAAAACCTAGCTGGGCATGGTGGCGGGTGCCTGTAGTCCCAGCTACTCGGGAGGCTGAGGCAGGAGAATGGCGTGAGCCTGGGAGGCGGAGCTTGCAGTGAGCTGAGACTGTGCCACTGTACTCCAGCCTGGGCAACAGAGCGAGACTCCGTCTCAAAAAAAAAAAAAAAAAGTCACTTTTCAAAGAAGCCTTCTTTCATCACTGTTAAGTAGGTCCTTCTGTCTTATGTTTTATCATAAAATCCTGTTTATTTTCTTCCTGGCACTTTAAAATAGTCAATAAGTTTTTTCTTCCTTGTGTATATTTGTTTATTTTGCTAAGTAGAATGTAAGTCCCATGAGGAAATAGGCCCTGTTTGTCTTGTTCACTTTGAATCCCCAAGACAAACTGGACATATATAGGCATGTATAAGAATTACATAGTTTGAAGGTAAGAGCACAGGATATAGGTTTGTATACTGACTCCACTGCTTATTAGCTTAGGCAGGATACTTTCTTCAGCACAAAATAGAAATAATGGCATTTACCTTATGGGATTGTTGTGAAGATTAATGAGTTAATTATATAAACTGCTTAGAATAGTACCTGGCATTTAATGGGCACTCAACAAATATTAGGTGGTAATTTTATTTTACTAGGCATCCAGTAAAATGAATCCGAATGGCAGAAGATGAGGCTGAAGTAATAGGTGAAGCCATATCGGGGGGGCTTGTATTTTATAGATGGAGAACCACCAGAGATGGTACATTTACTTTTCAGCCTATTGAGTTTAAGGTGAGTTTTTTAGGTCATATGTGTAGGAGTCTAGAGCTCAGGTGAGATATCTGGAGTCTTTGGTATTTGGGTAGTAGCTAGAACCCTGAGAATTCTACAGACAGAGAATAGTGGTAGACCAACAATAAATCCTTGGGGCATGTAGGTGTTGAAAGAGTGGGTAGAGGAAGAGGAGCCAATAATAATATAGTGTAATAACAAGTAGCATCATCACTGGCATCATTGGTACTCTCTATCAGAACGTTTTCATGGGAATGGAGGAGGCAGGAGCCTTATTGCATGCTGAGATTTGTAGACTAAATGAAAAATCTGTAAGTTGAGTCACCAAAATACAGTAGTCTTTTCAGAAGATTGGCCATAGCATACTGCTCTAGAGTAATTGTTTACGTACTTTTCTCCATCCCACTGTGATTGTCTGGTAGATCAGCTAATACAGAAATCTGAACAGTAGCCCCACCTCACTTATGCTTCATTAACTTACACTGAAAGATATTGCTTTCATCTTTCACTTAAGATTAAAAACATAAAAGAAGAACAATGGGATATGAGGCAACAGTGAGGAAATTAAATTATTAGTGGCAGAGAGTGTTTTCTTTTTTTCCATTGATTTTCCACTTGCTACAACCACCATTTTGTACTTTATTCTAGATAGAGTAAAATAGTGTTATTAGAGTTGCTACGGAAGTTTGATATGTGTCATTTAATTCCAGTACCAGCCCTATGAGGTATTACCATTGTCCTCTTGTCCCCCTTCTGTAGATGAAGCAATTGAGGCACAGAAGGTTTTAGTTACTTGCCCCAAGGTCACATATCTGCTAAGTGGTAGAGCTGGAATTTGAGCTGAAACCGTCTGGCTGCAGAATCTAGTCCTAATTCCTCTGTCCTCCTCCTGTCACCCCCACCTTCAAACAAACACCTTTTCTTTTTTGTTTTTTTGAGACGTAGTCTTGCTCTGTCACCCAGGCTGGAGTGCAGTGGCATTATCTCGGCTCACTGCAACCTCTGCCTCCCAGGTTCAAGCGATTCCCCTGCCTCAGCCTCCCAAGTAGCTGGGACTACAGGTGTGTGCCACCACATCCAGCTAATTTTTATATTTTTAGTAGAGACGGGGTTTTGCCATGTTGGCTAGGCTGATCTTGAGTTCCTGGCTTCAGGTGATCTGACTACCTCGGCCTCCCAAAGTGCTGGGATTACAGGTGTGAGCCACCGCCCCAGCCAAACACTTTCAATGAAAGTTTGACAGCTAATTTTGTAGCAGTTCTGTTAAGACCAGTGTTTTGTATTAGGCTTAATGTGACTATTTATATCCTAGCTTGGGCTAGGAAACAGATTGTGTGAGAAATAGTAAGTTGATAGCTTTTCAGTTACTCCTGAATTTTATTTCTTTTTTATCTTTTCTTTATTATTATTATTTTTTTGATGCGAAGTCTCGCTCTGTTGCCCAGGCTGGAGTGCAGTGGCGCGATCTCTGCTCACTGCAACCTCTGCCTCCTGGGTTCAAGCAATTCTGCCTCAGCCTCTGAAGTAGCTGGGACTACAGGCGCGTGCCACCGCACCCAGCTAATTTTTTGTATTTTTAGTAGAGACGGGGTTTCACAATGTTAGCCAGGATGGTCTCGATCCCCTGACCTCGTGCCTCAGCCTCCCAAGTAGCTAGGACTACAGGTGTGTGCCACCACAGCTAGCTAATTTTTTGTATTTTTAGTAGAGACAGGGTTTCACAGTGTTAGCAAGGATGGTCTCGATCTCCTGACCTGGTGATCCACCCGACTTGGCCTCCCAAAGTGTTGGGATTACAGTCATGAGCCACCATGCCTGGCCCTGAATTTTATTTCTCTAAAGTGGGTCCATGATTGAGTTTTGAAGCACGGTGTTACAAAAATTAATAATAGACATATAAAGCTAAGCTTTCAATTGACTAATGTGTTGGTCGTGTGTGTTATGGTAATGTGTGGCCCTAAACGAAATACGGTTGAATGTTCTACTAGAAAAATAGTTACTGATTTTAAAATTAATATAACCTGATATATGCATGCCCAGTCAAGAAATTTAAAAATGAATGTATACAGTTGGCCCGCTGTAATGGTGGGTTCCTTACTTGTGGATTCAACCAACCACTTAATGAAAATATTTGAGGCTGGGCATGGTAGCTCATGCCTATAATGCCAGCACTTTGGGAGGCCAAGAAGGGAGGATCGCTTGAGGCCAGGAGTCTGAGACCAGCCTGGGCAACATAGTGAGACCCTGTATGTACAAAAAAATTAGCCAGATGTGGTGGCATGCACCTGTAGTTCCAGCTACTCTGTAGTCCCAGCTACTTGGGAGGCTGAGATGGGAGGATGGCTTCAGCTCAGGAGGTCAAGACTGCAGTGAGCTGTGATCATGCTGCTGCACTTCAGCCTGGGTGACAGAGACCTTGTTTCAGACAAAAAAGAGAAAGAATATTTGAAAAAAAAAAAGATGGTTGTGTCCGTACTGAATATATACAGACTTTTTTTCTTGTCATTATTCTCTAAACAATATAGTATAAATACAATTTATATAGAATTTACATTGTATTAGGTATTACAAGTAATCTAGAAATGATTTAACGTGTACAGGAGGAGGTACATAGGTTATATGCAAATACTACACTATTTTATATAATGCTTGTGAGCATCTGTGGATTTTGGTATCTTCAGGGGGGTCCTGAAACCAATAGTCCATGGATATCGAGGGATGACTGTGTATTCACTCCAACTAAGACCTTTCAGAATAACTGCAGAATAATAAGATTGTCAGGAAGTTCCAAGTTCATATGGTTTGGGCTTCCACTAAAGTGTCTAGTAGATTAGAAGATCTCCTTATTTTAAGGCTTTTCTATTCACAAAAGATTCTAATTAGTGTTTTTAAAATTGTGAAGAAGTATCAGTGATGTAATAGTGGTAACAGTCTGTAAGTCAAATGTGAAGGCAAGAAAGAAAAATCCAAAAGGGTATTTTATTTGCCTTCAGACCCTACTTTTACTTCATTGACACTTAACTAAAAAGTAATTCCTAAAATTTGTGATTTGTCCATATTAATTGAGGAGCCAGCCCAGATATGGGTAGAGATCACCTGATGATTTATTGTTTAACTTTTTGTAAAAAGAGTAAGTTTGTTGTACTGCCCAGAACCCCCCATGTAAATTAATAGTAATAATGAAAAATAACAGCAGTATTGTTTTCTGTTTTTAAATAAACATACCAGTATGGAAAAAATAGCAAAGGACACTTTTTGCATCTATTATATTTGCTACCATTCTATTTTTAGTACATTTTTTGAACAGTTGAGATCAAGCAATTTTGTTTGACTTTTTTCTTAACATATTACCATGAACTTTTTTTGTTTCATCAAAATTTCCTCATTAAAAAAACCTTTGCTACTGTATACTATCATGTGAGTAAACCACAATTTATTTTTCATTTCCTTAACTTTTGATGTTTAGATTATTTTTAGTTTTTCAAGTTAAAAATATAACTTAATTGAATATCCCTGTTTAAGTATTCTTTTGGGTTCTTTCTTTAAGGTAGTTTCTTGTAGGTGGGATTACTGGTTCAAAGGAATAAATATTTTTATGATTCTTGTTAAATAATAATGTAAAGTTGTCTTTCTTTCATTTGTTCAATCAGATAACCTGTTTGAGCACCTACTATACTAGGCACTGTGCTTATAATTGTACATACAAAGATAAGTGAGACATAATTTGTGTCTTCAAAGATCTTTTACTTCAGTGGTGACTGCAGCTTTGAAAATCGCTTGCCAGTATTGAATTCCAGTTCTAAATTTTTGCTTGTTTAATAGGGAGAAATAACATGTTTGATTGCTAATGATACTTAAAAGATCTTTAGTAAAAGTTTTTGAAGTTAATTTAAATCATAAAATATGTAATTAATTTACAATTAAATATTAATATGTAATCTATTTTGGTTAGTGTTGACCTATAAAAGAGGGATTGTTTGACCACTGGGGTAAACAGTGCATAATTTCTGATTTCAAGTGTGTCATCATAAATATATATACATAATTAAAGGTACGTGTGTGTTTCTGTGGGTGTGTATATTTTTAATTTAAGAAAATCCTCTGTTTAGAATCTACTTGGCTTTTTTGGCCCAGCCAGTACAGACTGTCAGTGGCAGTAAATAGTATAAAGTTTCATCTTCATTAGATGTATATGTATAGTTGTGTGGCTTCATTTTACTCTGAAGTATAGTTTTTAGTTATTTTTATTATTTTGGGATTACAAAGAGATAACAGAAATCATTCCAATAAGCCAAAAATGATTTACACACAAATTGAGGTGCTCCCCCATATTTATTTCCCTCCTTTTGGAATTTATTTCCTTCTTTACTTCCTTCACTTTGAAAGAATCTGAGGATATTAGGAAGAAGCTTCGTTCTTAAATAATATAAAATTTAAGTTGCTGATTATCTTGCAAGAATCAGGCGGAAACAATACATGTATCATGCGGTTCAAGATGTAGAGTCCAGTTTTGTCAAAAGTCTGAAACTGCAACTTTCTGATCTTTGTTTTTCTTTACTTTTCATACCTCATTTTCTTTATTTCAACATGACTTAATCTTTTGAGGCAATTTTATTTTATTTTATTTTTAAAGCCAAAAATGCTCTGGGACTCCCTAGCTTGCCTCTGTCTCTCTTCTTTTTTTTGTTTCTTCCGAATATTCCCTGAATAGAGGCCTTCCCTTTCCTCTTTTCTCTCCCTCCCTCTGTCTTCCCTTCTTTTTTTCCTCTCCATTTCTCTCCTTTCCTCCCCCCTTCTTTCTTCTTTGCTGATCTCAGAATTTTAGAAACGGAGATATTAAATTATTACTTATTTTAAAGGAAAATTCTTAGACCGAACTTACCAGTTCACCCTTCCAGATCTGACTAGATGAAACTCATCTAAGAATGCTTTCAGCGATAAAAATAGCATTGATGTTGTGTTTGGTGATGGTGAAAGTTTTCTGTTAGTTTTGTTTTATATCACAACTTTCCAGAGTAGAGGGTAATGTTAGGATATAAGATTTTTTTTCATTTGTAATAAAGGAGAACTTTATTTGGGGCTACTCTCAAACTGTAAAGAAAATAATTTCTGGGAATTAGTTTGAAAGGTTTAACAATGGTAAGCTTAGGTTTAATGTAACATGTAGATGTACAGGTATTATATTAATAGATATTTCTAACATGGAGAATTATAAACTGAAGGGAGAAAACATAATTGTTAAACCAGTCAGGGAAAAAAGTCTTTTTAGAATATCTTGATGTCTGTGGGCATCTTGATTTATTAGGTGAGCAAAATGAAGAAACTTACCATTATCCAGATTTTCCATGGAATATGTAGTGGTATTTTGTGTATTTTGATATCTATCCCATATTTAACTTGTGACTTCTTTGCCAACCGAACATGGATACTCTGTAGGAAACTTTGCATCTTTTGCGTGGATCTGGCTTTAATTTCCTTTTTAAAATTTGAACCTTAAATTTACTGTAATCCAATGTATTACACTGAAATTTACTAAAAAATCTATAGAAATCCATTTAGAATTAATTTATAATTTTGATTTTAAACTCATAAAGTTATACATGTATGTGTTCTCATGCATGCACACACACATGTCCTTACACATATGTGTACACACATTTATAATCTAATTTTCATAGCATTTGGCAGCTCTAGAGATGTTCCCAATTATTTTCTTTTCCATGTGCCATATTTTAGACTCAGCGGTCTTGTCCTCTCCCTCTCCCTCTCCTCAAAATTGTTCGAGGTGCTCACCAGCTTTCAAGTATTCTCACATTCTTAATTTTTACTCCTTTTGAAAGTATGTCTGCCATATTATTATAATGATGGTTACCATTTTCTGAATTCATGTTATGGGGCAGGCTAAGTGCTGTATGTACCCTAGTTTGATCCCCTCAACTCTGTAAGATAGCTGTTACTCCATTTTGCAGATGGGAAATCTAAGAAGTTGCTAATATATTCAAGGTCACACAGCTAGTGGGTACTCCTGTGCTCTTAAGGCAACAAAACATGTAGGTAATTCAAATTGCTGAAACTAAATAAAATGAGGTTTTTAAAATTTAAATTTTTGTTTTTGCCTTAAAAACAAGGCTATTCACAGCTAGTAATTTAAGGCAAATATGTAATAAGTTACAAATAATCATTCAGAGTTGTGCCGAATACTTTGTTCTTTTTTGCCTTTAACATCTAAGTCAGTTCTTATTCAGTACACTAGATTTTTTTTCCTATTAACAGGAAATCTTACCCATAAACCAGCCACAGTCTTTTGGTAATCATGTTAGGTATATTTTAGAAAACAGTAATTATTTTAACTATCTACCCACTAATGATCCCTTCATGTTCCAGAAATTACATGGTTATAAGGGTATTTTTCGTAATAATAGTATGTCAATTTAAATGAGAAAATGCTTTGGCTGTAAACCAAAACCCACTTACTTTATTTTAGAATTTTAACATAATTTAGATTTAAGCACGTACAGTACCCACCAAACCAAACACTTGATTTCTTTTTTTTTTTTTTCTTTGAGACACAGTCCCATTCTGTTGCTCAGGCTGCAGTGCAGTGGCTCGATCTTGGCTCATTGCAGCCTTGATCTCCTTGGCTCAAACCATCCTTCCACCTCACCCTCCCAAGTAGCTGAGACCACGGGCATGTACTATCACACCTGGCTAATTTTTTTCTTTTTTTTTTTTAGTAAGGATGGGGGTCTCCCTATGTTACCCAGGCTGGTCTTGAACTCCTGGGCTCAAGTGATCTTTCTGCCCTGGCCTCCCAGAGTATTGGGATTACAGGTGTGAGCCACTGACAAAACACTTGACTTCTTCTTAGGCAGACCTTGATTTTTTTTTTTTTAAGTCTGGATCATTTCTTTTTAGCCTTTACAGCATTTCGAATACGTTGGTTATTTTATTTAAAAGTTTAAAGAGTAATTCATTCATTTTTTGCCGTATAAAAAAGTGCATGCACACTAACTGTGAAGGAAAAGTAATTTGGCCTTTGAGGATGTAGGTGGTGATTGTTGTTGTTTTTTGAACTAGTTTTAAGTTTGACAACCAGAAGGTAGATTTGAATTATACTCAGGAATTCAGATAGAAATAGTAATAGATGTGCCTTTATGAATCAGTCAAATTAGTTGACAGTTGATGGGCGAGTGGCTTTGCGTGCAATGGAAAACACTGAAATTGGAGCTGGGAGTCATGAGTCTGCCTCTGGCTTTCACACTCACTAGTTATGTGGCTTTGGGCAAGTCAAGTAGGTCCTTGTGCTTCTGAAAAAACCAAAAATGTCATGCTTATGGTCTGTATTCTCATAGCTCACTTTCTCTGTGTGTGTAAGTGAATGTGTGTGTGTGTGTGTATGTGTGCATGTTTAAACTCAGAGGGTTTCAATCAGAATTAATGTTTAAAAATCTCATGCAACAATTACTTATTAAGTATCTTAGCATTCTTCCTGAAGAGTAAAACATTTAATCTGCATTTTAAAATTCCTCAGGTTTCTGAAAAGCCTAGTCAGGTTTTTTGGAACTATAATGAAGAGATGAGTTTATATTTCATGTGAAGTGGTGTATCTACAGTCACATTATACTGTTGCAGTGCCCACACAGTCAGCAGTGAGGGCACAGGTTCACTGTTAATGTCCTGGCAAACATTGGTGTCGTTAATAGTTTTAATGAAATAAATAATTGTTAGTGATTTTGGACTCTTCACCAGAATGAAAAAACTGAGGAAGTGAGTTCTTTATTCGGACTCTCTAAAAAGTGAACTCTCTTTAAGACTCTTATGAAAGATTCAAAAATAAACTGTAGACATTTAATCTTTTCCAATTAGTATGGAAGACAATGTGGAAAATTAGCCATCTAGCTCAAGATTCAGCTCACAGTTTAAATTTTCATATTTGAAAGCAGAGCTAAAAATTAGGTTGCTTTAACAATTGCATTAACAGTTAATATTCTAAAGATTTAAAAGTTGGTGTATGTGTCTTTAATCTTTGTAATTCTAAGAGGAAAGCCTATGAATTTTACGTTTCCATAATAGCACACTTTATTTCAAAGTCCTTCCATCTCTTGAAATGTTATTGCTTGAAAGTCTTTTTCTGAATTAGATCAACTCTTTGAAATTGAAAATATATATGATGTACACTGTTATGTCTATATTATGAATTATCTCTGGAAATTATACAGTTGGAGATATTTGTATAGTGTGTTCATTTAGCATGAGGAGGTAAAAATAAGTATGACTAGAGTAAAAATTTAGAATTATCGATTCTAATGTTTAACATTTTGACATACTTGTTAGAAACAATCTTTAGTATGCTATCACAGGAGCAGTAAGGTAGTAGACAAAAGCTTCGCCTGCCCCCAAGCCTTACAAAGTAGTTAAATAAACAATTACAATATATCGATATGCTATCCTATTTTGAATGTTGTAAAACATTGGTCACATACAAACACACACACACACAAGCTTTGACGTATGGGACTCATTTAACAGAGTGTACTTTTAGACTCATTATCCTTTTCTTATTCTTTCCTCTGTTATGTAAGTTTTTATTAGAAAACATGATGCTCAAAAAGAAGGCTAAAATTACTAGTGTGATAACATTTGGGGAAAATTATTCTTTACCTTTAAAATAGAAATAATCGTAATATGTACCTTATAGGATTATTGTGAAGATCTGTACCATCTATAGTTTAGAACATCTGGTAAAAGATAGTAAGCCCTTGATATTAGCCATTATGGTTGTTTTATAACATCATTTTGGATACCAATATTATTACTGTTGACTGATGCATATATAGATACTTGTGTGCACATTTTCACTAAAGCGTAATTGTAGAAAACCAGAAACAAACTAAAGGTGCAGTATTACATTTATGGTACGACTATTTAAGGAAAATATGTTGCCATGAAAAATGATGTAGAGATATACTTACTGAGATGAATAGAAGCCCCAAATTTATGGGTAATGAAACAAAATAGCTAAAAATTTTAACAAATTGCTTAAGGTCACAAGTAGGCTACCATAAGACTATAAAATCCCTGTAAACAGCCCTGAAGGGAGAGCTCATATCCACTCTCTGCAGACCTCAATGGGTGCTCATGAGATTAAGTGAGGACAAGATGGGAGAGAATCTTTAAGTGCAGGCCTAGGGGAGGAGAGCAGCTGCTGCTCTGGGAAAGGCATGAAGCCTGGATTCTTCTTTCCTGTAGAACAAAGCCTAAAAACCTTGAGACAGAAAACCTTTCCTGGGGAAGGGAAGAGATAAAACCACCCCTTTTGCGGGAGGGGCAGGTTCTTCTACCACTGGAGGAAAGGACCCCTGAGAAAGTCTTGTCCTTGATATCCAGGGACAGAGGCTGATCTAGAACAACAAAGAATGCCTCCACAAGCCCACCATTAGACTAGCAAGCACCAAGAAACAGGTCTCAAATGTGTGGGGATGGGTCAATAATATGGAGAGAGACCTTCTCTGAGGCATAGCCTCTGAGCAAAAGCCTAAAGCTGAGGGTGGAACAAGAGCATTGAAAAAGAAAATATCCTACAACCCAACTTCCACTCTAAGCACGAGGTTATGCCAGATAAATTTTAAACCAGTGGTATTCGCAAGGTAATCATAGCAACAATAAAACCCAAACAGTTAAACTCTTGACTAGGTTGGCTTATCCCCATACACTAAGTCGTAGCAGAAGATGAGACACGCCCATTTTTAGGCATACATATTATCTATCACAGTCTCTATACTCCTAGAGAAGGTGTCTGGCTTTTAACCAAAAGTCATGAGAAAAAGCATTCAGCAGAGCTAGACTCAGATATGATCTAGATGTCAAACTATCAGACAGGGAATTTAAAATAGTTAAAGTCTAAAGTGGAAAAGATGGAAAACATATTCCATGACATGGGTAATACCAGCAGAATTGGAAACCATTAACATAAGAAAGAATCAAATGGAAATGCCAGTAATGAAAAATACAGTACTAGAGATGAAGAATGCCATTAACAGATTCACCAGTAGACTCAACAAAGTTGAGAAAAGAATCAGTGAATGTGAAGATAAATCACTGGAAATTACCTAAACTTACCCACAAAGGGGAAAAAAATAGTGGAAAAGAGGGGGAGAAACCACACAAAACAAACAGTGCATCCAACAGCTGTGGGACAATTTCAAGTGATGTAATATGTGAAAATGGAATCCTAGAAGGAGAAGAGAGATGGAAAGATATGATGGGGGTGGGAGTGGGTGAGGGGTGGGGCCTTGAGACAAAAAGTATTTGAAGGGTAATGGCCAACTATTTTCCAAAAATAATTAAAGACATCAAACCACAGCTTCAGGAATCTCAGAGACACTAGGTAGGATGAATAACCTTATCCTCCAAAAAAACAAACACACATATATACCTACTGAGACACATTAAAATTCAAAGATAAATGGAAAATATTGCTGAAGAACAAAGATAAATGGAAAATGTTCAAGGCAGCCACGTGAAAAAGACAGAGTAGATACTAAGAATTCATAAGAATTACAGCAGACTCCTTACTAGAAGTTATGCAAGCCAGAACACATAGAATGATATTTTTAGAAAGCTAAGAGTTCAGTGGAACAAAAATATCTTTTAAAAATAAAAACTTTGAGACAGACAAAAACAGAGAGCCCTCATACCAGCTTACTTACACTACAAGAAATGTAAAGGAATTTCATTATGCTGAAACAGTACAATGCCAGACAGAAACTTGGAGCTATACAAAGATTTAGGAAGCATTGAAAATGGAACAAATGAAGGTAAATATAAAATAAATTTTATTCTTGTTTTACATTTCTCTAAAAGATGATTAGGATTACTAAATCAAAGAAAGGAACTATGTACTATAAATTTATAGCACATATAAAAATAAAATAAGACAATAGCACAAAGGAAGGGAGGGAGAAATTGGGATAATACTGTTGTGAGGTTCTTACACTACATATGTAGTGGTGTAATACTATTTGAAGGTACTCCATAACTAAAGATATATCTTGTAAATCTTAGGGCAATTACTGAAAAGCTTGAAAAGTATAAACAAGAAGCCCACAGTACAGATAAAATAGAATAATAAAAATAATGCAAAAAGCAGAAAAGTAACAGAGCAGTTGGAAAAAATAAAGAACTGACAATGTAGATTTAAATCCAGCCATATAAAACATCACATGAAGTTAATGAAATGTCAGTACTAAGACTCAAATGTCTATAAACCCTCAAATTGAAAGAAAGATCAGTTTGGTAAAAAAGCAAGACACAATTATATGCTGTTTACAAGAAAGTCATTTTAAAAAACGTTAGAAGATAACAATCAAAAGGATGGGAAAAGATGAACTATACAAACACGAATCAAAAGAAAGCTGGAGTAGTTATATTGACATGAAGTTAAGTAGACTTCAGAACAAGGAATATTCCCAGTGATGAAGGACATTACATAGGGATAAAGAGGTTATCTCTCCAAGGAGGCATAGCATACATGTAACAGAAAGTATGTGTATGCAGCTAACAATTAGAGCCTCTAAATGTATGAGGCAAACACTGTTAGAACTGAAAAGAGAAATAGACAAATACACAATTATAGTTGGAGATGTCGACACTCAGAATCAATAAAACAAATAGACACAGAACATTAGTAAAAAATTGAAGATTTGAACAACATAGTTGGAGATGTCGACACTCAGAATCAATAAAACAAATAGACACAGAACATTAGTAAAAAATTGAAGATTTGAACAACATTGTCAAACAACTTGACCCTTTTGATATTTGTGGAACACTTCAGAAATTTGGAATACAACAGTTGAATATACAGTCTTCTCAAGTGCACATGGGATAGTTACCAGGATAGACCATATTCTGGATTAAAAAATCAACCTTAAATTTTTTTAAAAAATTCAAATTATACAAAGAATGTTTTCTATTCATAGTGGAGGTAAACTACAAATCAACAGAAAAATATCTGGAAAATCCCCCAAATATTTAGATATTAAATAGTACACTTCTAAATAACTCATGGATCAAAGAGGAATTCACAAGAGAAATTAGAAAACATTTTGAATTGATTGAAAAGAAATATACCAAAATTGACAGGATACAGCTAATGCAGGGGTTGGAGAGAAATCTATAGCATTAAATGCTTATAGTAGAAAAAAACAAACAAACAGAGGTTAGAGGGAAACTATAGTATTACATGCTTATAGTAGAAAAGGGAAATGGCTTCAAGTCAGATATCTAAGTTTTTACCTTAAGGTAGCAAAAAAAAAGAGCAAATTAAATCCAAAGTGCGTAAAAGGTAGAAATAACAAAGATAAAAGCAGAAGTCAATGAAATTCATTACTGTAGTAGAGATCCTAGCCAATATAGTAGGGCAAGTAAAGGAAAGGGAATATTGTTTAAAAAGGAAGAAGTAAAGCAGTCTCTAATCACAGAGAGCATGACTTTTTAAATAGAAAATGATTTATTAAAAAATGGAGAAGGGCTTGATGTTTAAAATATAAAAGATAAAGACTGTTAGAAATGTTCCAGGTTAAAAGATACTAAGGAGACATGATGAATAAATTTAATATCTGTGCTTAGATTAGATCCTGGGGGAAATGCTATAAATTACACAACTAGATAACTGGCAAAATTAAAATATGGGCGATTAGGAGAAAGTATTATATCAGTATAAAATTTTGAGGGTGATAACTGCACTGATATTAATGTAAGATAATTCCCTTAGTCCTAGGAAATACTGAAGAATTTAGGATTAAAGGGCCATGATGTATGTAACTTATCTTCAAATGATTCAGGAAAAAAAGTTATGTAGAAAAAGGAAAAGAGTGTTAAGTGCAGATGATAAAGAAAATGGAGGTAAAATGTCATAGTCAAATCTGGGTGTTTCCTGTATTATGCTTGTTTTTGTAACTCTTTGTAAATTTGAAATTTTTTTTTAAAAAAAGTTTTCAAAAAGGTTCTTCAAAAATGATAAAAGAAGAGGGCCATCATACTTGAAGTTGGAAATCACATTTCTCACAGGTGTGTTTGGAGTAAGCAACCTTAAGGGATGAGGTAATGTCTTTGCCTCTGGAACAAAGAGCCTGTTTGCTTACTGCTTGCTGTAAACCAGTGGTTTCCCCCAGCTCAGTGTTCCTCTCCTGTAACGCAGCCTATTCTTTTGCAGCCATCCATCCTGGCTCTCTCTGTTGCTCTCATGAATTGGCACAAACGTATTGATGATCATGCTCCTTGCTGTGCTATAAGTAATTTTTTTTTCTCTGGCCCAGGTGTCTCATGCCTTTTGCCAATACCCATGAAAAAGTAAGAAGCTAACTTATTAAATTGAAAGAATAAATTCAAATTTCAGAACTGACAAATTACTCTTCTAAACATGTCTTCCTTATTTCTATTTCTGTTCTTTTCTCACACTGAATTCTTTGCCAAGAATATTTTCCCATTTCACCCATCCCAACTTTATATATTCTTTCAGTGTACAATGCTAGTTTAGTAATATTTCCCTCTCTAGATTCTTAGAAATGTTTTTCTCCACTATTTATTAGTCACCTCTCCTTCTATCTCTTCCTTTACATCATTTCTTTCCCCCTTTCATTCATTGCCTCTTTCTTCTTCCTCTAGTCTTTCCTTTTCTCTTTCCTGTTATTTGACCATAATCAGATTGAATGTGACAAATTTCTTATTAAACTATGTCTGTGAGAGAAGACATTAGCATATATACTTTTGTTCCCATATAGAATCAAGTATAGGATTCATTTATGTATTTTTGATTGACTGATTCTTATTATGAGCAGCTAAAATGTTCAAACATATTTTTTAACCCCGCATCAAAATGATAGCTTTTTTTTTAAGGTTAGTATATTGTTTATTTAGATTGAAGGTACTAAGTAGGATTAGAGAATTTTCACAGTTGACAAGAGTTTTAAAAATCATTCGGAAAGTAAAACTCATTTTCCTTAAGAGAAATCTATTATGGTTGTTACGGTTAGCAAAATCTATTATCACCAAGCAAGGATTTATATTACTATTCTTTTTATTTCTTCTCACTATGATTATAGTGATTGTAATTTTGTCATACTCCCTCAAATTTTTTATTTTATATACTAGTGTTATTAATCCAATGTGACAATTATGAAGTCATTTGGATTACTACTATTAAGTTATCATACCCTTGTATACTTTGTAGAAAACTCTTGGCTAGATTTGCCTTTTGTGGTACAATAGTGTTTGAAAAGGTGTTCCCAAAATACCTAACCTTATCAGAATTATTTCTGTCCTTAACAGTAATGTGTCTCATGTTAGCATTAACATATTTTTTTTGGTCACTTTGGCTATACACCACAGTGATTAAGATCATTGGACTCTAGAACCTGATTTCCTGGGTCTGAATCCCAGTTCTGTTACCTACTGGGAGTGTGACCTTGGTTATGTTACTTAACCCATTTGTGCTCTGATTCCTCATTTGTATAACAGGAATAGTTGTGCCTGTGGGTTACTGGAAGGTTAAATGAACCCATATATGTCAAGTCCTTAAAAAGCACCTGGCATAAAAAAAGATGCGTATTTTATTTAATGATATTGTTTCCTAAAAGATAGCTAAGAGGCCATGATATTTTCCATGTAACGTATCAGCCTAAGTAGGAGGATAGTTTATTCAGATCGTCAGCTTTGGAGGGATTAATTTCACTCTCGTTTATATTTTAAAGTTGGCTTTTTTTTTCTTCTTGGAGCTTATTCCTTTTAAGGAGTTCTTTTTTACCAAACGCCTATCACCATACAGTTTTCTTCTACCCGTTATTCTTTGTGCATTTTATATGCGTTACATGGTTTTTGTGCGTGTGTTACTTTTTAAAAACAATTTGATGTAATAATTTTAGTGGCTTTTATGTATTAATTTCCATGAGTCTGTGCTATGCAAATGAGGATATGTGAATATTTCCAATATACACTTAATAGAACTGTGGCATATAACCTGATACTTGGTTATATATTTCCACTTTACCTGCTTTTAACCAATATTCATACATGATCCTTTGCTAGATAGATTATGGTTATTAAAAATAGTAGACCATATGAATGACAAGCATGACCATACGTTGCTTTTAAGAATAAATGATCACCCAGTAACGTGGGCTAAGTAAAATATTCTCTTTTTTAATTATGTAGTCCTCCTCGCCATCCTCATCACAGCCTCATTCTAGCCACTGCAGAACGAAGGCCTCATCATTGTGTCACCATGCATCCCTGCCCTGGGTCAAACGTAACCATGTAGGCCCTGCAAAGGCTACCAGTCCATCTCTCCGTCTTCGTCGCTGGCGACCCTTCTTACGCCTACCATCTTTGGGTCTCCATTCTGTTGTAAGTTTAGTCAATCTTCCATCTCTTCTTCCAGTGACAAGGGCTGTCCTTTTTTTTTTTT
Organism: Hylobates moloch; assembly: GCF_009828535.3. Lineage (NCBI taxonomy): Eukaryota > Metazoa > Chordata > Mammalia > Primates > Hylobatidae > Hylobates > Hylobates moloch. The sequence continues at coordinate 136,779,205 of NW_026652279.1, forward strand.
TTCTTAAACAACTTCAGTCTTCAGAGTGCTTTTCTCTTGGTTCACTCAACCATTAACTTTTTCTCCCCCAATAAGATTGCAAGCATATCTCTATGCTTTGCATTCTAGCTTGACTTTTGCCAGTGCCTCAGAACATCCATCTTTCCACTCCATATCCTGCCAACATAAGGGCACCTGCCTTTTGATGAGTACTGATCCACATTCGTGATAATGTTTAAGTCTGGTTAATTGTTGAAGTGAATATGTGTTCTCTTACCCTTCAGCTTTCTGAATTCATTTAGTTGACTCAGGTCAACAAATGCTGTGTACCTTCTGAGTTCTTTGCCATCTATTAGTTTATTATTATTATTATTATTTTTATGTTTCTGAGCATGACTTTAGTCTCTTGCCGTGCTCTGGGGTTACTTTACTTACTCTATTCTCAATCTAAATCCTTGATGGTGTAGGGTGTTTCATCTAAGCTATTATTTTATTCTCTGAGGTGGCTCAGGTACTTGGTTTAATCTTGATCTGATCTTTCCTGCCTGTTCAGTTTCTAAAGATCTTTTCCAAGTAGGAAATGAAGATTTTCTCCTTGTGTATTGATGAGGCTTCCCACAAATTTATGATTTCTCTTTTATAGGCTAATGATATCTGCAAACTATTAAAAATACATTTTTCTTATAATCTTGCTAATTATCTTAAATGTTGAGACTGATGATGCAATTCTAGTAATTATCATAATTGAGATACACTACAGAATTAAGCAACTACAGCTCTTGTCTTTCTGATGTTTTGGACTATTAAAGGCAATGACTGTGGTTTGGCAGAGCCTCCCTAGAAATGGAGTATCTTAAAGCTTTGGTGTGTGCCATACATTTATAAGAAATTTGACATTTCTATAAATCATGATGGCTTTTGAAGCCAGAGGAGGAAGTCCGATTACATGTACATTTAATGCTTAAGAACAATTAAAAGTCAGTGGCAAGCATTCTTTCCTTCCCCTTATTTACCCTTCTAGTGTTATCTCAAACTTTGAAGTGGTATCTTTCCTTAAATATTTGCTTCCACCAAATATCAGTATGGTCATCAAATACTTTTCCATTTGTGCTGAGTATCAACAAACTCACATCTCTTTCTATTTCATTATCCTCATTGGATCACGACATTCTTCATTTTTATTCATTCATCCATTTGATATTTGTTGCTTCTCTACTATGCCATATACCATTTGGCACAGTGAGAGATACAAGGTGAATTAAATGACCAGGGTAGAATCCTAAAGGTGTAAATTCTGACATGAGCACAATTGATCCAATTCTAATGTGAATTATTTCTTTTCTACTTAAAAATGTTCCAAATATAAATGAACATATAAAATTTGGCATTTCCTGTTTTATATGCTTTTATATAATGTTGATCTTGGCTCCATATTAGTTCCATTGCCTTATAGCTTTAAATATTTTTGTAGCATAGTAGTAAAGAACATGGATTCTAGAAGCACACTGCCTGGGTTTGAATCCAGATTCTACCACTTACTAGCTATATGACCTAGAGCGTGTTACTTAATGCTTCTGTGCCTCAGTTTTCTCAAGAGTAAGATGGGTATAATCATATTACGTAACTTATTGGGTTTATACAGGTTGAGTATCTCTTATCCAAAATGCTTGGGATGAGAAGTGTTTTGGATTTTGGTTGGGTTATTTATATTAGACTTACCTGGTTGAGTATCTCAAGCCAGAAAATTTAAAATCCACAATGCTGCAATTAGCATTTCCTTTGAACATCCTGTTGGTGCTCAAAAAGTTTGAGGTTTTGGAGCATTTCAGATTTCAGATTTTTGGGTTTGGGATGCTCAACCAGTATGATGATTAATTATTTGATACATATAAAATATTTAGAACAGTGCCTGGTGGTATATATTAAGTGCTATACAATTATACATTAAATTTAGTGTATATTTTAATGTGACATTTATATTTAGTATTTATATCTAATTGATTTGTTATCACTTTTTAATTCTTTGAGTTAACTAAGAAGTGTTGCATTCTAAATTAGGGATATATATATCAAAACTAATTGATTGGAAATCAGTGGTACTATTTATACTAAAAGAGTAGGATCCTCATCAGTAGATAGAGACATACAAGAATAGTCATACTACATCTATGAAGTGTCAATATCAGGCGGCAGCTTCAAAGCCAAAGTGGTGGTTGGATGTAAAGTGGAATTTTAATTTTTCCTTCATATATATATATATACATATATAGTATCTTAAATAAAAAATTGTATTCTTTTCATCCTCAAGTAATTGTATATTTTCCAGTAGTTGTAATATGAAGTTTTCTGACGCAGATATTGAAAGGTACAGAATAAACATTACTATCTTGGATTTACAGAATGTTTCTAAAACATTTATATATAGTGTCTCACCTAATCTCACATTATTCTTCAGAGGTTATTTCCCTCAAATTATGAATGGAAGAAATTCAATATAAACATACATATATACATACATACATATATATGAAGGAAAAAAGGAAACATACATATATATATGAAGGGAAAAAGATCCAATCTATAGCTTTTTTTTTGCCCTTTGCGTAGTTATTTCTTGGTCATTTTTTGAAACAAGACTTGCTGAAATTTGCTTTTTACTTATTTTTCTTGTTTTTAGTGGAATAATTTTTAAGCAATTAAATAATTACAGATTTTTAGACTCTGAGACTAATTGAAGCTGACCGAAGGAAAAGGCTTATCACAGGTTCTGAGGTTTTGTGGAAGGCTTAGAAGTTTTGAGCTTTGCTTATCTTTTATAATAGTTTGAAGGCTTTTCATACCCTTTTTAGAATTTTGTATTTTTAGTATGCACTTTTAGATTAAAGGTGCAATGATGCACAATTTTGAGTCACTACATTTGGTAATTGCTTACATTTGCAATAATGTAGTATTATTATTAGAGTAATACATAAGTTTTATATAACACTTAACAGTTTACAAAGTACTTTCATGCAGCTCATTTAAACCTCGAGGTGGATAAGAAACCCGAGGCTTACAGGGTTTGGGTCCATATGCAGTTCTCTGACTCCAGTTGTACTACTTTTACCTCTAGCATGGTTGTATTTACTGGCGCAATATGAAAAATAGAAGCTATAAGATGTGTAATTCTTAAGAAGAGATGGTGTTAAGGTAACTAATAATTTATGAAAGCATAAAGTTTAAAAGATTTAGAGTATTTCATATCCTGTTGGAAAATTGTCTTAAAATGAGTAAAAACAAGACTCTTTCCTAGGTGAATGAATAATTCATTATAGCCTTTTTTATTATAGAATTAAAGTTACTGTTTATATAATTGCCTAGGTTTAGCCTTAAAAAATTGGATTCTCTTCTGATTATTGATAAATGGAGATATTAGACTGAGTGGCCACTAATATTTTTTGATTCTCTGACCAAGAAAGTAAGGTAACTCATTATCACTGTCTTCACATATTTGAAGAAATATGTTCAGGAGGGATTAGACTTTTATCTAAGATGATGGAAAATACAAGGAGACATATTTAGCCTCAGTATGAGGGAAAATTCTAACAAAACTGTGTAACAATGGAATGGACTGCCTCAAAACCTAGCGGAGGAGCCTCTGGCATTAGAGGGGCTACCACAAGATGGAGAAGTGCAGTATTGGAGCAATAATAAAACTAGATAACCCTGATTGCTAACACCTGTGGAATTCTGCAGTTGTAGAGTGAAGCTAGAAGAGCTGACTTGCCACATCAGTTTATATTGAATTTCTTCCATTCATAATTTGAGGGAAATAACCTCTGAAGAATAATGTGAGATTAGGTGAGACACTATATATAAATGTTTTAGAAACATTCTGTAAATCCAAGATAGTAATGTTTATTCTGTACCTTTCAATATCTGCGTCAGAAAACTTCATATTACAACTACTGGAAAATATATAGTTACTTGAGGATGAAAAGAATATAATTTTTTATTTAAGATACTATCTGTTACTGAAAGGATATTAAATAATCTGAGATATAATTTGATTTATGCCATTTGAAAACTTTTCCTTTAAAATTTGTGCTCTATTTGCATTTTAACAGTGATTGTATTTCATTTCAAACCATTTAGATTTGATGTATAGCTAACTCATATTAATATTAGCTGTATAGTTACTGCATATCATAGAAAGTGCCAGTTAATCAATATATCGACTTTGCATATGTTATTTGAATGCCTTAGAAATGTAGATATTACTCATGCAAATTGATTGGTAAGCTAAAGAAACGTAGATCTAGTCTTAATTTCAAATTGTTTATTAAGCATCAAAGCAAGAGAAAAATCATAGGCTACTGTGAATTGTACTTTAATTTGTTCTTATCTTTTTTCCCTTCCTTTTAATCGCCTGGGCTACTTTCCTGCATGTATTCATTTTTAAACTTTTAAAATCCACAGTGAGTTAAAATGCTTATTTTACTCAAAGACTGTTTACACTGCACTGTTAAAACATCAGATTATTAAGTTCAAGTCTTTAAGGGAACATCTCTGTTGACATCTTAAAATTTAACTCGAAAAGAGTTTCTTTAAGCTGTTAGGTGTAAAAATATTTTAACTTTCTTATTTCAAATTTTAAAAACTCATACATATCAGTTCATGTATTCATTTCATTCAGTAAGTATGCATTGTGCGTATACTGTATACCAGGCATTGTGCTAAGTGCTGAGGCTTCTAAGGTGAACACAATTTTTGGTCTTTAGATAGTTGAGATTAAGAAAGTTGTGCTTTTAGTCACTGTTTTCTTTGCCAATAAATGAGCACATTGTCACAAACACAGGCATGGTCACTCTTTGTCCATTATACCAAACATTAAGCCTTGAATTATATTGGATAAGTGTTCTCTTATATAATTTGATGTTATTTGTATGTGTTTATATATACATGACTGATTTGTTTGACTACTAATGTATATAATACCTATTTTTCCCTCCTATTCCAGGCACCAAGTATAGATGAGAAAGTAGATCTTCATTTTATTGCATTAGTTCATGTAGATGGGCATCTCTATGAATTAGGTAAGAATTATTTTAATTTGTCCTGGGGAGAGAAATGGTAAATGGGAAAGTCTCTACTTATGATAAATAGGACTATTGATATTTATTGTGTTTACTTAAATTAACTGATTGCCTATAAAATTGATTTGACATAATGACAGTTTTCCTTTTAAGACAGTTTACTAGAAAAATGTTATTTTATGTTTAAGCAACTTATAATTCAAAAATGTTTGCATACCATCTTTGCATTTTAGCAAAGCAAGAAAGTAAAAACCATTACAGGGAACTGCTGCAAATCACTCTGGCAATCATTACAAAATTATTGAGTGGGTTATCATCAATATCTGACTGAACAACCTTTAGTTTTAAAAGATAGTGTAATATTTGGGAGTCTGAGGCAGGCGGATCACCTGAGATCAGGAGTTCGAGAGCAGCCATACCAACATGGAGAAACCCCATCTCTACTAAAAATGCAAAATTAGCCAGGTGTGGTGGCACATGCCTGTAACCCCAGCTACTTGGGAGGCTGAGGCAGGAGAATCACTTGAACACAGGAGGCGGAGGTTTCAGTGAGCCGAGATTGCGCCATTGTACTCCAGCCTGGGCAACAAGAGTGAAACTCCATCTCAAAAAAAAAAAAAAAAGATAGCGTAATAGTCGTAATGATTGGGCTGAGTGTCACTAGTTTTCAGGGTTTTGTAGTGTTCCTGTGATTTTTTAAAGACTTTACAGGAGCCTTTGTTTTCTTCAGGCATATGTCAGAGTACACATGATTAGTTACTTGGTATTTTGACTTATACCTGTACTTTTTTTTTTTTTAAGTTTACCTTTCAGTGGACTATTTCATGACATGTTGGAGGAGAGATCACATAATTTTAGATAATTTACTCAGACAGAATAAACTTCTTGTAATTTTTTCATAATTGGTATACAATACTTATTATGACTTCTTCTTATCCTTTTCCATAAGACCTTCTCGAGTTTAAAAAAGCCAAATAAACAACAAAAAAGAGAAGTTCTTTTCAGTAATTCTAGATACCGTGAGTTTTGGTTCTATTACCTCTCATTTGCTGTCTATATATTACCTTGTCACATTAATTTTAAGTTGTATAAAGGTAGAAGACTTTTGAAAGAACACAGATTGTGACTGTAAATGTGATCTACAAAATTTAGGTGGATTTTGTGTTTGGAATATTAGCAACAGATCGCATGCTTTATTAAAAAGAAATGGCCCTATCAAAGGGGACAAGGAAAAGAAAGAACATAGTATTTATAAAAATGTGCAACCCTGAGGGTTGTCTACAATACTAGAGTGATTTGAGAAGTAATAAAACTTAAATGAAGTCATTATTTTGGTAGTATATAATGGACCTCTAGGACAGTTTGGAAGATGTGCCTTGCTAATTCAGTCGATAAAATCTGCAGAGATAAAGTATAACAGTGATTGGGGACTTCAGATGTCTGGGTGGTTGCTGGAAGCATATTCTACTCTGAATTGTGAATAGTAATTAATAACCAGTGGAAGAGGAAAGAAAGAGTGCTGGGACTTAACAGACACATTCTGTTGACTTCAAGAAAGTAGATTTGGCCAGAGCAAACATATGTAGGATTCATAACCAGAGACTATAAATGTGATTGTGACTTTCAGAATGAGAGACTTATAGAGCAAACAATAACATCTAAAATATATTTAAACCAAAAGAAAACCTCTCTAATGATCTCAATGGGAAGGAAAGAGTTGTTCTAAATAAAACTCGGTTTTACTGGTTAGATAGCTGTCTTGGCTCAGAGGCTAAAAGGGCAGTTAGAAGGAAGGACATATATCAAGGGTAAGCTACATATGAAGAATGATGCTCTTTTGGAGCATGCCAAGATCAACACAAAAGGATTTTAAAATTGGTTTGAAGTAAGAACTTCATAAAACAAAGGCAGAACTACTGAGGTCTTGTTTGGTTTAGATATTCTTTATCAAGAAGAATGATCTGATGGAAAATTAGAAGCCTATTGGAAATTAGATTTTTTAAATGAGTTTAAATAATTTCAGAGTGGTAAAGAATAGCCATAATCTTTGAGATGTCAGAGCAATAATAGGTACAGTACAAAGATGGGCAGTTGCTGATTCATTGCAAAGGAAACTGGCAGTAACTCTGATGCAAATCTAATAAATTCAAAAGGAATATTGAGCAAGAAGAGTATTGAGTTAGTGAGCAGAAAACAGTGATTAAGACATTAGCACTGGGCACAGTGGCGTGTTCCTGTAGTCCCACTTTCTGTAATGGGAAGCTGAAGCAGGATTGCTTGAGCCCAGGAGTTTGAGGCTATAGTGTGCTATGGTTGCACCTGTGAACAGCCACTACACTTCTGCCTGGGTGACATGGCAAGACTTCATCTCTTAAAAAAAAAAAAAAAAAAAAAAAAGAAGACACTATATAACTTTTAAGAAAGAAGTCATTTCAAAGTACAATTGACTCTCTGTGGGTTCTTGCATTGGTAGATTCAACCAACTGTGGATTGAAAATATTAGAAAATAAATACCAATACAACAATAAAAGACAAATTTTGAAAACAACATAACTATTTACATAGCATTTATATTGTATTACATATGATAAGTAATCTAGAGATGATTTAAAGTATTTGGAATTGTGTAGGTTATATGCAAATACTATACCATTTAGGTAGAGTATGTCAAGGGGCTTGAACATCTCAAAATTTTGGTATGAGATGGGGCCAGTGTCCTGGAACCAGTCCCCCACAGATACGGAGAGATGACTGTAACTTTATTTTTTAAAAATAAGGCTGTGTGATTGTAGACATTGTGCAAGTTAATTTCTATAGGATATCTATATTTAACAGAGAATGGTGGTAGCCTTTAATGCATTAATTCCCTACTCTAATAAATTATAAAGTTAACCAATGAAAAGGACTGAGTTATTTCTCTTTTGTTATCACCCCTCCCTTTTCCTTGGGGCCTCATATAGTTTCTGGCATATGTAAAGGGGAAGAAGTACATATTTTAAAATAGATAAAACGACTCCTTGTGGATATAGAGTAGAGCATTGAGATTTAGAGGTGGATTTGGAACTGATTGAACAATCAGATTAAAAAACCATTAACTAATAAATTATTGTCTGCCTGAAGTAACAGGAATACTTTGAAGCAGTTTTAGAAATTTTATTTTGAAATAATTTAAGATGTTCATAGAAGTTACAGAAATAGTATACAGAGCTCCCATACATCCTCCTGCAGATTACCCAGATTCAATTCATATTTCTGAACCGTTTGAAAATAAGTTGAAAACATGATGCCCCATTATGTTTAAAACTTCTGTGTGCATTTTCTCAAAACAAGTGGATACTCTCCTGCATAACTATAGTATGAATATCAAAATCAGGAAATTATTATAACATTGTTCCAGTATTATCTGATCCACAGACCCCATTACAGTTTTCCTGATTATCACAATAATGTCCTCTATTCAGGAGCCAATCCAGGATTATGTGTTGAATGTGTCGTGTTTCTTTTGTCTCCTTTAATCTGGAACAGTTCCTCAGAATGCTTTCTTGTCTTTCATGGCTGTAACATTTATTTTAAGAGTATAGGGCAGCTACTTTGAGATTATCCTCCAATTTAGGCCATCTGATTTATCCTTATGATTTATGCATTTTTGGCAGGAATACTACAGAAATAATGCTACGTTCTTCTCAGTGCATCATATCAAGAGGCACATGATGTCAATTTGCCCCATTACTGGTGATGTTTAGTCACTTTTAGATAGTTTCTTCACAATAAAGTTAAGAAGTATGTCATGCAGTTGCTCATCAAGCTTTTATCCTCCAGATTATGCATCCATTGATTATTCTTGACTGGATTATCATTATGACTATTGCCAAATGGCAATTAAAAAAAAAATCCTCCAACATTAGAAGCTTTCCTTTTCCTCTCATTTATTCATTTATAATCAGAATGGACTCATGGATTCCTACTTTACTTAAATGATTATAATCCATGATATCATGTATTTTTATGCTCAAATTACTACAGACTTGGCCTTTGAAAGGAACCCCTTCAAACTGCAGCCTTGATGTCCTGGGCTCAAGCAATCCCCTTGCCACAGCCTCGTGAGTAGCTAGGACTATAGGCCTGTGCCACCATGCCTGGCTAATTTTTTTTTTTTTTGTAAATTGGGGTCTTGCTATGTTGCCCAGGCTGGTCTTGAACTCCTGGGCTCAAGTGATCGTCCTGCTTTAGCATTCCAGAGTGCTGGGATTACAGGCATGAGGCACTGCACACAGGCCATAGTTTTAATTTTTAAGAGTTCTTCTGTTCTCTGAGTTTGCATAGCATTTGAAAATACGGCATTCTGTTCTTCTTTTATGTATGTAGAATTTCCTCATTTTAAGGATAGTAATAATACAGGAATACCTCATTTGACTGTACTTTACATGTATTTCATTTTTTACAAATTGAAGGTTTATGGCAATCTTGCTTTGAGCAAGCTTATTGGCACCATTTTTTCCAACAGCATGTGCTCACTTTGTGTTTCTGTGTCACACTTTGGTAATTCTCCCAATATTTCAAACGTTTTATTATTATATCTGTTATGGTATCTGTGATCAGTGATCTTTGATATTACTACCGTAATTGTTCTGGGATGCCACAAACTATACCCATATACGCTGGCAAACTTAATTGATTTCATGTATGTGTTCTGACTGCTCCATTAACCAGCCATTTCCCCATCTCTTTTCCTCTCTTTGAACCTCTATTTCCTGAGACACAATAATATTGAAATGAGGCCAGATAATAACCCTACAAAGGCCTCTAAGCATTCAAGTCACACATCTCTCACTTTAAGTCAAAAACTAGAAATGATTAAGCTTTGTGAGGAAGGCATGTTGAAGCCAGGATAGTCTGATAACTAGACCTCTTGTGCAACACAATAAGCCAAGTTGTGAATGCAAAGTAAAAGTTCTTGAAGGAAATTAAAAGTGCTGCTCCAGTGAACACATGAATGACGAGAAAGCAAAACAGCATTATTGCTGATATGGAGAAAGTTTGAGTGGTCTGGATAGAAGATCAAACTAGCTACAACATTTTCTTAAGCCTAATCCGGAGCAAGGCCCTACCTCTTTTCAGTTCTGTTAAGGCTGAGAGAGGTGAGGAAGCTACAGAAGAAAAGTCTGAAGCTAGCAGTTGGTTCATGAGGTTTAAGGAAAGAAGTCATCTCCATAACATAAAAGTGTATGGTGAAGCAGCATGTGCTGATGGAGAAGCTGCAAGTTATCCAGAAGATCAAGCTCAGATCTTTCGTGAAGGTGGCTATGTAAACAACAGATTTTCCGTGTAGATGACTAGCCTTCTCTTGGGAAGAAGATGCCATCTAGGACTTCTGTAGCTAGAGAGGAGATGTCAATGCCTGCTTTCAAAGCTTCAAAGGACAGGCTGATTGTCTTGTTAATGCAGATGGTGACTTTCAGTTGAAGCCAATGCTCATTTGATATTCAGAAAATTTTAGGGTCCTTAAGAATGATGCTAAATCTTCTCTGCCTATGCTCTATAAATGGAAAAACAGAGCTGGGATGATAGTATATCTATTTATAGCCTGGATTACTGAATATCTTAAGCCCTCTATTGAGACGTACTGCTCAGAAAAAGATTCCTTTGAAAATATTACTGCTAATTGACAATGCACCTGGTAATCCAAGAAATCTGATATAGATATATTTACAATGAGATTAATATTTTCATTTCTGCTAACACAGCATCCATTCTGCAGCCCATGGATCAAGGAATCATTTAGACTTTCACTTCTTGTTATTTAAGAAATACAGTTTGCGAGACTATAGCTGCCATAGTGATTCCTTTGATGGATCTGAGAATAGTAAATTGAAAACTTCCTGGAAAGGATTCACCATTCTAGATGCCATTAAGAACATTCATGATTTATGGGAAGAGCTCAAAATATCAACATTAACAGGAGTTTGGAAGAAGTTGGTTCCAGTCCTCATGGATGACTTCGAGGGGTTTAAGACTTCACTGGAGGAAGTAACTGCAGATATCATGAAAATAGCAAGAAAACTAGAATTAGAAGGGGAGCCTGAAGATGTGACTGAACTGCTGCAATCTCATGATAAAACTTGAACAAGTAAGTAGTTGCTTCTTATAGATGAGCAAATAAACTGATTTCTTGAGATGGAATCTACTCCTAATAAAGAAGTCATGAACAGTGTTAAAATGACCACAAACCATAAAGGATTTAGAAGATTACATAAATGTAGTTGATAAAGCAGCAGCAGAATTTGAGAGGATTGACAACATTTTTGGAAGAAGTTCTGTGGGTAAAATGCTGTCAAACAGCATCACATGCTACAGAGAAATCTTTCATAAAAGAGTCAAATGTGGCAAACTTCATTATTGTCTTATTTTAGGAAATTTCCACAGCCACCCCAACCTTCAGCAACCACCATCCTGATCAGTCAGGAGATATCAACATCAAAGCAAGCCCCTCCATCAGCAAAAAGATGGCAACTTGCTGAAGGCTGAGATGATCATTAGCATTTTTAGGAATAAAGTGTTTTTTAATTAAGGTATGTACATTGTTTTCTTAGACATAATGCTAATGTATACCTAACAGACTACAGAGTAATATAAACATAACTTTTATATGCACTAGGAAACAAAAAAATTTGTGTGACTCATTTTATTGTGATACTTGCTTCATTGTGGTATTCTGGACGCTAACCCACAATATCTCTCAGGCATGCCTGTACATTTTTTAAAAGTTTTAATTTCTGTATAGTCTCTGTTTTTTAAGCCTGTACATTTTAAAGAAGTTTTTATTTCTGTGGCTGGGTGTGGTGGCTCACGCCTGTAATCCCAGCACTTTGGGAGGCCGAGGTGGGTGGATCACAAGGTCAGGAGATCGAGACCATCCTGGCTAACACGGTGAAACCCCGTCTCTACGAAAAATACAAAAAATTAGCTGGGTGTAGTGGTGGGTGCCTGTAGTCCCAGCTACTCAGGAGGCTGAGGCAGGAGAATGGCGTGAACCCGGGAGGCAGAGCTTGCAGTGAGCTGAGATCACGCCACTGTACTCCAGCCTGGGCGACAGAGCGAGACTCCATCTCAAAAAAAACAAAAACGAAAACAAAAACCAGTGAAACAGTTTTTATTTCTGTATAGTCTCTGTTTTTTAAGCTCCATCATTCATGTCGTTGGCTGTTCTTGGGTATTTGACAGTAGCTGATACTCAGTTATCTGCACCAAAAAGCATCTCGTGATGTTTGTCATGTCGCTTGTCTCTTGTACAACTCTGTTGTCACTTTTCTCTGAGGGCTTGTGATCACACTATGGAAAAAACAAGTTCTGAATGAATTGGTTAGTTACTACCAAAAAGTCAGGCCACTGTTGTCTTCCCTGTCCAGCCTGGAAGTGGCACAGCCCATTTGGACTGGGGTTTTTAGGTTACATGACTCGTGTACAAGGTGCAGCTTTTTCCTGCCTCTTTTAGAAGGGGCCTGTAAGTGTGACAGTCTCTGAGCCTCATGGATTCTTCTGCAGCGTATGCATTTACTGAAATTACACCCAAAGTTGTTGGCAAGTGACAGTTTTGTGGTAGTGGTGTTTGGAACAACAGCAAATTTTACATTTTATTGTTTTGGCAAAATTTTTCTGTAAAGGACCAAGTAGTAAATATTTTAGGTTTTGTGGGCTACATACTGTCTTTTAAAAACATAAAAACCAGTCTTAGCTTAAAGGAGGCATTAAAAATACACTGAGGGCTGGATTTGGCCCATGGATTAGAATAACAGTAAAAATCATAATGAATCTTTGTTTTGTACTGCTATTATAAAAATAGACTGTACAGTTTTGACATTTCAGGATCAGTTGTTTAACGATCTTAGTCTATAATAATTGAAATTAATTATATGTTACTTTAAACAGCTGCATTCGAAGGAAAATTGCTCACTGCCATTTTTTGTTTTTATTATGTTATTATTTTATTTTTTTAGAGACAGAATCTCACTTTGTCACCCAGGCTGGAGTGCAGTGGCACGATCATAGCTTGCCACATCCTTGAACTCCTGGGCTCAAGTGATCCTCCTGCCTCAGCCTCCCAAATAGCTGGGACTACAGACTTGTGCCACTATACCTAGCTAATTTATTAATTCTTTGAAAAGGAGGAGTCTCACTGTATTGCCCAGGCTGGTGTTGAACTCCTGGCCTCAAGCAATCTTCTTGAATTACAGGCATGAGCCACCACACCCAGCCATAACTGAGTTTATTAGCTCTTTAGTCTCATGAATGACATATACACAAAAATGATGGAAACCAGGAAAATACATATATTAAGCCAGGTGCTGTTGCATGTGCCTGCAGTTCCAGCTACTTGGGAAGCTGAGGCAGGAGGATTGCTTGAACGCAGGAGGTCAAGTTCAGCCTGGGGAGTATAAGTGAGGCCCTGTCTCTAAATTAAATAGAAGAAAGAAAAATACAAAAGGAAAAAATATATATTAATTATAATTTGGTTAGGGAGGGAACAGCCTACATTGTTTACTTATACTTTTGCCTTTATGTAAACATTAAAAAATAATACAAAATGGGGTGGCACATAATGAATGTGATAGTCATATAAACATAGAATAGTCTATTGAAGAATAAGCATTTGCCACAAAAGGATATTTTAAGAAGACATTTTATGATATATTATTGAGAAATATACATTATAATTTAGAAAGATAGTATAAGTTCATAGAAATATGGATAATTAAGTGTTCATGTGTAATATAGTTACAGGAAAATGTTTCCTAAAGGTTCTTAGAAACTTTAGGAGTTACATCCCAGGCATTGTAATTTAGGGATAAGTTTCTTTAGGATTTTGAATATTTATCTCAATGTTAGTCCAAAAATAGGAATCACAAATTCTGATGATATAATTTATAGAAATTAATATTACTTTTTGTGGAGATGAATTTATGTGTTAATTTTCATTCATTTTTAAAAAAAATCTAACAACCAAGTCTATTACTAGATGCATATTCAGAAATTTTTATTATGGTTAGAAAGCATGGAATCATAGAAGGGGCTGTGTTTTATGGATTGAACTTAATTAAGAGCCACTTACAAGACATCTGAGATTATGGATTTGGATATATAATTGTCAGTTGACTTTGGGTTAGCATGAGTTTAAATAATTCTAGACTTTTTAAAAAATAATATTCAAAAAGTACTAGTTTATTTAAGTTGATTGTGAATTTGGTTATTTTGGTGGTCAGTAAAATAACCCTGGGTTATTTGGATTATTCCTCTATATTACTGCATTGGTAGTACACAATTAGTAGTAGTATTGTATAAGCCATGACAGTGTGGCTCCCTTTCATTGTTTTAAACATGTCTGTCTTACTTGAGATCTTCCTATTTAAAGTAAAAAAGGAAATTTTTTAAATTTCTAAGGATAAAAGCTGGGGTGATAATTTTTAAAAAACAATAATTTTGCGTATTATTTTCAGGAAATGAAAGCCAGCCTTGTAATAAATTCTGTTCATGAAGATAATTTAGGCTTTCAAATATGGAAGCAAAGTTCTAACTAATAACCTTTAATAAAAAATATTCATGGTAGCCCATTAAAACATTTATTTTAAGATATTATTTAAAATGGCTTTTAACTTTTCTTGCCTCACTGGGGGAAGAGGAAAATGGAAGTTGAAAGTACATTATCCTGTAAAAACAGCTAAGCATTCAATTGTTTGTCTGTTTTCCACAGATGGGCGGAAACCATTTCCAATTAACCATGGTGAAACTAGTGATGAAACTTTATTAGAGGTAACAGTAACACTTGTTGGCCCATCTTAAGTGCTATCAATATTTTGTCACCTTTAAAACATCTCTAAAGGTCACTTGCATAACATTTTCTTTGTATTTGGATACTTCTTTATCCTTGTTCTCTCTAGAAAATCCAAAAAGAAAATTTATATTAGTGTTAAAAATCTACAACAAATAAAGAGGTTTTCACAGCTCTATGGACAAATGTAAAATTTGAAAAGGCAAGAATAGTATTGAAAGACTTGCTCATTATATCCCAGATTTCATCAAATCCAGGATACCATTAATTGTATCTTGATCCTGATTTTAGAGATTTTAAAACATGAATAAACTGTGTGGCTTAGAATCAATGCAACGTGATTTTTAGGTGAAAAGTTTCTTAATAGCATTTAAAGAACACTTATGGCCAGGCATAGTGGCTCACGGCTGTAATCCCAGCACTTTGGGAGGCTGAGGCGGGTGGATCACCTGAGGTCAGCAGTTCGAGACCAGCCTGACCAATATGGTGAAACCCTGTCTCTACTAAAAACATAGAAATTAGCTGGGTGTGGTGGTATGTGACTGTAGTCCCAGCTGCTAGGGAGGCTGAGACAGGAGAATTGCTTGAACCTGGAAGGCAGAGGTTGCAGTGAGCCAAAATTGCACCACTGCACTCCAGCCTGGGTGACAGAGCAAGACTCTGTCTCAAAACAAACAAACAAAAAAACGTACTGTATGTTATACTTTTGTACAAAGCAAATTAGGGCACCCAGCTGTTCACTTTTCTGGTGTTCTTTATTTCTCATTTGGAAAAGGAAGTTTGCAGTGTAAAATTGGTATGAATTAGAAAAATATGAAATGTTTATCATTTGTAAGTAAAACACTCATACACTGAAAAATCATACTTTTTTTTTTCCTCCATAGGATGCCATAGAAGTTTGCAAGAAGTTTATGGAGCGTGACCCTGATGAACTAAGATTTAATGCGATTGCTCTTTCTGCAGCATAGCTTGTCAATAATGGAAACACCAAAAACTGTATTATTTGCAACTAAATTTTCTCTGCCATACACTAACTCAAAAATTTTGATATTTTCATTAACTTGATGATTAAACTTTATGTGAGTTAAACTTTGCCTTAACCTGTGTTTTATGTTATTTTTGCTCCAGGTTAAAGGTGCAATGCTTTCCTCCTCTTTTTCTTGTGAAGGATTTATCTTGTTTGAAAACTAGCAATAGCTTTCTTATCCTTTTTAGATTTTACAGGAAATTTTGTATTGGGATACTAGGCACAATTTCCATCTGCATAACATGAATATATATTATCTATGTTAACATGTTTATTTAGAAAACATTTGTGAAGCATCTACTTGTAATGAGATGGATGCCATTCTGGGTTCAGAAGTTAAAGCATTGAACGCTGTTGAAAAATGTAATAGTCATGGAGCTTATGTTATTGTGAGAAGAGATAAATAACAAACACATCAAGATAAATACCAACAATAGATGCTGTGTGGAGAATTAAAATAGGATTTGTGTTAGGGGTGACCAAGCAGCTACTTTAGATTTTGTTGTCAGGGAGGCTTCTGTGAGGAGGCGACTTTAAAGTTGAGATCTGAATGACTAAAAGTAGCCTGTCATAAAGGTGGTGGGGAAGAGCAGAAGAAGTAATTAATGTGGAGTCCCTAAAGTAGGAATATCTTGCTGTATTGTAGGACCAGGAAGGAGGTTCAAGTGGCCAGAGCATAGAAAGTAATAGGGAAAGTAGCAAGAGATGAGGTCAGAACAGTAGGGGCTTTTTGATACAGGAAAAGGCGTTTGGATTCATTGCAAATGTGATGGTAAGCCATTAGAGAATTTTAAGCAGGACAGGAACTTGCTTTGATTTATAATTTTAAAAGGTCACTCTGACAACTCTATGGATAATATAGGAAGGGAGCAAGAATAGAGGTAGAAAAACCTGTGAGGTGCCCACTGTAGTTGTTCAGTGGGATGATGATGGCTGGGCCTTAAAAATGGTAGATTAGATAGAGGCCAGGTGCAGTGGCTCACGCCTGTAATCCCAACATGTTGAGGCTTGCAGCCAGGAATTTGAGACCAACCTGGGTAACAAAGCGAGACCCCCATCTCTACAAAAAAAAAAAAAAAAAAAAAAGTTAGCTGGACACGATGGCATATGTCTGTAGTCCTAGCTACTCAGGAAGCTGAGGCGGGAAGGATTACTTGAGCCCAGGAGTTTGAGGCTGCAGTGAGCCATGATTGTATCACTGCACTCTAGACTGGGTGCAGTGATATTTTTGAGACCCTGTCTCAAAAATAATAAATAAATTTAGATGGTGGTATATGAGTGAATTTTGGTTGTGCTTTGAAGAAGGAAGGGCTTCAGTTGAGTCTTTAAGGATAGGTGGAAAGGCAGTAGAAAAGTGAAAGGGCATTTATAGAGTTGGGCCAAAACACAGAGTTGATGTGATGACAGTGTTCTATATCTTTTTGGGAGAGGAATAGCCATTACTTGGGTATATACATTTATAAAAACTCATTGACTTGTACATTAAAAATCTGTACTTCACTGTATATGCATTTTACCTAAAGTAGGGGGAGGTAGTAGTTGGTTACTTGGAATATGCATTTATCATAACTCTGAATTGTACATTTAAAATCTGTACTTTACATACATTTTATCTTTAAAAAAATAAAAAACAACCAGGGTTGGGTTGAAATGAGTATAATAGGAGAAAAACCAGATTGGTCTAGAATGAAGTTTTTGACCAGTAATTGAATATAGATGTTTACCCACAATTCACTGAGTTAAGAGTAGTAAGGTGTGGCTTTTGGAATGAATTAGATCTTTGTTACTCAAGTGTGGTTGCATCAGTACTACCTGGGAGCTTCTTAGAAATGGGAAATTTCAGACCCCACCCCCAAAACCTTTTAACAAGATCCCTGCTTATTCATAAGCAATAAATTAAGCTGGAAGCACTAGATTAGATTAGTTAAACATTTTTAACAAGATTGCTTCTTATTCATAAGCAATAAATTAAGTTTGGGAAGCACTAGATTAGAAAAATAGACTATAACGAGGAAAATAACTTCAGAAGATATTTAAGCTTACCATTATTCTACAGTGAAAAGGGCATGGGTGAAATGTTGGCGATAGGGATGAAAAAATAATCGGAAACAATTTGATAGACTGTATATGCAGATGATGCTTACCATACCAATAATAACGACCCATGTATTCTATTCTTGTTACATTATCTTTTGTGTGTTATCTTAAATATTTTAAACATTGCTAAGCAGTTTTCTGCCTGTTGCCATGCTGGATTTCTCTTAATTATATGATTTCTTAATAGATCCTAAATCAATGGCACATTACCTAGAATTTACATAGTTTCTCAAAATACGCTATGAGAAACACTAACTTTGCAGAACTCTTAATGGGTAAGAAAGATTTGAAGTCGAGTATCTTGAAAATATTGGGTTAAACAATTTTTTTGAAAGTTACAGGTATATTTGGAGGGAGGCAATTATAGAATGCCTCAGTTTTTTAAAAAAATATTCCATGTATTATGAACAACATTTTCTCAACATTTTAGGGAGCAGCACTTAGATTTAGCCGCCTTTGGCACACAATTTAAGGTGGTAGTCCCTTGTGGAACACATAGCTTGAAAACTTTTCTTGCTTCTCTCTTAGGTTTATGTGTAAACTTTTAGTTCTCAACTCTATTCCCTACAATACTTTGTTTAGTCACTTTCTTAAAACTTGGCACTTGTAGAAAAGATGAATAGTTTACTTTGTGTGAAAACTCGTGGAGACACTAAGGTTGATAAGTTGTGGGTTATTTCTGTATACTGCTGTTAATGACCGTGATAGCGGGGAAAATAGAACTAAAATGAGAACTAGAACTAAATATTTTTGCTTGGTGGAGTTTTGGGAACATCATCTTTCACTGGGTATAATGGTTTGCTTTAAATTATTGAAACAGATGAGCTTTTATGAGCCCCATAATGCTTAACCCGAATATTTTCAATGTTCATTTGTGAGTAAAGCAGAAGTTACCTGTATTCTATGGCAAGTTGAAGTTTAAGCTATCTTAAATGAAAACTATCTTTGATTCCTTATAAAAAATATTTGAACGAATCTGATTTAAATTTATTTTATTCCATCTTTGATTTGTGTGCAAGCCTTATTTGGTAAGCTTTATCACTGGGCTGTGTATAACATACAACCTGCTTATTTAATGAAACTAATAGAGCTTAAAAGGTATTTTTAGACATTAATGTTTGTCTACTACTGTATCTTTCAAAAGAAGCATTATAGGGCTTATGATTCCTCTGTTGGTGCTGGTAAGAATTGCGAAGAGGCATATTTCCATCACTTTTTTAGAACTTTCCTATTCATAGAAATTTATTTCTTTTAGGTAAATCTTATGTAGGTATATATGTATATATATGTGTGCATGTATATATATGTACACACATTCACACATGCATACCTTGAAAAGACAAATAACCTTGGTTTAAATCCTCTATCTTATTTAAATCCATGACTGAAGTTAAGTAAAACCACTTTGAAAAGTATGTAATTGGCTGGGCATGGTGGCCCATGCCTGTAGTCCCAGCACGCCTGTAGTCCCAGCACGCCTGTAGTCCCAGCACGCCTATAGTCCCAGCACTTTGGGAGGCAGAGGTGGGCGGATTGCTTGAGCCCAGGAGTTCAAGACCAGTCTGGGCAACATGGCAAGACCTCATCTCTACTAAAAATACAAAAATTAGCTGGGTGTGGTGGTGTGCATCTGTGGTCCCAGCTACTTGGGAGGTTGAGGTGGAAGGATTGATTGAGTCTGGGAGGTGGAGGCTGCAGTGAGCCAAGATCACACCACTGCACTTCAGCCCCAGTGACACTAAGACCCTGTCTCAAAAAAAAAAAAAAAAACAAAAACAAACTGTAATCATTATATAAGGTTTTTAGAACTAATTTAGAGGGATTTATATACGCATACATAAAGTTTAATAGTTAATGTTACCAGATTCCCTGGTAAGATCTTAAAATGAGCTTCCTTGTGTTCTCAACATTGCTACTAAAAACCAAGTGTGGAATATACTCTTCAGATAGCAGCAAATCTTTTGTCATTTCCTTTGCTTCTGTTGATTTTCGAAAGTTTACATCCTTAAAGTACATAAACTATTGTGTTGTAGAAGATTCCACATCATGAAGGGCATTAATTTTCTTGTGCCACTGGTGCCAGTTGATCAGACCAACCTAACATGCCTCAGTTTCATGCATATTCTCACTTGTTTTCCTTCTGAATAAAAGTTATTCTAAATCTTTCTCTTGACTTCTTTATTTAGGGTAGTGGTTCTGAACCTGTCTGTTGCTTCTACCTACTTGATAGGTGAGGGTCCTCAGTACAACATTTTTCCAGAGGCCACAACTAGATATTATATAGGAGGTTATAAAGACAAAGGCTGGATATTATGAGCAATTCCTTATTGTCTAATTGATAAGGAAACCCCTGGTTTAGGGACACTAAATGTATATGACCTATACTGAAAACTACTTTGCAAAATTAATTTAAAATTGCTTAGAAATATATAATGTAGCTCTTACAATCTACAAGGTAGATATGAATATAACTTGAATTATTTAAAATAAGAAACAGCTAAGTGATATGAATGGCACAATTTAATTATTTGGTTCAGAACTATACTCTATCAACATGTAAACATAGTTGATATTCAAATAAGTAAGTTATGTTTAATAGTGTGTCCTTTAAGAGCGAAAGGATCTCTGTGTCCTGCACATGTTTTATGACTACAAGATGAAAACAAATTGCTTGAGGTTATATTTGTATCTTAAACATGAAAAACTTGAAGCACATGCAAAGGTTGTAAATTAGACTTCTTTAAAAATGTAGTAAAACCTGTCTGTTGAAAAGTTGTGTTGCTTACTGAGAGTTCACCTGTGGAAGAAGATGACAAAAAAAAAAAAAAAAAAATTGCATCTGAATTTTCCTGTGTGGCTAAGCCAAGAAAGTACTTTTCCAGAGGGTTATTTTCTTTATTCTCCCTGAATACTAAGTATTTGAAACCAGAAGTTCCTCCCTTCTTCCACCACTACGGAAATAATATACATTTTATCCCAGTGTGCAGGGAATGCATGACAGGGAATGTTACTCTGTGCATATTTTTTGCCATCAAGACCAAAACATGATATTTCATGGTCAGGGTATAATTTAAAAGATGTATTCTTCTGAAGAGTTGATTTTAAAACAAAATGCAAATACCTTGGATATTTTTTATATTAATATGATAGAGACATTAGTTCTTATAGCTACATTCTGGTACTATAATCAGGTACACTGAAGTATTCAAGATAAGAGCACGAAAGTACTGATTTTAAGAACTTTAGAAAACATTGCTTATGGGCAATATAAACTTGAAGAATGTTTAAAGCAAACTATTTACTTCATGGTTTTAGTTTTTACCTTGTTTTTCCCATTTTGGAAGACTAAAGCATGTACGTCAGTTGTTACAAGTATCCAGTGAAGGCTTTTAGTTTTTGAAGGACTAGTAGGAATCTCCTGTTTTTTTTTTTTTTTTTTTTTTTTCTTTTTAAATGGTGCATGAAATGCCAAGTGAAAGTGACTTTTTTTTTTTTTTTAAATCTTTAACTTTTTGTTTTTACGGGTACATAGTAGGTGTATATATTTATGGGGTACATGAGATATTTTGATACAGGCATCCAATTTGTAATCATCACATCAGGGTAAATGGGGTGTCTGTCACCTGAAGCATTTATCCTTTGTGTTACAACAGTCCACATATACTCTTAGTTCTTTTTAAATGTACAATTAAATGATTGACTGTAGTCACACTGTTGTGGTATCAAATACTAATTCGTACTTTCTAACTTTTTTTTGTGCCCATTAACCATCCCCACTCCCTCACTACCCTTCCCACCTTCAGGTAACCACCGTTCTGTTGTCTTATCTCCATGAGTTTAATTGTTTCAATTAATTTTTTAGCTCCCACAAATAAGTGGGAACATAGAATTTTGTCTTTGTGTCTGGCTTATTTCACTTGACGGAATGACTGCCAGTTCTATCCATGTGGTTGCAAATGACAGGATCTCATTCTTTTTATGGCTGAATAACACTCCTTTCTGTATATGTCCCATGTTTTCTTTATCCATTCATCTATTGATGGACACTTAGGTTGCTTTGAAAACTTGGCTGTTATGGATAGTGCTGCGCTAAACAGGCGAGTACAGATAATCTCTTCAATATACTGATTTTCTTTCTTTTGTATGTATACTTAGCAATGGGATTGCTAAATTATAGGGTAGTCCTATTTTTAGTTTTTTGATGAATCTCCAAACTGTTCTCCATAGTGTTTGTACTAATTTACTTTCCCACCAACATTGTATGAGGGTTCCTTTTTCTCTACACCCTCATTTTTATTGCCTGTCTTTTGGATAAAAGCCATTTTAACTGGGGTGAGATAATGTCTCATCGTAGTTTTGATCTCCATTTCTCTAATGATCAGTGATGTTGAGCACCTTTTCATATTTGCCATTTGTGTGTCTTCTTTTGAGAAATGTCTGTTTAGATCTTTTGCCCAATTAAAATCAGATTGTTAAATATTTTTTCCGATTGAGCTCTTTATATATTCTGGTTATTAATCCCTTTGTCAGATGGCCAGTTTGCAGATATTTCCCCATTCTATGTGTTGTCTCTTCACTTTGTTGATGGTTCCTTTGCTGTGCAGAAGCTTTTTAACTTGATATGATTCCATTTGGTCCTTTTTGCTTTGGTTGCCTGTGGTTGTGAGGTATTACTCAATAAATCTTTGCCCTGTCTAATGTCCTGGAGTTTCTCCCGTGTTTTCTTGTAGTAGTTTCATAGTTTAGGGTCTTAGATTTGTCTTTTTTTTTTTTGGGACAGAGTCTTGATCTGTTGCCCAGGCTGTAGTGCAGTGGTGCTATCTTGGCTCACTGAAACCTCTGCCTCCCAGGTTCAAGCGATCCTCCCACCTCAGCCTCCTGAGTAGCTGAGATTACAGGTCCACACCACCATGCCCAGCTAATTTTTGTATGTTTAGTGGAGACAGGTTTTTTTACCATGTTGGCCAGGCTGGTCTTGAACTCCTGGCCTCAAGTGATCTGCCCTCTTCGGCCTCCCAGAGTGCTGGGATTACAGATGTGAGCCATCACACCCAGCCAGATTTAAGTCTTTAATTCATTTTGTTTGAATTTTCTTATTTTTATTTTTATTTTTTATTTTTATTATACTTTAGGTTTTAGGGTACATGTGCACAATGTGCAGGTTTGTTACATATGTATCCATGTGCCATGTTGATTTCCTGCACCCATTAACTCGTCATTTAGCATTAGGTATATCTCCTAATGCTGTCCCTCCCCCCTCCCCCAACCCCACAACAGTCCCCGGAATGTGATGTTCCCCTTCCTGTGTCCATGAGTTCTCATTGTTCAATTCCCACCTATGAGTGAGAACATGCGGTGTTTGGTTTTTTGTCCTTGCGATAGTTTACTGAGAATGATGTTTTCCAGTCTCATCCATGTCCCTACAAAGGACATGAACTCATCCTTTTTTATGGCTGTGTAGTATTCCATGGTGTATATGTGCCACATTTTCTTAATCCAGTCTATAGTTGTTGGACATTTGGGTTGGTTCCAACTCTTTGCTATTGTGAATAGTGCTGCAATAAACATACGGGTGCATGTGTCTTTATAGCAGCATGATTTATAGTCCTATATGGTGAGAGATAGGGGTCTAGTTTCGTTCTTCTGATTTGGATATCCAGTTTTCCCAGCACTATTTACTTAAGATACTGTCCTTTCCTCAATGTATGCTCTTGGCACCTTTGTCAAAAATGAGTTCACTGAAGATTTGTTTCTGGGTTCTCTATTCTGTTCCATTGGTCTATGTGTCTGTTTTTATGACAGTACTCTGCTATTTTGATTCTATAGCTCTGTAGTATAATTTGAAGTCAGGTACTGTGATTCCTCCAGTTTTATTCTTTTTGCTCAGGATAGCTATTCTGGGTTCTTTGTGGTTCCATATATATTTTAGGATTTTTTTTCTATTTCTGTGAAGAATGTAATTGCTATCTTGATAGAGATTACATTGAACCCGCAGACTGCGTTGGGTAGTATGAACGTTTAAACAATATTGATTCATCCAATCCATGAACATGGAATATTTTTCCATAGTTTGGTGTCCTCTTCAATTCCTTTCATCAGTGTTTAATTTTCATTGTAGAGATCTTTATTTGCTTAAATTAATTCCTAGGTATTTAATTTTATTAGGAGCTATTGTAAATGGGATTACTTTTTTCTTTTTTATATTGTTCACTGTTGGCATACAGAAATGCTACTGATTTTTGTGTGTTGATTTTATATCCTGCAACTTTACTGAATTTATCAGTTCTAATAGTATTTTTGTGGAGTCTTTAGATTTTTCCAAATATAAGATTGTATCATCTGCAAATAGGGAAAATTTGATTTCTTCCTTTCCAATTTGGATGCCATTTATATCTTATCTGATTGCTGTAGCGAGGACTTTCTGTACTATATTGAATAACAGTGGTGAAAGTGGACATCCTTGTCATGTTCCAGTTCTTAGAGGAAAGGCTTTCAGTTTTTCTCCATCTGGTATGATACCAGCTGTGGGTCTATTGTATATGGTTTTTATTATGTTGAGGTGCATTCCTGCTATACTCAGTTTTTAAAGTTTTTTTAATCATGAAAGGATGTTGAATTTTATCAAATACTTTTAAAGCATCAGTTGAAATAATCATATGTTTTCTTCTTCATTCTTTTGATATGATTTATCACATTGATTGATTTGTATGTGTGGAACTATCCTTGCATCTTTGGGATAAATCTCACCTGGTGATGATGAAAGAACTTTTTAATGTGTTGTCAAATGTGATTTGCTAGTATTTTGTTCAAGATTTTTACATGAATTTTCATCAGGGATATTGGCCTGTAGTTTTCTTTCTTTTTTTTCTTTTTTCTTTTTTTTTGGTCTGGTTTTGGTATCAGGGTATCAATGGCCTGGTAGAACGAGTTTGGAAGTATTCCCACCTCCTCTTATTTTTGGAATAGTTTGAATAGGATTGATACTAGTTTTTCTCTAAATATTTGGGAAAATTCAGCAATGAAGCCACCAGATACTGGGCATTTCTTTGGTGGGAGACATTTCATTACAGCTTTAATCTCATTACTTGTAATTGGTCTGTTTGGGTTTTGGATTACTTCATGGTTCAATCTTAGTAGGTTGTATGTGTCTAGGAATTTACCAATTTCTTCTGTGTTTTCCAATTTATTGGCATATAGTTGCTGATAGTAACCTCTAATGGTCCTTTGAATTTCTGGGGTATTGGTTGTAATATCTCCTTTTTCATATCTGTCTTTATTTGAGTCTTCTCTTTTTTTTTTTATGCAAGTCTGGCTAAAGGTTTGTCAATTTTATCTTTTCAAAAAACTGATTTTGTGTATCATTGATTTTTTTTATTTGTTTCAGATCCATTTATTTCTTCTCCAATCTTTATTATTTCTTCTAATTTTGGGTTCAGTTTGCCCTTGCTTTTCTAGTTCTTTAAGAATAGTTGTTAGATTGTTTATTTGAAGTTCTTCTGCTTTTCTGATGTAGGCACTTAAAGCTATAAGCTTTCCTCTTAGTACCGCTTTTTGTATGTTGTGTTTCCATTATCATTGGTTTCAGTTTTTCAATTTCCTTCTTAATTTCTTCATTGACCCACTAGTCATTCAAGAACACACTTTAATTTCCATGTGTTTGTATAATTTCCAAAATTCCTCTTGTTGATTTCTAGTTTTATTTTATGGTGGTCAGAGAAGATACTTGATATTATTTCATTTTTTAAAATGTTTTAAGACATACAGTCTATCCTTGAGAATGATCTTTGTGCTGAGGAGAAGAATGTGTATACTATAGCTGTTGGATGAAATGTTCTGTAAATATCTATTAAGTTCATTTGGTCTGTAGAGCAGATTAAATCTGATGTTTCTTTGTTGATTTTCTGTCTGGATGATCTATTCAGTGCTGAAAGAGGGGTATTGTGGTCTCCAGCTATTATTGTGTTAGGGTCTAAATATTTGCTTTGTAAATCTGGGTGCCCCAGTGTTGCATGCATAAATATTTACAATTGTTATATCCTCTTGCTAAATTGACCCCTTTGCTGTTAAATAATGACCTCCTTGTTTCTTTTTATCATTTCTGTCTTGAAAGCTATTTTGTTTGATATAAGTATAGGTACTCCTGATCTTTCTTGGTTTCTGGAATATCTTTTTCCATCCCTTTGTATTTAGTCTATGTGTGTCTTTATATGTGAAGTGTGTTTCTTTTAGGCAACAGATTGTTGGGTCTTATTTTTTATCCATTCACCCACTCTGTGTCTTTTGATTGGAGAGTGTAGTCCATTTACACTCAATATTGTTATTGATAAGTAAGGACTCGCACCTCCCATTTTATTATTTGTTTTCTGGTTGTTTTGTGGTCTTCTGTTCCTTCTTTCCTTCCTTCCTGTCTTCTTTTTAGTGAAAATTATTTTCTCTGGTGGTATGTTTTAGTTTCTTGCTTTTAATGTTTTTGTGTATCCATTGTATGTTTTTTGGTTTGAGATTACCATGAGGCTTGCAAATACTATCTTATAATTCATTACTTTAAACAGATAAAAACTTAACACTCATTGCATAAATAAGCTAGCAAATAAGCAAAGAGAAAACTAATAAAAATTCTACACTTTTTTCTGCTTGATCAATTCTGCTATTAAGAGAATGTATTCTTCAGTATGTTAGTTGCATTTTCCCACTACAGAATTTCTTTTTTTTTTTTTTTTTTTTTGAGATGGAATTTTGCTTTTTCACCCAGGCTGGAGTACAGTGTCACGATCTCAGCTCACTGTAACTTCCGCCTTTTGGTTTCAAGTGATTCTCCTGCCTTAGCTTCCAGAGTAGCTGGGATTATAGGCACCCACCACCACGCCCAGCTAATTTTTATATTTTTAGTAGAGATGGGGTTTTACCATGTTGGCCAGGCTGGTCTCGTACTCCTAACCTGGTGATCCGCCCACCTTGGCCTTCCAAAGTACTGGGATTATAGGCATGAGCCACTGTGCCCAGCCTGTTTTTCTTTTCTTTTCTTTTCTTTTTTTTTTTTTTTTTTTTTTCCAGATGGAATCTCACTTTGTCACCCAAGCTGGAGTGCAGTGGGGCGATCTCGGCTCACTGCAACCTCCGCCTCCTGGGTTCAAGCGATTCTTCTGCCTCAGCCTCCCGAGTAGCTAGTATTATAGGCATGCACCACCACGCCTGGCTAATTTTTGTATTTTTAGTAGACACAAGGTTTCACTATGTTGGCCAGGCTGGTCTCAAACTCCTGACCTCAAGCGATCTGCCTGCCTCAGCCTCCCAAAGTGCTGGGATTACAGGTGTGAGCCACCACACCTGGCCCCATTCCAGAATTTCGGCTTGATTCTTTTTAATTATTTCAATTTCCTTGTTAAATTTATCTGATCGGATTCTGAATTCCTTCTGTGTGTTATCTTGAATTTCTTTGAGTTTCCTTAAAATGGCTATTTTGAATTCTCTATCTGAAAGGTCACATATCTCTGTCCTTCCAGGCTTGGTCCCTGGTGCCTCATTTAGTTTAGTGAAGTCATGTTTTCCTGGATTCTCTTGATGCTTGTGGATGTTCATTGGTGTCTGAGCATTGAAGAATTAGGTATTCATTATAGTGTTCAGAGTCTGTGCTTGTTTTCGCCCACCTTTCTTGGAAAGGCTTTCCAGGTATTTGAAGGGACTTGGGTGTTGTGATCTAAGTGTTTGGTCACTGCAACCAAATCTGCATTAGCCTAGTAACACTGTGGTTCTTGCAAACTCATAGAGGTACCACCTTGGTGGTTTTGGGTAAGATCTGGAAGAATTCTCTGGATTACTGGGCAGAGACTCTTGTTCTCTTTCCTTACTCTCTCCCAAACAAATGGCCTTCCCCTGACTCTCTGTTTTGAGCTGCCTGGAGCTGGGAGAGGGGTAACACAAGAACACCTGTGGCTGCCACCACTGGGACTGTGCTAGGTCAGACCTGAAACCAATACAGCACTGGGTCTTGCCCCAGGCCTGGTGTAACTGCTACCTGGCTACCACCTATGTTTGCTTAAGGCCCTAGGGCTCTACAATCAACAGGTGGCAAAGCCAGCCAGGTTGTGTCCTTCCGTTCATGGTAGTGAGTGCCCCTGGGCACTGGGTGGATCCAGAGGTTCCATCTGGGAACCAGGGCATGGAGTTGGAAATCTTAAAATCCACCTGGTGCTTTATTCTTCTGTGGCTGAGCTGGCACAAAAACCACAAGACAAAGTTCTTCCCACACTTTCCTCCCCTTTTTATAGGGAGAGGAGTCTCTCTCTGTGGCCACCACCACCCCAAGCCTATAGTGAGTACTCCCTGGCTACCACTGATGTTCACTGAAGCCCTAGGGTCTCTTCAGTCAGCTTGTGGTTGGTTGCTGCCAGGCCTGGGACTTATCCTTCAGGGAAGTGAGCTCCTCTCTGGCCCAGGTCAGGTCCAGAAATGCTGTCCAAGAGCTCAGGCCTAGAATTAGGGACCACAGGAGCCCTGTTGGTGCTCCATCCCACTGTGGTTGAGCTGGTACCTAAACTACCCCTTTTACTCTTCCCTCTGTTTTTCTGAAGCAGGAGTCTCTCCTCATACCACCATAGCTGGGAGTGTGCTGGGTCAGACCTGCATGTACTACGTGTCTACCGCTGCTGATTATTCAGGGCCCAAGGGCTTTTTCGTCTTCCCTTCAAGGCAACAGTATCCTTGCTGGCCCGGCATGTGTCTAGAAATGTCATCTGGGAGCTAGCTTCTCGCATGGGGGCCTCATGACTCTGCCTGGTGCACTATCCTACTGTGGCTGAGCTGGTTTCCAAGTTGTAAGACAAAGTCCTCTACTCTTCCCTTTCTTCAAGTGGAAGGAAGGAGTCTTTTTCAGAGCTGTGAGCTATGCTCCCTGGGCTTGGAGGAGGGGTGCTGCAAACCCTCCTTTGGCTGCTCTGGTTGATGTCCCCCACTAGGTCATGTGCCCCCGAAGTCCAGGCTTTGATGCCTAGATCTCCTTTCAAGTTTATTTAGGATTCCAGAGCGGTTGAGCCTGCACTGGCAAAGCTTGCCAGAACTCAAGTTCCAACCACTGAGATGGATGAATTCGCTCTGGCTAGGGCTGGTCTAAATGCTCCCTCTGTGGGCATTGGCTGAATTCTGCCAAGTGTTGCTTTCCACTGTGACAGGGCAGCACTGAGTTTCAATGCGAAGTCCCATAATCACTGTACTCTCCCTCCCCCAAGCATACAGATTCACTGCTGCTGGAGAATAGGGGAAGGATGGTGTCAGCAATTCAAGACTGTTTTTCCTACCCTCTTCAGTGCCTCTTGCAGTGATTTTAAGTTAAAACAATACACTGTAATTGCTCACCTGATTTTTGGTTCTTATGAAGGTGCTTCTTTGTGTAGATCTTAAATTTGGCATTCCTGTGGGGAGGATGGTTGGTAGAGGCTTTTATTTGTCCATCTTACTTCTCCAGATCTCTTGAAACTGACTTCTTTAGCTAAATTAATCAAACATCAGAGAGAAAACGTTTAGAGCAACTTATTCATTTGTATTATACATTTTAGAGTTGATGCCTATGTAGACATTGGGGATTTATCGTATTAGGCCATTCTTGCATGCTATAAAGAAACACCTGAGACTGGGTGATTTGTAAGGGAAAGAGGTTTAATTGGCTAATGGTTCTGCAGGTTCTACAGCTTCTGCAGGCTCTATAGCAATGCTTAGAGGCTTCTAGGGAGGCCTCAGGAAGCTTACAATCATGGCAGAAGGTGAAGAGGGAGCAGGCACATCACATGGTGAAAGCAGGAGCAAGAGAGAGGGTGAGGGGGTGGTACCACACAATTTTAAACAACCAGATCTTGCAACAGCTCACACTTTCGGTGCAAGGACAGCACCAAGAGGATGGTGCTATGCCATTTACGAGGGATCTGTCTCCATGATCCAAACATTTCCCACCAGGCCCCACCTCCAACATTGGGAATTACATTTCAACATGAGATTTGGGCAGAGACAAATATCCAAACTATATCATTGAGCAACCAACCTGGTTTTAATATGAAATACAGTTGTTCTCAAACTTTTTAACATCAGGAGCCCCTTATACTCAAAATTATTGAGCAGCTTAGAGAGTTGTGGATCTCTATCTATTACAAATTAAAATAACTTTTAGGAATATTTGTTCATTTAAAATGAAAAACAAGCCTATCACATGCTAACATAAATAACATTTTTATAAAAGTATTTTCTTTTTTTTTTTTTTGAGACAGAGTCTTGCTCTGTCGCCCAGGCTGGAGTGCAGTGGTGTGATCTCGGCTCACTGCAAACTCTGCCTCCCGGGTTCACGCCACTCTCCTGCCTAACCTCCTGAGTAGCTGGGACTACAGGCACCCCCTACCACGCCCAGCTAATTTTTTGTATTTTTAGTAGAGACAGGGTTTCACCGTGTTAGCCAGGATGGTCTCGATCTCCCGACCTCGTGATCCGCCCGCCTCAGCCTCTCAAAGTGCTGGGATTACAGGCATGAGCCACCGCGCCTGGCCCAAAAATATTTTAATAAAGTTAGTGGGAAAAGTGGCACTGTTATAGTTTTGCAAAATCTCTTCAATATCTGGCTTAAGGAGGATAGCTGTGTTCTCCTATTGATAATGAATAAAGAGTGCTTCCCAGAATTGACAATTCAAGAAATCAGTGGTGATCTATATCAAAATGATTTTGAGGATAGTATTTCGAGGACAAGGACCATGTCTTTTGTATGCCATTTTATCCTCAGAGTCTAATACAGTTCTTGGCACATAGTAACGGCCAGATATTTGGTAGGTGACTATACTGCAGTGTGTTGAGAAGTGAACAGAAGATTTGGATTCAGAAAGTATAGAAACCTCCTTCATGGCACTTGGTTGAGAAAAGAAGAGAAATGAGGGGAATGAGGGTGCAGAATCAGCAGAGAACTTTTAAAAATAATGTTTTCATATGAGGAAAAAAATAAAAACCAATAGAGAGAAATTAAGAAAACAGGAAAGAAATGGAATAATTAGGAACCTAGGGTGGGGTAGCGTAGCAGGACATTTCAAACGTTAATGAGCATATGAGATTCCAGGTCTTGTTAAAATGCAAATTCTGATTCAGCTGGTAGGTGAGATCTGAGATTGTGCATTTCTAACAAGCACCCAGATAATCTTAAGGCTGTTGGCCCCAGGGTCACACTTATAGTGATTTTCTAGAACCCAGCTGGGGAAGTGAATCTTGGGCAGGAGAAATACACGCCTCTCGCATTGAGTTTAGAGATCCCATCTGATATAACTTTTTAAGAGAGAAAAATAATTTTCCAAATATCCAATTGATAATCTTTTCCACTAAGTGGCTTTCCCACTAAGTGGCTACGTTATGAAAATTGCTTCACTTTGAAACTTCTGGTCTTGGTAATATAGAATTTCAGTGTTCTCACAGTGCTTGATTGAGAATATGATATTGAGATTATTGCATAAAATATAGTGGCTGTACAAAAAAAAGACATTATTAGGATCTCTAAGAATTATGTAAAAGTCATTGCTTCATGGGTAGAGCTCAAACTTTGGTGTGAGACCTGGTTTTATTCTTGGCGCTTACTCTGAGTGGTCTTGGGCAAATTGATACCTTCAGCAAAAAGATTCTCATGTAGATTTTACATGAGAATTATAAATGAAATACATAAAGTCCAGCAGTCACAAATGGTATCTATTATTACCATCATCCTAAGACTGCAATAAGCTATATTGAAAGTAGTCTCAAAGATTATTTCATAAATCACCAGATTCACCTAATTTTCAAAAGAATTTAAATAAGGAGATGGAATGAATAGATTGCATTTTGTTTCCATGCACAGGGGAACTGTGAATATTTCTTCTGTGACTCGGAAATGGTTTAACTTTTAAAAATCCTAAAATGGCTGAAGTTAGCAGACATGCAATTTACCAAGGATGATTGGAATTTTGATCTTTCCTGTAATAATATTATACCCAAGCACACTGCTCATTAGGAAAACATTTTTATCTGAATCTTTTACTCTTGGGGGCAAAGAATGCTATTTTTCTTTTTGATAACTATGTTTATAGAATCTAAATCACCCTGAGCAAGTATTTCAACATCTCAAGTTATTATTACCATTCATGTTTCATTTATAGCTATTTGAATTTTGGTGAATTTCAATATGGTGCCACAGTGATAGGGCAAGTTCAAATAAGTTCAATATATGGGTATGGTCTAAAGCTATTTTAATTTTTTATTACAACTGCTATGAAGAACATTAGTATATGCCACATTTTCATGTTTTACAGTTGGTTGTCCTATGATGTTCTCTTCCAGAGAACAGAGCACGGAGCTCTGGAAATTTGGAGGCAACTGATATGTGCTCATGTCTGCATCTGTGTGGGTTGGCTGTATCTCAGGGACGGAGTCTGCAGCACAAAAGGTAATAACAGTTCCTTGAATACTTTTATATTATTACTTTGAAAGAACTAAGGCAGAGCATCTCCATTTGGCTTTTCTTCAGGAACACATGTAGGTGGAAAAGAGGTCAGTAGGAAGGCAAGAAGTAAATACTGCAACTGAGATAAAATTAAGTCAACTTTGTAGACTATCCCCAGGCATTTTCTTGTTTTTTCTCTTTTTTCTTTTAAAATTTTTGTGGGTACTTTGTAGGTGCATATATGTATGGGGTACATGAGATACTGTGATACAGGCACGGACTGCATAGTAATCACATCATGGAAAATGGGGTATTCATCCCCCTCCCAGGCATTTTCAACCTGAACTTTTGTTGTCAGTAACCACAAGACTGGAAATTTTTAACTCCTTCTTATCAATTTTGTAATCGTTGTTGATCTCTTGCACTGGTAGAATATGCCTTGGTAGGAGAAAATATTAAAACAGTATAAGACATGTTGTAGAAAATATTATAACAGCATAAGACATACAAGGTGGAAACATCAACTGAGGTACTCAAAGCCACTTTAGGTTTGTGTGTCCAGTATTATTAAGTCCTGCTGGAATTTGCTTTGAAAAGTTTTTTCTCATTCTTTTTCTAAATCTTGTAATTGTCTGTAAGTACTACCTTCATAATTAAAATGTTTCTACTCTGATAATGCCTTTAAGTACTTTAAGAACTGTAAGTCTAGAGCTCTTTCAGGGGATCAAACCAGAAATGGATGCTTAGGGCAGGTATCACATTGATTTATGACCACTCTCCTAACCTGACATTAGATATATTCAATAGATCTGGCAGTAAGTGTAGTGCATACTAATGGGGCTTGATTTTCAATAATTTCGTTATGCATAAGAAGATTTTATTGTGTTTTATTGTGTTGGCTGAATATATCAGGATACCAACTGAAAGCAGATCTTAAAGTTAATAACTCCTGCTTTTTTGGTTTAGTATTCAATAAACTTCTCTTAGGCCACTAGGGCTTAATGAACAAAATACCTCTTTGGCAAAGAATCTTGCAGGCACAAAATGTTACTATAAAATTATTTTGTTGAAGAAACTAAAATGAAAGACTAATTTGACATTGCAGTTATTTAAAAAATGATATGAAATTCTTGCAAACCACTAGAAAAGCAAAAATAATTTTAAGTGTCTCTAAAATTTAAACTTAAAATATTGTTACTATTTTATTGGGCATATAATTGTGTTTGACTCTTTTGGGGACCAGCATTTATTTATTTTGGCATCTCTACTAAATAGTATCATGCTTTGGAATCTCAGTAAAATATTTGTTGTTGCTCAATAAATATTTGTTGATTACTTTTCATTTTTTTTCTGTATTGGTTTTTTAACTTTCCTAATCATGACTTTTTACACAGATATAATTTTGAGGACTGAACAAAATTCAGGAAGGACTACTCTCATTAAGGTAATATTTTTCTGTATTTTCTAAGGCAGAATCAGAAAGGCCAAAGCATTTTTTTCTTTTTGATATGGAGTCTTGCTCTGTTGCCCAGGGTGGAGTGCAGTGGTGCCATCTAGGCTCACTGCAACCTCTGCCTCCCGGGTTCAAGTGATTCTCGTGTCTCAGCCTCCCGAGTAGCTGGGATTACAGGTGTATGCCACCATACTAGGCAAATTTTTGTACTTTTGTAGAGATAGGGTTTCTCCATATTGGCTAGGCTGGTTTGGAACTCATGACCTCAAGTGATCCGCCCACTTCAGCCTCCCAAAGTGCTGGGATTACAGGCATGAGCCACTGTGACTGACCAAGCATTAAAAAAAAAAAAAAATTAAATTGGTAATTTATTTTAGGTATCATCAAGTAAAATTTTTCTTTCAAAACAATGAAAACTTTGGCTGCTGAAATTTACCAATTTAGATTTGTTTTTAGAAATGTTATGGGGAGATAAAAATTACTGAAATCTGACTGTGGTGTAACTAGGAATGCAACTTTGGAAGGTGATGTGATGGGTAATGCTCTTTTTCCCAGCCTGTTCTACTAGGGGGAGAATACAATCAGTTTATAATGCATAATAACCAGGTGTCTTTTGGGTATTCCTAAATATTCAATCTTTTGGAGTTACACCTCCTTTACTTTTCAAATAGAATATTTTGAATGACCATCCCAGTCTTCCTCCAGTATCTTCATGGATTATCAAGAGTGTACCTATCTCCAGCCATCTCTGCTTCAAGGCTTTGCTTCTGCTGAATTCTCAATTTCTATTTCAGTCTCCTCATCTATGACAGACAGTGATCCTTCCCAGGTAGCACTTTGCCTCTGGTTGGGTGTTGGCATACCCTCCAGGTGCCATAAGGTAGAGCTATGTATCCACCTTTACTGAAGGTTTCCACACTACAGGAGAAAATTAGAATACAGCAATGCTCAGCACTACTGTAAACCTATATTTTGAATATGACTATTTACAAAATCTAAGGCAAAATCATTAGACCCTTTGCAGCTTTATCCAGCTTCCTAGCCTCTCTGCTGTATGTCAAGGTCCACCTGGTCTCATTTGTAGGAGAAAGCACCTTTCACAAATGTTTCATAGGGCCAATTTCCCCCTTACTTTAAGAATATTTTACTCACTACCTGAAGGACTTGTTTTCACTCTGGAACTTATTCGAACTTCATGTTTAGAGAAACCCCACCTGTATTAGTCTGTTTTCAAGCTGCTGATAAAGACATACCCAAGACTGGGCAATTTATAAAAGAAAGAGGTTTAATGGACTTACAATGCCACGTAGCTGGGGAGGCCTCACAATCATGGTGGAAGGTGAAAGATGTGTCTCACGTGGCATCAGACAAGAGAAGAGAGCTTGTGCAGGAAACTCCCGTTTTTAAAACCATCATATCTTGTGAAACTTACTATCACGGGAACAGCACAAGAAAGACCCACTCCCATGATTCAATTACCTCCCACCAGGTTCCTCCCATGACACATGGGAATTGTGGGAGTTACAATTCAAGATGAGATTTGGGTGGAGACACAGCCAAACCACATCAACACTCTTAGACACAAGAATCCACACAGGATTACATATTCTAGAGTCTGAGTTGCAGTAGAAGTGATGGGAACAGTGGTGAATATCTATAGCACAACAATATAAGATAGTGGTCGGCATGAGAAATGCTGCCTGAGTTGAGGTTTCTCAGCCAGTAGGAAGTAATCATGGACTTTTTTATTCTTCCTGATTTCTTTTGGTCTTGTCTGAGTACCTTTCGAATAAAACACATTCACACAAGATCTCCCAAGGTCAAACAGTTATTCTCAAGGATTGGACAGTCTAAACACATAATAAAGGACAGAGACATTTCTCTAAGGCAAATATGTCTAGCAAAGAATTTCTATTTTCCACAATAAATAGCCTTTTATATTTATGCAGTATTATTTCTGGCCTTTCTTCTCATATTCTTCTGATTATCTAGACCATGCCCAGAGACCTGTCTCCACAGAAGTCAAATAGAGACTATGACAGCACTTCTTTAAATAATAGAGGCTGATAGTCCTTTAAGTATGTAAAGGTCCAGCAGAAGATGTGTGTGTGTGTGTGTGTGTATGCGTGTGTGTGTGTGTGTGTGTGTGTGTGCATGTGCATGTGTGTGTGTAGTTTTGATTCATATTAAAGTCTTAGGCAGGGTTTCCTCTCCAGTTGATTTTCTCAGTAAGCATAAATGAAGCTGTAGATAGATGTCTTCTCCCTCTGTCCAGACAAAGCCTTAGGGTCACAGATTTGTTTTTTTGGAATTTCAGTTACATGAGTCTGGAGTAGTTTGGCCTCACTGGTCTATTTCTGTCCACAAAGACCAAAGAGATTTATAGTAGAGTCATGGATAGAACATTCCTAGTCCAAGCGCTTGGGAGAGACTTTGATGGTTTACTTTAGAGATCATCTGGTGTTGTTCATGATCCTTATGAGCATTCTGAACGGATCTTCATGTTCAGGGAAACTCCATTACCTTGTTTCATAGGGAATCTTCTGATGGAGCTGGCTCCAAGGCTTCCCTTTTCTCCTATAATTATTTTCAACTCTTGAGGAAGTACCAGACCTGTCTTGGTACACACGAAGATTTCAAGGCCATGCTGAAGCTGTGAAGACCAGCCAAGAACTTCATTTCATAGCTGTTTGTAAGGTTTCTTCACACTGTGTAGAGGTGAGGGTGAGGTTCGCTTAAGATCACTGTGCTCTTACGATGGAGGCCCAGATTAACAATAATGGTAAATCTAGGAATACAACTTGGTCTCTTATCTCCAGGCCAGTCAGTCCTGTACTCTTTAATCCTTTCCTTTAAAAAATGTTTTTGAAAATTTTATTGTGCTAAACATGAGACATACTGTATTAGTCCGTTTTCACACTGCTGATAAAGACATACCAGAGACTGGGAAGAAAAAGAGGTTTAATGGGATTTATAGTTCCACATGGCTGGGGAGGTCTCAGAATCCTGGTGGGAGGTGAAAGGCACTCCTTACATGGTGGCAGCAAGAGAAAATGAGGAATAAGCAAAAGCAGAAACCCCTGATAAACCCATCAGATCTTGTGAGACTTATTCACTATGATGAGAATAGCATGGGAAAGACCAGCCCACATGATTCAATTACCTCCCCTTAGGTCCCTCCCAGAACACATGGGAATTCTGGGAGATACAATTGAAGTTGAGATTTGGTGGGGACACAGGCAAACCATATCGTCTACCCTCTTAACATGTATGTATAAATTTTTTTGAGACAGGGTCTCACTCTGTCACCCAGGCTGGAGTGCAATGGCACAATCTCAGCTCACTGTGACATCTACCTCCCAGGTTCAAGCCATCCTCTCACCTCAGCCTTCCAAGTAGCTTGGACCAGAGTTGCACGTCACCACACCCGGCTAATTTTTGCATTTTTTTGTAGAGACCAAGTTTCGCCATGTTGCCCAGGCTGGTCTCGGACTCCCAAGCTCAAGCAATCCGCCCACCCCAGCCTCTCAAAGTGCTGGGATAACAGGCATGAGCCACCGCACTCAGCCAATATATTTTTAAGTGTACGATACATTATTGTTGACCATAGGTACTACTCTTTCCTTTTTGAAGCTAAAATATTACTGCTATCCACCTAGTAGTCATAGAATAGGGGAATGAAGGCGTTATTATAAAAATAGTAGTTTAAACTTTTATAGGAAGTATAAATTTCCTCTAATGTATGGGTTGTTTCCTCTCTGAGTCCAATTTCAGAATGTAAACAAGAATTGCTATTACAATTCTAAAGTACAGATGGTCCCCCAACTTATGATTTTTTGACTATGATGATGCAAAAGAGATAGACATTTAGCCAAAACCATACTTAAGAGTATCCATACAACCGTTGTTTCACTTTCAGTACAGTAGTCAATAAATTACATAAGATATTCAACAACTTATTATAAAATAGGCTTTGCATTAGATGATTTTACCCAACTGTAGGCTAATATACCTGTTGTGAGGATGTTTAAGGAGGCTAG
Source organism: Hylobates moloch (assembly GCF_009828535.3). NCBI lineage: Eukaryota > Metazoa > Chordata > Mammalia > Primates > Hylobatidae > Hylobates > Hylobates moloch. The sequence goes on from NW_026652279.1 coordinate 136,817,130, forward strand.
ACTAAGCTATAATGTTTGGTAGGTTAAATGCTTAACAATATTTTCAGCTTATAATGGGTTTATCAAATGTAACCCCATCATAAGTTGAGGAGCATCTGTATTAATAATATAGTGCATACTGTGCTTAAATATTTTTCCCTGCCTTTTTAGCAAAACAATTTGAACTGATAGTAAGGTTATTTCTCTTATCAAATAAAGTTAATGAGAGATCAGGTGGAAATTCTCTACCAAAACAAACACACACACACACAAATAAATGTATTTTAGGGAAAACTGGACTTGACTATTTTTATCTTTGATTATCCTTACTAAAGATATCCTTCTAGGGAAAACACAGACTTTATTTTTTTTCATTTCATGGGCTTCAGGAAGAGAAGCTTAGTAAACATACATTCTCTACTTCCTCTTTCCCAGAAGCTGCAATAGTTTATTTTAAAGCTAATTCTAGGGTAAGTCCTTTTGATCTCACTGCTATCACTTAGAGAATTATAATGTGGTTTTGCAATTCTTGCTAGAATGGAGGACCTTTAAAAAAGGTCTTGGATTTATGTTAAATGATTTTAGTTCAATGATAGGAAACCCCTCTACTTGTTAAAAAAAAAAAAAACCTCAAAAAAACCCCTTAAGATCTTTAGAGTAGGAAGAAAACAACCAACTGCTTTTCAAATTACGGGGTTGGTCCCATGTTTTGAAAGTTACCATCTCAGTTGATCTCTTAATGAGATGTCTGTGTACATGAGACAAAGGTCGATGAGAACTTGAGGGCTTCTCATCTATCCCTTCTCAGTTAACAATCCAGTAGCTTCAGAAGACAAATTTAGGACCCTTGCCTTTGTCCACTGGGTGAAGCATTCATCATCCTAAAGCTGCACTGGAAACTTCCTGGAGGTTTGTCTTCTTTTTGGAGGAGTGTTCTGATATGGGATTCACTTTGTTTTTCTCCTTTTGCTTTCTGGTGCATGTTTTCCCTCTTATGTTCATTTCTTAATCATTATCTGTAACATTTTGGCTTCTTTTTTCTCTGGCTTTGATTTCCAAGTATAGAATTGAACCTTCCTGTCTGAATACCATTATGTAAGTACTGACAACATCACATCTTTTTATTACTGACACTGAAGGATGTATTTTTTGTGGGTAGAAATGGGGTAGAGATGGGATAAGTATAATTCTTATTAAACATATTTTTAATCTACCTTCTAGGAGTCTTTCTTTGTGTTAAATAAGCTGTCATATAAGCATGAGAAATACACACATAATCCATATATTGGTTATTTCTGAACTTATAAGGGCAGATGCTTTTTTGAATCATAACCAATCAAAGTACAAAATTCAGTTCTTTTATTAGAAGAACTCCCACTATATCTGTTTCTTCTTTCAATTATTTCCAGCCAACAGGACCTCTTCTCTTATAATCTTTGCCCACACACCATTCAGCCCCATCCCTTCTTCCTTTACAACACAGAGTAGCCTTTTTTTGCCCAATTCATCCTAACTCCTCTCCACCCTACCCCACCACTTGCTGCAAGAAACTTGGGCCTAAGGTTCACTTTTAGTGTAGAAAAGCATTTTCTAACAAAGCCAGTTTCTCCATGTAGAACAGTTGTCCTCAACAGGGGCTGATTTGCCCCAAGGGGACATTTGGCAGTGTCTGGAAACGTTTTTGGTTATCACTTCTACTACAGGGAAACTGCTGGCTTCTAGTGGGTAGGGGCCAGGGATCCTGCTAAACATCCTACGATGCACAGGACAATCCCCATAACAAAGAATTATCCGACCTGGATTGTCAATTGCCTTTCTGTTGAGAGACCCTCCTGTAAGGAAATTCTTGTATCAGTGGCACTAAGCAATCATATTTTCTACTCTGCTGTTATCAATGCTTTATTAATTCTGTACATTAAGTTATAGGTTTTACATATACACACTCCAGTTAATAAACAGTTGTTGAATACTAGATATGTGTCAGGCACCAAGCTAGGCACTCTTAAATTGCTTATGGTTCAATGAGGAAAAGAGGCAATATAATACCTTGTGAAAGGGGCTATGATTGCATAAAGAAGATATGCCTCATCTCGCTCAGGAGGATCTGCTAAGCTTTTTGATTTCTGAGAAGGAAGAGGCCTGAATTGAGCCTGGAAGAATAGGTAAGAGAAAGCAAGGCAAAGGAACGGAGAGAAACACATTTCTGGAAAAGGGAGATGCACAGGTCAAGTCGTGGTTAGAGAAGCGGGAAGGAGCAGATCCTGAAGGACACCACTTAATGTGCTGGCAACTGTCAGATGGTTTTTAAAGGCCACTGGGAGTCCTTTAAAGAGGGGTTAATTGGGGCAGGAGTCGGGAGTGTGTTGGTGGTTTAAGAGTTAGATTTCAAGAAGGTCATCACTGTTTCTGAAATCTAGCTGAGCACTAATGAGAGACTTAACTAAGGTAGTAGAAATAAAATTGACAAGACTGGGAATGGGGTTGGCATGAGAGATGAAAAAGTCGTGCATGACCCTCAAATTTTAGGCATGGTACCATTTACCAAATCAGGAAAGGCAGGAAGGGATTGAAATTTGTGGGATGAAGTAGAAGTCAAATTCGGACATACTGTCATCCCTCAGGATTTGGGGGAATTTGTTCTAGGACCCCTGTTCATACCAAAACCCACAGATTCTCAAGTCCCTCATATAAAATGATATAGTATTTGCATAAAACCTACACAGTCTTCCCATATACTTTAAATCATCTTTAGATTACTTATAATACCTAATACAATGTAAATACTATGTAGTTATACTGTTTTTTTTTTAACATTTGTGTTATTTTTAATTGTTGTAATTTTTCATTGTTTCCCTTACTCCCTACCCCCAGATCCATAGTTGGTTGAATTTGCAGATGTAGAACCTGCAGATATGGAAAGCCAGTTTTATTTTTGTGTCATACAGATTTTCTCATTTATAAAAGTAATACACGTCTTTTGTAAAAACACTTGGAAAAGAGAGAGAAGTACAAAATCTCCACTTGGAAATAGCCACTGTTGGTGGCTGGGCACAGTGGCTCACGCCTGTAATCCCAACACTTTGGTAGGCTGAGGCAGGTGGATTGCTTGAGTTCAGGAGTTTGCAATCAGCCTGGGTAACATGATGAAACACCGTCTCTACAAAAAACACAAAAATTTCACCAGGCATGGTGGCATGCACCTGTAGTCCCAGGTACTCAGGAGGCTGAGGTGGGAGGATCGCTTGAGCTCGGGAGGCTGAGGTTGCAATGAGTGCCACTGCATTCTAGCCTGGGTGACAGAGTGAGACCCTGTCTCAAAAAACAAAACAAAACAAACAAAAAAGAAATAGCCACTGTTAAAAGTTCAGTGATGTTTTACCCAAATTGTTCTATGTGGCCAAAATTAAACATTTAAAAAATACAAACCCAGACTAAGGTGCTTTATACACTGCCTGTTTTCTTTTTCCTTTTTTTTTTTTTTGTATTTTTAGTAGAGACGGAGTTTCGCCATGTTGGCCCAGCTGGTTTCCAACTCCTGACCTCAAGGTGATCCACCTGCCTTGGCCTCCCAAAGTGCTGGGATTACAGGCGTGAGCCACTGTGCCTGGCCTGCCTTTTTTCACTTTGCAATATATTTTAACTCTTTCCCTGTGCCACTGCATGTCCTTTTACTTTTTATTATTATTTTTTTGAGAAGAATCTCTCTCTGTTGCCCAGGCTGGAGTGCAGTCGTGCGATCTCGGCTCACTGCAACCTCTGCTTTCCGGGTTCAAGCAATTCTTATGCCTCAGCCTGCCAAGTGGCTGGGATTACAGGCATGTGCCACCATGCCCAGCTAATTTTTCTATTTTTAGTAGAGACGGGGTTTCACCATGTTACCCAGGCTGGTCTTGAACTGCCGAGCTTGAGCAATCCACCCGCCTTGGCCTCCCAAAGTGCTGGAATTACAGGTGTGAGCCACCGCACCTGGCCTCCTTTTACATTCTTAATGACTGCACAATATCTCACTATGGAGGAACCATAATTTACTCCACCATCTCTATTGTTGGAGGTTTTGGTAGCTTTGGGATTCTCATTCTTAACATGTCATGCTTGATGCCATCACAGGTTGAGTGTTCAGAAGCTGACAGAAATGGCATTGGAGGTATAAGATATTAACTAGGGCTGGATCCCTGTGAAAGGAAGAGGGAAGAAGCAGGGGTGGGAGAGGGAGAAGGTGAACTGTGGTACAGTCCTGCAGCCTCAGCAGACCCCGGGGTCTACTGTAAAGGCCTATCAGTGTTGTCCCACTGGGTGGAAATGGCTGGGCTTTTATAATCTTAAGTCATTCACTGACCAGATGAGGGCTGTCCTGGGAGGGGAAGGACCTCACATGAGGCTGCACTCTGCAGCTGAGGCCAACTTTGAAGGAGCTGATAGCTGGGGGTATCTGTTAACCACACTCTCCAAGGCTGGGCAGCAAGTAGCAAGTCCTCCTGTGAAGCAAGTCCTCCTATGACACTCCTATGGGGCGTCTCTGTGTCTACTGCCGTTACTCATTCTGTGCATATATGTTTGCTCAAGTCCTTGGTATAAATTCCAAGAAGGGGAATTGCTGGGACAGAGTGTGGGCATTTGAAAAACTTTTTATATTTATTGCCCAGTGACCTTCCAGAAAGATTGTACCCCTTTCTCCCATCAAGAGTTCATCACTAATGCATCAATACATGACAATTGTACTGTCTTACAGTTTTAAATATTGAAAGGTATCTCAAATTCCTTTGGAAAATAAATACAAATTTTGATGTTTTATTGTTTTGAATTACATCTCAAACTCCTAAGGCAGGTGCTGTACCTTTCTCTACAGAGCTGTATAAATCTTTCCAGAAGGGTAAAACATTCTAATGACTGATATTAGGAGGCAAAGAATTATATTTGGGTCTTCTGAGTTGCAAACTTTCAACATTCAAGAGGCCAAGCAGTGACTGGTGCCTGAGCTGACTTGAAACAGGATTTGCAAAACCCTCCAACCTTTCCATGTAACTATTTGAACAAATACATGAAATCCCCATTTTTTAGGAAAAATCTGACACACTGTTAGAGAGACCAAAGGGAAATAACCTTCAACCTTCATTTATTGAGTGCCTACTCTATGCTAAGCAATGCCTTGGGGCTTTTATATCCACCATCATACTTAATTCTCACAACAATCCTTTCAAGTATTATCACATTATTCAGATGAAGAAATTGAAGCTTAGTGATTCTGGTAGCTTGCTAATATTGTAAGGCATTCAGATCCCCAAGGCTGTGCACTTCTTAACATTCTGGGCTGCCGCCCCCAAAGCTAGTTACACAGCAGTGGCTTTAAATAGTGTAATGTATGTATATATCAACTCTAATAATAATAATTCTTGTGAAGCTTGCAGAATGTCCTACTGGACTGAATAATGCATAGGATTCAGCATCTAGAATTTTAAAATTTTGTGTCACTTATAACATCTAGCACATATGAGGTATTCACTAACCACTTAAAAGTTTGGTTTTTTTTTTTTTTTTTTTTTTGAGATGGAGTCTCGCTCTGTTGCTCAGGCTGGAGCACAGTGCCGCGGTCTTGGCTCACTTCAACCTCTGCCCTCCCGGGTTCAAGTGATTCTCCTGCCTCAGCCTCCCAAGTAGCTAGAATTACAGGTGGCTGCCACCACACCCGGCTAATTTTTTTTGTATTTTTAGTAGAGACCGGGTTTCACCATGTTGGCCAGGCTGGTCTTGAACTCCTGGCTTAGTGACCCGTCCGCCTTGGCCTCCCAAAGCGCTGGGATTACAGGTGTGAGCCACTGTGCCTCGCCGCACTTAAAAGTTTTTGTATAGCCAACAAGAGAGAAATATGTTTCCATTTTCTTTCATCATTCCATTTTCTTTTGGGGTTTGGCCTGATCAGAGTGTAGCCAAGAGGGAAAGAGATGGTTCAGTCAGCGGCCTCCCTTTCAGCAGGAACAGTTGTATTCCTGAAGCTTGCTCATCAGCTTTTCTAAACGGACCCACAGACTAGAGATAGTGCCAGTAAAAAGTGGTTGAACAAAAATGAATCTAACAAACAAAAACCATCACCCCAATCCGGAAGAATATGGGTGGTGAACTGTTTACTCAGAAGAGATAGGTTCCAATCTAGCTTTTAGAGCTAACTTCCAGAGCACAGGAAGTACAGAGAGAAGAGAAATATGTTGAAGACACCACAAAGAAGCCTAAGATAAATCCAGAAGACAGCCTGGTTTTTTCAATAAGGCAATGTCATTCCAAAACAAGGGGGAGTGTGGAGGAGGAGGAGTCTCTTCTGGGTTAAAAAAAGATGTGCTAAAATGCAATGGGTGGTCATGGATTGGATCCTGGTCTGAGTAAGTCAGCTGTAAAAGACATTTTTGGGTCAGTTGGAAGAATTTGATATAAGTTGATAATTATTGTTAGTTTTAGTTAGGTGTGAAAATAGCATTATGTTTATGTAGGAACGTGTCTTTTCCTTTTTTTTTTTTTTTTTTTTTTTTTTTTTGAGATGGAGTCTTGCTCTGTCCCGAGGCTGGAGTGCAGTGGTGTGATCTTGGCTTACTGCAACCTCTGACTCCTTGGTTCAAGCGATTCTCCTGCCTCAGCCTCCCAGATAGTGCAACCACGTCCAGCTAATTTTTTTGTGTGTGTGTGTGTTTTTAGTAGAGACAGGGTTTCACGATGTTGGCTAGGATGGTCTCAAACCCCTGACCTTGTGATCCGCCCTCCTCTGCCTCCCAAAGTGGGAGAGTGTCCTTTTAAAAATAATATGTATATTGTACCATTTAGGGGTGAAATCTCCTATCTTTAAAACTCTCCACCAGGTGTGATGGCTCAGCACTTTGGGAGGCCAAGGCAGGAGGACTGCTTGAGGTCAGAGTTTGAGACCATCCTGGACAACATAGTGAGACCCCTCTCTCTACAAAAAATACAGAAATTAGCTGGGTGTGGTGTCACTTGCCTGTAGTCGCAGCTACTTGGGAGTCTGAGGCAGGAGGATCGCTTGAGCCCAGGAGTTTAAGGTCAAGGCGAGCTATGATGGCACCACTGCACTCCAGCCTGGGCAACAGAGCTGTCTTTTAAAAAACAAGAACGGCTGGGGCCGGTGGCTCACGCCTGTAATCAAAGCACTTTGGGAGGCTGAGGCGGGCGGATCACGAGGTCAGGAGATCGAGACCATCCTGGCTAACAAGGTGAAACCCCGTCTCTACTAAAAAGATACAAAAAAATTAGCCGGGCATGGTGGCGGGCGCCTGTAGTCCCAGCTACTGGAGAGGCTGAGGCCGGAGAATGGCCTGAACCCGGGAGGCGGAGCTTGCAGTGAGCCAAGATTGCGCCACTGCACTCCAGCCTGGGCGACAGAGCGAGACTCCTTCTCAAAACAAACAAACAAGAACTTCGGGAGGCCGAGGTGGGTGGATCACCTGAGGTCAGTTCGAGACCAGCCTGGCCAACATAGTGAAACCCCGTCTCTACTAAAAATATAAAAACTAGCTGGGCATGGTGGTGGGCCCCTGTAATCCCAGCTACTCGAGAGGCTAAGGCAAGAGAATTGCTTGAACCCAGGAGACGGAGGTTGCAGTGAGCCGACACGGTGCTACTGCACTCCAGCCTCGGCAACAGTGAGACTCCATCTCAAAACAAAACAAACAAAAACAAAAACAGAAAGTAAACACAATTTAAAAAATAAAACCCTCCAGCAGAAAAGGTGATAAATAAGGCAAAAGGCAAACAGTTGTTAAATACAGACGCTAGGTTTTAGGTCTTTGCTCTATATCTGACATTTTTCTTCATAAAAACAACCAGAAAAATAAGAACAAGAGTTTGCTTTCGTTTCAGCAGAGTAAGAACCGGTCTTTATCTTTCTCCAAAGATGAAGCCATCAGCCTGTGGCCAGGATAGTGCCTCAGGAGCGTGGAGTGAGGGACCAGGGAGCTCAGATGAGTAGGCTCCTTTGTGGAGACTTGATTTGAGCACTGGTGTGAAAAAGACCCGCGCAAGCCGACCCGTGTGCCTCCCGCTCACCCCCACCCCCCGCACCCCCGGCCCAGCACACCTACCCAGGGCCGCTGCGGATACCGCATAACCTGCCACCTCGCTGTCCCCGGAGTGTCCTCAAACCACGAAGGGTGGGAATTTTGATGCTCAGCGCGAGGGCGATCATCAAACGGCCTAAACTGGGCTGAGCGGGTGGGAAGTGGGTAATGCAAGGAACCCTCCCGCTTGCTCGAACCCTCAGCGGCGAGCCGGGGTGGAGGGGCAGGGACCCTCCTTCCACCGCACCCACCTGGAAGCCGGGTGGAGCGGGGCCAAACTGCGCCCGGGGGAAGCGGCCGCACGTGCCAAGGCCGCGACTCTCCTCTGCCGCCGGAGGGCCGGGCCGCCGCAGGGGGCGGGGAGCGTGGGAGGGGACGGCGCGCACCTGGCTGCTGGGCCGGATCGCGGCGGGAGAGCGGGTAGCGGGCTCGGCTGGCCGGGGCTCAGGTGAGGGCGGCGGGCCGCGCTCCCCAGCGGGGGAGGTTTCTTGGCCGGGAAAGGTACAATTGTGTGCAGCTATTCCTGGTATGTCAAGCGGGCCGGGCGGCCGCGAGCCGGGAGGGCGCCGCTCTCAGGGGCCCGGGAGAGGGCAGGGGCCAGGCGGGCGGGTGCGGGAAGGATGCGGGCGCGGGGGCGCATCCCCTCGGGGCGGAGCCGCGGGCTGTGCGGGCGGCGCGGGAACCCGAGCGGGGCCCGAGCCGCTGCCCCTGGCGGACGGTGGCATCTCCCGGGCCAGACAGTCTGACCGCAGAGGCGGCCGCGGCCGGGAGCCCGGGGAGCCACGGGAGGGGCAGACGGAAGCGGCGACTCGGCAGGCCCCGGGCGGGCGGTGGGGTGGGCCGGGGCGGGGCCACCACGGGGAGGACGGCGGCGGCGCTGCGACTTTTGAAGTCCAGACTGTCGTCGGGGCTGGTGCCGTGCGCTGCCTCTGGGCACCCACTTCGCTTCCCGCGTCCTGCCTGACTGCCCGGGTCCCCGCGGACCTTGGGTCGCTTTCAGGAGTTTAGAGAAAGCCAGGTCTTCACGTTCGTGTAGATTCGAGACCTTAACGAACTGCAGAGCGCAACAAAGGGAACGAGAGCCCCGGCGCCTTCGCAGCCGGAGCGGAAGCCAGAGTTGTCGGCGGCCCGCGTGCCCTCCCCGCTCGTGGGGCCCAGACGCGCGTGGACAATCCCGCCCCTCCACGCATCCCCTGAGTCTCTCTCTCCCTCCCTTGTCCTAGCCATGGAAGGGCTGGAGGAGGCAGAGGCCAACTGCTCCGTGGCGTTCGCCGAGGCTCAGAGATGGGTGGAGGTGAGTGCCTTTCACTGCTCTCCCTTCCGCAGGTGTTGACTACCTCGGGGCGGTCGTCGCGAGGTGACTGCAGCCCCAGTCACTCTGCACTTTAGCCTCCTTCGGCGACCCAGCCGGCCCGAAGAAGCTGGTTTGCTTGTGCACTTTTGGGGACTCTGCGGGTTCTGCCGCTCCTGCATCTTAATGTCCAGCTTAGATTAGCGCTGCCCTAACCCCCGCCCCCCGACGGTGTTACTGGCTTCTTAGGGCAGAGGTGGGCGCTCGCCCGCTGGGTGCCGGCACCTCGCGTCCTGAAGGAGCAGCGCAGTCGGTCTTGGCTCGCCCAGGGCGTCTCTGCGGGGCACAGCCCAGAGCGCGCGGTGCAGAGCTGGGCCAGGGCTCTCGGGTGCATTCCGTCGGGGTGCCTAGAAGTGGGGATGCTCATCTTATACCTGAGAAGCGAGTGTATTCAGTGTGGAGGGGGGAGCAGAAAAGAAGGGTGGGTGGGAGGGCAGGTGGAGGAGGTAACACACCGAAGGCCCACCTGGAAGGATGATTTCTCTGGGGCCGCATCCAAGCCCAGGGGGTAGGGGCCGGGGCATGTGCTTTTTCATTTTTGGCTTTGATGAGACTGAGGTGCCAGGATCACTCGCTGAAGAGTTGTTACCCTCCCAGCTGTGCCTCACAGACACAAAAAAAGATCTTCCATTCCCTTCCTTCCCCCTGAAAAAGAGCGGGTCTCTTCATTAACGCCTTGGGGTTACATTTATCTGTAGAAGGTTAACATCAGGACTTCTAGCCGTTATTCCACTGGACGCAAAAGATGACTTTTAAAAGGAGGCAAAAGTCTTCCAAGCAGATGTGAATCAGGAACAACTGCTGAAAATTGTGGCGTGCACAAGCCCTGCAGTCATTTAGGAGTTATTGATGCCACGTGCTGGTTTAGTTAACGTATTTAAAACTTCGAATTAGGCTTAAAGATTATTCCACGGAAAAAACAACATGTTTAAGAATTCCAAAGCGAACAATACTTGAAAATAATTTATTTTTCCTTAAAGAAATACATGTATGTGTGTGGAAAGAAAGAATAAATGTTACATTTCTTACGCTAAATAAAGGAATGTGAAATGTGAGTAGCATTACCCACGGGACAGTAGGGAGGTCTAAGGAATGAGCTTTTAGTGTCTTTTTAGATTGAAACTTTGAGCTGGTCTGAAGGTGACTTAGAAAGATGTGAAGGGAGGGGCATGGGAAGCTGAGAGAAGAATAAACACTGTATTTTGAATTGAAATGAGAGTGGAAAAATTCCAGCAATATAGTTAAGAGAAATAACTTCCCTCATTCATAAACTTTGAAAAGCCAAGACTTCCAACTGTAATTTTCCATTAGCAGTGTGTGTTCTGCATAATTTTAGAAAACAAACTTGCCATTTTGTGTTTGAGTGTTGGGGATTGAAGGAGGGAGAAGGGGAGACGTGGGGACATGTTTTGGTCATACATGGCTTCTGTGTGGAGTTTGCATCTGCGTGCTTTGTATTTGCTTCAGGAAACGTGAATACGAATGATTCCACTCTTCCCTTTTTTTTAGTAAGCACATTTTGGAAAACGATGAATTCCTTTTTTGTCCCTGCTTGCTCATAATTATGTAGGTTTTCTCCAAGAAATTTGTATATAATGAACCGGAGGGAAAGTGTATTGTGATAAAAGATATCATTGCGCATATTACTTGTGGTCTGTTTTCACTCTCATCGCAGTCTATGTAAAGGTGTTTATCAGCAATGATTTGGCACCTCTATAATGTATTTTGTTCATCGTTAGCAGAGAGCTGGATCTTCCTAAAGGTACTGTCATATCCTTTTAATATAGTTAATGAAATTAAAATTTTTTTTCATCCCACTCGGAACAAGGCAGTATGTTTGCCTTCATTGTGTATATATGAGTAATTTACATGTTCAGATACTTTTAGTATACTCTGGGCATTTGAAATGACCACAGTGTGCTCACTGTTAGGGCTATTTTGTTTCTCCAGTGTCCACATTTATCTCTCTTGTCAGCTTCGCCTTTGCCACCAAAGCACATATTTTAAAATATTGTACTTGCCAAAAGAAGCAGGATGAATGACTCTGTAATCACCACAACCTCTTTAAGAACCCCTAATTTGAAGATAAAAGGTTGATTCCAATGTGTATTTGTAAAGTATTCTTTCCCCTGCTTGCTGATATTCGTGCTACATTTTGCCCTATTCCTTTACACATTACTGAAATACAGGAGGGTTTTTAAATGTATACATTGTATATGTATGTACATATATACGTATGTATTATAATATATTCTATCTGTATTACATATAATCTACTTATATTCGCAACTTTGAATAACTCCAATAACCTTGTAAAGTTTTGAATGACTGGACTCCATGTCAGCATCTCCTTGCCATTTCCATTTTCTATCTGTGATTTTTAGTAGCTAATGTGTTATTCTCATAACCAAAGTTTATTTTTTAGAGTGGAGGAGAAAGAGTGAGGTAAGAGCTAGTGGTTGTTATTCTGCCAATTATGATCACTTTATGAATCTTGTTTTTATTTATTTCAAATTGTACTTATATACTTGAGTATATATAAAAACTGGTTTGTCCACTCATGCTAATTTTGCAATTCAAAGCAAATGTGGGAAAGCTACCCTTTAAGATAGCTCAACATAATGATATTGGATTATTACGTGGTTGGAAAGGCTGTTTGATACATTAATAATGTAGCAGGGCTGGTTTATGATTAAACACTAGTTTAAAACCAAGTAATGGTTTGAAGGCAAAGGCAGAGGAGAAGCTTGATTCTAGCAAGGCTATGCAATGGCTGATGAAGTGGTGGAAAATACAGCCTGGACTCTAATTTTAGGCCTCTTCTGCAGTACCTTTTAATTTTCTATGCCTAATAGTTGCCTTTGTCTCTCTGTTTTGGGTCATCCAAAAGCCATGTGGTAAACAGACAAAATACTAATGAGATTGAAACTGCGGTATGTAGCACTTTGCATTGGTTGGTCAGTTTTCTAGTCTATAAGTTAATGTTGCTATCTAGGTTGAGGTTCAAATGCAATAGTAATTTTTATGGCTGGAGCAGAACAGGCTAATTTAATTCACTACCTTTCTGCTCACCTGCCCTTCCTGTTATCTCTGGATTGGATTTTTTCAGTATTGCTGTCACCCTGTAAGGGATGCCAACCTGAGCTCATTGCCAAGTCTGGCACTAGAATATGAGTCCTTTCTCACTTCTAAATGGTCTGTTTCTCCACCTGCTCCAAGTTTTATCCTTCAGGGATGTGCTGTTCACCACGTTTTAACTTTTTTGCCTTTGGTGCTAATGGAAGTATTTTTAGTAATTATATATAATTTCAATCAACAGATATTAAGACACTATGGTAATATTTGTTAAAAATTGTAGTGTTACAAAGCAATTCTTACGCTAGCTGCTGCAGCTGAAATCATTTTAAAGGGTTGCGTGTGAAGGAATTGTACTCTTAGTCTTCCAATGATTTTAGCTGCAGCAGCTAGCATAAGAATTGCTTTGTAATACTACAATTTCTAACAAATATTTACCATAGTGATTACAGGCGTGAGCCACCGCGTCTGGCCCGGGCTCTGCTATTTAAATCCTGTAGGTCTCAGTTTTTTCCTCTTAATCTCCCCTGGTGGTTGTGCCAGTTAGATGGATGCTGATGGTAGAGCAACAAATGTTCCCTAATCCGTTGCTTGTATTTCTCCTTGCACAGAATGCAGTTTTGTCACCTCCATGTTTTTGTATGAATGGAATACTTCTTATTCCTTGTAACCTAGTGAACACCTCTTCATTATTCCATACTTGGGCTAAAATCAACCTTTATGGGAAGCCTTCCCGAAATGGCCAAACGTCCAGCCCCACCCATTCCTTTCTCTCCTGTCTTACTCACATAAATCTCTCTTTTTGCATTGTGTGGTTCTATTCGTTTTTCTGTATTAGTCTATGAGCTAACTGAGGGCAGGAATCGTATCTTATTTATTGGTTGTTTGGCATGGTGCCTGCTAAATGCTTGTTGAATAAAAGTACAAATAAAGTTATAGCTTTAACAACATTAAAAAGTAGGATTTTAAGGACCAGAACTCATTTCTTCTTCCAGTGGAAACTTGCTTCAGTGTCTTAAGCTTTATTGGTTGCAGTTGTTTGGTTGGAACCTGCTACAGGATGTGTCTTCATCTGCATGCCAGTGTGTACTTGTTTATTTACTTAGCATTTCCTCTTCTGCCTCAACCCTCTTCCTGAGTCACCTTACTCTACTGCCCTCCACTTGATGATTTCCCTCATGGGGACTTACATTTAGTCATCTCAAAAAATACCTACTATGTGCCTACTATGTGCCAGAAACTTGCCGGGTTTATAGATTCAGTCACCAAATTCTTAGCCCTTACCTGGACCTTCAAAGAGAGGCAGCCCCCATGAAAAGCAGATGTGCAGACAAACTCAGCAATGCCATCAGGTACTGAAGTTCATCCGGTGCATCATGATGGCATTGAGGAGGCAGCCTGAGTCCACCTGGTCAGTCAGGGCAAGCACACAGAGAAGGCTGCATTTGAGCCGAGGCTGCAGTGGAGTTAACCCATCTGCCCACTAGGCTGGAACATTTTGGCCTTTTTTAACTTGTCGTGTGTGAAATCTTGAAGTTGCAGACAGCGTAGTTTCCAGAAGTTGCTCAGAGTAATTTATTCTTACTCAGGTACCTTACTGAGGTAACGTTTTACCTGCAGTGAAATGCACTGATTTTAAGTATACCATTGTAGGAGTTTTGTCAGACCTATATGCCCAAGTCACCAGAACCCAATCAAGATACAGAATGCTTTTTATCACTCAAGAGAGTTCCTTCTAGAGAGCACATTAATCTCCATTTCTTTGGTAAGCATCCACTCTTTGATTTCTAGTACTATGGATTTCTCAAGGTAGGTTTGAATGGCCAAGAAATGTCTTAATGCCTATTTGTTTCTTTTTTCCTCTCACTTTTTTCTTTTACTTTTGTTTTCTGAGACAGGAACTCACTCTGTTGCCCAGGCTGGAGTGCAGTAGTGTGATCTTGGCTCACTGTAACCTTCGCCTCCTGGGTTCAAGTGATTCTCCTACCTTAGCCTCCTGAGTAGCTGGGAATACAGGTGTGCACCACAATACCTGGCTAATTTTTGTATTTCTTTTCTTTTTTTTTTTTTTTTTTTGGTACAGATAGGGTTTCACTGTATTGCCCAGGCTGGTCTCAAACTCTTGGCCTCAAGTGATCTGACAGCCTTGGCCTCCCAAAGTGCTGGGATTACAGGGCGTGAGCCACCACACCCGGCCCCATTTTTTTCTTTATGCAGTGTTTTATAATTTCTTGAACACAGCATCTTCATATGGGAAATAAGAAAGGATCCTAGAAAAGAGAGGGGTGGCAAGAGATGAGGGAGTTCGTGAAATCCTCTTGGGAAGGAACTGATTTACACAAATAGGAACGAGGGCAGGAATGCCGTTAGAATAGCCTGACTCCAGGAAGTGTAAACAGATATGTCAAAGTATTTCCTGAGGAACTGGGAGGGTTCCAGTGCAGTGTCAGTCATTCTGGATTCTTCCTATCTACTGATGCACTGAAAGCTAGAAATGGACTTCTTTCATAAAGTGAGGAAAAATACAAAGAACTTGTACCTTTAGTAAAACAGGCTGTCAGCCAGACATGGTGGCTTATGCCTGTAATCCCAGCACTTTGGGAGGTTGAGGAGGGAGGATGGCTTGAGGCCAGGAGTTTAAGACCAGCCTGGTCAACATAGCAAGACCCCATCTCTAACAAAAAAAAAAAAAAAAAAAAAGAAGGTGGCACACACTTGCAGTCTTGGCTGCTTGGGAGGCTGAGGTGGGAGGATTGCCTGAGCCTGGGCAGTCGAAGTTGTGGTGAGTCGTGCTTGTGCCACTGCACTCCAGCCTGGGTGACAGAGTAAGGCCCTGTCTCTAAAAAGTAAATAAATAAATAAATAGAGTATTCTCGAACCAGTTAGAGAAGTGGACCCACTGGGTGAAAAAGAACGAATGAATGATTTATGGTTCTTGATACACATTATCAAGATACCCTCTAAAACCTTTGTGGAAGTTTGCAGAATGAGCAGGGGTTGCGGGCACCATTTTCTCCATATTCTGGCCCAAATTAGAAATTGTTATTTGTATTTTCCCTCTAAATGAACAGATGGAAGACACATCCTATTTTTTCTCAGATTATTAGTGATATTAAACATTTATGTAACAAATGACCTATTGGGTTTCCTCCAATGAGGAAGGATGAAGCTGAGAAAAGGAGGGTTCTGTTTCCTCTTAAGCCACAAAAGGCTCAACGAAGTCACAATTGACCCTTGCGAAGAAGCCTTGAAACCTTGGTGTTTCTTAAGCCATTTGTAAAGCACAAATCCTTAAAGCTTCCACTAGGCTTAGAGAAAGAGGAATGGTTTCCTGGATTGGACTGCAGGGAGTATGCCGATTTATTCAATCGGCATTGGTTCTTATCTTTCGGTGCATTGCTCTGGCTCTCTTTCTCTCTGGATGCCAAGAGTGCTTCGGGTAGTGAGGGACTGCTGTTGAGACTAAACACTCCATTCACCCTCCCCCTTCCTGTTAAGACTGCTTCTCAACATACCAGCATTTGAGTTATAGAAACACACTAGCTTTGTGAATGCTAGTTAAGAAAAGCAAAGTGACATCAACATATTTGTCCAATCCTTTTAGTTTGGAAGAAATACACCATACAGGTGAACTCGTTCTTCTAGTTAGCATCTGCAGATTGAGTTGTTTATGTTGTTCCTGTGCCCCAGAGTTCCTGACAGAATGTTCCCAAATACTTGTTGAATGAATGAACATTTTGTGTCCAATCAAAAGGTTGGCCTATTTAATTGATGTTTCCAGATCTCCTTAAGCCTGTTAACTATCAAAAATGTGTTAGAGCCTGAGGAAATGAGAAATTATGCATACCTGTACTTAACTCTTTAGTTTCAGAAGGTATTAAATAATTATTTGTTGTATTTCTTTGAAAACATGTTTGATGTAGTCAAAGCTCTTAAAAAGGATAATAGCTGTCATATATGCACAACTTTGAAACAGAGGTTTAACACATTCAACCTGTGGCTTTGCTTAAAGAGATGGACAATAGCAAGTTCTACTCTGATGAATTACATACAGCACAATCGCATGAACAGCCTTTCCAGAGAGTATGAAATACCCCAGTAGTATGCTCAAAGACTGGTTCTCATTCCTGGGTACAGAACGCTCAGTTTGGTGCTTGAGTGCATTTTTATGTTGGTATACAGCACTAGACCTTCTGTCTGCCTTCAAGCATAATGGAGATTGTCATGTAGGAGAGGTTAGGAAATTTTTGTATGGATTCAGAGAGCAGAACTGATAATAACTGGTCACAGTGAGACTTTTGACTCAGTATTTTGAAGATCTTTCTATGAATATAGCAGTGTCCTACACTAGATGAGCTGACTTGAATAGTGAGTTACCAGCTAGTGAAGTTTTTTTTTTTCAAGAGAAGCTGAATAAATGACAAAGCAGCTAGTATTCTTGAGTTTCTACCACATGCATGACATGTGGCAAGTGCATTATACCCACATATCTTATAATGAAGGACTATTCTTACCTGAGGATGTTCCTTTCCAATGAGGGAAAAGAGGGATGAGAGGTAAAATAATTTACTCAAGGAAACACTAGAAGTAGTAAATGCTGGCTGAGGATTCGAATGCCCACAGCCTGCCCTCTTAGTCATTATACTCTGCTGCCTGGGAGTGGCACTGGCCAGGTAGTTCATCATGGTTAAGGAATTTAGAATCAGAAAAGAATGGGCTCTCTGTCCCTGTTCTACCTAAAGCTGTAAGATTAGCTATTTTTTGTACATGACAAATCCTATACAACTTCCGCTCACCAGCACAAGTTCTTTCTTGTAATGTTAGTGCCATATTAGTACATGATCATCAAATATATGTAAGTTACAGAATTGCCAATAGATATATTTTTTTTCTTTTTTAGAGACAGGGTCTTGCTCTGTTGCCCAGGCTGGAGTGCAGTGGTATGATCATAGCTCACTGCACCTGTGAGCACCTGTGCTTGAGCGATCTTCCCGCCTCAGCCTCTGGAACAGCTGGGAGACTATAGGCACACACCACCACACCCAAATAATTTAACATTTTTTTTGTAGGGACAAGGTCTTGCTTTGTTTCTTAAGCTGGCCTTGAACTCCTGGCTTCAAGTGATCCTCCCACCTTGGCCTCCCAACCTGTTAGGATTACAGGTGTGAGCCACCATGCCCAGCCAGATGGACACTGTTGAGCAATTGCCGACTTTAGGTTTATATGTTTCAGTGTATGTTAGTGATTGTTAATGTTCAATAAACCACTTAAAGTGTTAAAAAAGGAAACATGTTAATATAACATTGAGTTATACTTTGAGCTAGAATAGGAAATAGATATCTAAGTAGTTTCTTCTATAATTTATAAAAGTATCACCTTCTCTCATGTGATCTACATTTCTGTAATTCGTGCATACCAAAGATTGTACAGATGGTTATTGTATAGTGCTTCAAAATACATGTCATGTTTTTGATTAGGATACTTTTTAGTTAGTGTTTTAGACTTGTTAGTACCAAAGCTGGGACCATGATAAAATTTTTTTGCCTTCTTGACTAGATTGAAATTTGATCTAGATGTGTGAACAGGGAAAGAAATATCTGTGTTATTTTGTTATACCACCATTTCACAGCATTCAAAGGAAGGGAGGCCGTTGCCAGTCTCGTTATAAACTTTCATTCTGGCTTGACCCAGAAGTTTGAGGCCGCAGTGAGCTATGATTGTACCACTGCACTCTAGCCTGTATGACAGAGCGAGACCCTATCTCAAAAATAAATAAAAAAATTAAATAAATTACATAAATAAATAAAGGAAGTTCATTGTGGAATTAGTTTTTCTCATGAGAGTTTAATGTTTTAATGTTTTTCATTCTACATGAAGAAGGGGACAATAAGCAAACGTATTGCCTCTGGACTAGTATAAAATGCATTTGGAATTTACCCTGTGTTATGAAGAAAATATTGTCAGTCTATCAAAAGCATCAGATAGAGTTGGTGATGACTTCCTTCTCAAACCCTTCATTGCCCTCTAGGTTTTTCTTCCATTTCACTTGGTGTTTCTAATTTTTCTGTGCTCAGTCCTCCTAATTATTGTCATCAGTGAATGTTAGACCATCCAAGGACTCATCTTCCATGTCTTCTTTTCTTTGTCTACAGTATCTTTCTAGCAGATGTTATCAAGTTGATATAACTTCTCCATGCCGATTGCTTCCATATTTACATGCATGACCCTGACCTTGTCCCTAAATTTTAGTAACTACTCAAGATTTCCAACTGTAGGTCTGATAAGCATGTCATGCTCACTGGGTTCTAAGAAAAACTCTTAGTACTACCCCTTTCCCACCCCTTCCTAGTCATCTCCTCATCTCCCCAATGTTTCTGTCTTAGCAAATGGCATCATTGTTCAGCCAGTTGCTCAGGCTCCCAAATTTGAAGTCATTATTGAGTCTTGTTCTTAACATCACACCACACATCCAATCTGTGAAGAAATCCAACAGGCTCTATCTTCAAATATATCCAGAATCTGACCACTTCTTGCCACATCTACCATCACCTTTCACTTATGCCGTTGCAGTAGCCTGGACTTCTTGCTTCCAAAATAGCAGCCAGATTCCTCTTTAAAAATGTAAGTCAGAGATTATACATCCGACTCTGTGCCCTCCTCCCCTGACAATGGCTTTCCATTACATTAAGAATAAAGTCTGAATTTTTAAGGCAGTCTCTAGGGCCCCATATGATCTATTCCCTGCTTGCCTATCTCATCTCTACCCCCACTCTTTGACTTGCTTACTGTGCTCATACTGGCTTCCAGCTGTTACTCAGATGTAGAGAGAAGGATTTACCTTTTTTTTTTTTTAATTTTTGAGACGGAGTTTTGCTCTTGTTGCCCAAGGTGGAGTGCAATGGCGCGATCTCGGCCCATGGCAACCTCCACCTCCCAGGTTCAAGTGATTCTCCTGCCTCAGCCTCCCGAGTAGCTGGGATTACAGGCATGTGCCACCACACCCGGCTGATTTTTTGTATTTTTAGTAGAGACAGGGTTTTTTCATGTTGGTCAGGCTGGTCTCTAACTCTCGACCTCAGGTGATACGTGTGCCTCAGCCTCCCAAAGTGCTGGGATTACAGGTGTGAGCCACTATGCCCGGCCTGGGTTTTATCTTAAGGTCTTTGTGTTGCTGTTCCTTCTGCATGAATACATTTTCTTCATTTACTTAGGTCTTAGCTTAAGTGGTACCTCCTCTTCCTTCCCACTGCCATTATATTCCCTTGTCACTCCATACTCAGATTTCATTGCACTTATTATCACTTGCCTCTACATTATATATAGGGGTGTGTGTGTGTGTGCGTGTGTGTGTGTGTATTTGTTTTTGTTTGTTCTGCTTCTTCCACTAGAATATAAGTGCCTTATGTACAAGGACTTATTTTGTTTTCAAGTCGTGAATAGTACCAAGTATTTACTAGGCACTCAATAAATATTCCTGGAAAAAGTAAGTGGATGAATGAACAAATACCTTTTAATTCTTTATACTTGAAATCTTTTTAGCCCTGCGACATGACTAACTTCCTGGTTATGCTTCACTCAACAAGAGATGTTGGTTTTGTTGTATTAGTTGGGTTTTCCCCTGCTTTTTCAAGTTCTGTTCTAGATTGAGCAAGTTTTGAACATGTTTTTTTGAAAAAAGCAACTTTAAACCATGCCAAACTTACTTTATTTAACCAATTCTAAAGATGCCTGAAAGTAAGCAAGTATCATAAAAAAAAGTCCAAGCAAATTTGAAGATGAGCCTTTTTAGCCGAATACCCTGTGCCGGGGGATAATACATCATCATGAAACTTTGGGGTGTTATTCATGAAAAAGATTTCACAACTCGCTGATTGAGTTGTGTCCTGCAGTTTGAGCATGGTCTGTAGTCATAATTGGAGACAGAGAAGCAGAAAATAGCTTTACGCTGTTTAGAAATAAAAAAAAAAATAGAAACTTTATTGAGAACAGGAAAGTTTCTATCATCTGCTTCAACTTAAACATCAGAGGCCCATCTCATGCTTTGAAAGGGTTGCACTTTATACCGGTTTTTTAATGGAATTATTCTGAAATGGCACACAAAACTGAGGGTGGAGGCTTTCAAAAGGGTTTTGTTCAGAAGTGAAGGGAAAAGGGAAGCTGAAGCTCCTGATCTGATTTTGTCCAAACCGATTTTCTCTTAAGTTTTCTTTTTTTTTTTTAGACAGAGTCTTGCTCTGTCACCCAGGCTGGAGTATAGAGGTGCAATCATAGCTGACTACAGGCTTGAATTCCTGGGCTCAACTGATCCTCCTATCTGAGCCTCCTGAGTAGCTGGGGCTATAGGTGCACCACCACACTTTGTTAATTTTTAAAATTTTTTTGTAGAGACAGGGTCTTGCCATGTTGCCTAGGATGGTCTTGAACTCCTGGCCTTAAGCAATCCTCCCACCTTGGCGTCTGAAAGTGTTGGGATTGCAGGCGTGGGCCACTGCTCCCAGCCTAACTTGTTTTTTATGATTGTTTCTGGCTGTTACTTGAATTAAAAGGTATTATTATTTTTAAAAATCATTTTATATAATATATGTATTTTTTACAGATGAGAAAAGAGAGGTTCAGAGAAGTTAAGTTTCTTTCCCCAACACCATGCAGCTGATGCCGGCAGGCCCAGTATTTGAACTGAGATCTGTCTAATAGAAAAATCAAGCTCTCAACCCCTTCATTCATCTTCCTCTGTTTCTCATCCTCCCTTACATAGTCCTGCCTGTTGTTTGGCATGTACACATCCTGTTGTGCTATTGCCTCTTCCATATATCTGCCTCTGTCTTACTCATTTTCTTGTTTCACAATGTTAAAAAGCATAGAAAAGTGATTGGACTTAATATAGCATGTAGTGTAAATTCACACGGAAGTGTAAGTAGATACTATTAAATAACTTTCTTGTGTTGGGATGGGACAGGGCCTTAGAGAGTGTGTGTGGTGAGGAAGAGAACAATAGAGCACTTGTCAATCTATCAAAAGCATCAGAAAGAGATGGTGATAACTTCCCTCTCAAAACATTTCCTTCATTGCCCTCTGGGTTTTTCTCCTGTTTCACTTGGTGTGAAGTACCTTCTGGGTACTTTTCCTGTCAGGGAGGAAACAGCTATGGGGCAGCATAGGAATAAGTGCAGACATGTTGGACAGCAAAGCTACAGGAAGCTTGAGAATGGGAAAAGCATTTGGAAACTATTAGAGAAGGTCCTTCTTGACCTGAATCAGAAAGTTGATGCGTGGGAAGTAACATGGAAGTCTTTCAAGTTGGGTAGGGGTGGTGTGGGCATGAGCAAGGATTCGTTGAATTGTCCTATGGGCAGGACAGTGAAGCTAGTAGTCTACTTAGTGTGGAAGGTGCTGATTTGAAGGTAGTAAAAATTACAAGACCTAAGACCAAATACTGGATATCGATTTTGATTTTTTAAAAATGTCCCATCAGATGATGCTAGAATCTGTTTTACAGAATGGGTCAGTGGAGGGGAATGACCATATTGCATATTAGAGGATTAAGGATCGAACTTTGGAAAATGTCTTCTGTTAGGAGGACAGGAAGAGAAAGGGGCGGTGATGGTCAAAAAGCTAGTAGAAAACTAGGAATGTATTAGAGATCTTAAGGGAAGCACTGGTTTTATGAAAGATAAGTAGAGAGAGTAGGATTATGAATAGTGTTCCAGACTAGAAGTGATCAAGGGAAAAGAAAACGGGAGTAAGACCATTAAACTTGGCAACAGAGTAATCTATCACTTGTTGAAAGTATAGATTTGGAATGTTGGTGTGGGAGTCAAACCAAGCTTGGTAAAGTTTTAGTGTAGAGGGGCAGGTACTCCACGAAGGAAGAGGTCAGAAGAGCTATCCAAGAAATCAACATTCTCTCAAAGATGCTATTTATTTGTATTCACAAAATCATTCCCTACTGTCAGCTTACCTACCTTCTTGGATACATATTAGAGGTAGAAACCCTTAATATCTAAGGAAATTATATTCTGAGACAACCAATCTGAAAGACTCATTATGATCTGCTATATAAAATACTAAAGTTGATGTACACTGCTCTGTTTTAGAAACACTTGATCCACTGAAGATTGTTTGGGGAGGTCACTTCAATCTTCTTCTGAGATTATTTCTCCTTTCAAAGTAGGGGAAAATATCTCTCATGTCCCTAGGGTTTTAGTTCACAATACTTTAGTGAAGATATTTTGTTTTTAAAATTTTATGTTTTTTGTAGAGATGGGGTTTTACCATGTTGCCCAGGCTGGTCTCAAGTAGTCCTCCCACTTTGGCCTCCCAAAGTGCTGGGATTATAGGCATGAACCACTGGGCCTGGCCACATTTTCTTCTTTGTCTTTTTTTTTGAGATGGAGTCTCTCTCTGTCGCCAGGTTGGAGTGCAGTGGCGTGAGCTAGGCTCACTGCAACCTCCACCTCCTGGGTTCAAGCAATTCTCCTGCCTCAGCCTCCCAAGTAGCTGGGACTACAGGTGCGTGCTACCATGCCTAGCTAATTTTTGTATTTTTACTAGAGACAGGATTTCACCATGCTGGCCAGGATGGTCTTGATCTCTTGACCTCGAGATCCGCCCGCCTCGGTCTCCCAAAGTGCTGGGATTACAGGCGAGTCACCGTACCTGGCCGTTTTTTTTTTTCTTAATGATACTTCATCCTGCTCTCCCCAGAGATCCTTCTGCTCATGTTTGCACTTCTTTGCTATTCTTTCTTGTCAGAGGATTTCTAATAAAACCTAAGGCTAGTTGACTTGCCTGAAATGTTTTATATTGAAGGAAAAAAATTTCCTGTTTATTGCACGGTTGAAAACATGGTCATATGTTCTTGGACTCGATTCCCTTCCTTTTAGCTACTATCTACATGAATTTTTGGATTAGAATTGGGTTTATAGATTGCATGTATTAAGTTTCTTCTTTTCAAATAAATTGATTTTTTTGTCTCTATACAGTAATGTTTATGGCTTTGTCTCAGCTATTAATTGTTCTTTACGTACTTTTCTTTCTTTAAATTAGTTTTTGTATTTTTCCTGTATGTCTTTGGGTCATCTTACTAATTTAGCTCTTCTGCTCTATTTAGTTTGGAGGAGTCAACTTTAAGATCTTTCCAAGAAGAACATTTTCTGATGTCTTATTAAAAATGAGCCCAATGAGCTATTTTAGAAAAGAAAAGCTTTTATAGTTTCCATGAAGAAAAGAAATGCATTTTGTTTTATTCGAAGGATAAAGTTTATAAAACTGCCTGTTTTTAAGCCAATTTGCAAACATTTTTAGACTTGGAAAATGGTTGTAAGTCTTGAAAGGTATAACTTGCCAAATAGCTGATACTTTTGAAGTTTGGCCTTAGTTCTGGTGAAAGAATGTGGTTGACAGCCACAATGCAATTTACAGTAATGCTTTTTATGTAAGGAAATTAATGTACTTGGCTTAATAAATTCCAGATGAGTTTCTAGCTCCTTGATTATTACCAAGTTATTTAAAATTCATGTTTCGTTATTCAGTTTAGTGTGGTTTTTTTTTGTTTTTTGTTTTGTTTTGTTTTGTTTTTTTACTGGAGTGCAGTGGCGTGATCTCAGCTCACTGCAACTTCCGTCTCCAGGGTTCAAGTGATTCTCCTGCCTCAGCCTCCCGAGTGGCTGGGACTACAGGCACGTGCCACCATGCCCGGCTAATTTTTGTATTTTTAGTAGAGACGGGGTTTCACTTTGTTGACCAGGCTGGTCTTGAACTCCTGACCTCAAGTGATCCACCTGCCTTAGCCTCCCAAAGTGCTGAGATTACAAGTGTGAGCCATCACTCCCGGCCTCGTTATTCAGTTTAGTTACAGCAACCGTATCTGTACCTGTACTTTGTAAAACTGAAACACTTTTGGGGAAAATTGCTTTTTTGGTGGGTCATTTTGTGGTACAAGCTTATGATGTGGCCAGTGCCTCCACATTTGACCTTTTCTGGGACTAAAAGATGTCAAGCATCCTCTGCTTGTGGCTAGTCCAGGTCTTAAAGGAGATCAAGTTCAAGACCCTTATGGAAGTTCTGGTAGTGCCATAAAGGAGAACTTTCTTGAAAGCCCACCTAAATATTTCTACCTACTTCTTATTGGTTACCCTATCTGTAAGGGAGTCTAAGAAATGTTTTTAGCAGAGCATTTCACTGCCTCCAACAATATGGGTCATCTATTACTAAGGAAGAAGAGATTGATAATGTTCAGTTGTATCTCTGCCACATTTACTTTCTGACTGTTCCTTTTTCATAGCATTTTGCTTTTTTATGATTGCAATATATTGTTTTAGCTCCCTGAGGATATTATAATATTATAGTTTTTTTTTTTTCTTCCTGAATTGTCTCTGTTTCTTCCAAGTTCCTTTAATTTTCCCTTTTGGCTTTGGTCTCTTTTAAGTTGGAAACTTCTTTTAAACTTCTGGTAGATCCTTGTCCAACTGCTTTCTGGATTTTCAACCAATCTCTATATCTAGCCATGTTTCTTACTACCCTTCCCTACCCAAAGGACCTGTTGCCTCTAGATTCTGAGAATTTTCCAAGAAAACTTGCATGCTTTGCTACTTAGTGTCCCTTTGCAGGTCTTGAAGTTTAAACTTCCTTCATTCTCTGCAGTCAGGTACCAGTCCTCCATCTACTTTCCATCTTCCAGAAGTTTGTGCATGTTTTCTTCTACTGTTTTCTCTTTTCTGAGTCTCTTTGCTCTTGTGGGTTAAGTGACTTAAATTCATGCTGCCACTTTGGGAGGCAGTAAAGACAGAAATGCATAGCCAGTTCATTGTATTTAACCACAAGTTCAGTGTGTGTGTGTGTGTGTGTGTGTGTGTGTGTGTGTGTGTGTGTGTATTTATTTTTAGGTGCACATCATAGAAGAGTAGAAAACCATGGTTTGAATGAAGGTTACGATTATTGCCAATGCAGAATTTCACACAAGTAAAATACATGCTGCTTTATTAAATTTAAAAAAACCTCACTTTATTATAAAATTGAATTGAGAGGGCTTATGTAAATCATAAATCCACAGAGTGTAATGAGTCAAAACTGAAATCATGAATTGAAGGGATAGTGAATGTAGGACAAGCAGAACATGAACATAAGAGAGATAAACTAAACCACAGATGGATTCAAATTCCTGCCATATGTTCCAGTATCTGTACAAGTAGTCATCATAAACTTAGTCTTTCTAGAAGTCAACTCGGGGACAGAATCATGGCCTCATCCATGCCCTTTACAGCCCAGCTTTTCCCTACACTCTTTCATTCACCTCAGGACAGAGTATAGAAGGAAATGATAAATGCCCAGTATGTAATAGATATTCAGTAAAATTTTTTTTCCTTAAACTTCTGAAGAAAACTTGCCCCTTCAAGGAAAAAAAAGAAAGTTAACATACTTGCATATATTGAATATCTAAGTTCCAGTCACTTCAAGCAACTGTGTCCTACAAATAAGAAAATTGAAGATGAAATGGCTGAGGTAAATTGCCCAAGGAAGAGGAAGCCTGAAACCCAAATCCTAGGTTGAGTCCTGGTGTGCTTTCTGTGACATCATAATTGCTTCCAATGATGTCCATTCTGTGAATGTTTTACTAAAGGAGAATGACACTTTTGTGCCACTTCACTTGTAATTAGTTGTCTGTCTTTGCTATAAGCTTTTGAAGGGAGGTGCCAAACCATACAGCACCAAGACAGTGCCTGGAGCCTTGATGATAGCCCAGTAGAAATTTCTAAAAGGAAAAAATGTTGAATGAATTCAGTGCTTTATGCATAATACTGGTATTATAAATTATTATTTATTGAGATCTGAGACAGTGACTTGGACCTGCAGCTTCTGGAGGGAAGAAATGCTGAGTAAGAGACAGAAAGCCATCAGTACAACTGGTAGCAGTCTATAGTGGCTCAGGTATGTTGCAGTTAAAAGGAATACATTACAGGTCTATAATGACAGAGTCCAGTAAATTGTTTTCTGTTATCCTAGTGAATTTACACTTGCAATTCTGGTACCATAAGTCAACAGATACTTCACAACTTGCCATCATGAATATTAGAGATGTTTTTATATTTCTCAAATATAAACTTAGGTAAGTTTGTACCTAAAAGCTAGCAAATAAGTTAGCAAATATATAATTTCATTGTGTACTTTTCTTTGTCTTTGCAACCATAGTGGATCTCTTGATAAGGAATGTAATTAAATCACAAGATAACACTAAATCTAGGTTTTATTTCATATAAAAAAGTACCTTTCTCACTCTCATCATCACTACACTATCTTCTACCTTTTCCCCAAATAAGAAATTTGGAATGTATATTAAAATTTCTAGCAGGAAACAGCCCACAAATGACAAGAAGAGACTTTAAAGAAGGGGAGAGCTTACAAATCTGTAGGAGACTCTACAAAGAATTCAAGGCACAGAAGGTAGCAACAGTAGGAAGACATCTTCCTGAATGGCCAAAAAGGTTTGAGAAAGAAATACAGTTGCTGAAGCCAGAAAAACAAATCTGGGGCCAAGGAGGAGGACAATCAGATGGAGTTTTAGTTTATGGGATTTCTTGAGAGACAGTGAGAGAGAAAGGGGAAGAATTAGCCTGATCTCTTGTTCCTTTTTCTCGTTTTCAGCTGACACGTCCCACTGGTCAAATCCAATTGGAAGCCACTGGCCAAATAGCCAAGACGATAGAGTCTCTAGGTTGCAGCCTCGCATGGCACAGGAAGGGAGGTTATTGGATCTGGTGGAAGCCAGATAATAGATGGGGCTGTGGTGTGTGGGAGGTTAGGGATAGGGCAAACAAAACAACCAGCATAGAATACATTTTCCTCTGCATCTCTCTTTCCCTGTGGCCTATCATTAGGTCTGGACTGAGAATTTTCCTAGCAGGATTTTCTTTGTAATTTTCCTTACTTAACATTATTACATATTTAAGTCTCATTACCCAGGATCTTGGTCTACGGTTGTTTTTTCTCTTCTTCATCTTCTATCTCAAAATCTCCAATACATGCTTAGTTATACTTATTTTTCAAATATTTTCCTTCCATCCCTTTTTAGACAATACAACTTTTTCTTTTCTTTCCTTTTTTTTTTTTTTTTTTTTGACAAAGTCTTCGCTCTTGTTGCCCAGGCTAGAGTGCAGTGGCACGATCTTGGCTCACTGCAACCTCTGTCTCCCGGGTTCCTCGATTCTCCTGCCTCAGCCTCTCAAGTATGTGGGATTACAGGCACCTGTCACCACGTCCGGCTAATTTTTGTATTTTTAGTAGAGATGGGGTTTCACCATGTTAGCCAGGCTGGTCTCAAACTCCTGACCTTAGGCAATCTGCCCGCCTTGGCCTCCCAAAGTGCTGGGATTACAGGTGTGAGCCACTGCGCCTGGCCGATAATACAACTTCTGCATCCTTGCATATCTGAAAGTTACTATCACCTGAGAGGTGAGTGGTTTCTTATCTAGCTATAGAAGTTTCAGATTGTGGAGCTTGTCCCTCTGAAGTGTGTAGAGTTGTTCCTCAGTCTTCTCATTTCCAGCGTTGTAGATGAAAAGCCTGTTGTAAACTATCGCAAGCTTATCTGGAAGCTTGTTGTATATATGTATATTTTTTCAACTGATTTATTTTGCTAATTTTTTTTTATTATTATTATACTTTAGGTTTTAGGGTACATGTGCACAATGTGCATGTTTATTACATATGTATCCATGTGCCATGTTGTTCTGCTGCACCTATTAACTCGTCATTTAGCATTAGGTATATCTCCTAATGCTGTCGCTTGTTGTATATTGTAAAAATATTTTTCTCCACCACAAAATGTCAGGTTTTATCTGACTCAGTGATGTTTATTCTATTTGATTGTTATCTCATATATTTTTGCAACTTCTTTTGTTTGCATTTAGATTTTCTACAGATCTTTGCGGAGTCTTTCCATGGTTTCTATCTCTTTGTAAAAGTATTGCTCTGTAGTTGGTATTTCTTTGAGGTCTCTAATGTTGGTAGTGCTGAAGCTTCAATTTATCTGCTGAATATTTTTGTTCGTGGATTTTATATATATATATATATAAAATATAAACAAATATATATATATATATATATATTTGTTTTAAAAAGGTCTTTTAAAAAATATTTACTTGAATTTCCTGAAGTGCTTGTTGTTTCTTCAGGTTGTCACCTGTGTCTTCCAGGAGCTTGAATTCATTAGGATTTGGGAAGATTTTTCTTGTTTGTTCTTTCTTTGGCTGCTGGACCCCCTGAGGTGTGTGGTTAATCTGTCCTTGTGTTGTCATTGCAGCTCAGGTCCCATTTCTGGGCTGCCTTGTGTAATGGCAGCACAGTGGTTTCTATCCATGTGGCAGGCAGTGAATCTGCAGCAAGTCCTTGTCCCATCTTGAGACACCAGCAGGAGATGTCTCTGCTCCTAGGTTCCTTTGTTTTTCTGCCTTCAGGAAAACATCTCTATCTCCTCTCATCCTGGAAGCCATGGCAACTGTTGTGGTTATTCCCTTTGGGATCCAGGTCTATCTGTGGGTCACTTTTGTCCTGTAAACTGTGGGCAAAGCCTTACCGTGGGGCTCTTCCACTCTTCGTCTTCCAGTTTTCTCATGCTGAAGCTAAGATAGCCCTGCAGCAACTCTCTTGTCCACTCTCTGGGGGCCAAATACTTTGCCTGGAACTGTGGGTCCAGGGGAGGTGTTTGGTTTGGATTTGAGGTTGGGAGAGGAAAGAAGATTGCATTTAATATGCTACCACTTGTTATTATGCTTAAAAATGCTTTAGGCTTTCTGTAGATGCACTATTAATATTATCATATTTTTGCCCATCTACCCAGCAATTCAGATTAGTAATTCACTTTTGAAATATGTTTTTTTAAATTTAAATTCACAATTTTCCATCATTTAAAGTTGTTTCTACATTAAAAAACCTTGACTGTAACATTTTCTCTTAAGTTATGACTTGGGAATAAATGTGTGCCTATTTAGTATGCTAAAGGGTTGTCATAGTTATGGTTTCTGGGGTGCCATGTTTAGCTTGTGGTTAGTAGACTACAGAAGGTTTATAGTTAGTGCCAGTGGAGAGAGATCCTAGCCAACAAGTTTCCTGTGGATGTAGTGTGTGTGGCTCTTGGAAAGGTTACATCAATTCAGTTGGCTATGTAAAAGCTCAGCTCAGGACTGGCACACAGTCATTCTGCCTGGGGACCCCACCCTGTGAAGAGGATTAGACTTCTGGAGCCTCCTTTTCCCTTCCCTTGTTGAGTCATCAGGCCTAGGATGAGCCAGGCTTACTCTTTAATATTACACTGCTTTGTGTCCCCACAAAAAGATATGTTGAAACCCTAACCCCCAGTACCGCAGAATGTTTCTTATTTGGAAATAGAGTCCTTACAGTGGTAATCAAGTTAAACGAGGTCGTTAGGGTGGGCCAAATCCGGTGTGATTGGTATCTTTATAAAAAGGGTAGATTTGGATACAGAGGCAGACATGCACAGAGGGACGAAGGCCGTGGGAAGATGGAGAATTGGAGTGATGCTTCTACAAGCCAAGGATGCCAAAGACTGCCAGCAAACCACCAGCCTGTGGGAACAGAGAGGCAAGGATCTGTTCCCTGTAGGTTTCAAAGATAGCACGGCCATGCTGACACCTTGATTTCAGACTTCTAGACTTCAGAACTGTGAAATAATAAATTTCTGTTGTTCGAAGTCACTCAGTTGTGGTACTTTATTACAGCAGCCCTAGGAAATACCAGCAAACGCTCATCATCACTGATATCCTTTTTGGGAATTTTTGCCAATTCCATGGGTGCAAAGTATCTCATGCATATGTGTGTGTGTATACATGTGTGTTTTGGTGACACCAGCAGTCAATTTAATGAGCCAGCAAAGGAACACCTGAAGCATAGTTATGAAACTCCTGAACTGCTTTGAACAAAACGAGAACTCTCAGATAATATGATCCAGATCCCTGCCAAGTAGAAGAGAGAATGAATATGAACCCACCCAGTGAATCAGACTCTCTTTTAGTGACACAGTATTCCTCAAGGACCAACTTATGGTTTTTAAATTTGCATTTAATACTCCTGAGTTTCCCTTTCAATGAATGTCCTTCTCAAATCCTTTTGCCATTGGTTACTGGATTTCTTATTAACATGTAGAAATTTTTTGTGTATATTTTACATATAATTCCTTGTTATATTTAGATGTTCCAAATATCTTCTCTAAGGCCCTCACCTATTTATTACTTTTGTTCTATAGGATTCTTTCTTGAACAGATTCTTTGCTTTGATGTCACAGTCATGCATTCTTGTTTTACGGTTAGGAATTTTGTGGATCCTTAAAACAAAGATATTCTTCTATATATCCTTCTGATGCCTTTATAATTTTATATTCACATTTGGGTAGCCAATTAATTTGGATTTTATGTTTGTGTGAGGTATGAGATAGTGGCCAACCTTTCAACCAGCACTGTTTTGGCTTTTTTTTTCCCCCTTCAGTTTTCCTAGCACCATATATTGAATAATCTATTCCTTCCCTCCTTGCTGCTTCCTTAAAAATACAACAAGGTCCTTATACAGATTCATCTCTTTTTGAGTTCTCTCTAATTCGTTTTTCTCCTGCTGTACCAGTATCACTATTTTTTATTGGCTTTGAGGTGTGTCAGATAGGTAGGGTATCTTCAGTTTTTCAAAATTGGTTTAGCTATTTATAAATTTGTATTTTTCCATACAAGCTTTAGAATTAGTTTGATTTTTTTTCAAATAATCCAGCTAGTATTTGATTAAAATTTGTTGAAATTTTAGATCAGTTTGGGGAGAATCAACATCTTTCAATGTTTTAGCCCATCTGTGAACAGAGCATATTTCTTTATTTCCCAATTCTTCTTTAATATTCCTTTAATATATTTTAAAAAATTATGACTAAAGTTCTTATTGATCAGATTAAATCTAGGAACTTCATAGTTTTTGCTACAGCTCTGAATGGTATCTTATTCAACTATATCTTATTTTTATTTTTTTTTTTGAGATGGAATCTCGCTCTGTCGCCCACGCTGGAGTGCAGTGGCGTGATCTCAGCTCACTGCAAGCTCCACCTCCTGGCTTCACACCATTCTCCTTCCTCAGCCTCCCGAGTAACTGGGACTACAGGTGCCTGCCACCACGCCCAGCTAATTTTTTTTTTTTTTGTATTTTTAGTAGAGATGGGGTTTCACTGTGTTAGCCAGGATGGTCTCAATCTCCTGACCTCGTGATCCTCCTGCCTCGGCCTCGGAAAGTGCTGGGATTACAGATGTGAGCCACCACACCCAGCCTTCAACTATATCTTCTAATTGGTTAGTGTAGAAAAATGCTATTGAGAAGTTTTTCTATTCAGGAACTCAACTCTTATTAGTTCTTAAGAGTTGATTTTTATTCTCTCTAGATGATCAAATCATCTCTAAATAATCAGAGTTTTATCTCTTTCCTTCCACTCTTTCATTATTTTTCTCTTATTACCTTGGTCAGCATCTTCAGCATTATGTGGTATCTTTGACTTGGTTCTATCTTAATAGGAATGGGTTAAAGTTTTCTCTTTTCTACTCTATGCTATAACTTTGATATATGTCTTTAACAAATCAATTTATAGGCACTTTCTTTATTTCATGTTTTGAGAATATTCATTACAATCGAATATTGAACTATATCACATGAATTTTTGGCATTTACTAAAAGTATGTGAGTTTTCACCCCAATCCATTAATGTGGTGAAATACAGTGGCAGATGTTATAATATTAAGCTACTCTTGTGTATTAGTCTATTTTCATGCTGCTGATAAAAACATACCCGAGACTGGGAAGAAAAAGAGGTTTAATTGGACTTACAGTTCCACATGGCTGGAGAGGCCTAGAATCATGGTGGGAGGTGAAAGGCACTTCTTACGTGGATGGCAGTGGCAAGAGAAAATGAGGAAGAAGCAAAAGTGGAAACCCCTGATAAATCCATCAGATCTCATGAGACTTATTCACTATGACGAGAATAGCATGGGAAAGACCAGCCCGCATGATTCAATTGCCTCCCCCTGGGTCCCTCCCACAACACATGGGAATTCTGGGAGATAATAATTCAATTTGAGATTTGGTGGGGACACAGGCAAACCATATCGCTTTGCTTTCTTGGAATAAAAAAAGCAATTTTTGTGATTATGAATTTTAAAAATATTTTATTAGCTTCTGTTATTTGGTATTTTATCTAAGACTTTTTTATATTCTTAAGTGAATTGTCCCTACACTTTGTCTTTGGGCCTTGGTTAGATCTGGAATCAAGATTTTATTAGCCTCATTAAATGAACTGTGTTGCCTTCTCTCTTACTCTGTCATGTGTAAAAATATTTTAGTCTGGGACATATTTCAGGGCAGTACAGATCAAAACTCCATTCCTTTCTGCATTTATGTTGGCATTTCATATGATTCTAAAAGTCCATTCTAGTTAGATTCTCAAATTTTAGTTAATAGTTCATAATGTTCTTGTAAAACAACTCGGAGTATTCATTTAGAAGATGCTTATTGAACACTTCCTATGTTCTAGACGACGTAGGGGCTAGGGAAATAGCAGCAATCAAATAGAGAAAAGTCTGTGGCCTTGTGAGACTTACTTGCATTTTAGCAAGAGGGATTAAAAAAATACACCTTAGCCAACATTGTATCAGATCTTTGTTTATTGCCCCATTTTACTCTGTATTTATCTTATTGTAGTTTATCCTTTAAACAATTTTAAAAATTTCACAAAATTCCTATCCAGAGGTATATTTATCTAAGTGATCATTTCAAAGAACCAATTTTGGATTAATTTGCCTTTTTTTGATATGTTTGCAGGGAATGGCATCTCCATTGCATCATTTCTGCCTTTCTCTTTAAATCCTCCTTCTTGTTAGTTTTCACACTTGCATTTTCCAACTTCTTGATTGGTTAGCTGATGGGGTGCAGTGCTTCTTCAGTGTACAGTGTTACTATACCAGGAGAGCTCACTGCATCTTGCTTTTCTCTCTTCACAGGGTCTTTGTTATTTCTGCTTTGTTTCAGATTCTTCGCTTACCAGAGGCTTGGGGCTTCATGGTCTCAGGAGATTGTAGAGTAGGCCATCTACTGTGCTATCTATGAGTAGAAGGACCTTGGTTCCTAAATATTACTCCATGAGTTTGTCATATTTTCCGTTTTTAGAAACCCGGTCCCTTGAGTCTTTGAGGTTTTGTTTCTGAGCCTCTTCCTGAGTGGTAGAAGAGGTGCCTCATTCCTTGTCATGGGTTTCAGGTAGGGGGTAGGGTTGACTGATAACAGATAACTTTGGCAACAGAATTTGGAACGTAGGTAAGAGAGTATGGACTTGGTTAAATGATGCAAGGCCACAGACATTTTGGCAAATGTGTATTTTCACATTTAATCTTCTCTGTTCATTTTAGATTACTTATGCTAAGAAGTTTTAATAATTATCTCCAGCAGTAATTCTTCCTTCTACATATTATCTTACTACTTTCTTTGGACCTCTGTTGTATGTATTTATCTCCTTTAAAATAGTGATGTCTGCATGGCTTTGTCTCCCATCCTAATGAGAACACTGAAAGGGCTGAGACTGGGTTTTCATCTTTGTGTTTTCCATTGTAGGGTGTGTATATAGTAGGTGCCAAAGGAAAGTTGAGATGTATTAAGTGAAATATTGTCAAGCCCTACTTTTAGACAGAGAAAGTAGCTTCTTGATATTAGAAAGCCAAGGATAAAATTCACATCTATGAAAATGCTTTGTAGACTGCTTTATGTGACCATGAGCAAGTTACAGAACTTCTCTGTGCTTTAGCTTTCTTTTTGCAAAGTGGCAGTAAAACCTGCTTCAGGAGGTTCAGAGAATGAGAGGAGGCAAGTAAGAAGCTGTTTCAATTGGAGCAATGAGGGAATATGGTCAGATGTGGACACCAGAAGTAAGGAAAAGGGCCAGATTCCCGAAAAAGTAGATAAGTCACCAGGCATGAGTTCCAGCCACTGCTACCTGTTTCTAGTTCCCGTTCCTAATGTCTCAGGCTGAGCACACAGGAGGCATGGAAAATGTCCCCTGCGCCAGTACTGTGACATTTGGAGTGCACCTGCACTGGAAGCAGGTGTTCTTGCCTCCTCCTGTGCTTTATTTTTATGTTATTTGTATTTTGACAACTTTTTTGAGCTAGTTTGCATGCTGTAAAAGCTTTCCTTCTTTATTAAAGATTCTTAACCATTCTCCCACATTATCATGATTATTTAGGGTTACTTTTTTACAGTGGACTGATATTTTCTTAAATGGTGTGCTTTTCTCTTGCTAGCAATGATAAATTATAAGTGTTTTGTATGTGGAATTTATAATGAGATTCTTATTTATTTGCCATTTTTAATTTTGTTTATACAAGTCTTTTGTACTGTTAGGTAAAAAAGTGACAGTTTAACTGAGAGGCTACTCACCCTTAACTCATGACTCACCTTTAGTCATATGTTAAACTTTATAGATCAAGACTTTTATTTTCTGACAATAGAGCTTCTAATTTTGTTCATTATGTGATACTCAAAATTCTTAATGAAAGCTATGGATTCTTTTATTAAAAAATGAATATAAGCACACATTTTGCACATAATTTCAGTGGTTTCATGAATCCCATGAGTCTTGTTCAATGGAGTAAACGCCTCTGGCTAGGGCAAATGGCATGTCTTTTATACCTTGAAATAAAGTTTGTTTTTGTTTCTGAGACAGAATCTCACTCTGTCACCCAGGCTGGAGTGCAGTGGCATGATTTTGGCTGACTGCAGTTGTGACTTCCCAGAGTCAAGCGATCCTCCCACCTCAGCCTCCAGAGTAGCTGTGGCTACAGGCATGTGCCCCCACACCTGGCTGATTTTTGTGTTTTTTGCAGAGACGGGGTCTCACTCTGTTTGCCAGGCTGGTCCTGAACGCCTGAGCTGAAGCAATCTGCCTGCTTAGGCCTCCCAAAGTGTTGGGATTACAGGCGTGAGCCACTGCACCCGGCAAAATTAAGTTTTTTAATGTGCCAAAAGTTTTTCTGTGTGGTCCAACTCACGGAATTTTTAGAAGCTGATTATTTAACCAGGATTATAATTTTCAGCTACTTTTTTTGCATCCTCATTTACCTTTACATTCTTGAAGTATTAGATTGTTTTTACAATTACCCTGTGAAGGTCGGTGGGGAGATAATGATTAACTGTGAACGCAGACTGTGTGAGCAAAAATGTTAACTGGCCTGGGATTACATAACTCATGTTGGTGGTTTAGGTCTTATAAAGTGCTTTCCTGTGTGTGTTCATCTGATTCTTTCAGAAACCCTCTCTGTTAGGAATGGCAGATGAAATTGTCATTTTACATATGAGGAAACGAAAGCCCACTTAAGGGACTTATATACAGCTTTCAAATGGTGGGGTTGAGGCGAGGGCCTCTAATTTTTAATCCCAATATTACTTATGGATTGAGTGTATTTTCCCATGGGTCATTGTAGTGGCTAATTAAATGTATAATTTTTTTTTTTACTATAAATCTCTCTCTCTATATAAAACTCTATATAAAACATATATATATTCTTTTGGGTTGATTGTTTTTTAGAATTATTTTTATCAAGTCTTTTTTTCTCGAAATTCACTCCATTCTCTTCCCTGTGCGAGGATTTTTTTTCTAATGCTCCTGTGATATTTTCTCTGGGCTCTCTAGAGGTGCCTCAGATTTTTAAAAAAAATTTTATATTCTGTAAATAGGATTTTGGAATAGAGAAAGATGAATGTAAGAAGTATGTCAGTGAATTCTTTTTTCTTTCTTTCTTTTTTTTTTTTTTTTATTGAGACGGAGTCTCGCTCTGTCACCCAGGCTGGAGTGCAGTGGTGCGATCTCGGCTCACTGCAAGCTCTGCCTCCTGGGTTCATGCCATTCTCCTGCGTCAGCCTCCTGAGTAGCTGGGAGTACAGGCGCCTGCCACCACGCCTGGCTAATTTTTTGTATTTTCAGTAGAGACAGGGTTTCGCCGTGTTAGCCAGGATGGTCTCGATCTCCTGACCTTGTGATCCACCCACCTCGGCCTCCTAGAGTGCTGGGATTACAGGCGTGAGCCACCGCACATGGCCATCAGTGAATTCTTAAGTATTGTTTTTAAATCTAAAATGCTTCCTTTTAATCAAGTTCATTAAGAGAATATGGCCACTTCTAAAGTTGGGCTTCTTTTTTTTTAATTTTTAATTTTTTGGGTATATAATAGGTATGTATATATTTATGGGTAACACAAGATTTTTATACAGACATGTAATGTGTAATAATCACATCAGGGTAAATGAGGTATCCATCACTTCAAGCATTTATCCTTTGTGTTACAAACAATCCAATTATACTCTTTCAGTTATTTTAAAATGTACAGTTAAATTATTTTTGACCACAATCACCCTGTTGTCCTAGCAAATACTAGGACTTATTCCTTCTTTTGATTTTTTTGTAACCATTAACCCTCCCCACCTCCCTGTCACCACTCCACTACTCTTCCCAGCCTCTGGTAACCATCCTTCTAATCTCTATCTCAATGAGTTCAATTGTTTTAATTTTTAGCTCCCACAAATATTTATAAAAAATATTAATTTATAAAAATAAACGTTTAGCTTCATGAGAACATGCAGTATTTGTCTTTCTGTGCCTGGCTTATTTCACTTAACATAATGATCTCCAGTTCCGTCCATGTTGTTGCGAATGACAGTGTCTTGTTCTTTTTTATGGCTGAATAGTACTCCATTGTGTGTAAGTACCAATTTTTTTTATCCATTCATCTGCTGATGGACACTTAGGTTGCTTCCAAATCTTGGCTATTGTGAATAGTGCTGTGCTAAATATGTGAGTGCAGATCTCTCTTCAATATCCTGATTTGCTTTCTTTTGTGTATATACCTAAGAGTGGGATTACTGGATCTTAAGGTAGCTCTGTTTTTAGTTTTTTGAGGAACTGCCAAACTGTTCTCCATATTGGTTGTACTGATTTACATTTCCACCAACAGGGTATGAGGGTTTCCTTTTCTTTACATCCTGGCCAGCATTTGTTATTGCCCGTGTTTTGGATAAAAGCCATTTTAACTGGTGTGAGATGATCTCTCCTTGTAGTTTTGTCTTGCAAGTTTGGCTTCTTACTTACTAGAATTACAAAGAAAAGTTTTCAAGTTCTTCAGTTGCACCTTAATATACTTGAACTTCTAGAGATGTTATGTAGATTTTGTATTTATTGATTTCATAATCCCCATCCTTTGTACATTCTGCATAGTATGAAATTAGTATGATGTAATGTTTCTGTAGCCAACTTGGTATGCCTCATTTATATAATTATTCTTAAGGGGCCTTAAAGGTGGTAAAAATGTGCTTTCTATTACCTAGTTAAAATTAGAATAACAATATTGAGGGTCAGGTGCGTGTATATGTATATAGAATAGAATGTTTTTAGTATTGTTTATTTTTGAGAGAATTATACTAACTGTTTTACAGTTAGTTTTAAATTTGTTCTCTTGATGTTACCCTTGGGTAGAATATCCTATTAGATTTTGTTAGTAATTTTCTTTTTTTTTTTTTTTTTGAGACGGAGTCTCTTAAATCTTTCAGAAAAATTTTGAAGTTTGTGGTGTAAATTTAGAACTAATTGAAGTTCAGAACAAATCTGCTCTGATAGTTTATGCTTTCCTCTTCTTTTTTAAAAAAAAGGGTTATTTTCTTTCTATAGTATACTTATGTTTTAAATATATTATGGATGTATTGAAGTCCAGTAGTAATTTAGATATTTTTAAAAATGTTTATATGGGAAAAGAATAGATTTACTTTTGTATTCTTGTAAATTATTGGAGTTTTAATCTGAATGGATTAATTGACTTTATCATATTCTAATTCAGAGGAAATTTGTATCTCCCTGGTCTACATTTTTTTTTTTTTTTTGCGTCAAAGTCTCACTCTTGTCTCCCAGGCTGGAGTGCAATGGTGTGATCTCAGCTCACTGCAACCTCTGCCTCCTGGGTTCAAGCAACTCTCCTGCCTCAGCCTCCCAAGTAGCTGGGATTACAGGCATCTGCCACCATGCCCAGCTAATTTTTGTATTTTAGTAGAGATGGGGTTTCACCATGTTGGCCAGGCCGGTCTCAAACTCCTGACCTCAGGTGATCTGGCCGCCTTGGCCTCCCAAAGTGCTGGGATTACAAGCGTGAGTCACCACGCCTGGCCTCCCTGCTCTACATTTTATATGTTCTATGGATGTTGAGTGTTGGAGGCCAGAAACCAGAAGTGAATAAATATTACAAGTGTTGCTAGTTACTCAACTAAGTGTATTTTCTATTTAAGATCCTATTTTCTCGGTTATGAAAAGAAATGTTAGAAGATATTCAGAAGAAAAATGATAAACATAAAGTATTAGGATATTCCCCTGAGTAACATCTGTCATAGAATATTCTAACGTTTTTCTGACTTCAGTTGGAGTCAGAGGAAACTTAAAACTTTTTTTTAACCTTATGTTTTTGGTTTTGTTATTTGTGTTGATATAGACCATGCATGTAACACCAAAATACTTTTTAAAAGTTAGCAATAAATTGGTTTAACCCATTTATGCCTAGTGTTCCATTATTGGAACGTTAAGCTGGTGGGAGTTATTTACAGCCTACTGTTCAACTCATCGCCAAGGTATGATTTTTCACAAAAGTATTTTGCAACCTCTGGCATAAGTGGATTAATTTGGAAGTTGTATGTTACTTTGACTATTCTGTAACTACTCTTTTTCTTGAAAGTGAAGTTCCCCAGTGTCCTAAGTGTTTGTGTCAGGATCTAGAAATAGTAGAAATCTTCCTAACATGTTCTCATTTCTGCTCTGTTCTGGAATGAGATATTTAGTATACTTGGTGACCTATGATGGCGTAGTGAGGGTTTTTGGTGCTGCACTGGGAACTTACTGTGTTCCTGAGGCCATTCCAGGCTTCCCCTGAAATGATTCTCCCCTTGTCATATTTGTTCACTGTCCTAGACTGTATTATCAGCAAATGCCTATAGATAATTCCACATAAACAAAAGCTCTTGGGGGCCTTCAACAATTTTTAAAAATATAAAAAGACCCTGAGATTCAAAAGTTTGAGAATTCTCTTGTAAAAGGTTTGGATTTTACCTTGAATGCAGTAGGAAGTCATTGAGTGACTTTTGCAAGAGCATGAGCTAATCAGTCTTCTTAGAGAGCCCAGGTCATCCTCTGAAATGTGAGTTGCCCAGAGGGCAGCCAAACAACTATTGCTGGAATTCAGGAGAGAAATGAGGGCTCAAGTTGCTACTTGTTGGGAGAGATGTGGTGGCTCAAATAGATCTAAAGGAGATAGAATCAGTAGTCCTGGGAGGGTTTGAGTGTGAGAAAAAAAGTCTAGCTTACTCTTAGGGTTTTGATGTCTGAGGCTTGTAGCCAGTGATACTATAAACGGAGTGGACGTTTTCTTTTCTTTGAGCAGTGGTTATGTGCCACTGTTTTCCAATGCCATTGTCTCTAATGAGAAGTAACTTGTAATTCAAATCAACGTATTCTGGTATGTAATGTGTCATTTTTCTTTCATTGCTTTTCAGGATTTTCTGGTTATATTTAGTTTTCAGTGGTTTGACTGATTTGCCACATACCATTTTCTTTGCATTTATTCTGCTTGGTATTTGCTGGTCTTCTTGAATCTCTGAATGTGTTTTCCTCAGTTGTGGAGAAAATTTTGGCTATGATTTTATCAAATATTATTTTCTGTCCTACTCTTTTCTTTTTCTGGGTCACCAATTATTATCCAGTAATGTTAGCTATTTTAATGTTTTCCCACAGGTCCCTAAGGTTCACTTTTGTCAACCTCTTATCTTTCTGTTCATTAGATTGAATAATTTCTATTGATCTGTCTTCAGGGTCAATGACTCTTGCTTCTGGTCATCTCTTCAGCTATTAGTCTTATCTGGTGAAATTTTTCATTTTAGCCAGTTTATTTTTCAGTTCTTGGGTTTGGTTCTTATTTTTTGTTCATTTTTTATGGTTCATATTTCTCTGCTGAGATTTTCTTTCATTATTATCATGAGCATATTTTCCTTTCCGTACCTAGATATTGGAATGATAGCTGCTTTGAAATGCTTGCTTGCTAATTAGGATAGCTGGAACATCTTGGAGTCTCTCTTGATTGTCTTTTCTCCTGGAAAGTGGCCACTTTCTCCTGGTTCTTTTATGTCAAGCAATTTGGATTGTATCCTGGACATTATAAATGATAAGTTGTGGAAACTCACAATTGTTACGTTTTGCCAAAAAGTGTTTTTTGTTTGTTTTGTTAAAACAGGCATTTAGGCTGGGTGCAGTGGTTCACACCTGTAATCCCATCATGTTGGGAGGCAAGGTGGGCAGATCACTTGAGGCCAGGAGTTTGAGACCAGCCTGGCCAACATGGTGAAACCCTGTCTCTACTAAAAATACAAAAATGAGCTGGGCGTGGTGGTGCACGCCTGTAATCCTAGCTACTTGGGAGGCTGAGGCACAAGAATTGCTTGAACACTGGAGGTGGAGGCTGCAGTGAGCCAAGACTGCGCCGCTACACCCCAGCCTGGGTGATAGAGCGAGACTCTGTCTCAAAAAAGAACCAAAAAAACAAAAAACAAAATCAGGCAGTTAATTAACCTGGACTCAAACTGCAAATTCTGTTTTCCTTGTAGTGGTGGCAGTTTAAATCTCAGGTCAGGTCTTTTTGCCTTCACTAGGACGCTTGGAGTAAGCCTGCACCTGTGTTCAGGGGCCATCTAGAAATTTGGGAGTTTTTATACTTTCTGTCTCTAGTTCTGTCTTGCCTGAATTTTCTGCCTTACTTTCCAGTGACTGTGGTTGTCCTGAACTCTGTCCTCTACTTCTGAAGGCAGATGAGACTGTGAGTTTTCCATGAGAATTTTAGCCACTTAACATGTATAGACCAGGGCCTGTCTTCAGGCAATACATACTAGATGCTCATTTAGTGCAGTTCCTTCTTCCACATGTCAACTTACCTCCAGTAAACACCTGCTTTCAGCTGCTCTCCAGTACCATCAGAATTTTTTTTTTTTTTATACATTAGTCCTAAATTTGTAGTTTTTATCTGCGGAAGTGTTGCTCTAATGGGAGCTACTTCACCATCCCGGAAGTAGAATTGTGATACTGACTTGACATTATGAACTGAGAAAGAGAGATAATAGAAAAACAAGCTGGCTATGTTGGGGACAGGGAGCTAAGGGGGATGAATTTGATTTCAGTCATGTTGAGTGTTTTGTCAGCTAAGGTGGGGATACCACCAAGTGGTAGGTTTTGAAGTAAGAATCGTAGAGGTGAGGTTTGTGCTGGCTTTAGAGGTTGCAAACTGCTAAGCGTGCAGATGATGCCTGAGATCATGAGAGCAGATGAGCAGGGAGGAACATTTTGACTGAGAGGATTGGCCTGAATTTATAACCCTGAGGAACAGTCATGTCTAAGAGGCCAGCACAGCAAGGGGAACCCAGGAAAAAGATTCCAAAGTAAGTGCAGTAACCAGTAAGAAAAAATTGTTACCAAAACCAGAATAAGTGGTCAGCAGTTCTGACGCTGGAATCTATTGACCTGATTTTTCCAGGATTATGTTTCAGAGCATTTCTGAACACTCTGCATTGTGAGTGTGTGTGTAAGAGAGATTTCTGGGGAGAAGTCTCATAGCCTTCATCATATTTCCAGAAAACGTTGTGACCTACTAATAGTTAAATGTTGAAATAGATAGTATCAAATTAAGAGTTCAGAAAAGTGACCCCCACCAAATCTCTATGTTATCTGCAAATTAGGATTCCCTAGTGGCCTAGAGCAATTTCAGAGTGAAGGTGGAAGACAAGTTGGAGTTCACTGAGAAGTAAATCGGAGATGCGAAGGTAGGAGACTATAGAATTCTCTTTCAGGAAGTCTGGGTGATAAGGCGAGGAGAGATTGCATGATAGAAGGGAATAAAATGAAGTGAATAGCATAGCAATGCTCGCCTGGCCTCATCTGTTGCAGGCCACTTGCTATACTATCCCCTTTGTGCTTATGTACTGAGTTGTTTCAGTTGGTGAAAGCTGCTCTGTTGTAAATTCTAGAGGCTCTGTGGGCTGGCAGGCATGCATTCGTAGCTTTTGATTGCAAGAGGTTATGAGCTCTATGAGAATAGGGACTTATTTTTCCCTTTATTTTTGGTGTTATTTCCCTATAGCGGCTTTTATTGTTACTCTGCACATTGTAAAGACTTAATGTGGCTTCAGGATATGGGATAGGTTTCAGGATATGGGATAGGGACATGATCTGGTGGAAACTGTGGTCCCAGTGCCAAGGGTGTAGAGAACATCTCTGGTCCAAGGTTTCCCTTACAGGTATGCCTGCTTATTCTGAGGTCCCTGGAGGGTTTGCAAGTTGCTATAACCTTCCTAACACTTGCCTTTTATGGGTCCTTATAACAGAGAAAAGCCCTAAACTTTGTGCAGGACTAGTAGGGAACTATGAAATACACACACCTCTCTCCTCCTCCCTGCCTTTTGGCCTCTTTGCTTAATAGGAGAGAAATTCGATTGTTGGGAAGATGCTAGGGTGAATTAGTATGGGAATCGGAAAAGTATGCTGAAGTAGGGGAAGTTCAGATTTTATAGTTCCTGAACACATCCTCATGTCCTTAAAGTTGCAGAACATCTATTGTGGCTCATTCCTATTGTTTCTTTTATTTTCTGCCACTGAGAAGTAGAGTACAGGCATGTGTCACTAAATGATGGGGATACCCTTCTGAGAAATGTGTCATATAGGCTATTTTGTCATTGTGTAACATCATAGAGTGGACTTACACAAACCTAGATAGTGTAGCCTACCAAACACGTAGGCTGTATAGTGTAGCTTATTGCTGCTAGGCGACAAACCTGTGCTGCATGTTATTGTGTTGAATACTGTAGATAATTGTAACACCGTGGTATTTGTGTATTTAAACATATCTAAACATAGAAAAGGTACAGTAGAAATATGGTATAAAAGATAAGAAATGCTACATTCATATAGGGCACTCACCATGAATGGAGCTTGCAGGACCGGAAGTTGCTCTGGGTGAATCAGTAAGTCAGTGGTGACTAAATGTAAAGGCCTAGGACGTTACTGTACACTGCTGCAGAGTTTATAAACACTGTATACTTACACTATGCTAGATTTATAAAAAATGATTTTTGTTTTTTCAATAAACTTAGCTCACTGTGACTTTTTTACTTTAATTAAATAACCAATTTTTTAAACTTTTTGACTCTCGTAATGACACTTAAAAACACATTGTGCAGCTGTACAAAAATATTTTCTTTCTCAGTATTCTTATTCTATAACTTCTTTTTCAATGTTTAAAACTTTTTTTTTTTTTTACTTTTTAAACTTTTTTGTTAAAAACCAAGACACAAACACCAGGATTAG
The DNA here is from genome assembly GCF_009828535.3 of Hylobates moloch. Taxonomy (NCBI): domain Eukaryota; kingdom Metazoa; phylum Chordata; class Mammalia; order Primates; family Hylobatidae; genus Hylobates; species Hylobates moloch. Next base: position 136,861,039 of record NW_026652279.1, read on the forward strand.
CCTAGGTCTACACAGGGTCAGGATCATCAATATCACCGTCTTCTACCTCCATGTCTTGTCCCTCTGGAAGGCCCTCGGGACAGTAGCACACATGAAGCTGTCGTCTCCTATGACACCAATGCCTTCTTCTGGAATACCTCCTGAGGGATTGGCTTGATGATGTTTTATAGTTAACCTTTTTTTTTTTAATAAGTATACACTAAAACTATGATAAACAGTGTAGTAACATAACTGTTATCATTATCAAATATTGTGTCCTGTACATAACTGTTCATGCTATACATTTATACTACTGGCAGCATAGTAGGTTCATTTACACCAGAATCACCACAAACACATAATGCATTGCACTATGATATTGTGATTGCTGCGATATCACTAGACGGAAGATGGGAAATTTTCAGCTCCCTTGTAGTCTCATGAGTCCACCATCATATTTGCAGTCGGTGGTTTTGACCAGAACATCTTTATCCGGCGTGTGATTACTTTTCTGTCTCCCAGTGTCCCCTTCTCTCCCAAGCCAGTTAACAAACCTTCCTGTTCCTTCTAGCCCTCATGAAGCTGCCATTTGTCACTGTGCTACTCATATCAGGTAATGGTAAAAATCCTCGATTAAAGATGAAATGAGAGCTAATTCTCCAACAACATTTATGTCATACAATAGAAATTTGTTTAAAAAAATGAATCTATAGTTGGTTGAATTTATATTAAAGACATTTTGGATCCTGCCCTTCTCAGGTGCTTTGCCAAGGAGTAAAATATCTCAGGTCACCTCTGGAGCTCAAGTTCCATAGCCAGCCTGTTGCCTGTCTCCCCTTCTATAAAGGCTCTGCATCATCCCGAGTTGTCACTCCTTGCTGAGAAAGTACAGGTCAACCGTGCATAGTAAATAAAAAAAATCTTCAGAGGGCTTCTGAAGTTTTGAATGCTTTGGATATTCTTCATATTTCATACATTGCTTAATTTTTAAAAATACAAATGGAAACAATACAGTCGACCCTCAGCATGCCTGGAGGATTGGCATCAGGACTCCTGCAGATATCACATCCCTGGATGTTCAAGTTCCTTATATAAGATTGTTAAACCTGCAGATACAGATTGCTGGCTGTATGCACACTCTTGTGTCCCTTGGTTTTGTTACTTGACAGTATAGCTTGGCTGCCCTTATATATTGGCACATAAAGTGCTTTGTTAAAAAAAAGGTTTTTTTTTTTTTTTTTTTTTTTTTTTGAGACGGAGTTTCGCTCTTGTTGCCCAGGCTGGAGTGCAATGGCACGATCTCCACTCACCACAACCTCCGCCTCCCGGGTTCAAGCAATTCTTCTGCCTCAGCCTCCTGAGTAGCTGGGATTACAGGCATGTGCCACCACGCCTGACTAAATTTGTATTTTTAGTAGAGACGGGGGTTTCTCCATGTTGGCCAGGCTAGTCTCGAACTCCTGACCTCAGGTGATACAATTGCACTGTATTACATTATATGGATGAATTAGAATTCATTTAACTTGTCCTCTTTTGCTATTTGCCCTTTTCCCTAATACTTGTAATTATAAGTGATGCTTTGGTTTATAACATTGGGCACAGGTCGTTTTGAATGTGTGCGGTTCCAACAGTAGGGTACCTCCCAGCTGCTCAGTTGTTGCTTTGCTACTCTAGATGCTTGGCCATTTTCTACTCCCATCAGCCTCACATGAAAGGTTCTGTTACCCCATTCTTGTTCTGTCCACCAAAGATGAAAATGGTATCTCATACTTTTAATTTTATATTTATCTGGTAAGTGAGGTTAATATGTCTAAATATAATTTATGTCTTTTCTGTTAACCCTTTATATTGTCTTCCCGTCTTTTGTAGGAGCTCTTTCCTTATAGAAATTGGCTCTTTGCCTAATAGGTGACTTGATGTGTGTGTGTGTGTCAGTTTGTGTTTTGTTTTCTATGAAAAACTCAAAAACATTTTATCTAGTTGAGTTTATTTTTTCTTTTTTTTATTATTATACTTTAGGTTTTAGGGTACATGTGCACAATGTGCAGGTTTGTTACATATGTATCCATGTGCCATGTGGTTTTCTGCACCCATTGACTCGTCATTTAGCATTAGGTATATCTCCTAATGCTGTCCCTCCCCCCTCCCCCCACCCCACAACAATCCCCCGAGTGTGATGTTCCCCTTCCTGTGTCCATGAGTTCTCATTGTTCAATTCCCACCTATGAGTGAGAACATGCGGTGTTTGGTTTTTTGTCCTTGCGATAGTTTACTGAGAATGATGTTTTCCAGTTTCATCCATGTCCCTACAAAGGACACGAACTCATCATTTTTTATGGCTGCATAGTATTCCATGGTGTATATGTGCCACATTTTCTTAATCCAGTCTATCGTTGTTGGACATTTGGGTTGGTTCCAACTCTTTGCTATTGTGAATAGTGCTGCAGTAAACATACGTGTGCATGTGTCTTTATAGCAGCATGATTTATAGTCCTTTGGGTATATACCCAGTAATGGGATGGCTGGGTCAAATGGTATTTCTAGTTCCAGATCCCTGAGGAATCGCCACACTGACTTCCACAATGGTTGAACTAGTTTACAGTCCCACCACCAGTGTAAAAGTGTTCCTATTTCTCCACATCCTCTCCAGCACCTGTTGTTTCCTGACTTTTTAATGATGGCCATTCTAACTGGTGTGAGATGGTATCTCACTGTGGTTTTGATTTGCATTTCTCTGATGGCCAGTGATGATGAGCATTTTTTCATGTGTTTTTTGGCTGCATAAATGTCTTCTTTTGAGAAGTGTTTGTTCATGTCCTTCGCCCACTTTTTGATGGGGTTGTTTGTTTTTTTCTTGTAAATTTGTTTGAGTTCATTGTAGATTCTGGATATTAGCCCTTTGTCAGATGAGTAGGTTGCACAAATTTTCTCCCATTCTGTAGGTTGCCTGTTCACTCTGATGGTAGTTTCTTTTGCTGTGCAGAAGCTCTTTAGTTTAATGAGATCCCATTTGTCAATTTTGGCTTTTGTTGCCATTGCTTTTGGTGTTTTAGACATGAAGTCCTTGCCCACGCCTATGTCCTGAATGGTATTGCCTAGGTTTTCTTGTAGGATTTTAATGGTTTTAGGTCTAACATTTAAGTCTTTAATCCATCTTTAATTAATTTTTATATAAGGTGTAAGGAAGGGATCCAGTTTCAGCTTTCTACATATGGCTAGCCAGTTTTCCCAGCATCATTTATTAAATAGGGAATTCTTATCCCATTGCTTGTTTTTGTCAGGTTTGTCAAAGATCAGATAGTTGTAGATATGCGGCATCATTTCTGAGGACTCTGTTCTGTTCCATTGATCTATGTCTCTGTTGTGGTACCAGTACCATGCTGTTTTGGTTACTGTAGCCTTGTAGTATAGTTTGAAGTCAGGTAGCGTGATGCCTCCAGCTTTGTTCTTTTGGCTTAGGATTGACTTGGCGATGCGGGCTCTTTTTTGGTTCTATATGAACTTTAAAGTAGTTTTTTCCGATTCTGTGAAGAAAGTCATTGGTAGCTTGATGGGGATGGCATTGAATCTATAAATTACCTTGGGCAGTATGGCCATTTTCATGATATTGATTCTTCCAACCCATGAGCATGGAATGTTCTTCCATTTGTTTGTATCCTCTTTGATTTCATTGAGCAGTGGTTTGTAGTTCTCCTTGAAGAGGTCCTTCACGTCCCTTGTAAGTTGGATTCCTAGGTATTTTATTCTGTTTCAAGCAATTGTGAATGGGAGTTCACTCATGATTTGGCTCTCTGTTTGTCTGTGATTGGTGTACAAGAATGCTTGCGATTTCTGTACATTGATTTTGTATCCTGAGACTTTGCTGAAGTTGCTAATCAGCTTAAGGAGATTTTGGGCTGAGACGATGGGGTTTTCTAGATATACAATCATGTCATCTGCAAACAGGGACAATTTGACTTCCTCTTTTCCTAATTGAATACCCTTTATTTCCTTCTCCTGCCTGATTGCCCTGGCCAGAACTTCCAGCACTATGTTGAATAGGAGTGGTGAGAGAGGGCATCCCTGTCTTGTGCCAGTTTTCAAAGGGAATGCTTCCAGTTTTTGCCCATTCAGTATGATATTGGCTGTGGGTTTGTCATAGATAGCTCTTATTATTTTGAGATATGTCCCATCAGTACCTAATTTTTTGAGAGTTTTTAGCATGAAGGATTGTTGAATTTTGTCAAAGGCCTTTTCTGCATCTATTGAGATAATCATGTGGTTTTTGTCTTTGGTTCTGTTTATATGCTGGATTACATTTATTGATTTGCGTATGTTGAACCAGCCTTGCATCCCAGGGATGAAGCCCACTTGATCATGGTGTATAAGCTTTTTGATGTAGAATACATGGCTTGATGTCCATTTTTTCCTTGAAGTATTTGTTTGCAAATTTAAATAGAGAACAACAGAAGACAGTGACTTTAACAAAACTTACATTTGTACTCTTAAAGAAAACAATGCTTAAACACATTTGAAATGAACAATATTGTGGGTCAGTGTTTCTGGCTTCCAAAAATATGTTGACTGACTCCAATTTAGGAAACATTTATTCATCCTTAAAAGTATCTTCCAATTTGAATTAACATTGCAAAAGAATTGCTTTTGGCTTGATAACTTGTAAAAAGTTTAGTAGGATTATCATCAAATGAAAATACCATGTTAAAAAAAATTCCTAGCATTTGTGGGCTGTCAAGAAAATTGCTGTGGATTTCAGAAACATTTCTATGGGTGTTGTGAATTTTATAGAAAAATATAATTGAAGTAAAAACACTTGTGAAAAAAGTTCCAACTTCTGGCAGTAGAGGTCAGAATGCTTCCGTGTGTTGGGAAACTCAAAGCAGAAGGGGACATAAAATGGAAGAATGCAACTAAATGGAAGGACTGAATTTGTAGTTTTTATTCTTAATATTTTGACCTTTTCCAAATAGGACTTGAGAGTTTGGGAATACACAAAATTACAGTGGAATACAATAGTGTCTCAAATCGTTTATGTTATCACTTGGGTATTAGCCTAGTTTTTGAAAGAGAAAACCTGCTCAAAGGAAATGAAAAAATATTATTTGAACAATATTCTGATTATAGTAATGGAATAGTAGTATCCAATCTTTAAAAAATAGAGACTTAATTATAAAGAAAATACAAGTGATATCTTGTTGAAATTACTGGATTAAATCTGCCAGCAAATAGCTTGTAGTGAGCATATTGTTTCGGAGTCATTTTCAGTTTCCTAGTCCTGTTATTTATAATTTTAGATTCAGGTTAAATTATAACAGGAGAATGTCACAATGTATTTCTTTTTCTTTTCTTTTCTTTTTTTTTGAGATGGAGTTTTGCTCTGTTGCCCAGGCTGGAATGCAGTGGCATGATCTTCACTTACTGCAACGTCTGCCTCCCGGGTTCAAGCAGTTCTTCTACCTCAGCCTCCCGAGTAGGGATTACAGGCGCCTGCCACCATGCCCATCTAATTTTTGTATTTTTAGTAGAGATGGGGTTTCACCATATTGGCCAGGCTGGTCTCGAACTTCTGACCTCAAATGATCCAGCTGCCTTGAACCTCCTAAAGTTTTGGAATTACAGGCATGAGCCACCGTGCCCGGCCTGTTACAACATATTTCTACCCCATATTTCCTTTCAGTTATAAAATCTTTTGTAAACAAAGTTTAAGCTAGGTCTCATGATTATAAAATATTTTTATGAAATAATATTTAAATAAACTTGTAGAAAATTGGGCTTCATTTTTTGATACACATTTTTTTCTCCTCCTCTTAGCATTTTTTTTGTTTTGTTTTGTTCCAAGAAGAAACTAAGCACTCTTTAGGAAGCTGCTCTCTCTCCTGTGGTGTTGGTGGAATTCTGAACCAACAAAACAAATCCTAAGACTTCTTTATTGGAGGCATGTGGGCGAACTTTCTGAGACAGAGCTCTGTATCTAAATGTTACCCAGTCATTCATTGCTAAAATGCTTTTTTTGAACAAAGAAGGAGAGTTACTTATTTAGTTGAAGGAGTTGGCCAGTGAGACATGATGCTTGTAAAACATAAAATTGAAGAGCATTTTATAAATTGTCCCCTGGATGGAAAATGTCTCCTCCTTGTAAAGCACGTGCACAAGCACACACACACACACACACACACACACACACACACACACACACGTCATATGCACAGTGCATCTTAGATGAAGCAAAGTCATAATTAAAATATGTGGGGAAATTTTGTAATTGTTCCCTAAAACTGCACATGTTTGTAAAAGACTCTATGTGTTACTAATGAATATATATATGTGTATTTGGGATGTTAGATGTAGTCACATTTCTGTTGAAAGTATCCTTAGCATCCTGCCTGGAGCATAGTAGATGTTCACTAAATGTTGGTTGAGTAGATGAATAAAATTATGCTGTTATTGCTCTACATAAGAGTTATTGCTCTTTTTCCACTTGCCAGTGGAAAAAGAAATTACGCTGTCAAGTATAACATATTAATTATTTAAGTATGTGCCTCTCTCCGGATTCAGTATTTGTCTGACTTAATTAACAGTAACTGTTCTACTCATTAATCTCTATGATTGTTAATGTAATTATAGATAACAAAAAAAGATTTTTCAAAGCTCGCCCTTCTATATCTAAGTTATATACAAGCACTCCAAGCCGGCTCCTTTACGTTAATCTGAATACCTTCTAAGTGTCTTTGCAGGGAGGAATGAACCTTCTAAGCAATGTAGTAGGTAATGTAACACCGCGGTGGAGAGCAAGAATTTGTTAGGTGTTGATTCTGTTTTGAATTCTGTGAATGTCTCTCTCTGTATCAATCCACACCTGAAGATTAGTTTGTTCTGCCCTGAATAAGACGTTCATTATTTAATGCATTCCATAGCCACTACCAATTGAATGTGAAATTCAAACCTCGTTTCGCTAGCTAACAAAGATGAGAAGGCATTGCATTATTAACAAAGCTTTTAGCCACTAAGAGGAGTGCTATGTAAATAAGTTGAGGACAACCCCCTCTCAACTATTTTTTAAACAAAAACAGTGATTCAGGGGTAGTATACGGTGGCAGTTCTTTGATGATTGCACATAAGGCATTCTTAATGGGCTTTTTACCTATCGAATGTTCCAAATTGTAACTTGGAATTACAGCTTTACAGCTTTAAGTCTATAATTGAAAGCTTTTAATATGAAAGCTATTAAGTTTTGCTTTTGGATCAGATCCTAGTAGTACAAATTTATTTTGAACAACTTACTTTTCTTTTTTAAAAAAAGGCTTTTAAGACCTTATTTATGATATGGAATGAACCCAAGTATTTTTTCCCCTAGGATTTATTCTTCACAATTTTGTTTAACTCAGAGAGACAGAGCTGGCTGTGTATACATTAGCATTAGTAATGAATGGCATATTTAGGGTGATGGCCTGGATGCTGGACAGAGGAAAGGACCATGGACCATCCTCTACAAAAATCTACTCTAATACTTTGACTAAATGGAGTGTTATTTACTTAATGGTTTCTAAAATTGCAATTATTCTCTGGAAGAGCTAACCTTTGACATTTAATTCTTACCGATATCTGTAAGTAGAATTTGAATAAACTGAAGATCTGTCATATATTGCTGTTTATAAGCTATATCATGTTTAGAAATTAATTTATTCAACAGATATGTGAGTACCCACTGGCTAAAAAAGCCAATGACTTTTCTATGTGTTTGGGATATTTTAGTGAAAATATCAAATACATGGAATGACTAATACATGTGAAGTTATATAATCCAGCCAAATACATAATCCAGCCAAATTTCCTAAATTGGAAATAAGCGAAATTTAGGAAATAAGCTAGATTTCTTGTGCGTCCCAATAGAAGGTTTTGTATTTGTCCTGTAGCTTTATTTTGGGGGAAAGTTTCCAAATGGGGCTGTGTGAGCAAATCTCTCAGATGGTGAGGTGGCTCTTGGGAGATGGGGACAGGATTTACAGAGCAGGTGCCTTTTCCGGGATGCTCAGAATTTCTGCCTGCTTCACCCTCACACCTCTTCAGTGAGACCAGCTCTCCTCCTCTCAGTGTACACACAGGAATTCAGCACAGTGTTTCTTTAAAAATGTTCTAGTCTAGGTTCCAAATGGAATGATGAATGTCAGAAAGTGATAAATTATTTTTTTTCTGTTTGAAATTTGCCATAAATACAAGCGTTTTAGATGTTCCATGATTAACGTTTGTTTTAAGAGTGATCTCTGTTCCTCTGAATTTAATTTCTTTCTTGTCTTTCCAGCTAGGTAAAACTGTTCATGACAGGAAGCAGATGATTATCTGAAATCCATAGCTCTCTTAGTATTGGAAGTTTGGAAAAGACCTTAGTATCTGGTTATTTGATCATGTTTGTTGTGCTCAGCGTCTCCAGTGGTAAAGTCTTCTTTTCCTTTGTTCACAGCTACTTCTGTCTTTATCACATACCAGGTTCAGTCTTCTAGAGTCCAGAATTCATTGTTTTTCCCCCCTTTCTTTTCATGATGCAGAGTATTTCATTCAGAACACATGTATAGAGCACTTTGTATATAAGAAACATTGTACTTTAGTGACAGATTAAAATAGACTAGCTGCATGTGTTGCTCAGTTTTACAGATGCTTCCATGTTACAAATATTTACTGTCTTCTATATCACAGGCACTTTGCAAGGTTGCACCTACAATGATGACCCCAAAACTGCCGTGTTTCATGTGTCTCACTCATCCAGAGGCAATAGGCTAAGAGCGGCAGTTCCAGAAGGTGCCCATACTTCTGTCTTTATAGCCAGAGTTGCTGAAACTTGGAAACGAGTAAGACTCAGATGAAAAAATGGCAGAAGGGTGTTTTAGCTTTTGCCATGACAATGCTGCATAACATTTTTGGATCACCTGCATCAGAATCATCTAAAATTGCTTATTAAACTGCAGATTCCTGGCTCCTACCCTGGACACACTGACCTAAGAACGGAGGGAGAGGTGGGAATCTAAAGTATTAACAAATAGTCCTGATGACCTGTCACCCAGGCTGGGGTGCAGTGGTATGATCACAGCTCACTGCAGCCTTGACCTCTTGGGCTTAAGTGATCCTCCTGCCTCAACCCCCCGCAGTTGCTGGGCCTGTAGGCATGTGCCACCACATCCAGTTAATGTTTGTATTTTTTGTAGAGATGCAGTTTGCCATGTTTTCCAGGCTGATCTTGAATTCCTGGACCCAAGTGATCCGCCTGCCTTGGCCTCTCAAAGCGCTGGGATTACAGATGTGAGTTACCACACCCAGCAGTCCTGGTGATTCTTTTTTTAAAAATTTTTATTTTATTTTGAGTTCCGGGATACATGTGCAGGATGTGCAGGTTTGTTACATAGGTAAACGTGTGCCATGGTGGTTTGCTGCACCTATCAACTTATCACCTAGGTATTAAGCCCAGCATGCGTTAACTGTTTTTCCTGATGATCTGCCTCCCACAGGCCCCAGTATGTGTTGTTCCCCTCCCTGTGTCCATGTGTTCTCATTGTTTAGCTCTCACTTGTAAGTGAGAACATGCGGTGTTCGGTTTTCTATTCCTGTGTTGGTTTGCTGAGGATAATGGCTTCCAGCTCTATCCATGTCCCTGCAAACGGCATGATCTCGTTCATTTTTGTGGTTGCACAGTATTCCATGGTGTATATGTACCACATTTTCTTTATCCAGTCTATCATTGATGGGCATTTGGGTTGATTCCATGTCTTTGCTATTGTAAACAGTGCTGCAGTGAACATAAGCGTGCATGTATCCTTGTAATAGAATGATTTATCCTCCTTAGGGTGTATACCCAGTAATGGGATTGCTGGTGAAATCATATTTCTGGTTCTAAGTCTTTGAGTAATTGCCACACTGTCTTCCACAATGGTTGAACTAATTTACATTCCTTCCAACAGTGTAAAAGCATTCCTATTTCTCCACAGGCTTGACAGCATCTGTTGTTTCTTGACTTTTTTTTTTTTAAATTTTACTTTAAGTTCTGGGGTACATGTTCAGAACGTGCAGTTTTGTTACATAGGCTACACGTGCCATGGTGGTTTGCTGCACCCATCAACCCATCACCTGCATTAGGTATTTCTCCTAATGCTATCCCTCCCCTATCCCCCAACCCCCTGACAGGCCCCAGTGTGTGATGTTCCCCTCCCTGTGTCCATGTATTCTCACTGTTCAACTCCCACTTATGAGTGAGAACATATGGTGTTAGGTTTTCTGTTCTTGTGATAGTCTTGACTTTTTAATAATCGCCGTTTTGACTGGTATCTCATTGTGGTTTTGATTTGCATTTCGCTAATGATCAGTGAGTTGAGCTTTTTTCATATGTTCATTGGCTGCATAAATGTCTTTTTTTGAGAAGTGTCTGTTCATGTCCTTTGCCCACTTTTTAATGAGGTTTTTTTTGTTGTAAATTTGTTTAAATTCGTTATAGATTCTGAATATTAGACCTTTGTCAGATAGATAATTGCAGAACTTTTCTCCCATTCTGTAGATTGTCTGTTCACTCTGATGATAGCTTCTTTTGCTGTGCAGAAGTGCTTTAGTTTAATTAGATCCCATTTGCCAGTTCTTACTTTTGTTGCAATTGCTTTCGATGTTTTCGCCATGAAATCTTTGCCCGTGCCTATGTCCTGAATGTATTGCCTAGATTTTCTTCTAGGGTTTTTATAGTTTTAGGTTTTACATTTAAGTCTTTAATCCATCTTGAGTTATTAATGCTCAGCAAAGTTTATGAGCTACTATCCTAAACTTCTGGTAATATCAGTTCAGATAATAGCAACATTTCTGATAGCCATTTCATACTATCGACTCATCCTTTTAAATTGAGATATGATTTACAGTAAAATTTATCCTTTTTCGTATACTGAGTTCTGACAAATGCATACAATTATGTAACTGTCAGTCCAACAGAATACAGCACTGTCCCATTACCCTCCCCCATGAAGTTTCTTTGTGCACCCTTTTGTAGTCAACTCTTCCCACTCTATCGTCTGCCCTCTGCCCTGGCAACCCCGATCTGCTTTTAGTCCTTATAGGTAACTGTAGTTTTGTCTTTTGGGGAATGTCATGTGTATATATATATATATATATGGAATCTTATTATTTGCAGCCTTTTGAGTCTGGCTTCTTTCGCTTAGCATAATGTATTTGAGACATATCCATACTGTTGTTTCTATCATCAGTACCTCATATCTTTTTATAGCTGAGTAGTATTCCTTGCATGGATGTACCACAGTTTGTTAATCCATTGGAATGAGATTTGGGTTGTTTCCAGTTTTTTGGGAATTTTGAAGCTGTTATGAGCATTCATACTAGAGTTTTTATTTATCTGAGTAAATACTGAGGAGTGGGATTGATGGGGCTTATGGAAAGTATATGCTAAAGTTTACAAGAAATAGACGAACTGCTTTCCACATTGGCCACACTGTTCTGCATTCCTACCAACAATGTATGAGAGTTCTATTCTTCTACACCCTTGTCAGCACTTGCTATTTTGAGGTCTTAAAATTTTAGCCATTCTTAAAGGTAGTACTAATATGTTTGTAGGTATGCAGTAGTGGTTTTAATCTGCATTTACCTAATGACTTAATTATTAAGTTTGAGCACCTAGCATCCTCTGTTAGACATTAGGCCTTAGCCCCTTCTTCATGAATTTCTGGATGTCAGGACAAATGGCACACAAAGTAAATAGCCAAAGATTCCCAGGAGAAGGGCTCAGATTTAGTCTGAAGTTAGGAGATGGGGAGAGGGTTGGTGGTTTGAAATTTTTATTGTGGTTAAGGGGTGGAGCCTGGATGGGGTGCCTCTTTTTTGCCACTCAGGATGGGTAGTTTGAAATTTCCGTGAGTGCCAAGGGACAGATGGTATACATGGGCTTTCTTATCAGGTTGCCCAGATGTGGGGTGAAGAGGAAAGGGGAGGGTGGGGGCCTTGAAAGCTGTCAGAGGTCAACATCAAAAACAGTCTTTATTTATTTATTTATGTTTACAAAATCGCCTGAGGATACACTCCTCAGAAATATCCAGTCATTATGGGATGGATTACTGTACTTCTAGTCCGTTTCATTGTTCATTTACCTTTGTTCCCCACACATCTTGACTCCTTAAAAGCAACGCATGTCATATGATTTTGCAAATCCAATGTTTACTACAGTAAGAGCCTAATAAATGTCCATTGAATTAATAAATCCACAAGGCTTGTACTAAAAAGTGAGTCTTTTTATTATACTATTGATATTGAGCTCATGTGCTTATTTGCCATTTATGTATCTTCGATGAAGTGTCCAGATTATTTGTTTGCCCATCTTTTAAATTGGATTGCTTGAGAGTTCTATTTTCTAGATACAAGTCCTTTATCAGATATGTTTTGCAAACATTTACTTCCAGTGGTTTGACTTTTTTTTTCTTTTTTCTTTTTTTTTTTTTGAGATGGAGTCCTGCTCTGTTGCCCAGGCTGGAGTGCAGTGGTGATCTCAGCTCATTGCAACCTCCACCTCCTGGGTTTAAGTGATTCTCCTGCCTCAGCCTCTTAACAGTGCCTTTCAAAAAGTAAAAGTTTTAATTTGGATGAAATCCAATTTATCTTTTTTCCCCTTTTATTGATTGTGCTTGTGGTTCATATCTGACATTTTTGCCTAGCCAAATATCACAAATTTATTTCCAATGTTATAAAACTTCTAAAAGTTTTATAGATTTGGATATCACAATTAGTTCTAAGATTCTTTTTGATTTATATTTGCATATGGTGGACGGTTTGAATTGAGGTTTACGTTGGTTTGCATATAGACGTCCAGTTGTGTTCCAGCACCAATGATTGTCATTCTTATTTAATACAGTCTCATCCTTATATTTTCCTTAGCAGATTTCTAGTCAGCTATGCCATTGTTCTCCAGGACTTTTAAACCCAAGGGCAATATCTTAAGTATATACCTTGGCAATATGAAGTGTGAACGCAATGGTATCTGAGACAGGTCTCAATCAATTTAGGAAGTTTATTTTGCCAAGGTTAAGGACACAGCCTCAGGAGGTCCTGATATGTGCCCAAGGTGGTCAGGGTACAGCTTGCTTTTATATGTTTTAGGGAGATATACATCAATACATGTAAGATTTACATTGGTTTCATCTGGAAGTGTGACAACTCAATGCAAGGGGGCTTCCAGCTCATAGGTTGATTAAAAAATTTTCTGATTGGCAATTTGTTGATAGAATTATTATCAATAAAAAGGAATGCCTGAATGATGATAAGGGGTTGTGGAGACCAAGGTTTTATGCAGATGAAGCCTCCAGGTAGCAGGCTTCAGAGAGAATAAATTGTGAAAATGTCTTGTCAGACTTAAGGTCTGGGTTGATGTTAATGCTGGTTATCTTTTCCTGAATTCCAAAAGGGAGGGGGGACAGAATGAGGCATCTGACCCCCACCCCCAGTTCGCATCTTAGCCTGAACTCGTTTTTCAGGTTAACTTTGCAATGCCCTTGGCTGAGGGGAGGGGTCCATTTAGATGATTGGGGGCGGCCTTAGAATTTTATTTTTGGTGCACAGAAGTGCTGGAAAAGTACTTTGTATCCCAACTTTGTCACTTTGAAATTTTTTTTCTTGAGTTGCAGTTTCACTCTTGTCGCCCAGGCTAGAGTGCAATGGTGCAATCTCCGCTCACTGCAACCTCCGCCTCCCAGGTTCAAGCGATTCCCTGCCTCAGCCTCCTGAGTAGCTGGGATTACAGGCATGTGCCACCATGCCTAGCTAATTTTGTATTTTTTTCAGTAGAGACGTGCTTTCTCCACGTTGGTCAGGCTTGTCTCGTCGAACTCCTGACCTCAGGTGATCTGCCCTTCTCGGCCTCCCAAAGTGCTGGGATTACAGGTGTGAGCCACTGAGCCCGGCCGGCTTTTTTTTTTTTTTTTAAAAAAAAAAAAAAACAAGTTTTACCATGGAAGGCAGAAAGCCTTTGGGAAGGACATAGGAGTTGGCCAACCTTCTTAGGTAAATAGGGTTAAATAGGAGGAAAAATAGAGGGAGGCTTTGAAATCCTGTAACATAACTAGAGAGTGGCAGGGCTGGAATTGAAACAGTTGTGTCTAACCCAAACCTTGTGCTTGTTGCTGTATACATATATACGTGTGTGTATATATATGTGTGTATATATATGTGTATATATGTATGTGTGTATATGTGTGTGTGTATATGTATACACACATATATACACACATATATACACACATATATATACACATATATACACATATATATACACATATATACACATATATATACACATATATACACATATATATACACATATATACACATATATATACACATATATACACATATATACACATATATATATACACACATATATATAATACACACACACATACACACACACAGTTTACTCAGCCCTACCAATTTTACTTCGTCTCTTTAAGGCAAGAGCTCTAATTTTCTCACTTATGTATAGTGATTTACACTTACGCCAGCTGTTAGGTAATTGTAGAGGCCCCTTTAAGGTTTGATCTTCTATGGCATTGCGATTTGTTGGGTTAACTCTGGTGAATTCCACCTATCTTTAGCTATTCAGTAAATTATTGTGTGAAAGCAGCAATACTGGAAACTGGAAATAATGTTTTCCATAACTTTCCAGTTGTTTATCATCTAGGTGATTTTCCCAGAATTTGTTAGATAACATGAAAAGATTTCACCTGAGTATCTTTTGGTTTAGATTTTCCATGGAATTTGCTGTGATTTCATTTTGCATAGCAGATACTCAGTAAACATCCTGTAAGACGCAGACATGGACTTGGAGTAAGCTGGGTTTGCAGTTTCTGTGAACTGCGCTGGCCTCTGGGAATGAGGCTGCTATGTCCCATATTTGAGTGTTCTTTACCCCTTCTGGCTAGAGTTGACTCATATTTGTGTGAAGTGGAAGGAAACTAAAGCCTCATCCCACGCTTTTGTCTTCCAAAAGAATGCCAAAGAGAGAGACCAATTAAAAGATGAAAGCCTGGCAATGCATTTTAATCTTCTCATCTGCCCATCCTAAGCAGCCTCCAGGCCTTGTCAACAGGGAGAAGCCCTTGAGCCTGTGGAATATTTGCTTGGATTTGTCCTGTGGAACTAATCCACAGGGTACTCAGCTGCTCATTGTTTATACCAAAATGGCTGCCGAGTAACGTGTTGAAATGAAACCAGAGTTTCAGGCTTACCCTTGAATGCATAGCTCTCTGAGGCCTGGAATGGTGGCTGATAGACAAAAAATTTGAAGAGTAAGAGAAGGTGGGAAAAGCCTGGACATACGAGATATATCCACGGGCCATAATTATGTACATGAAATGAGGGATGATAAATAGGGAGAAAATGGCTACTCATATTAATTCACTGGGAAATGAAGACCAATCAAACCAAGGGTTTCTCATCCTACCTTTTCTTTCTCTTTTTTTTTTTTTTTTTTTGAGCAGAGTCTCACTCTATCACCCAGGCAGTGGCCCAATCATAGCCTACTGCAGCCTTAATCTCCAGGACTCAAGTGATCCTCCTGCGTAGCTGGGCCTACAGGTGTGCGTGACCACTCCTAGCTAATTTTTTTGAAAATTTTTCAGTAGAGACGTGGTCTCACCATGTTGTCCAGGGTGGTTTTGAACTCCTGGGCTCAAGCAGTCCTCCCACTTCAGCCTCCTAAAGTGCTGGGATTACAGGGGTGTATTAGCCCATTTTCACGCTACTGATAAAGACATCCCCAAGACTTGGCAATTTCCAAAAGAAAGATTATTATTGGACTCACAGTTCCACGTGGCTCACAATCATGGTGGAAGGTGAAAGGCACGTTCACATGGTGGCAGAGGAGGAGAGAGAGAACTCATGCAGGGGAACTCCTCTTTATAAAATGATCAGAGCTCATGAGACTTAATCATCATCACAAGAACAGCACGGGAAAGACTTCCCCACATGATTCAATTATCTCCCATCTGGTCCCTCCTACAACACATAGGATTTCAAGATAGTATTTGAGTGGGGATACAGCCACACCATATCAAGGGGTAAGCCACCATGCCTGGCCCTATCTTACCTTTTTTTTTTTTTTTTTTTTTTTTTTTTTTTTAAACTCTCTGTAAGGGATAAAATATATTGGGAGAGGATTTTAGATTTGACAGACTAGTGGAATGTGTACAGAAGGGTCTAGGGAAAGTCTGTGGCAACAATATCCAAAAGTGAATCCTTGCAGTGAGAAAGCTAGAGAAACATTGAGGAGAAGATGTGCAAATGTGTGGTTAGTCATTGTCAGTCAGGGCTGCTATAACAGAGCATATAGGCTGCATGGCTTCAGCAACAGACACTTATTTCTTATAGTTCTGGAAGCTGGGAAGCCCGAGATTAAGGCACCAGAAGATCTGGAAGTGAGGGACCACTTCCTGGTTCATAGCTGGCACTCTCCATGCATCCTCACTTAGCAGAAAAGGGCTAGAGAGCTGTCTAGCGTCTCTTCTAATGGCACAAATTTCATTGATGAGGTCTCCATTCTCATGATCTAAATTACCTCCAAAGGCCCTACCTCCTAATACTGTCACATTGAGGGTTAGGATTTTGGCGTATGAATGTTGGGGAGATACATTCAGTGCATTGCATCCATCCTGTCAGGAAGTGAGGGGATACACTATGGATTCTGCCTGCATGAAGGGTATTATCCCTGTCCTGGATTTATTTTTAGTGACTGTTTCCAGGATTTGTTTCTATAAAGTGACCACTGACTGTATGAGGAGTCTAAAACTTGACTGTATTAGTGTCAGTTTTGTCAGAAATATTAGGCTGTCATGTCAGATCAGAGTCTTGGGTGACTGGAATACAGGACGGGTAAGTTTTGAAGGAAAAAATGGGACAGTTCTGGAGCACAAAGTACAATGTGGCCACCAGAGGGTAGTATTCATTCAAGAAGGATTTCTTGAACTTCCTACTTTACCACTGAGATTCTTGGGGAAAAAGGACAGACTGAAGAGAGCTTTGTACTGACTTTATACTTGTCTTCCTCTCCATTTTTCTCTACTTGGTTAACTCCAATAAAATATATTTTTTTCACTCAAACTTTTTTTTCTAAACAGAATTACTCTATAGCATTGAATGTACACCTCTATGTAGCACTTGTTATATATTTTATTTGCTTTTTTATTGAAATATTTTATTCAAATGAACAGAAAATTAATGGCTTTTACAATGACTGAAATATTCTACTGTCTTCCACTGAAGATTTAAGAATTACTTGTATAACAAAGTAATTAAAGTTGTTTGTAAAGACACCATCAGCTGAGACAGACTCTCTTAGTACTTATGATTAATCCATTATGAACAGCAACCTTAAAAATAAAATGCAAGAATAAGTACCTGATATGGTTTTGCTGTGTCCCTACCCAAATCTCATCTTGAATTGTAGCTCCCCATAATCCCCATGTGTTGTAGGAGGGGCCTGGTGGGAGGTAATTGAATCATGGGGTTGGGTCTTTCCCATGCTATTCTTGTGACAGTGAATAAGTCTCATGAGATCTGATGGTTTTATAAAGGGGAGTTCCCCTGCACATGCTCTCTTGCCTGCCGCCATGTAAGATGTGCCCTTCTCCTCCTTTGCCTTCCTCCATGATTGTGAGGCCTCCGCAGCCATGTGGAACTGTGAGTCCATTAATCCTGTTTTTCTTTATACATTACCCAGTCTTGGGTATGTCTTTATTAGCAGCATGAGAACAGAGTAACACAGTACCTTTAAACCAAGTCAAGGTGTAAGAAGCTCAATGGCTATGCTGAACCACATGATAAAAATGAAAATGGATTTCATACCGTGTAGGTCTATATAATTGTTAAAAATCCTGCCATTTCCCTCATGTGTATGCTTAGAATTCTTGTACGAATAACAGAAAGCTCCATTTCATTCACTTCACTGGGATAAACTCCTTAGGAAAAGGTTGAAAAGATTTGATAATTAGCTCCCATATCTATGCTTATTCTTTCAACTTCTGTCGGTTTTCTGACACATTTAACACAAGCAGGAACATCTTTTCCTAAGCCCTTGGAGCCTATCAATGTATTGAAGAATGCTGGCCAAGATACATATATCCCATGTTGTTTTTGGTTTCCCATCTATTCTTTGCATTAACCCCCCATGCAAGTTTCTTCTTTTTCTGAGTAACTCATGAATTTGCAGCCTCCTTTTTGGCTTTCGCAGAGTTGTAGCAGGCAGCAGCTTTGACATTTTTGACACCAAGCTACTTGCAAAAGTCTTCAATATTCTCCATATTCCATTTCTCCACACCCTGGTCTGTGCTTTTCTCTCAAAGGCCTGACTTCCTCATTTTTTTTTCTTTTTTCTGTTTCTTCAAACCCATCACTGACTCCAAAATTGAATAAGCTCCTTCCATTGGGCTTTATTTAATGATCATTCCTTATGAGCTGCCTCTTTATTCTTTATCTTTTTGAGTATTTTCTTCTCCCCGCTCAGTCTGGAGGTTGAGGTTTTATGTTTGGAATGTTTTTAATGCAATTCTTGAAATTTATTCTACATATTTAAGGAAATTTCCGAAGTGTACTCTGTGTGTGCATTGACATTTGCCTCTCTTTCAGTTTCTGGCCCATTTGGAAAGAAACCTGAGGTTTGTTTTTCTAATTATCTGATCTTTATCTTCCTCTAAGAGTTCATCTTCAGAATTCATTACATCACTTCATTTAGGTCAGGAAGAAGCAGTTCACTCCACATCATTTATTTAATTTCAAGTCTCTAAGAGGATGGCTTTAGAAAAGTGCTCTTCTGCCTGGCCACACAATCAGAAGTCAGTAGGCTCTGGGATAGAGTTTTAACTCCAATCCCATGTGGGGTGAATTCCCCACTGGACATAGGATTAAATGCTCATGTCCTGGGTAGGACTTCTAGCCTTTTGACATTTCCAGGAACTACAGGTATTTTCCAAGATACAGCATTTCATGAACATACTCAATTTTTCCAGTGTAGAGCATACTGTGATGGTTAATATTGAGGGTCAACTTGATTGGATTGAAGGATGCAAAGTATTGTGTTGGGCGTGTCTGTGAGGGTGGTGCCAAAGGAGATTAACATTTGAGTCAGTGGACTGGGAGAGACAGACCCACCCTCAATCTGGGTGGGCACCATCTAATAATCTGCCAGCACAGCTAGAATAAAGCAGGCAAAAGATGGTAGAAAGAGCAGACTTGCTGAGCCTTCTGGCCTTCATCTTTCTCCTGTGCCAGATGCTTCCTGCCCTCAAACATCAGACTGCAGGTTCTTCAGGTGTTGGACTCTTGGACCTACACCAGTGGTTTGCCATGGCTCTTGGGCCTTCAGCCGCAGACTGGAGATTGCACTGTCAGCTTCTCTAACTTTTGAGGTTTTGGGACTCGGACTGGCTTCCTTGCTCCTCAGCTTTTAGAGGGCTTATTGTGGGACTTGACCTTGTGATCCTGTGAGTCAATACTCCTTAATAAACCATATATACATGTCTCCTATGAGTTCTGTTCCTCTAGAGAACCCTGACTAATACACTTATTCCTTTCACTTTGGCTGTGGAAAGAGAACCAAAGAGAACCCTTTCCCACTAAAGAGCCAGGAAGGTGCTGAGCCCTCTTTTTTTTTTTTCTTAAACAATTCTATTTATTTTTATTTTTATTTTACTTTTAGAAATGGGGGTCTTGCTATGTTGTCCAGGCTGGTCTCCACCTCCTGGCCTCAAGCAATCTTTTCATCTTAGCCTCGTTAGTAGCTGGGATTACAGGCTGAGCCACCTTTTCCTCAGAAAAGACCAAACCAGAGTGATCTTTGGATGATCACAGTGATCTTTTTCCTCAAAAGTGGTCCAGGCTGGGGGGTCTTCTCTGCTTTGATCTGCCTACACTAGGCTTTCCGGGAGGCCTGCCCAAAATGTCACCAGGACCCCACACTCTTATTTGGTGTTTTGTCCTATACTTGAAAGCTCCTCCAGGGCATGCTGTGATAAATATATATATTTGTATCTGTCTGAGTACTAGGTTTGGCACCAATGTATTTGAATAAATAAAGTACTTGATTGACAAATGTTAATTACAGCATTTGGCAAATTTTTCCTGTAAGGGACAAGATAGTATATCTGTTAGGCATTATGGCCAGTGGGTCTCTGATAAGACTACTCAACTCTCTCTCTCCACTGTAGTAAGAACTCCCCCTGTAAGTGATTGAAAGCTTATATTCCAGTAAAACTTTATTTATAAAAACAAGTGATAGGCCAAGTTTGGCCCACAGGCTCTAGTTTGCTCACCCTTAGTTTAAGGTGTGGTTTTCAATAAAATTGGAAATTGGGTTTGTCAGTTCTTTTGTCTTCCACATTACTTTTAGCATAGTACTGAGGAAATGTGCATAGATACTTGCTGAATGGATGAACAATAGTTTCCACTGGCTGAATAATAATTGCCACTACTTTCTCTGATAATGTTGCACGGAAGTTTTTAGAGAATATGTAAGGGATTACCTATAAATTGTCTTTACACATAAAGAATATTTTTATACATATTTATAATATATATGTAGATATGTATAAATATTCATACATATTTTATTCATACATTAAATGCAGTTTAAAACTGGAGATTTAATTTTAGAAATGAGAAGTTTTGTTAAGTCCAATTGGAGTGTACTCTTTAAACAAAACTGGAAGATTTCTGTAAGCCAAACTGAGAAAAGTGTCTTTCACCAAGCTTTAAAAAAATTAGTTTTGCTTCAGGTAATGTGAATATAACCAAACCATCTCACTGTTTATAGACCAACGACCTAATGTTTGCAGTATTATTCATGCCATCAATCTTTTGGGTGTGTTGAGTAGAGGATGTTTGTTCAGTTTAGTTTCAAAATACAGACTGCTTTATCATAAGAAAAGATGCAGGATTTGTATAGTCTTGGCCTGACTTAACAGTAAACAACTTAGTGTCACAGTAAACAACTTGGCCAACTCACGTCGGCCTCAGTCACTGCCTGGGATGGGGGAGTTTTCATCATAAGCCTCAACACTCAGGCTCCCCGTCCAGTTCCCATGCTTCCTCCTGGGCCTTTTCACTCTGGCCTCTGGAGCAGTTGTTCTATGATGAACACTCTTTCTTCGGGCTTTGAAACCCAGTCCTCTCTTTCTCCTATAGCCTTCCCCAGTGGAGTTTGCTGTTTCCTCTGTACCCTACATACTCCAGGGCTGAGAAAAGGGGCTACTTCCAGACAATTAGCCTGAAGTGTTCACATAGAAATATCTATGCTTAATCTCCTTTGGTTATACTATCCAACATCCCTCCTCCTCTTTAGGAGAAGAGGGTGAGAAAGAAAACCAGCCTCACTGCCTCTCAGCCAGGCCACCCATGCTCCTCGGCCACATGCAGAAACAAGAGTCCCTGTGCAGACAGATGGCACCTACGCTGGGGGGAAACACTCTGAGCCTTTGGCAGGAAAGGAACGACCTAACAAATGCCTTGACAGGAGAGGGGAAGTCCGAAACCCAGCACCCACCCCGCCCCGCCCCGTTCACCCCTCTTTACTCAGTGAAGACTGCGCCCAACTTCCTCCTCCCCACCCCCAACCCTGTCATCCTGCTAGGCGAACACAGTGCAGACCTGGAGGGCCTGCTGAGTTCTCTAACTTCCTAGTTCCGTGACCTCCATTTCTACTCCAACCACTTTCTTTGATGTCTTAGTACTAGATTTAGTAATTTCCTGGGGAGGCTTCACCTTTGCATTATTAAATCCCAACATCTTACCTTGCAGCTTCAACTATACCTGTTTTATCAAAACCTCTTGCCTTTCTGCTTCCTCCTGCATTATGTAGTCTGCACAAGCTGATACTAAGCCACTTTTGTGACAGTATTTTCAAACTTGCTCTATTGTCCTCTCATTACATCTACCCAGGAAAACCTAACTGTTACCGTTTTGCTCAAGTATTCTTGATCTGTACTAGCTCCAGACTGCCCAGGCCCTAGTTCTGTGGAGTGGGTCACAAGCCAACAGACAACCAGCTAGTTTCAGGGTCGTTAGTTCATTCAGTATCTATTATTTAAGAGATTTTTACACATAACCATAGGAGTGCTACAATTCCTTAAAAATGTTTCTTTTCCCTTTTTTTTTTCTTTCCAGAGACAGAGTCTCACTCTTGCCCAGGCTGGAGTGCAGTGGCATGATCATAACTTACTGCAGCCTTGAACTTCTGGGCTCAAGGGATCCTCCCATCTCAGCCTCCCGAGTATCTGGCACCACAGGCGCACACCACCGTGCCTGGCTAATCTTTTTAATTTTTTGTGTACATAGGGTCTTTCTGTGTTGCCCAGCCTGGACTTACAAGTGCTGGGCTTATAAGTATGAGCCACTGCACTCGGCCAATGTTTTTCCAATTACTTTAGGATCCTGCATGCATGCTTGCTACTACTCATATTCCTTTGGGATTGTCTAGTCAAGTTTTAGCTCTTTTAATTTGGAGCTTCACTTCATACCAGTTATCAAATGGCTGTGCCTTCTCAGTCAATGTCTTCCTGAAGCGTAACCTCTCTCTAGGAGATTTAACTTATTTCCTCAAGGCTTTTTATAGAAGGAGATAATACTGGTGCCCTTCAGTCTTCTTTTGACTTTGGAGGGTAAAAGAAGGCTTTTAGGCAAATGTGAAGCAGTGTGGAAGCATCCTGTTTGGCTTAGACAAGCTTGAGTTTACAGGGCACTCTGCATACTCTTGTGAAAAGGAGTCTGCTATTTTGAGATTAAGACTATATTACAGAAGCTGTAACTTTGCTCAGTTCCTCAATGTCAGGAAGTGGCATGTACGGATCTCACTTAATCACTGAAGCTATAATTTTGGGTCAAGTGTATGGGTAGCTGTATTATCTGGCCTTTTTTTGGTAATACAGTTAATACAATGGCCTGGAATATCAGCTTAGAGTTCAAAGAAGCAAGACTAGTATGCATGATATAATCCATCATCCTTCTTATTCATGAAAGTGCTTATTGAACAACAACATTTTGATAAACGTATAGATACACATGAGTAAATAACAAAGGCAAGTTTAAGTCTTTTTGTGTAGCACTGGCATTTGTTCTATTCTTAGCCTGTTTCTGGAATATGGGCTTCATTGTGCAGCCATTAAAGAATTCATCAAAATTTCATATCGGCTGTGTGGATCTCCCCTGTCTGTGGCTGCCATCTGGCTCTGCTTCAGGCTGGGGTGATAATTATTTCATGTGGCACTGGGAGCCCTCCTCCCTACCATCACTGAATCTGTTCTCCTTTTCCTCCAGCTTTCCCGTCTTCTGACTCCACGCTCTGTTCCAGGACATAGGATAATTATCGTTATTCTCTGTTGTGGAGGAAAATATTAGTTAATGCTGGGTTTCGGACTTCCCCTCTCCTGTCAAGGCA
Source organism: Hylobates moloch (assembly GCF_009828535.3). Lineage (NCBI taxonomy): Eukaryota > Metazoa > Chordata > Mammalia > Primates > Hylobatidae > Hylobates > Hylobates moloch. The sequence continues at coordinate 136,884,458 of NW_026652279.1, forward strand.
TTTGTTAGGTCGTTCCTTTCCTGCCAATGGCTCAGAGTGTTTCCCCCCAGCGTAGGTGCCATCTGTCTGCACAGGGACTCTTGTTTCTGCATGTGGCCGGGGAGCATGGGTGGCCTGGCGGAGAGGCAGTGAGGCTGGTTTTCTTTCTCACCCTCTCCTCCTCTTTGTGATTGCCTTCTGTGGTTGTTGGGCAGCTCCCCCATCTTGCTGTCTCTCATTGTACCTAAAGTCAACATCTTTTTCCTGATTTGTGCTCTTTAGTCTCTGAACCTTAGTTAAAACTTCTCTGTATGCCTTGAGCAGTGGTCTCTCTTTTCTTTTAATCATTTTGCTTTTAAGAGACCTTAAAATTAAAAAAAAAAAACTATTTACAAATACTTACTGTCATGCATGTTATACAGTGGGAGAATACAGAAAAAGATGTGTAAAATCTTTTTGGAGTTTCCTGACCTCAATAAAGTTTCAATCTAGGACGGAAGAGAAGATGAGCAGATGATGATGACATAAGGCAGAATGGTGTAACTACTGACTTGGTCTTAGAAAATCAGTGTCACAGAAGTTATGGGGGAGAAAGACTCCCTCTGGGACAGTCGTGTTTGGGGCTGACAGGGGAAAGACGTAATTGGAGTTGTTAAGATGGAGAAATGAAGGCTCTGGGTTCTTTTGTCTAGGTAAAACCAAGGATTCAGGTGTGAGAATGAAGGGGTGAAGGGGCTCGAAGGTAGGTAGGAAGGCCTCACTCTGCAGGCAGAATGGATCTCTGGAAGGTTTTGCGCAGTGTTTGTTTTTGTGAGGAAGACTGTTTTGATTTTTAAGGAATAATACAGGCAGGTATTGAAGTGTTAGGGTAGTAGAGGAGATTAAGGCAGAACAATCCATAGGAGAATGTTGAGTGTCACATCTGCCAGAGAAGCCTAGAACCAGAGTGGAGAGAATTACATGGATCTGGAGGGACAGAGAAGGTTCACTGTGATGTTGAGTCTGGGAAGTTGGGAGAATGTCGGTATCATGGTTTCAACAGAGAAGTGAAATGTGGTAGCTGAGTCTTAGGTGAGAGGTGGAGGTCGGTTTACATGCTGGGTATGAGTTAAGATAAGGGCACTCCAGGGGAAATGCTCACCTGGGAGCAGGAAATGGGAGGGAGGGAGAACCAGAGGACTAACTTGAGGACTAGGGCTTGGAGTTTGTCCTTGAACAAACAAAGTTTAAAACGCTAGAGGAAGGGCACCTAGCAGGTGAGCTCAGGGAGAAACGAAGGAGGGAGTGGCTGGCACGTCAACCTTCACAGTTTTGAGGGTGAAGTAATCATTCTTGAGCAGCCTCCGGATTAACCTGGGCCCTCCTGCCTCCCACACACTCCGACACACCCCATGGCTCCTGTGTGAATCTTTCTCAGTTTTGCCTCAACATTCAGGCAAGGATCTTCAATTTGTTATGTTCATTTGTCCACCCATATTAACTCCCTCCTGAGCTGTAGTTCTAGGCTAGAAGGCAGAATCCATGTATAACCTATACTCATCAGCCTCAGAGAACCCAGCTTCATGAGCTTCTTTGTTGTACCTTCTTGGAGAAGAGAAAGCCTTGAGGGTGTCGAGACGAATCTTAGATGTCTTACTGAATCAAGGTGATTTATATATGTTTGGCTTCTGAACATTTTCTGTGTCAGGATTTTTTCTCCCAAAATGTACATCATTCCATTTTGGAATTTATTTTCATTTTTATTTTTTATTTTGAGACGGAGTCTCGCTCTGTCGCCAATGCTGGAGTGCGCTCACTGCAACCTCCGCCTCCCGGGTTCAAGCGATTCTCCTGTCTCAGCCTCCCGAGTAGCTGGGACTACTGGCACGTGCCACCACACCCAGCTAATTTTTGTACTTCTAATAGAGACGGGGTTTCACCATGTTGGCTAGGATGGTCTTGATTTCTTGACCTTGTCATCTGCCCGCCTTGGCCTCCCAAAGTGTTGGGATTACAGGCGTGAGCTACCACGCCTGGCCTGGAATGTTTTTAACCCTAGAAAGTTGTTTCATGTTGTGGGCCCCAAAGCTACAACTAACCAGATTGTATACTTTAATGTGCAAATTTTGCCATGAAAAGTCTCAATCTATTTTAATGCTTCAAAACCAATTTTGTAGAAACACATCAGAAGCTCTTGTGTATTTAATAAAGCTGACAGACTAGTGGTGTTATATAAAAATCTTCTTCATTTTCACCAACTATTACTTGATGATGTGTTTTAAACTTTGAAATGAGCTGTTTTTGTTGTATGTTTTATGTACCTAGATCTAGCCATTAAAAATAGGGGAAAACTGGTCCCAAGGGTGTTTAGACTGCTGCAGTATTCAGAATGTACCAGCAGGTGGTAGCAGAGAACAGAAACTGATTTCATGCCTGGTTTCCTTACATTTCCAGTAAAGAACCTAAGCTGGCCGGGCACTCTGGCTCACGCCTGTAATCCCACCACTTTGCGAGGTCAAGGCGGGTGGATCACGAGGTCAGGAGGTTGAGACCAGCCTGGCCAATATGATGAAACCCTGTCTCTACTAAAAATACAAAAATTAGCCGGGCATGGTGGTGCGTGCCTGTAGTCCCAGCTACTTGGGAGGCTGAGGCAGGAGAATGGCTTGAACCTGGGAGGTGCAGTTTGCAGTGAACCGAGATTGTGCCATTGCACTCCAGCCTGGGCGACAGAGTGAGACTCCATCTCAAAAAAAAAAAAAAAGAACCGAAGCATTTAAAGCTGTGAGATGAGATGATGATTTAGTACAAATTCTTTCATATACGGAAATCAAGTCTCATAAGAACCTTAGATACCCATTCAAAAATCAAACACCTGTTTATAGAGTTGGGACTTAGTAGTAGGTCTCTCAAGTTCTTTCCACTCAAACTTTTTCAGAGACCATTCTTAGTAAAACCCAGTAAGGGCCTTCTGGGAGAGGCAGACTTCCAGGTGTCAATCCAGGACATTTGAATCAGGATTCCTTAGAGGAAGGCCTGGGACCATTATTTGCCCCAAGCTCCCCAAGTGGTTCTTCTACACACTGAACCCTGAGTTAACAGATGAGTCCTGTCCACAGGGCAGGCGTTATGCTGGGTCTTGAGGATACAAACAAAAAAGCCCATGTATTCCCAAGCTGCCGTGTCTGCAGGGGCCGGACAGGTAGACTCAGGGTGGACTGAGCCGAGGGGAGGTGTGGGGACTGCCACTCTCCTGAGAGTGGGTTTTCTCCAGAGCAGCCAGTTGTGGCTATGAGGTAACACACATCCAACGTTGCCAGACTGTTTCTTTTTTAAAGGAAGCTGGTGATCCACATTTTTGATCTTTCCCAACTTCGACATACCTTATGGGCCAAACAAAACATGTGTACGGGTTGGAACTAGCCTGTGGGCTGTGATATCTTCTTTAGGAGCTTAGATCAGTAAGGGAGCCATGAATGCCAGTACACATTCAGATTGGCATGAGGAGAAGGTGGAAGCAGAGGGAGCTAGCCACACTCTGGAAGGAGGTCAGGTGACTTCCTGAAGGCACGTTGTCAAGACCAAGAAAATTTTTTTTGAAAAACAAACTCATGTATTTGTATGGGCAGTGTATTAGTCCATTCTCATGCTGCTAATACACACCTGAGACTGGGTAATTTATAAAGGAAAGAGGTTTAATGGACTCAGTTCCACATGGCTGGGGAGGCCTCACAATCATGGTGGAAGATGAAGGATGAGCAAAGGGACGTCTTACATGGTGGCAGGCAAGAGAGAATGAGAGCCAAACAAAAGAGGAAACCACTTATAAAACCATCAGATCTCATGAGACTTATTCACTATCACAAGAACAGTATAGGGGAAACCGCCCCCATGATTCACTTATCTCCCACTGGGTCCCTCCCACAACAAGTGGGAATTATGGGAGCTACAATTCACAATGAGATTTGGGTGGGGACACAGCTAAACCATATCAGGCAGTGTCTTCCTTTTCTTCGTTATCTTGAAAGGGAACATGTATATTGATCTTTTATATTTCTCAATATACCAGAAAGCATTTTAAAATATTATTCTTCATGATTCAACTTTTATAACTTTTAATCAAATGATTCCAATAAGTGGAAATAAAATTACTACTTGATCAATGGGAAACTAATAATTAGATGCATTGTAGAGCTGTCAGTGTATCTACTTTTGAGATAAATAAGCTGGAAACTTTGTTGAGATCTCTTAAGGCCCTAGAAAGAATCTAGGAAAAACTGTTTCTACAAGTTGTTTGAGGAAAGCTGATTTCTCCACAATTCTGTCATTGGGAATGTAATTAACTCTCAACAGGGAGTTGGAGAATCCTACAAACCCATTTATTGTGGCCCTCTTTGTTGGACCATACAATTAAAGTGAATTATGGAAAAAGACAATAAATGTACCTGAGAAAACCTTGTCCTGTGGAATTATTTAGATATAATGCAAAGATGACACACTTAAAAACAAGATAGATGCAAATATATGAAAGGAGGAAATATCAGAATTTCATATTAAAATATTCTGGATATATGGTAGCTGGGGTAGAAATTCTACTTTGCAAATTAAGACCTATTCTTGTGAAAAAAATATATAATATAAATACATATATATGTAATATAATATACATATATATTTTTAAGAGATAGAGTCTAGCTGTGTTGCTCAGGCTAGAGTGCAGTGGCAGGATCATAGCTCACTGCAGCCTTGAACCTCCTGGGTTCAAGGAATCCTCCTGAGTAGTTGAGACTACAGACATGTGCCCCCTCACCTGGTTAATTTTTTAATTTTTTATAGAGATGACTTCTCACTATGTTGCTCAGGCTGGTCTGGAACTCCTGGCTTCAAGTGATCCTTCTACTTGGCCCCCCAAAGTGCTGGAATTACAGACGTGAGACATTTCATCTGGCCCAAATATAATAATTATTGTTATTATTATTTTGTGTGGGGAGGGGTAGGCATTTAGAGTACAGGAATCATTTAAATAGCTTAACTTTTGTTGAACTTCTTTTGTGTATGGGGCATGAGATGGTGCGAAAGGTCTTTGTAACTTTTAAAAAGTTATCTTTATTGAGTTTGAACAAAATGCACAAATGTCTAAGTGTACAGTTCAATGAAATTTTTTAAAAAACATTTATTGAGATATAATTCACATATTATACAATTCACTTTTTTAAAGTATATAATTCAGTGGCTTTTAATATATTCACAGAATTGCCAAGCCATCACCACATCTAATTTCAAAACATTTTCACCACCTCAAAAGAAAACATGTATCCATTAGCAGTCACTCTCCATTCTCTCTTTCCCCTAGCCCCTGACAACGATTAATCTGCTTTTTGTTTCTAGGATTACCTTATTCTGGACATTTCATGTAAATAGAATAATACCATATTTGGTCTTTTTTTACCTTAGCCTAATGTTTTCAAGATTTATTTATGTGACGGCATGTATTAGTACAGTAGTGTTCCCTTATCAGGAAGTATGTTTCCTGATACGAGGAATGTGTTCTAAGACCCCCCAAGTAGGTGCCTGAAACTGAGGAAAGTACCAGACTTGACTGCTGTCGATCGGAACACATTTCTGTTCCTGTCTTCCACTCACAGATTTAATGTCTTTTCCATCTTAGCACCCGTCATGCACTGTGGTCATAAGTTTTGCAGTTTGAGGTGTGACAACCAAAACTAGCATGAATTTCTTTCTCTTTCTTTACAATTTCTAAGATAGAAGATTTTTTAATTTTTTACCTTTTTTTTTACTGTAGTATCGAGGGAACCAGCCCCCAATATTTCAATGTAGGTTCTTTTCTATTTTCCCTAAGTGTCAGCTGGTCTGAGAAATAAGAAATTTTACAGCTGGGTCTCCGGGGGTGACATCACATGTCGGCAGGTTCCATGATGTCCCCAAGCTGCAAAACCAACAAGTTTTTATTAGGGTTTTCAAAAGGGGAGGGAGTGTACGAATAGGGCGTGGGTCACAGAGATCACATGCTTCAAAAGGCGATAAAATATCACAAGACAAATGGGGGCAGAGCAAGATCACAAGGCCAGGGTGAAATTAGAATTGCTGATGAGGTTTCATGTCCCACTGTGCACCCACTGTCATTGATAAACATCTTAACAGGAAACAGCGTTCAAGAGCAGAGAACCGGTCTGACTAGAATTCCCCAGGCTGGAATTTTCTAATCCTAGCAAGCCTGGGGGCGCTGCAGGAGACCAGGGCATATTTTATCCCTTGTCTTCAACTGCAAAAGACAGACACTCCCAGAGCGGCCATTTTAGAGGCCTTCCCCTGGGAATGCATTCTTTTCCCAGGGCTGTTCTTTGCTGAGAAAAAGAATTCAGTGATATTTCTCCTATTCGCTTTTGCAAGATGAGGAATATGACTGTTTTGCCCAGCCCCGCAGGCAGTCAGGCCTTATGGTTATCTCCCTTGTTCCCTGAACATCGCTGTTATCCTCTTCTTTTAGGATGCCCAGATTTCATATTGTTCAAACACACATGTTTTACAATTTGTACAGATAACGCAATCATCACAGGGTCCTGAGGTGACATACATCCTCAGCTTACGAAGATGATGGGATTAAGAGATTAAAGTAAAGACAGGCATAGGAAATTATAAGAGTATTGATTGGGGAAGTGATAAATGTCCATGAAATCTTCACAATTTATATTCAGAGATTGCAGTAAAGATAGGCCTAAGAAATTGTAAAAGTATTCATTTGGAGAACTAATAAATGTCCATGAAGTCTTCACAATTTATGTTTTTCTACCGTGGCTTCAGCTGGTCCCTCTGTTTGGGTTCCCTGACTTCCTGCAACACGGTAGATCTTAGCAACCTCAGCATATGATTATTTTCCTTATTAAGTCAAGAACTTTCACCTTTTCACTTAAAGGAAGTACTTGATAGCTTCTCTTTGGCATTTCAGAATTGCCAGCATCACTACTCTTTGTGCTTTGGCACCATTATTAGGTCAACCATGAAACACTGTGGTCAACAGCCAATCTGCAAACCAAGAAGACTGCTAAGAGACTCATGGGCAGGGAGCACATGCAGTGTGAATATGCTGGACAAAGGGACAGTTCACAGAGGGGGACACAACAGAATGGCTTGAGGTTTCATCACACTATGCAAAACAATGTGCAATTTAAAACTTAAGAATTGTTTATTTCTGAAATCTTCCATTTAATATTTCTGGACTGTGGTTGACTGTGGGTAACTGCAACTACAGAAAGTGGAACCATGGAAGCAGACCACTGTACTTCATTCCAGTGATTGCTGAATCATATTCCATTGTGTAGTTACACCATGTTCTATTTATTCATTCATCAGTTCATGGACATTTGGGTAGTTTCCACTTTTTGGCTGTTATGAACATTCATATACAAGTTTTTATGTGGAGGTATGCTTTCATCTCACTTGAGTATGCACTAGGAATAGATTGTAGTGACCTTTTTGCTTCTGGAAGGTTGACAGATGGACTACGTTGTTGTTGGCTTGCAGTGGGAATCCATCAAGAATTATTGCAGGAATTCCTGTGTAACTGGGCGTCTCAGCCGCATTACTTAATAATACCAAACTTAAACTGGATAGTAAAGTATATCATAGGTAGAAAGGGCGTAACTGTCAGTTTGAAGTTTATGTGAAATAAGTAGTGACTCTTACATGTGATAAAGATGTACCATTTCCCAAAATGAATGTGTTCCCACAGCGATGCCTCTCCTAGTAATTCACAGGGAGGTAAGTAGGTAATTGTTGAGACTTGCTAATGTCTGTGTGAAACATTTATGCAAAAAGTGACGTCATCTTTTTGCTCTTGAGAACCCATGATTATATTAAGCATTTGAACTATACTTAAAATATCCTGATAATGATTGTTCACATCTACTTGTGCCTTGTGTGATAGTTATTTAAAAACTCCTTAATGTAGAAAAAAATAATTTAAGGCTAGACTTTTTTCCCTTGGGATATTTTCCTTATTGTCTGCAACAACATAATTTGGAGTATAAACCTGTGTTTATAGACAAAATGCAATGTCCTTATTAGAAGTGATTTTTGTGATTGTTAACATAATGAAGCATAGGCTGTAAAACTAGCACATGTTTTGTATGTGATGTTTTTGGTGAACTTACCTGGCCCCTAATAGGACTCAGGTTGTCTTGGATTTTGATGGATTGATGAAACCTTGTACATAAATTGCCAGTCCTGGAACCAATCTTCCTTCCTTTCTTCCCTGTTTTATTTAGTTTTTCTTCTGGTTGTATTTCATTTTTGGCTTGTTAATAATTGTGGTTTAGTAAAAATAACTTGAGACTGTAAGCTAAAAGTTGGCTATGGTCTAGGGAAGTGGGCTTCTTCTCATGGACTAGAAATGTTTAAACTTATTCTTTTTTTTTCCCCTCAAAATGTGAGTGTAGCTGACATCTGGTTTAATGATGATTGAGTGAGAATTTTGAGTGTTTATAAAGACAGTTAGCTTTTAATTATCTGGGCACACAACCCGGAGCTTTGCATTTTGCTGGCTGTTTCCCTGCTCCTTCCTTCTGGCTCTGTGAAGACTTGTTGGCCTTCCCCAAGAGAAGGTGAAGTGGGAAGTGTAACTGACCCCAGCCACTCTGAGATGAAAGTTGGGGTAGGGGGCAGAGGTTTAGGAGAAATGTTTAGACTTTTGACCACTATGAGACTTTTGGGTTCCATCTAGAATTCAGGGATCTGTGCAGTTCTGATTACCACTGTCTTGGAAGACTGTGAGTTGGCTTTGGTTTTGCTATCAAATGATATTAGTATTGGCAAAAATAGTCCTGGTATACTCCAGAATATTATGTAGTACAATGCCAAATCTTAATAGAGATGAGTGACTTGAGAATTATCCCATAAAGGAATGTTATTTGCTGAATATACAATATACGTTTACCAAGAACATGGTGTAATACAGTGGGTTAACCACATATGCCATTTTGACTACAATTTCAAAACAGGGTTAGAATTTTGAAGAGGAATTTCCAAGAATTGCCTCATTTTACTTTTTATATTCCTAGTGCTATGCACCATGTCAGGTATGCGTATAGCAGGTTGTCATTAAATAATTTTTGAATGAATGAATAAACGAGTGCTTTCTTTGTATCTTAGTTAAAATTAAGACAGATTATTTAAATGGAAAGTTAAACTCTAACATATTCTTTAGCCTGGAAAAATTTTTATGTGGCAAATTAATAGTGTTGACAAGCTTTCAACTTTGAAGGTTTCATCCAACCATATAGTCTTTCAAAAAGTATCATTAGAGTGATATACTTTCATGTACTCTTGTATGTTTTTATTCTTGAGCTACTGACAAAACTAGGATGGGTTCACTCCTGTGCAGTAGAAGGCTACTTTAATAAAGTGATGTCAAGAACTGAGGAAGGTTGTTCCTCCAAAACACAACCAACTCCCTCATCCCCCCCAACACACACCTGAAATTTAATCATCTGTTTAGTCTTTTTGTTTGCTTGTTTTTTATTCCTATAAATTAGTAAATAGCAACTATTTATAGGAAGAATAATTTGATTTAAAAGTGATGAGGGTGTGTAAGCTGTATTTCAGCCAGTGAGAAGTTGGGTAGGAGCCTCCTGCTCTTGGGAGTATGCAGTGTAGACTGGAATGCCTGGGGGAATAGGAGGTAGGTCGCTAATTGCAGTTTAGAGTTCCCTGAGTGCTTTCACAGACACTCTCATTTGATGCTCAATGCGCTGATATATAGGGAACTACCTACTGATCTAGGTCTCAAGTCCAGTAACCTTGTTGTAGCTCGATTTCCTCATGTGTAAACCAGGGGTAAGAGATGCTACCACATAAGGTTACTACAAGGATTCAGGCCCAAAGCAGGCAGTGTAAGTGAGTGTTGGCCAACATAACTCGGGTTCCTGTTTTATAGCTGAGGCCCTGAGAAGTTAGGAGACAGTCTTCATTACCCAAGGAGTCGGGTACTCCCGTCTCAGCTTCTCTGACTTCAGGTTCTTTGTGTGTGTGTGTGCGTGTGCACGCGTGCATGCATGTGTGTGCACTGTGAGGACAGTTTAAAAAGGGCAAAACCCATCCTTTTGTGAAGAACTGGCTTCTCTGACATCATGAATGACTTTTTCAATCGTTCTATTCAGGGACAGGAAAGAGGTAGGAGGTATTTATTCCACTTAAATTACGTTCCGTTTTTACCTAATGTGTTTATGATAAGCCATAATCCTTGCATTTGTAAATTTTTGGTATTTGTAACCAATGAGATCTGTCAAAGCTGTTGCATCATAAATAATGATGTGGACATCTTATGGAATTTATTATAAAAATTTGATGTGTTTTGTGGAGTCATGGGGATCATATAATGCTTGTTTCAAAAATGAAGTTTAATGAACGGAGTAAAGAAGGGTGTTTTTCATTGATTGACAGCTTTAGAGAAGGCATCCAACTCCTCCTGTATACCAGCCTGGGGCTTCTCCCTGCGGAACAATGCCCTGTACTATCTCATTATAAGGTCATGATACGTGAACACTTAGTTATCTCCTTGAATGAAAAATTATGGCAAACATGGCTCTTGGGAATTGTTTCATGATGTGGTTCATCTGTACCACAGTGGTTTCTAACGTCAATGTTTGTTGGAATTTTTTTTGTTTCTCATTACTAATGTTGAAATGATTGGTGTGATGATGGTCTGTATCTTAAGTATCATGACCTAGTAACTGATCTGTCAATTAGTAAGTAACTTAATTTGAAATCAACTGTGAGTCCAGTTGAAGCTCAGAGCCTAATTTTAGTCAGCAAACCCTTCTCCCCAGCTTTGAATACAAGCTCAAACAATGTCTTTCTTTTAGCACAGGGGTTTGTGCACAAATATGTTGGAGAGTGCTTTTGGGATTCTAGGCGCCTTTTAAATGGCTGCTTAAAAGAAATTGAAAAAGTTAAATGAGAGAAGTGCCTGCTGACTCGCATTAGTGGGCATTTTGCTGATAACCAGTCTGGTATGAAGTGGTCTTCAAGAAGCTCCCAGAATGTTTGGGATTTAAGTCATGTGGATTATGCGATCAGAACTGGAACTGAGCGATAGAGCTTCGGGGAAACTTGTTGTTTACATTGGCGAGAAATCTTATCCAGCAGGAGGATTAAAATAAAACCATAAACAAAACAGTAAAGGGTGTGAAGATAATTCCCACTTGCTTATGAAATGAATACACCTCACAGCAAAAGAAATGGTGTTTTCTGAAATTTATATACTTGGCAATTATTGCCTTAATATTTGTCTGATAGATACTTTCTTCCACAGAACCTGCTTTTTAATAACTTCCTATCAAGGGCTTCTTTGGAGGCCACAGGTGGTAAGACAGGTTTGGCAGAGGTGTTTGTGCGGAATATGCCCTCGGGAGGCTGCTCCGCCCTTCATATGCTCGGGTAGGCTAATTACAACCTCCGAGGAAGCCCCAAGAGCCTCACACTTGGCGCAGTCGCTTCCTAGCTTCTTTGCCACAGGATGGCTGGAAGCACGAGCCTACACTGGGATATGTAGCCTTTTTTCCCAGAGGAGTCGAAATGCCTTCACAAGTCACTTGTGTACTATGAAGTAGATAGGGCAAATCTTAATTTCCCTTTTAAAATTAAGGGACTGAGTGGTGATTTAAAAGTGTGTCATGTGAGATAGGTCCAGGATTAAACCTCAGGTATTCTCTCCTAATGTGTATCTCCTCAGATTATTTTAGGTGGGGATAATTTTATTTAACTGCCTTAGGAAAATATGGAAAGGGGCAAACAAGAAAGAGAAGAAAAAAATTGTATAGAAGGCAGGGTGTGGCTGTTTGACTACATAGTCATCACTCCTGTTTGTGTTGACTTTTGATAACTTAAGTGGGAAACACGTGGTCTCTATTTACGTGGTTCCTATGAATCACAACAGCATTACGTGAAATGTGTCACACCTTAAATAACTTGCTAATGAGTAAGGTTCAAAATTATAGAAAAACTGAATGAGTAATTGTTAGATTAGAACTATTAAACAGTTCTTTTAAAATACTGTAATTTCTTTCAGAATACTGAATTCTCAACATAAGAATGAGTTCACATTTAAAGTGTGATTTATTCTTATTTTTAAACAACCTACTTTCACTATGTTTTGAGATGGTTTGTAGATTTATAACTTTTGCAATGTTGTCAGAAGACAAAATAATTTGATAACTCAATTTCTTCCTTTAAATAAAGGATGTTGCCTCTGGCAAAACAGACATTTGTCTGCTAAGATGCAGCTTCTTTCAGTCTACAGATGGATAGTAACAGGTAGTAATAACAGCTAGCATTTGTGAGTGCTTCTCTTGGGTCAGGCAAGTGCTAAGTGTTTCATGCATATTACTTCATTTAATTCTCACCATAACCCTGTGACATAGGTACATTTAATCTCCATTTCACAAATGGGATAACTAAGATGTTACGTAGTTTGTTCAGGATTGCAGGTAGAAAGTGGCAGGGCAGGGCTTTAAACCCAGGCATCCTAGTTCCAGCGCCCCTACTTGGCCTCAACAGGCCACCATTGACATCATGTTGTGACCTTAAGGTAAGTAGCTGAGGCAGCCTCTGTAGACCTAATAGTCTTGCTATAAAATTGTGCTTTCTTTTTTTGGTTTTAAACTCATAAAAAATTTTTGTTTTATTTTAGGGGGAGTCTTAGGTGAGTTTACAATTATATGGTATAAGAGTTGCTAATTAAAAAATCAGATTTTTCGAGTTACTGAGGTTGGAGTAGCTAGTATGTGCAGTACAAATGTTTTATAATGTTTGTGAAAATGCCCACAGAACTGTTAAAACATTTAAATAGAACTTATACTGAAGTTTAGAGTATTATATTTTTATTCTCTTCCTCTGTCTCTCACACCTACACCCATACACACACACAGTCATTATGTGTTAACACATCTTTTTATCCAGGAAAATTGGATGAAAAGATTAATTGAACATTTTTGTTTACTGATCTACCTTCTATACCCATAACAGAGGAGGATTATTTCTGAAGCTGTATTATATGGTAAAATGCCCTAATTTAAAAATATCTAAATAGATTGAAGATAATTTAATTTTTTTAGCCTAAAAATACTTTAGAGTCTAATGTAGTTGAGTTACTCTTTTACTGAGTACTTATAAAATGCTGTTGGTTTTTGGTGTCTGTTTCATGTGGGTGGTTTTGTAACTTTCTAGAAAGTTAAACGTTGTGAGCCTCGAATTTCATACTGGTGAAATGGAGATAATAATAAGGATTATTAAATTTAAGATTGTGTGGATTGCATAGATAATGAGAAAAATTACCTAGGACAAAAACTGGTGTCAGCCCCTTCTATTCTTTGTTCCTTTAGGTACAGGAGATTTAGTAAATTGACCTAAATCTGATTGGTTTTGACTTCTTTTGAATGTTGTTCTTTTGTATTAATAAATTTATTTATAAATTTATATATAAACACCTGTAGTCTTTAAAGAATATAAACAAAAGATGATATTAAAAATAAGTGTAATTCTACAACTTAGAAATAATTACTGTTAGTATATTTATTCCATGTTTACTTATGATACATTCTTATAGAGTTATAGAAATTGGGATTATACTCCCAATTTTTCATAAATTTTCCCAATTTTTCATAAACTGCTTTTTAAATAATAAGTATTCTTTACAAGTAATAAATCCACTTTTATGACATGAATTTCAATTTCATGTCATTTTCTGTTTTATGGCTATATCATAATATAATCAATTTCTTATTGCTGGGCATTCAGGGTATTTGTAATTGTTGCTATTTATTCTACAGAACGCTGTGAAACAATTCTGTTCTGTGTGCCTGTCCTGTTGTCCTAGTATAAATTCCTAGATCCTGCACCTAGGAGAATATGCATATTTAAGACTTCTGATACATATCACAAATTACCTTCTAGAATTGTGGTATCATTTTATATTACCTTCAGTGGTGTACAGGGCATGCCAGATTGCCATGTTCTCAAAATAATAAGCTATTATTTAAAACCTTTGTTTAGTTTTTATATATATATTTTTAATATAAATACTGTACAAATGGAATTTGGTCTTCTATCATCATTATTTAGACTTTGGAAAGTACATAAGTACAAGAGTACATCAATATTTGGATATATGAGGGGGTCTGAAGTCTACTACACATGATCTTGCCTTTCCATCATCTTTTTGGGGGAGATGAACCATTATGGATAGTTGGGTTTTCTGAATAGCTTTGCATATTCCATTTTTCCCACTTTATTAAAGGATATTCAAATATAACTAACTCAGCCTTGTCTATATGATGCGGAGGTGTGTTTCTGAGGATTAATTATTGGAGTATTGTCAGAGTGGTAATTTCAGGGTTGATGCATGTAAGGAGGTTTGGCATGTACTGTTTAACCACCCTCAAGAACTTGATTGCACATTTCAGCCACTACAAACTAATAAGCAGGTGATATTTTCCCTGCTTCAGATGAGCACACTGGGGTGCAGAGAGGTTATATAACTTGCTTAAGATCACACAGTTATTAGGTAGTGAATGTGGAAGTTGAACTTGCTTTGGTCAGACTTCAGTTCTTTTTCTTTCCATTTTGCCACTTGCTACACACTGCCCTCTTGATTGGCCCTTTCATTGCTGTTGACTGTCACTCTTCACTGCTATCTGGTGTCTGCAGGACACAGCCTTTCTTTCTTCTAAATCACTGCTTTGAATCTATATTGATTTGGGAATGGAATTGCCAGATTGTAAGTGTCAGTGGCTCTGAGGGGCTTTGCTATGACTAGAGAGAATGGGCTTTAGCATCTGCGTTGGATGTTTCTGGGCCTATTTCATGCTTTTTGGCTTTGCATAGGAGTTTCCACATGAAGGACTTGTTACAATGTTTTCTGTAGTTGAGATCTGCACTCCTCTTGAGTTTGTTTTGGAACAATTTGGGGAAAATTCAAGAGTTTGTGTTGCACAGGTTGGTGGGATAATCCAGGGTCCTCTCAGTTATTTTCAGAAGAATATGCCATTCTCTTTGGGTATGTTTAACTGTGCTTTAAACATTACATTTTTCTTATTTATTTATTTATTATACTTTAAGTGTTAGGGTACATGTGCACAACGTGCAGGTTAGTTACATATGCATACATGTGCCATTTTGGTGTGCTGCACCCATCAACTCGTCATTTAACATTAGGTATATCTCCTAATGCTATCCCTCCCCCTCCCCCACCCCACAACAGGCCCCGGTGTGTGATGTTCCCCTTCCTATGTCCATGTGTTCTCATTGTTCAGTTAACACCTATGAGTGAGAACATGCAGTGTTTGGTTTTTTGTCCTTGCGATAGTTTGCTGAGAATGATGGTTTCCAGCTTCATCCATGTCCCTACAAAAGATATGAACTCAACATTTTTTATGGCTGCATAGTATTCCATGGTGTATATGTGCCACATTTTCTTAATCCAGTCTATCATTGTTGGACCTTTGGCTTGGTTCCAAGTCTTTGCTATTGGGAATAGTGCCGCAATAAACATATGTGCGCATGTGTCTTTATAGCAGCATGATTTATAGTCCTTTGGGTATATACCCAGTAATGGGATGGCTGGGTCAAATGGTATTTCTACTTCAAGATCCCTGAGGAATCGCCACACTGACTTCCACAATGGTTGAACTAGTTTACAGTTCCACCAACAGTGTAAAAGTGTTCCTATTTCTCCACATCCTCTCCAGCACCTGTTGTTTCCTGACTTTTTAATGATGGCCATTCTAACTAGTGTGAGATGGTATCTCATTGTGGTTTTGATTTGCATTTCTCTGATGGCCAGTGATGATGAGCATTTTTTCATGTGTCTTTTGGCTGCATAAATGTCTTCTTTTGAGAAGTGTCTGTTCATATCCTTCGCCCACTTTTTGATGGGGCTGTTTGTTTTTCTCTTGTAGATTTGTTTGAGTTCATTGTAGGTTCTGGATATTAGCCCTTTGTCAGATGAGTAGGTTGCAAAAATTTTCTCCCATTCTGTAGGTTGCCTGTTCACTCTGATGGTAGTTTCTTTTGCTGCGCAGAAGCTCTTTAGTTTAATGAGATCCCATTTGTCAATTTTGGCTTTTGTTGCCATTGCTTTTGGTGTTATAGACATGCAGTCCTTGCCCATGCCTATGCCCTGAATGGTATTGCCTAGGTTTTCTTCTAGGGTTTTTATGGTTTTAGGTCTAACATGTAAGTCTTTAATCCATCTTGAATTAATTTTTGTATAAGGTGTAAGGAAGGGATCCAGTTTCAGCTTTCTACATAAGGCTAGCCAGTTTTCCCAGCACCATTTATTAAATAGGGAATCCTTTCCCCATTTCTTGTTTTTGTCAGGTTTGTCAAAGATCAGATGGTTGTAGATATGTGGCATTATTTCTGAGGGCTCTGTTCTGTTCTGTTGGTCTATATCTCTGTTTTGGTACCAGTACCATGCTGTTTTGGTTACTGTAGCCTTGTAGTATAGTTTGAGGTCAGGTAGCATGATGCCTCCAGCTTTGTTCTTTTGGCTTAGGATTGACTTGGCAATGTGAGCTCTTTTTTGGTTCCATATGAACTTTAAAGTAGTTTTTTCCAATTCTGTGAAGAAAGTCATTGGTAGCTTGATGGGGATGGCATTGAATCTATAAATTACCTTGAGCAGTATGGCCATTTTCATGATATTGATTCTTCCTATCCTTGAGCATGGAATGTTCTTCCATTTGTTTGTATCCTCTTTTATTTCATTGAGCAGTGGTTTTTGTAGTTCTCCTTGAAGAGGTCCTTCACATCCCTTGTAAGTTGGATTCCTAGGTATTTGATTCTCTTTGAAGCAATTGTGAATGTGAGTTCACTCATGATTTGGCTCTCTGTTTGTCTGTTATTGGTGTATAAGAATGCTTATGATTTTTGTACATTGATTTTGTATCCTGAGACTTTGCTGAAGTTGCCTATCAGCTTAAGGAGATTTTGGGCTGAGATGATGGGGTTGTCTAGATATACAATCATGTCATCTGCAAACAGGGACAATTTGACTTCCTCTTTTCTTAATTGAATACCCTTTATTTCCTTCTCCTGCCTGATTGCCCTGGCCAGAACTTCCAGCACTATGTTGAATAGGAGTGGTGAGAGAGGGCATCCCTGTCTTGTGCCAGTTTTCAAAGGGAATGCTTCCAGTTTTTGCCCATTCAGTATGATATTGGCTGTGGGTTTGTCATAGATACCTCTTATTATTTTGAGATACGTCCCATCAATACCTAATTTATTGAGAGTTTTTAGCATGAAGGTTGTTGAATTTTGTCAAAGGCCTTTTCTGCATCTATTGAGATAATCATGTGGTTTTTGTCTTTGGTTCTGTTTATATGCTGTATTACATTTATTGATTTGCATATGTCGAACCAGCCTTGCATCCCAGGGATGAAGCCCACTTGATCATGGTGGATAAGCTTCTTGATGTGCTACTGGATTCAGTTTGCCAGTATTTTATTGAGGATTTTTGCACTGATGTTCATCAGGGATATTGGCCTAAAATTCCCTTTTTTTGTTGTGTCTCTGCCAGGCTTTGGTATCAGGATGATGCTGGCCTCATAAAATGAGTTGGGGAGGATTCCCTCTTTTTCTATTGATTGGAATAGTTTCAGAAGGAATGGTACCAGCTCCTCCTTGTACCTCTGGTAGAATTTGGCTGTGAATCCATCTGGTCCTGGACTTATTTTGGTTGGTAAGCTGTTAATTATTGCCTCAATTTCAGAGCCTGTTATTGGTGTATTCAGAGATTCAATGCCGTCTGTCACCCCTGTCTTTGACTAGGAAAGGGAATTCCCTGACCCCTTGTGCTTCCTGGGTGAGGTGATGCCTCGCCCTGCTTCGGCTCACGCTCGATGCATTGCACCCACTGTCCTGCACCCACTTTCCGACACTCCCCAGTGAGATGAAGCCAGTGCCTCAGTTGGAAATGCAGAAATCACCTGTCTTCTGCATCGCTCATGCTGGTAGCTGTAGACTGGAGCTGTTCCTATTTGGCCATCTTGGCTCCACCCCCTACATTTTTCTTATGAGGCTGTGGACTCCCTGAGGGAAGAGCTGCCTGCCTTCAAAACATTTTTTTTTTTTTTTCTGTAATTTCCTACCCAACATTCAGGTAATGCCTGTAACAGACCGCCTTTGTTTAAGTAAAGCAGCAGTGCAGCCCTTCTGTAGATTAATGCCAAGTATTGGAAGGATCTACCTCTTCCTGAGTTGGAGCATGTTGCCTCCTGGCCCAGGCTTCTCTCTAGATGTATAGACCAACCTCTGAGAAACACAACCACTATTTTGTCAGTTAACAGGTATCATGTCTAGCTGCAGTGATGTTGGGCAATGTGGAGAGATGCAGAATGAAGACACAGGGATTCTAGGGGGACTGTGAAGCTGGCAGCAATGAGGACAGCTGGGGGATGGTGGTAAAGGTCCCTTTGTTGAACCCTGGAGCCAACCTGGAATTTAAGATTGGTGACTTTCCAGTTCAGGATATCAGAAATGTATTTCTTTCTGAAGTGGTAGGTGGAGCAGGGACTAACCCTGCTCTTACGTGGTGGCTGCATCTCCAGGACAGCTGGTGTCACTGCTGTTGGTCCCTGCCCTCCCCTTGAGCTGGGACTCAGTCCCAGGGGTTGTTCTTAGGGCAGCTTTTTTCCCCACTGTGACCTTAATTTTCTCTGCTACTATTTCCCCTGTGGAATCCTCTTTTCTATCCCAACCACCTCCCCCTTCAGAGAGAGAATCTAGATATTTTTCTAGAGGTTTCACCAACATCATTGGTGGTGGTAACTGCAGGTGCCAGTTCCTCTGTAATTCCTTAAGTTGGGAATTGTCTGTTTAAAATATTCAACATCTCACCTTTCTTTTGTCTCTCTGCGCCAGGATTTAATAGTCTTCTCCCTAGGATGTTTCAATAAATGGCTCTTTACATCAATTAGGACGATTTCATAAATAAGTTTAAGAAGTGTCCTGCCCTCTGCTGTTTAGCTTTGTGATGAAATTTGAGGAATATAAAGATGGAATTGAAATTAACGATATGTGTATTCAGTGTCTTTGGTATTTTGAGTTTCTATCTTACACTGTTTTTATTCATTCTTGGTAGAATAGCTCACCCATAGGTTTTTAAAAAATATATAAAATATGTTGAAAATTTAGTTTAGCTCTTAACTTTTGTGTATCATCCAATAAAATGATTATATTACCAAAAACACTCATTGTAATTTTTTCCTGCATATATTTGTCATACTGAAATGGTTAAACTATCTCTTTGTAATATAAAACAGACAGTACATATTCCTATAAGGAACAGATTATAGGATATAACAGTCTATATGTGCAAATCCTTCAAGTATAACATTAAATGCATATTAATTAATCTAATACTGAATTTGACTTGTGTGCTATCCCTGCTTAAGAGAAAATTAACAACCAAACCTGTCTTTCAGGCAGTAACAGAGAAGAATTTTGAAACAAAAGATTTTCGAGCCTCTCTAGAAAACGGTGTTCTGCTGTGTGAGTAAGTATTTAAAGTATTTAAAAAATAATTCAAAAGCAAAGATGTGTGTGTGTGTGTGTGTGTGTGTGTGTGTGTGTGTGAGTGATGAGGTGTTTGGCTCCTCCCATGGCAACCGTAGTCACAGATATGTGTTCTTGGTCACAGGTGAGATTTGATCCCTGCAAATTGATACCTCACAGTACGAGACAGTAGGAAGAAGGGGTTATCAGTCTCTGTATCTAAAGATAGCACTGGTAAAAATATATATTATTTTTAATTAGTAAACAAGAAAGATTCTATTGCATGGTGGGCCAGTAGGGGGTGGATGATTGAGAAGGAAGCCTTATGACATGTTACCATCGATCTCTTAGTCTGAATATTCTAATGGGGTAGAATTGCCTGGTTTGGACATTAATACACAAAATCTTTGTTTCATCAATAAATCGTGATGATTGGAGTGGTAGATTTTTCCTTTAAGCTTTAAGTGGAGTCATTACATTACCAAAATCAATTTGAGTTATGGACCATTCATTCAATTAATAGATACCATTGAGAACCACACCCCAGACTTTGCTTATGAAGAAGTAAAATAGGCTAGTACCATGGTTGATAGTATAAGGCCTACATTGTATGTGTAGTGTAATATTTTGTTCCCCGATAGACGCATTGTACAGTTAGCCAAGTATATGACCTTTGGGAATAAGGGAGAGGCAGGCCTGTGAGGCGTAAGGATGAAATCTTGGGTGAAGGTAGAGGTTGCAGAAGCGAGCAAATAAATTCTAAGAATGTACTTGAGTACTCACCCACATTTTTGAAAGCACTTAATTATTTCAATCTAGACACTTATCGCACAGGTATTTATGCTATCTGTCCACATGTAAGCAGTGAGAGTGTGTGCACTAGTACTTAGAGAATTTGATTATCGTTTTGAAGGAGTTGTTTGCAGCAAAAGGTCTGGAGTCAAAGGGCCTAGGTTAGATTTTTTGCTCTATTACTTTTGGACCTTTGAATAAGTGACTTCACATCTTTGAACATTTGACCAAGTGACCTTATTTTCTCATTGGTAAAGTAGAGATCAAGGTATCTGATGTGCCTAATTCACAGAGTTGCTGAGTTCAACAATATATATTTTAAGGTTTTTTTTTTTTTTTTTGAGACAGAGTCTTCCTCTGTCCCCCAGCCTGGAGTGCAGTGGCGCGATCTCGGCTCACTGCAAGCTCCGCCTCCCGGGTTCATGCCATTCTCCTGTCTCAGCCTCTCCGAGTAGCTGGGACTACAGGCGCCCGCCACCATGCCCGGCTAATTTTTTTTTTGTATTTTTAGTAGAGACGGGGTTTCACCATGATCTCGATCTCCTGACCTCGTGATCCGCCCGCCTCGGCCTCCCAAAGTGCTGGGATTACAGGCTTGAGCCACCGCGCCCGGCCTATTTTAAGGTTTTTATAAACGATCAAACTTTGTATATATACAAGTTGTTGCTAGATGACGGGCATGTAAATAACAGTCTATCTTGTCAGCTCTGTTGGCAGGTGTTCAAACTTCTTTGTCTTAAGGTGATATTATTAATTTTGTTCCATATGAAGTTGCTGATATTTAACCATTTGTGACCTCAAGAAGTGTCAATTTCATATGGTTTCACCTAATGTATAGGTGACATGTATCGGACAGACATGTGAATAAGGGCCAGGAATAAAGTTCAAAGTGTGTTTCTTGTCGTCTTCCAATGTCACATTCATTGGAATGTGAATAGTGTTTCAATTAGTTTGACAATGAGTCAAATAGTGTTTAAACTAATTTAAGTAGACCACATAGCCCAACTGGTCACTAATGGGAAGTTACTTTATCTTAATTTGAAAACAGTATGATTTAAATGTACTCTAGTAATGTTTAGAAGATGGAGGGGAAACATTGCCTATTAGAACGAGGCGTGTGACCTGCAAACTACTTTAGCTATTATTTAAATGTTTGCAGTAAAAAAAAAAGCCATCAACCATATACCTCACAAGTCTGAATAGGAATTGGGTAGGTTTGTGCCTACAAGGAAGTGTGCCTATGAAGCACGGAGTTTCTTTTTAGATTTACGAAAGCATATATCTCAAATATATGATCTTTCAAAGAAGTAACTTTGTAGGTTATATATTTTCAGTAATGAACTATTGCCAATAATATTTTAGGGGTCCCGCTTTTGGGGCATTGACCCCATAAATAGATCATTAAACATGTTTGAGAATGACAACCAGGTTTTGATTTAAAATGCAACTTATGCACCAGCCTGGGCTCTGAATGATTAGAAGTGATTTCCAAAAGCTATACCCAGCCTGAAAAGATCAGCATAGTGTGACCAGGGAGGATATTCAGAGTTGATGAAAAACTATTGTGAGCACAAGCAGTACAGGTTAGAATAAATATGTAATTTCTACCTTAATGGCAACAGCAAACATTTGGATGAATGTTTAGAGATATATTGGCTTTTTAAAAAGTCACTTTAATTCTCAGACTTCCAAAGCTCATTCTAATATTGTTTTCTAATTGGAATTTTTCTAATTTGGATTTTGTGCATTGCCACAGAAGTCTAATCAGTCTCTTAGTACCCAGTATTCTTTAAATTAATGTTTCCCAAAAGTAGCTTAAGTAAATCTGAAGCCATGGTAATCAGCAGTTGTAACTTACTGTGGGACACCCAAGTCCTGCATAATATTTTTATTAAAAGGTCTTTCTGTAAATTGTGAATCACATTGTTTATAGTCACTGGTTGATGACGACACATTCATCTAAAAGCTGTGGTGTTAACGAATAAAAAGTCCAGATAACCATATTGAGTATGAAACCTGTAACTGAGGAAAGCCTGGCTGATTGCACTCTGAAATGATTAAGCAGGCACTGCTGTTTGTGGCCACATGCACCTGTGTTATATATAAATGCCTGAGAGGAAAACAAAGTCAGCTGTTCAGAAATCTGGTGTTACAAGCCCTGACTTTTTAATTAATGGTAAATATAGTAAGCTATCTGTCCTTGAGGATATTTTACCCGCTAGAGATCCCAAGTTTTAGCTGAAATATGATTAGGATATTTTTAAAACCTGAATTATTTCGTACAGGAAAAGGCTGACTTCTATCTGGCTCACTGCCAGAATATTTCTTGTGAAATACAGGTTCTGCTTGTTGCCTATTAGAAACCTCTAGGCATTCTCATTCATTACCACCATTAAAGAGTTTTCTTAATATTTCATCCAGTAATTTCAGCAATTAAAAAAAAATCCATTAGTAGTACTCTTCCCTTTTGAACTGGTGTTCTGAAATATCAAAGTCAAAAGTTCGAATAGCTTGTCATAGCTTTCACCCAATTGGAAGTGTACTGACATTTCAGATATTCTAAAGTGGGGATAAACCATGCACTGAGGTTTCAGACAAGATATACATTTGAATAATGAGGATAGTTATATGTGTTCATTGCCTTTTAATCTGACTGACTATTGAAGTTAGTATCTTCATGTTAGTCATTTTAGTGTCGTTTAGTTTGACTGTGGCATCTAGTGAGTTGGGATTTCATCGAGGAATACTCCTTTGATGAAAGTCTATGATTGTAGTCTCTTGGTTTTACTAAACAGTGAGACGGGAATACTGTCTGATATTTTTGCTTTTCTAATTAATAAAAGGATTGACAAGTTTTTATAAGGTGATTTTAGTTCCTTGTTATAATGTGCTATGAATTTTATTAATAGTGTTCATTAATCTGTCTTCTTTCTTCAGTATTTCTTAGTGTTCATGTGGACTGCCTTATTATATATATTTTAAAAATATAAAAGATGTATCATTTCATCAGTGTCCATGATCTTGTTTTGCTCTGGGTTCTAGCAGAATTATTCCTCTTTTCCAAACATATTTGATTGAGACATAAACAGCTAATGATATCAGTAATTTCCCAGTTACTCATCTTATGATGACAATCTTGGAAATATTCAAATGAAAACACTCTTTTTTTTTTTTTTTCTCTGATGAAGAAAGAAGATTTGCTTGACGATAGTCTGATTGGGTGTGTCACTGGTTAGTCAGTTTGTACCTCCCATCCCTGGAATGATCCCAAGTCTCTGCCACAGTCAGCCATGCATCAGAAGTTTATGCCTTTTGAACACATGACTCACAGTAAGAACACTCTACTCGGCCGGCACAGTGGCTCACGCCTGTAATCTCCGCACTTTGGGAGGCCGAGGTGGGCGGATCATGAGGTCAGGAGATCGAGACCATCCTGGCTAACATGGCAAAACCCCATCTCTACTAAAAATACAAAAATTTAGCTGGGCGTAGTGGCGGGCGCCTGTAGTCCCAGCTACTTGGGAGGCTGAGGCAGGAGAATGGCGTGAACCTGGGAGGCAGAGCTTGCAGTGAGTGGAGATTGTAGCACTGCACTCCAGCCTGGGCAACAGAGCGAGACTCCGTCTCAAAAAAACAAACAAACAAACAAACAAACACAACTCTTCTCTCACTGTCACCAGGTCTTCTTTTTCCTTTCTTGTAGCTTGGAAAGACAGGAGCAAGATATTCACCCCTATCGGTGTTCCTATTTGTATCAGCCATGTGACCACAACACTATCTGCCTAAAAATACTGTAATAGTTTATTAAAGATATATATATATATATATACACATATTCAATAGAAAAAAATATATATTTTTTTATTTTTACAAATACTACTGTTTACTGTGGGACACTCAGATGATCATTTTAAGGCACAGGGTAAGATAGAGAACTTTGTCACTTGTCATTCCTGCCAAGAGAGCTCTATCTTTTTTGTTGGAGTTGGAGATCTCCACCCACACATGGAGTGCTGGTGACATGGGTAGGCCCCCTGGGGCTTCCACGCAGTGCTCCATGGGAAGCCCAGAGGCTTTCATGTAGTGGGAAAGGCTTTTTTTCTTAGAGGTGTTTCTGGTTTTGAATTTCCTGAGGAGGACAGTTGCTTACATACAGTGCCCCAGCATGCCAACACTATTAACCCTGATCTGTTTTTATAGCCTTTTGAAATTTAGTGAAAACTGTTTTTCTTCACTTTCAAGTAATATAAGCTTTGAAGTTTCCATGTTACGTGATAGCCCAGCAATAGGCAAACAATGGTGCAAGGGTTCAAGTTCATAAAAATGAATGTAAAAATTTTAATCTGTTTTCACTTAATGGCAGTATTTTATGGTTGGCATTTGCATGCCTTTTTAAGCATCATGGTTCGTCTCACCTGTGATGTAATATCTATGTCTAGCAAAAACATGATTTTTTGTTTCAAAGAAAGAGCGTATCAAGTTGAAAGTCAGCTTGGCAAACATGAACTTAAAAATTCACTTCAGTTACAGTAGAGACACTCTAAAGACTCATTTCAAGTTTTGCAGAAGTTTTTTAATATTGTGGCCTCCAAGTTGAGGGTTGAAATCCTGGAGAGAGACTGATATGTCACTCTCATTTACCTAAGGGATCGAGAGGAATTTAGTAACATTACTTCATAGTTAAATAGTACAGGAAGCCAGGTCCCTCCATTAGATTCCTTTTGCTTTCTGTTGTTTTTGTTTTGAAGACTTTTTAAAAGAACAGTTTTGGGTTCACAGAAAAGCTGAGGGGAAGGTACAGAAAGATCCCATATTCTCCATGCCCCCACACATGCACAGCCTCCCCCATTATCAATGTCCCTCACCAGAGGGGTACATTGGTTACAAATGATAGACCTATGTTGACCCATCATCATCACCCAGAGTCCGTGGTTTACATTAGGGTTCATTCTTGGTGTTGTACGTTGTATGGTTTTGGATAAATGGATAATGACATGTACCCATAATTATAGTATCATCCAGAATTGTTTCACTGCTGTAGAAATCCTCTGCGCTCCTCCTATTCATCCCTCCCTTACCTCTAATCCCTGGAAAACACCGATCTTTACTGTCTTTATGATTTTGCATTTTCCAGAATGTCACATAGTTGGACTCATACAGTGTGTAGCCTTTTCAGATTGGCTTCTTTCATTGAGTAATATGCACTTACTTCCATGTCTTTTTATGGTTTGATAGCTCATGTCTCTCTCTCTTTTTTTTGAGATGGAGTCTCGCTCTTGTCCCCCAGGCTGGAGTGCAATGGCGTGATCTCAGCTTACTGCAACCTCCGCCTCCTGGGTTCAAGCGATTCTCCTGCCTCAGCCTCCTGAGTAGCTGGGACTACAGGCATACACCACCACGCCTGGCTAATTTTTGTATTTTTAGTAGAGACAGGGTTTCACCATGTTGGCCAGGCTGGTCTCAAACTCCTGACCTCAAGTAATCTGCCCGCCTTGGCCTCCGAAAGTGCTGGGATTATAGGTGTGAGCCACTGCACCCAGCCAGCTCGTGTCTCTTTAGTGCTGAATAACATTCCACTGTCTGGAGGTTCCACAGTTTATTAATTCATCAAATGAAGGCCATCATGGTTGCTTCCCAGTTTTGGCAATTATGAATAAAACTGCTATAAACATCTATGATACGGTTTGGCCCTATGTCCCATCCAAATCTCATGTCAAATTATAATTCCCAGTGTTGGGGGAGGGACCTGCTGGGAGGTGATTAGATCATGGGGGCGGGTTTCCCCCATGCTGTTCTCGTGATAGGGAGTGAGTTCTCATGAGACCTGATGTTTTAAAAGTGTGTGACACTTTCCCCTTCACTTGCTGTCTGTCCTTCTCTGCCACGGTAGGACCCACTTGCTTCCCCTTCGCCTTCCGCCATGATTGTAAATTTCCTGAGGCCTCCCAGTCATGCCTCCTGTTAAGCCTGTGGAATTTTGAGTTAATTAAACCTCTTTTCTTTGTAAATTACCTAGTCTCAGGTAGTTCTTAATAGCAGTGTGAGAACGGAGTAATACAATCCATGTGCAATTTTTTTGTGTAAATGTAAATTTTTAGCTCCTTTTGGTAAATACCAAGGAACATGATTGCTGGATCATATGGTGAGAGTATATTTAGTTTTGTAAGAAACTGCCAAACTCTTTCAAAATGTCTGTACCATTTTGCATTTCTATCAGCAGAGAATGAGAGTTTTTGTTGTTCCACGTCCTTGTCAGCATTTGGTGTTGTCTGTGTTCTGAATTTTGACCATTCTAATAAATGTGTAGTGGTATCTCATTGTTTTAATTTACATGTCCCTGATAACATATGATGTGGAGCATCTTTTCATATGCTTATTTGTCATCTGCGTATCTTCCTTAGTGAGGTGTCTGTTAAGGTCTTTGGCCCATTTTTTAATCAGATTTTCTTATTGTTGACTTTTTAAGAGTTCCTTGTATATTTTAGATAAGAGTCCCTTTTCAGATATGTCTTTTACAAATATTTCCTCTTAGTCTGTGGCTTGTCTTTTTATTCCCTTGACAGTGTCTTTCACAAAGCAGATATTTTTAATTTTAATGAAGTCCAGTGTGTCAATTATTTCTTTTATGAATTGTGCTTTTTGTGCCATATCTAAAAAGTCATTGTCAAAACTAAAGTCTCTAGACTTCCCCCTATGTTTTCTTCTAGGAGTTTTAATAGTTTTTGGTTTTATATTTAGGTTTGTGATCCACTTTGAGTTCATTGTTGTAAAGGGTGTAAGGTCTGTGTCTAAATGCCCTTTGCCTTTGATGTGACATTGGGAAATTTTCTACTACTCAGTAAAATCTATTAGTGCTATAATTATTGAGGGTCTCAGAATAAGAGGTATCTGCCCTGAGCCTACTCAAGCTTTGCTAGACTTACTTCAGGATGCTTCAAGCAGAACAGTGAGGCTATATAATAAAGTTCCATCATAAGAAAGTGATAACTATAAATTACATTGGTACTGACGTTGCTGTTGCACACACTTTCCCATCTTAGCATTTACTGTTAACTTTTACTGTGTGTTGTAGGTAATTCAGCAGTATTCAAAATTACTACCATAGAAATTCTAGAAATTATTTTTATTATTTATTTATTTTTTTTTTGAGATGGAGTCTCGCTCTGTCGCCCAGGCTGGAGTGCAGTGGCGCGATCTCAGCTCACTGCAAGCTCCGCCTCCTGGGTTCACGCCATTCTCCTGCCTCAGCCTCTCCGAGTAGCTGGGACTACAGGCGCCTGCCACCACGCCCGGCTAATTTTTTTGTATTTTTAGTAGAGATGGGATTTCACCGTGGTCTCGATCTCCTGACCTTGTGATCCGCCCGCCTCGGCCTCCCAAAGTGCTGGGATTACAAGCGTGAGCCACCACGCCCGGCCACAAATTCTAGAAATTAAACTTAACATCAATTTTACTAGCAATCTTTGAAAATATTAAAGTGATCACAAATATTTATATTGAATGCTTTTAGACTTTTAAATTATATATACTGGTTATTTTACCCGTGGACATATGATTACTTGTTTTAAAATATTGCAGCTTATGAATTTAAATAAAAGTTATTAATTTAAAATTTTAGTAAGGCATTTACTTAATTAAGATAACTAGTTCAAGTTAATGTATCTGATAGTTTACTCTTTTGATCAACGTTGACAATAAGTAGAGAATATCAAGGTTTGACTTTTCTGGCAACAAAAAAATACTAGAGAGGAGTGTTGTTGGTAAGAGCAAAAAACAATTTCTAGCATTTGAAAGCAGAGGTAAAATATTTAAAAATTTCTTTATAAAGAAGACAGAGATTTTGAAGAATTTGTTTCATATTTCACAGAAATATTTCTGCATTAAAAACTGGGCAGTGGATTTTAATAAATGTTTGTAAAGCACCTATGAAATGCCAGGTTTTTTTTGCTAAGTGCTAGGCGATGGTGTTTGGAAAGGGAGAGGGTTGTCTGTGCCTCTGGTAGCTGGACTGTCTGATTGCTCTGCTGCCGATCGCAGCACATTGCCATATTTAGTACACATTAAAATGCTTAATGAGCAGAATTTGTGTTTAGAGGAAAAGTAAGCAAATGTATTAATGCCGTATAGTGGATAAAACAAAAATCATTGTTTAAAATAGGCACGTAGACCAATAGAACAGAATAAAGAACCCAGAAATAAAGCCAAGTATTTACAGCCAACCGCTCTTCCACAAAGCAAACAAAAGCATAAAGTGGGGAAAGGACACCCTATTCACCAAATGGTGTTGGGATAATTGATTGGCAAGCCGCATGTAGAAGAATGAAACTGGATCCTCATCTCTCACCTTATACAAAAATCAACTCAAGATGCATCAAAGACTTAAATCTAAGACCTGAGACCGTAAAGATTCTGGAAGATAACATTGAAAAAGCCCTTCTAGACATTGGCTTAGGCAAAGACTTCATGACCAAGAACCCAAAAGCAAATTCAACAAAGATAAATAGATGGGACTTAATTAAATTAAAAAACTTCTGCTCAGCAAAAGAAATAATCAGCAGAGTAAACAGACAACTCACAGGGTGAGAGAAAATCTTCGCAATCTATACATCTGACAAAGGACTGATATCTGTAATCTACAGGGAACTCAAACAAATCAGCAAGAAAAAAACAATCCCATCAAAAGTGGGCTAAGGATATAAATAGACAATTCTCAAAAGAAGATATACAAATGGCCAGAAAGCATATGGAAAAATGTACAACATCACTAATAATCAGGGAAATGCAAATCAAAACCACAATGTAATACCACCTCACTCCTGCAAGAGTGACCATAATCAAAAAATAATAAAAAAAATAGCTGTTGGTGTGGATGCAGTGAAAAGGGAACAGTTTTACACTGCTGGTGGGAATGTAAACTAGTACAGCCACTATGGAAAACAGTGTGGAGAGTCCTTAAAGATCTGCCATTACTAGGTATCTACCAGAGGAAAATAAGTCATTATATGAAAAAGATACTTGCATACCCATGTTTATAGCAGCGCAATTTGCACTTGCAAGAATATGGAACCAGCCCAAATGCCTATCAATCAATGAGTGGATAAAGAATATGTGGTGTATATATGCATATACCATGGAATACTACTCAGCCATAAAAAGGAACGAAATGGCATTTGCAGCAACCTGGACGGAATGGGAGATCATTATTCTAAGTGAAGTAACTCAGGAATGAAAAACCAAATATTGTATGTTCTTGCTCATAAGTGGGAGCTAAGCTATGAGGATGCAAAGGCATAAGAATGATACATTGGACTTTGAGGACTTGAGGGAAAGAGTGAGGAGTGGCGAGGGATAAAAGACTACATATTGCATACAGTGGATACTCCTCAAGTGATGAGTGCACCAAAATCTTAGAAATCACTACTAAAGAACTCATTCGTGTAATCAAACACCCCCTGTTCTCCAGAAATCTACTGAAATAAAAAAACAAAAGATTAAAAAAACCCCAAAATCATCATTGCTCTTTAATTTGTGAACAAAATATCATACCTTTATTATAGCTTTAAAACTTTAGTTACTAATAGAAGTTTGATAATGTGAGGATATATATTTAGAACATGTATGTGACAAATATTATAAATATGTATGTGTGAATGACTAATAAAATAATTCACAGGTTAAAAAGTTCATTCAGTGTATTGATATGTTGTTCAGTGTCATCTTCCTTGTTCATTGTGAAAATCTTTGGAAATAGGAGCTCAAAAGGTGTCCATAAATTTTGTACCTCAGCTGAAAAGCTTTCTGATAAAGGGAAAAATGAGATTTGGCATTTAGAACTAGTTTCTGGACACTTAGAAATGGAGCATCAAATTCTAGTTCTCACTAAAGCTTTTATAACTGAGCCAGACATTATATTGAGCTTTATGTACAGTTTTCTGAATTTCCTCTCTGAGTTATATTTAAAGTGGGTTATAGTTACTGACAAGGCTTTTGAACAGAGCCAGCTCTCTAGTATCTGTCATTGTGCAACTCCTTTGAAGGGAGTGAGAAGAAAAGGAAGGAGGCAACTTGAGAGATGTCTTAGTCTGTTTGGGCTGCTGCTATATCAAGATACCACAAATTAGGTAGTTTATAAACAATAGAAATTGATTTATCACAGCTCTGGAGGCTGGGACGTCCAAGATCAAGGCACTGGCATATTTGGCATATAGTGAGGACCTGCTTCCTTCATAGACAGACTTCTCACTGTAACCTCTTGTGGTGGAAGGGGCAAGGCAGCTTTCAGGAGCCTCTTTTATGAGGGACCTAATCCCATTCATGAGGGTTCTACTCTCATGACCTAATCACCTTCCAGGGGCTCCACCTCCTAGTACTGTTACTTTCAGGGTTAGGATTTCAAAGTATGAGTTTTGGGAGGAATTCTAACATTCAGATCCTAGCAAGGGATGAGCTGAAGGAGAAGGAGAGAAATTGCAGGACTTACCTGTGAATGCTCTGACTTGGAAGGTGTCAGATTACTAGGTGCTTCCTTCTGGTTTTCATCCTACCAAAAGAGCAAGCCTCTGATGTACTCACCAAGCACATAACCAGGTTTAGGCTGTGGCCTAAGGAAAGTCTTGGGGGAAGAGAGAGAGAATTCTACCTAGGGCTAGAGGGATGGAACAAGGGAATACAGGCTGAAAAAATGGCTCCTTGACTGATTCTAGATCCTAGTACATAGAGATATCTGGAAGATCATTATGTTATCTGAATCTTGAATAGAATCAGTTACCTGAAGCCAGTGTTACCTTAGGAATTCCATATGTGTGACTGAAGAATGCTTATTATGCAAAGAAGTTCTATTTGTAGAAGAGAGTATTTCCATAGATGATACTTGTTTTTGATTTGACGTAAAGCTATGCCCCTATTCCTCTAGGCAGACTTAAATTTCACAGAAGTTTAGATTTTATGAGACCCACTGTTTTTCTCCTTAGAAGAATTATTCTAAAAGGTTTTCCTTTAATTGTGTATGAAAATAATTTTTGATGATTCAAAATTTAATTGGGTGTTCAGTATTTGTCAAGACTATATGTGTCTTTTCTCCATCTTGTAGTCCTTAGAATTGTAACTACTAACAAAATAAAACAGCATTTTCCTTTAGTGACTCAATTTTTTAGAGGCTACTTTGTGTGTTATTTAGAGTATTGTTTTTTCCTCAGCTTATTTCCGTGTTTGCACATGTACTTGAAGGTTTAGGGTGGAAAAGGAATGCTAATCCATTGTGTGTCTGTCGCTTCTAAGTAATAGCTTTGAACCTTCTGATGAGGGAAGTGTTAATTAACTCATTATTGGGAGACATCATTTATCTTTTCTATTTCCTTTACCTGTATCTCTTACTTCCCTTGGCTGACCAAATTGAGAGTAGGTTGTGCTATTATTAATTCCAGAAACTGTATTTTTTTAAATGTACTTTCTCTTATGAAACCGGTAATATAAAAATGATATGTGATATAAACAGGTTAACTGAATGACCTGGCCAAAGTCACTAGTGACTCAAATAGGTGGAGCAGAAATTTATGATACTCTTCCTCCTGCCAGACTTTCCTGACATTTTATATGTTGCCTCAGCTCATAATGGCCTCTAATTTATGTCATTTAAAGATCACATTTCAAAATACAAGTTACTATAAGAAAGTCAGTGCTGAGCTAGTGGTCACAAACTGCAAATAATTTCTTGGTTTATACTTTCCAGAATTATGTTCCTATTCAGTAATGCTGCAGTTACTAGTTCTATGCATTGCAAGAATGCCACCAGTAACAGAAATATAGAAATACCTTGTTAATAGGGAACAACTAGAAGAATTAATTTGCAATTGTTATTTCTTATAAACTTACTCAATTCTTTTCTGTCTCCTCAGCTAGTGATTAAGAAAAAAATCATGTGGACATGAAGGGAGAAAGCTTTGCTTTCTACTTGGCTTTCTGTGTACAAATCAGAAATTAGGTATCATGGAATAATTGTTCTAGGAAATGGAGTTGAGAGAATGGTATTATTAACTATATTAACTAACTTGTCTAATGATCTTTGTGTGTAGAAACCATGAAAACAGAAAAATATCTTTGTTCACCAAAGTAGATCTTCATAAGCCACTGTTTTGTAATTTTGAATCCTGTTGAACAACATTCTGTAGGCTATTAAATCAAGACTTTTGTGTTTTTTTATTTCCAGCAAACTCAAGTGTATATATAAGTCTTTGGAATGTTGAAGGAGTGACATTCCACAGGCTTCAGATTTTTTTTTTTTCTGCCCATTGTGCTAAGGAGACCAGTAAATTAGGAATGTTTAATGATTTCTCCTTTATTTGCTTTCTTTTTGGAGCTCTGTTACAGAATAAAAAATTATTTCTTGTGGATGGGTTTTTGAATAGGAAAATCAGTTTCAAGATACTGTTCTCTGACAGTGATTAATGATTAATTAACCAAGCTAAAATTAATAGAAAAGCATTTTTATAGTATTAAATTTCTACACGACCTGGCAGTGTCAGTGAACAAATCAAGAAAAAAGAATTTATAATAATCTAGATTTAGAAGCAAAATTGTACTCAAGTTTCAGTTGTCAAAGCCGAGTTTCTTTTTTACAGAGTTGGGAGACGTAGATATCTTTGCAGTGTCTTTCATATTAACTTAAACTGGTTCTGTTTAATCTAAAATACTAGATTCTGAGGTAACTTTGTTAATTTGGGGGAGTTCTGGTACATTGAATTTAATGTTTGCCCAGTCATTCTGCTGCGGTAATAAAGCAATCAGTAATGGACTTGAATGAGTTACCAATACAAAGTAGTTGACTATTTGTATGAGTCCACCTCACCTTTTAAATGTGGCAAAATAATATGATTTTGAAGCTACCTTTAAAAATGATCAGTTTGAGAAAAACACTCAATGAAAACTATTAGTAGAAAATAGTATTCTTTGGGTGAAGTGAGATAAATTATGATGAAGAGATTCTTAAACTGGCAATTGAAACAGAACCAAATGTTACTTTTCTTTAATGTGAAACTACCTCTTTGAAGGATGGCTTTGGATTTAGAAGTGGGTCTGTGTCCACATATAAAGGATATAGACTATGGAGAACTACTCACCGTTGTGTGTGGTGCTCTTCTTTGTCTCTAGACTTGATGTGTTGGTTATTTGCTTTCTGATGGGCTGTTGGCTGTCTGTATAACACGTTGAGGGGAGGGAATAGTGATATATGTGATTTTTGAGAATGCTAAAAAAAAAACTGATATTGGCATCTTGTAATTGCATCTGTTATTTATTTACTTTCAGTTTGATTAATAAGCTTAAACCTGGTGTCATTAAGAAGATCAATAGACTGTCTACACCAATAGCAGGATTGGTAAGTAGTAAATTATCTTCACAACTAAATTTATTTGTCTTTGAAATGTAAAGAGGTGGGCATAGGCAGGTTTTTGTATCTGCAATTACCATTGAAATTAGGTTATGGTTTTTTTGTTGAAGCAAAGTGTGTTTGGTGATGTCCTCCTTTTATCTGTAGTTCCTTTCTGTTTCCCTTTTGCCTGGAGGCTTTTATTTTATTTTTTAATTGTTTGTTTGTTTTGACGTTTGTGCCCTTAAACTTCATGTTTCCTTTCTTGGCTTATTTCTTCCACAAATTGCGTTTGTTCAGGGTCACCTTCTGAAGCTCAGCCCTGTGTTCGCTGTTTGCTGGCTACCACAATGGTGGCCCGGACTGCGAGATGTGCACCGGTTATGTTTCTGCCACATGATGCTTGTGCATTACCCTCAGCCAGCACACAGATCCTAAGTGCATTTCCAAAATAGTCAAGGCCTGCTAGCTCTGTTACTTTATGTAATAGGTTTCCCACCAAAGTCCTGTGTGAGGTTGCACAAGTCTCTGTCTTTCTCTTTGCCACAGTAATATTACCCATAAAATGAATGTGATGGTTCTGTAGATTCTTTCTAGCTTTCAAATCAGGATTTTGTGTATAAAATATACCCCACACTGTCCCAAGGTAGCTACTCAGACGGGGTAAGACATTTCAGAGGACAATAATAGTGTGGGGCTCTGTCTGTGGAAATAATTTACAATCAAATACAAATGATGGATAATTTTTAAAATGTTAGAAATCCTTAAAAATCAATGCAATGATAGGAGTCAGTTAAATCAACTTCAGAAAACTCTGAAGTTTAAGATAGCTAATAATTAGAATGTAAACACAAACCTTACTATTTTTAGACTATTCATGCTGTTTATAGTGCATTCAGGAAACTTCTGTTTGACCATTCATATGTTTACAGATGTTGAAGGCATGGGTAATTAAAGTTAGCAATACCAAAATTTCTGGATTTGCAGAAGTTATGAAAATGTCATTAAATTCTTGATAGGGGTGTTGGTTGCAGAGTGTTTCTCAGAAAATATCTGTCTAGGAGAGAAGGAATGAAAAGTTTTTAATAATTTTATTTCAAAATAGAATATACATAAAGTTCCCAGAGCAGCTGGGCTCAAATATTAATTCTTTCCTTCCTACCAAGTTGCCTCCGTTCTATATCTGTCATTAATAGACAGCTGACCTAGTAATTTTAATGGTTTCAAATTATATAGGCCGGGTGTGGTGGCTCACACCTTTAATCCCAGCACCTTGGGAGGCCAAGGCGGGTGGATCACAAGGTCAGGAGATCAAGACCATCCTGGCTAACACAGTGAAATCCCGTCTCTACTAAAAATACAAAAATTAGCCAGGCGTGGCTGCGTGTGCCTGTAGTCCCAGTTGCTGGGGAGGCTGAGGCAGGAGAATGGTGTGAACCCGGGAGGTGGAGCTTGCAGTGAGCCGAGATCACGCCACCGAAGTCCAGCCTGGGCAACAGAGCGAGACTCCGTCTCAAAAAAAAAAAAAAAAAAAAAAATTACGTGTGTGTGTGTGTGTGTGTGTATGTATATACATACACATGGAGCTGTACAATTTAAATATTTCTACCCAAGTTTTATCCTGTACTTTTCTAAAAATCATTCTCATGCTGTGACTCTATTTGTCCCACCCCCACTCACCCCCTCTTCAGGAGGAGAGGGAAGGTTTGTAGGACCCTGGAGCTTGTGAGCCCTTTCCAAAAATGGGAGAACCCCTAAGATTGGTGGGTTCTGTGTGTATATGTATACACACACACACACACACACACACACACACACACAATTTTCTACTAGTAATACAGTGAGTCAGAAGAGGTTTGTTATTTAAGGAATAAAATGAAAAAAATTTAGTTTTGAAATCTTTTTTAAAATTTTTTTGAGATGGAGTCTTACTCTGTCACTAGGCTGGAGAGCAGTGTGGGGATCTTGGCTCCCGGCAAACTCCACCTTCTGGGTTCAAGCGATTCCCCTGCCTCAGCTTCCTAAGTAGCTGGGACTACAGGCGCGCGGCACCAAACCCAGCTAATTTTTTTTTTTTTTTTGTATTTTTTTTTAGTAGAGATGGAGTTTCACCACATTAGCCCGGATGGTCTTGATCTCCTGACCTCGGGATTTGCTCTCCTCGGCCTCCCAAAGTGCTGGAATTACAGGCGTGAGCCACTGTGCTTTCTAAGAGGAAATATTCAGTTTAATAAAACAAATAAGCTTTATATAAAAATGACTTATAAAATATTATATAATATACTTTTAATAGTAAGTTTCAACAGTATTGAAAATATTTTTTCAAATGGCTTAAATTAAATAGCTTATTGCTTTAATTTAAAATTGTCATTTCTTGGATCAATTACATGCATTTTAAAGCAAATTAGACTTTGATCTCAAACACCCTGCATATTTGGAATGCTCGAATTGTAGCGGTTTGTTGTTGTTGGCCAGTGGAGGTTTTATTCAATTTTCTGATTGTATGATTATATGAAAGCACAAATGTATTTTATTTTTAAATTCAAAGATCTCTCCAAGTATTTCTATTTCAAGCATCAGAAATTCTATCTAGTTTAGATTTTATCTTTAGAAATTAAAGTGAACTGTATTTCCGGTATATTAAATAGGAATATTTTTCGAATACAAGACACTGAGCATTTTCGATTGGCTATAGGAGCATAAGAGTGACCACAGCTGCAGAATTGGGCTAAGCCCAATTGGTTTGAAGTTGTTGTCATGCCTCATTTGACTCCTTCTGATGCCTGTTTGTCAGGATGGTTATATTAAAACTTTTCAAAGCCTTAATTCCAAATATGAATTAGGGCTCCAGCAGATGCCTGGAAGGGTTGTTATGAGGACTAAAAGGACAATATACAGATAGTCTGACATGCAGATAGTCAAAGAATGTTTGTTTTTTAAATAAATAATTGAATGCCTACTAGATTTTTCTAGTTTACAGCTGTGTATCAGAGGAACAAAGAAGTCACAAACCATGACCTCAAAGAGTTTACATTCTAGTGAGGGAGGGGAGACCAGGCAAATAAATTAGCAAACAAGCAAGAAAGCACCACGTAATAAATGTGCCACAGAGCATTACAGTGGGCTGTGACATTTGTTGCATGTCCATGAGCAGTTGTAGGGGAACTATGAAGACTGACCTCTAAGGATTCCTTGAGAAGGAGGATGTTAGAAGCCTTAGTTGACACTTCCAGAAGAAGAATGAATAATCCGAGCCAGACTTGTCATACTAGCCATTTTTGTGTTCACAGCATCTAGCATAGTGACTGATACATATAGGAAATGAAAGGTTTTTTAAAGAAATGAATGAACAGGATTTCCATTGTGAAAAATAATAGATTCTAGAATTGAGTCTTTGATGGGATAGTGCTATAGGTTGAATTGTGCCCCCCACCCCAAAAATAAATATATTGAAGTCCTAAACCCCAGTACCTTAGAATGTGACCTTATTTGGGAATAGAGTTGTTGGAGATGATATAATTAGTTATAATGAGCTCATACTGGGGTAAGGAGGGCCCCTAATCTAATATGACTGGTGTCCTTCTAAAAAGATGGCCTGTGAAAACACAGACACACAGGAAGAATGCCATATAAAGATAGGATTGGAGTGATGCATCTACAAGCCAGAGAACACCTACGATTGCTGGCAAATCATAGATTTCATAGGGAGTGTGGCTTTGCTAAAACCTTGATTTTGGACTTCTAGCATCCAGAACTGTAAGACAAAAAATCTTTGTTGCTTTAAACCACCTGGTTTTTGGTACTTTGTACCAAAAGGAACAAAGTACCAAATACAGCTCTAGGAAATTAATACAGATAGGTACATGTTTTAGTTAATACCTTTTTTTTTTTAAAAAAAAAACTTTTTACTTTGAAATAAATATAGATTCACAGGAAACTGCAAAAAAAAGAAAAAAACAAACAAAAAAAAAAAACAGTACAAAAAGGTCCTCTGTACCCTTCACCCAGTTTTCCCCATTTCCAGCAGAATTTCTTTGGTGTCTCTTAGTTGAGGCTCCCAAAGAGGAATCTGAGTGGATTCCTTTTCTTTGAAGGCTACAGATACCCCAGGTCACTGGCCAGCCTGTGGATGAGTTCCATAAGAAGACAGTCATCTTGGCCAAATGAGCTGTGGTCAGGAGTGTTGTTTTTTTTTTGGCTCATTCAGTTCAGGTTGAGGTGGGTACTGTGAAGGAGGTTTGTGTAAGGTAGATACACCAAGGCAATTCAAATACAGTAAAAATTTCTGTGTAAGAGTTGAAGCAGAGTTGTTATGGTGTTCCACACCCCATCTTCCGTTACTCCTTTCTTACACCCTTTGCTATAGCTATGCTTTTCATCCAAGTAAGCTCAGCTACCATGTGTATTTAGCTTCGGTGTCAGGGCAATGGATTTACCTTTTGCATATGGACCTGTGGGAAAACCGTAGAAGATATCCCTTGAGCAATGGCAATACAGAGAGAGATGTTTAGATGGTTTGGAAATATATTGAATGCTTTGCTTGAAACATTCATGCAATTATTTTTTCTTTGGGAGGACAGTAACCATGTTTTCCTAGATTTTTTCTTATAGAGATAGGGCTTTGCTCACTTGGCTGAGTTTAATTTTATAAAGAAATACATGTTCTCTATCTCTTCTTTCTGTTCTTCACAAAGCCATGTTTTTTAAAAAAATCTAACCCAAGAATTTGAGTCTTCCAGAAAAATAGCTGGTGTTAAATGTGAGTATGTTCAAATCAGTGAAACTCAAAACCAAAACTTTATTTGGGATTTAAAAAAAAAAACAACCCAATCTCAAAACAAAACCTTGAAAAACAGGTGAGATATCCTGATGGTAAGAAGAGCTATTGAACCAGAATAATGTTTACCATCTGATATGTTAGTGTGCACAAAATATAAAATGTGTAGAAACATCAGGGAAGTCATTAACCCCAAGACCTATAGTCAGCCTGGACCCCTCATGATTTATTTGCATTTAGCTAAAGCAGGGTTTCTCAGCCTTAGCATTGTTGACACTTTGGCCAGATAATTCTTTGTCGTGGAGGTCTGTCATGTGCATTGTGGAATCTTGAGCAGTATCCCTGGCCTCTACTCACTAGATGCCATTCCTCCGTTTGTGACAGTTAAAAATATCTCTTGACATTGCCAGTGACTCCCATGGGATAAAATCATCCCTGATTGAGAACTACTGAGCTAAAGAATTAAGAAATTAAACACTGCCCTTTACACAGGCTCTTTGGCTGGCTGACTGTAGATTTGATTACCTACTCATGCTTTCCATTTTAATTTCCCTTTGAAAAGCAAAGATATTCCAGAAAATTTGGTTTGAATCAAATTCCTCTGAATGTCTGTGTCAATCAGTGGGCTCAGTGGGAAAATTCTCAGTATATTCACATTTGTGTAAAAAGTATGTGCTGAATTGACCATCTTTCAGATTACTTTCAGGAGTAGAATGTGTAAGGCATGACCAAAGAGTCTGGGAAGATTGTCTCCTCATTCAGGAGTGCTGTAGAAAATAGGAAATGGGCAGTGATGCCAGCTAGCTTAAGCTGTTGGATGTGTCAGTTTCCCTTGCCTTCATAATGGCAAGGGAAATAAGAAATAAAAGGCAAGTCTATGCATCCCTTCTTACTGCTATTTTCTGGAAAGTTTTTAATGGCTAATGTTCTTGTACCTGTGTGAAATTACTTCTGACTCTTTCATCTTTACTCTCCTACACACTTCCCCTCGCTCTTCCACGGCAAAATAGTGTGACCTGCTCTATGTGGCGATCACTGCTGACACATCGGGTTGTTCCTTTCCAGCAGCAATAGAAAATTCACCTGAGGAATCTGCTGTACAGTTTAAATATTTCTACCCAAGTTTTGTCCTGTACTTTTCTAAAAATCATTCTCGTGCCGTGACTCTGTTTGTCCTATCCCCACTTACTCCCTCTTCAGGAAGAGAGGGGAGGTTTGTGGGACCCTGGAGCTTGTGAGCCTTTTCCAAAAATGAAACCAAGAGGTGAGACCTCAAGACAGAGTGCTTTTTTGGGGAAAAAGCCCACTTCTCTTTTCTCTTCTTTCTCATCTAAGTTGAAATAACATAAAAAGTACAAATATAATTACTGTTTTCATTCAAGGGTAGCACTTTTCTGGGTAGGAGGCAGGAATGAATTTTGTATGGTTGAAGAGAAAATACTTAAGGAATATTAGAATGTGGCTTGGATGAGTTACAGGAATAAGCAGACAATATGTGCCTTGCTTGAAAGAGTTGTGATACGGAGGGTTGCTCTGTGCTGGGTCAAGCCCCATATGTGTCTCAGAGGGAGTATCTCTCTAGTGGTAATAAGCAAGACAGACATTTGTGAGTATGTTTGGATGTTGAAGTATGCAAAACACTGGGGCTGGGTTTGGTCACTCACGCCTGTAATCCCAGCCCTCTGGGAGGTCAAGGCGGGAGGATTGCTTGAGCTCAAGAGTTTGAGGCTACAATGAGCTATGATTACATCACTGCACTGCAGCCTGGGTGACAGAGTGAGATCCCATCTGTTTCAATAAATAACGTAAATTAAAAAAGCAAAACACTGATATAAGCAACAACATGGGAAGAGATGGGAAGGTGGTATTGTAGAGCTAGTTTAAAATAACCACTTAAAGGTAAGATCATTAGTGTCTATTTTCTCTTCTAGAATTTTATTGCTGATTTTGTAGATTTGTTTGAGGAGAATATCTACCTAGAAAATTTAAGAAAGGTTTCCGCTGGGTGAATTCTGTGTGACTCCCTTGTCCTTGCCTGCTTACATGCCTAGTCACTAACAGCAGCATTGGTACTGAGCTGATTCTGGCTGTCATGACTTCCATCATCAGATGTATGTAAACAGCCTCTGCAACTTAAGGAGGTTGTGGAGGGGCAACACTGAAGTCCCCTCCTATAGCAAGGATCTGGCACAATTTCTGCCTCAAGTCTGCTTTTGTTTTTTGGTACATTAGATAAATATTGAAGTCTGTATATTTCTGTAAATTATCATGGTCTTTAACTTTTATTTATTTTTCATCTATCAGTGTGTTGGAGCAATTTCATATCTATTGCATCAGACCTTGGTGTTTCATTGAGTTAAAAGATATTTGATTTTTAACTTTTTCTTTCATTTCCTAATAGAGACAGTGAATGTTAAAGGATATCAATAAACTTGATTAAAACTGCTAAATTGTGGTTCTTTATTAAAACTACATTGAACAAATATTTTTATTTCAGAGGGAGGGTGAGCCACTGTCACAATTTGTGACATAATGCCTCAAACACTAACATTTAACGTTCTTATTTTACTAGTTTGTCAGTCTCATCAATTTCCTTTAAAACAAAATGCCAATAACAAAAACATGGAGTATTTTTTTCTTCTAAATAAAGACATAGGAGAGTACTATAGTATTACCATTATCAATGTATTATTCTACTTGTGTAAGAATTTATAGCATAAAACTTAGCCATTTACTAAAAATAAGGTCAGTTTACACTGATGTTTTCAAAAGGAAACTTCTAGCCATTGTCCTTGAGGAACATCGATGCAAAAACCCTCAACAAAACACCGGCAAACGGAATCCAGCAGCACATCAAATAGCTTATCTACTATGATCAAGTAGGCTTTATTGCTGGGATGCAAGATTGGTTCAACATAGGCAAATCAATAAATGTAATTCATCACATAAACAGAACTAAAGGCAAAAACCACATGGTTATCTCAATAGATGCAGAAAAGCCTTTTGATAAGATTCAACACTGCTTCATGTTAAAACTCTCAATAAACTAGGTAGAGAAGGAATATACCTCAAAATAATAAGAGCCA
Organism: Hylobates moloch; assembly: GCF_009828535.3. Lineage (NCBI taxonomy): Eukaryota > Metazoa > Chordata > Mammalia > Primates > Hylobatidae > Hylobates > Hylobates moloch. The sequence continues at coordinate 136,926,003 of NW_026652279.1, forward strand.
TCTGTGACAAACCCAGAGATGACATCATACTAAATGGGCAAAAGCTGGAAGCATTGCCCTTGAAAATTGGTACAAGACAAGGATATCCTCTCTTACTACTCCTACTCAACATAGTATTGGAAGTCCTGGCCAGAGCAATCAGTCAAGAGAAATAAGTGGCATCCAAATAGAAAGAGAGGAAGTCAAACTATTCCTGCTTACAGACAACTTGATTCTATAACTAGAAAACTGCATAGTCTCGGCCCTAAAGCTCCTTAAGCTGTTAAACAACTTCAGGTAAGTTTCAAGATACAAAATCAATGTACAAAAATCTAGCATTCCTGTACGTTAACTATAGTCATGCCTAGAGCCAAATTCGGAACACAGTCCCATTCACAGTTGCCACAAAAAAATAAAATATGTAGGAATACAGCTAACCAGGGAGGTGAAAGATCTCTACAATGAGAACTACCAAACTGCTTAGAGAAATCAGAGATGACACAAATAAATGGAAAAACATTTCATGTTCATGAATTAGAAGAATCAAAATCATTAATATAGCCATACTGCCCAAAGCAAATTATAGATTTAATGCTATTCTTATCAAACTACCAATGACATTCTTCACAGAACTGAAAAAATTTTTTTTAATATGAAACAAAAAAGCCCCAATAGCCAGGGTAATTCTAAGCAAAAAGAACAAAGCTGGAGGCATCATACTACCTGACTTCAAACTCTACTACAGGGCTACAGTAGCCAAAACAGCATGTTACTGGTACAAAAACAGACACATAGACTGATGGAACAGAATAGAGGGCTCTGAAATAAGGCTGCACACTTACAACCATCTGATCTTTGACAAAGCTGACAAAAACAAGCAACGAGGAAAGGACTCCCTATTCAATAAATAGTGCTGGTATAACTGGCTATCCGTATGCAGAAGATTGAAACTGGAACTTTTCCTTGTACCGTATACAAAAATTAACTTGAGATGGACTAAAGACTTAAATGTAAAACCACAAACTATAAAAATCATGGAAGACAACCTAGGCAATAACATTCTGGACATAGGCACGAGCAAAAACTTCATGACAAAGATGCCAAAAGCAATCGCAACAAAAGCAAAAATTGACAAATGGGATGTAATTAACCTAAAGAACTTCTGCACAGCAAAAGGAACTATCAACAGAGTAAACAGACAACCTACAGAATGGGAGAAAATTTTTGCAAACTATGCATCTGACAAAGATCTAATATTCAGCATCCACAGCAACTTAAACAAATGTACAAGAAAAAACAACCCCACTAAAAAGTGGGCAAAGGACACGAGCAGACACTTTTCAAAAGAAGACATATATGCAGCCAATAGGCATATGAAAAAAAGCTCAACATCACTAATCATTAGAGAAATGCAAATCAAAACCACAATGAGATATCATTGCACACCAGTTAGAATGGCTATTACTAAAAAGCCAAAAAATAACAGGTGCTGGTGAGGTTGTGGAGAAAAATGAACTGTTGGTGGGAGTGTAAACTAGTTCAACCACTGTGGGAAGCTGTGTAGTGTTTACTCAAAGAGCTAAAAACAGATCTACCATTTGACCCAGAAATCCCATTACTGGGTATATACCCAAATCATTCTATCATAAAGACACATGCACGTTTATGTTCATTGCAGCACAATTCACAATAGCAAAGACATGGAGTCAACCTAAATGACTATCAATGGTAGACTGGAAAAAGAAAATGTGGTACATATATAGCATAGAATACTATGCAGTCATAAAAAAGAATGAGATCATGTCCTTTGCAGGGACATGAGTGGAGCTGGAGGCCATTATCCTTAGCAAACTAATGCAAGAAAAGAAAACCAAATACCATATGTTCTCACATATAAGTGGGAGCTAAATGATGAGAACACATGGACACAGAGGAGAACAACAGGCACTGAGGCCTACATGAGAGTGGAAGGTAGGAGGAGGGAGAAGATCAGGAAAAATAACAAATGAGTGCTAGGCTTAGTACCTGGATGATGAAATAATCTGTACAACAAACCCCCATGACATGAATTTACCTGTATAACATACCTGCACGTGCACAAGTTAAAAAAAAGAACAAAAACCCCACAAAAACACACTCAAAAAATGACATTTTTCAAGGTTGTATATTAATTTAAGTACTTTTTTTGTAATGTCTATTTTACTGGAACTTCTATGGATTGCTACCTGTAATTTGGCATAGTTTGAGCTTACCCAATATGAATAAACTGAAGATTGTGCATTGCTGTCTTCAAGATAACAAATACTTGACAGTAAATATCTGAATGCCTTAACACTGTCATGTAAATGGCATATAAATAAGTTCATTATGGTAGAGTTATTTATAATGTATTCTTAGGAAATTTCCTTGAGTCTCCTTGTCTGCCTATATCTCTTCCATTCCCAATTAAAGGTCAGTGTCACCCAGAAAGAAAACTTAACAATTTGGGGTCAACACTGTAGTTGTTTCCAATACCCTCATGACGTGGCACTGCAAATGAAGAAACTGCTATTTTATTTCTAGCATAATCTCTTAGTCATAACGTTGGCACAAGTTTAAGAACACTTCCTAGAGTTCCAAAACCTGCCTGTTTTTAAATCTGAGATGAACATTTACTTGCCAAGTTTCAGCCTTGAGGGCAACTTTTTTTTTTTGAACGTTAATGAGTTAGAATTACTAAAGCAACACTGTAATTAACTTGTAGAGGTAAAAATAATTGTTTCAGTATTTGAGTAGGATTATATCATACATGACAGTTTCATTCAGATAAACTTGGAATGTCTCCCCTTAGGTACTTTTGTTACGTAGAAATTGAAAAGAGCAAATGAAGTTGACAGGAAATAGAATCCAAGGTGTAAAACTGGTGTGAAGGCACTGGTCACCCAATTTATCTTAGGCCCATGACTGTGCTTTCCATCCTGAAAATATTTATTGAACACCTACTATGTGTCAGGCACTGTTTCAGGAACTTGGGACACAGCTATAAACAAGGCCCAGTCACAGCTGTAAAAGAGAGAGAGAACATTTCTCCCTCATGGGGCTGACATGCCATGGAGTTGGGGGTTGCAGGGAGCACAGCCTTGTCGACCAGAAACACAGTGCTCTAAAGCAACAGATCCATGTGCCAGTTCCTGTGGAGAGTGCAGGAGAAATGCTAGAGGTGATGAAATGGCATATCAGCTCCAGATGCCAAAAATTACAGTGAAAAAATATATAATACCTTATCAGTTACCAATAGTTACACTGAAAAAACAGTGTGAATAAAGAATGATTGAGTGTGTGTATAAGAAGCATTTTAGAGAAGGGCTCATGGACATCTTTCTGAGTTGAATTTGATCAGGAGCCTGGAGTGGGCCCTGGTGGGGTGAGTAGGAGGTTTCCAGACAGAGGAACAGAGAGGGAATCAGCAAGGAGAGTCCTGAGGGTCTGAACAGAATGAGAAGAAGTAGTCAAGTGAGGCTGTGAAGTCATCATGGGCTTTGTTGGGTAGGCTGCATTTTACTTAAGGTATTGGGGGCTTTTGAGAACAATCTGTTGTTAGGTCATCAGTTGCCTGTGATGAAGGATGCGCATGTTTGTGACTATACTAAAAATGTTGAATTGTACACAAATGGGTGAATTATATGGTATGTGAGTTTTATCTCAATTTAACTGTTAAGAATAATACAAAATCAGTGGTTGCTATGTGAAAAATAAACTTAAAGAAATCAAGAAGATGAAGGAAAGCCATTTGAACAATTTCAGTGGTTGTGATGGTTAATCATATGTGTCAACTTGACTGGGCCATAGGGTGCCCAGATATATTTGTTCAGTCATTATTCCAGGTGTGTTTGTGGTGCTGCTATTGTATGAGATTAACATTTGAATCTGTAGACTGAGTAAAGCAGATTGCTCTCCCTACTGTGAATGGGCCTCATCCAGTCATGGAAGGCCTGACTAGAAAAAAAGGCCAACCCTCCTGCTAGCAAGAGGGAACTCTTCTGCCTGACTGCTGGAGTTTGAACTGAAACATTGGCTCTTCTTAAATGTGGAGCCTGCTGCTTTTGAGACAGGAACTCACATTATTCCATTAGCTCTCCTGGTTCTTAGAGGAGGCTTGCAGCCTTAGAGAGTAAACTATACCATCAGCTCATCAGCTGACTGCAGATATTGGGACTTCTCTGCTTCCGTGATTCCTTATAACAAATATCTTTCAATAGACATCCTGTTGATCCTCTTTCTCCAGAGAACCAGACAAAAGCAGTAGTCCAGGCAAGAGGGAATGGTGGCAACAAGGGTCTCTTTGTGTATTGTTGAGACGTGGTCAAATTTTCCACGTTTTGATGGAAGAGTGTATAGGAGTTGCTAATGAATTGAGAGGGAAGTGAGGGGCTTTTACACCAGTAGTTTATTGAGTTAATAAATATGAGTCAGAAGGTTGGTGGGGGAAGGGGAAAGTCAAGAGAGAATCTGTGGAGGATGAAGCAAGTTGCAGAAGATCACAAATTGGTAAATATATATATATATGATGTAGATTTTAAATGTTGTTCCCTGGGAGCATCATGGAAAAGATGGTAAAAGGGATAGTTTGTGATTATTAAGAAATGGGGTAATCACTGGAAGCCAGCCTTGTTCACCAGAAACAAAATGCTCTAAAGCAACAGATCAACGGGCCTGTCCCCATGGAGAGTGTGGGAGACCCTCTAGAGGTGGTGGAATGGCCCATGGTGGGTTTTGTTCATCTTGTACAGTTTTTGTTTTTAAAATTTGAGCCAACATTTATTTATACTGAGATTTTTGATGCAATCCTTGTGTCTGGCTTGTATTGATGGATCTGCCAACAATGGGCCTGCATTCCCCTAAAGCGACCATTATATGAGATGTCCTGTAGATGGGAATTTCTGGCTTCCTTTGTCTCTTGTCATCTCCTTGATATTATGTTCATTTTATTTATTTATATTTTATACATTTTTATTACCAGTTTTCTCCCTTTAGGCATCTTTTTTAAATTCCTGCAAGGTACCTGTCATCATGGCCTCAGTATTGTCAAGATGGGAAAAAGTGGACCCGATAATACTTTCTGTAGGTGAAATCTTAAATAGTTGAGTAAACATGCTCAATTTCAAGAGGCCAAAATATTTAAATCCGTATAAACTTCAAGTGAGGTTTCTGGTAGTTGGCCTTAGGACTTTGTGCTTGCCCTGTTTACATTAAAAAAAAAGATGGGGTGAAAACCTGGCAAACATACTTAGTCCAGTTTGTACATGTTGAAGCAATAAAGTGTAGCTAATGTCCTAGATATAAAAATCTGAACTGAAAAATGATCTGGATGGGCCTAAGTCTCCAAAAGAATATTTATCAGGGATAAATTTCAATGATATTTTAGTTGGAAAAAAAAAATCAGTTACGTGAGTTGGGGGTGGTTTTATATTGTCTACAAACTTAATCATGCATTTTAAACCTTTATCCATGGCACCTCACTGATACCATCATAGGGTTTACAATTCAGATTCTTCTCTATATCCAACTGACTTTTCTTCTAAATTTGACTAGCCCCTGGTTCATTAAAGCTCACAGGTCATCTTCCTGTGAACAGTGATGTTGGTGTCACCAGGCTATTGCTGCCACACATGATCTCAGCTGATGGCCTAATACAGATGCTACAATGAAAAGCACCCATAGCCTGTAACACGAGAAGTTAGGTGAATTCTATCCACTCACTGTATGCTAGAAACTACCAATCACATTTTATCTTTTTTTCTCACTAAACTCTCACAATTACACTGTTACTCTCATGAGATGAGCACTATCAGTGAGCCTTCGAGTGATGTTTAGCCACACCTGGAGTCCAGTATTTGAGATACAGATGCTTCATTCCAGGGAGGAGGACATAACCCACAGACACTTGTCTTTAAGGTGGCATGGCAGTTGTGGTAGGTGGAATAATGGCCCCCAAGGATGTTCACGTTGTGATACATGGAAATAGTGAATATGTTACAAGGCAAGGAAGAATTAGGTTGCAGATGGGATTGCGGTTGCTAATCAGTTGATCCTGAGATGGGGAGCATATCCTGCATGATCCAGGTGGGCTCTGTGTAATCCCAAGCATCCCTGTAAGAGGAAGAGGGAACGAGGAGAGAGAGAACCAGATAGATGGCTGAGCAAGGGAGCCTCATGTATAGGGACCAACTAGGAGAGCTAGTTGGGCACCTTGAGTTGCATCTCTGAGTATTTACCTATATATCGTCGTCATAAAATGTAGGTGTTACTTGGCAGATTACGTGAGGCTGCTGACTTTGAAGATGGAGGAACAGGGTTATGAGCCAAGGAATGCAGGTGGCTTCTGAAAGCTAGAAAAGGTGAGGAACTGGATTCTCTCCTAAAAGGTGTAGCAGAAGGAACATAGTCCCAAGGGCATCTTGATTTTAAGTCAGTGAGACTGATTTTGGACTTCTGACCTCCAGAACTGTAAGATAATAAAATTGTGTTGTTTTCAGCAACTGAATGGTGGCAATTTGTTATGGCAATAATAGGGAACTAATGCAGTGGTTAAGAGCACAGATTCAAGAATCTAACTGCTGGATTTGAATCTCAGCTCCACAACCTAATCTATGACCTTGGGCAAGTCACATCACCCCTTACACCTCAGTTTCCTCGTGTGAAGTGGGAATGATAATAAGACTTCACAATGTTTTTTGGTAAGAATTTGAACAAGATGATTAGCGTAAAGTGGTTCAGTATGTTACCTGGCATATCGTAAGAACTCAGTAAATATTCGCTTAGGAAAATTAGCTATTAAGGGGAAGGCCAGTTGGGAATAACTGGAAAATGTCACATGAGGGACAATGGATGTTGAGGAAACAAGGGGCATCTAAAGAGAAGATGTGAGGTTGGAGTATGAGGCAAGAGAATTGTCTAAGTAGGGAAGGGGCTTTCATGGGAGGAAGATGAGATTTAGTTTGCGTTACTAGGTAGAAAGATTTAGGATCAGTGTTTTACAGTTACAGTGAGGGAGTCTTTAGACTTTCTTTTTTTTTTTTTTTTTTTTGAGACAGGGTCTGGTTCTGTCACTCAGGCTGGAGTGCAGTGGCATGATCTTGGCTCATTGCAACCTCCTCCTCCTGGGCTCCAAGTGATCCTCCCATCTCAGCCTCTGGAGTAGCTGGGACTACAGGCACTGGCCCCCTGCTAATTTTTTTTTTTCTTTTTTTATTATACTTTAGGTTTTAGGGTACATGTGCACAATGTGCAGGTTTGTTACATATGTATCCATGTGCCATGTTGTTTTGCTGCACCCATTAACTAGTCATTGAGCATTAGGTATATCTCCTAATGCTGTCCCTCCCCCCTCTCCCCACCCCACAACAGTCCCCAGAGTGTGATGTTCCCCTTCCTGTGTCCATGAGTTCTCATTGTTCAATTCCCACCTATGAGTGAGAACATGCAGTGTTTGGTTTTTTGTCGTTGCGATAGTTTACTGAGAATGATGTTTTCCAGTTTCATCCATGTCCCTACAAAGGATATGAACTCATCATTTTTTATGGCTGCATAGTATTCCATGGTGTATATGTGCCACATTTTCTTAATCCAGTCTGTTGTTGTTGGACATTTTTTAAGGTTTTTGTAGAGATGAGGTCTCACTATGTTGCCCAGGCTGGTCTGGAACTCCTAGGCTCAAGCAATACTCCTGCCTAGGCCTCCCAAAGTGCTGGATTAAAAGCAAATCAGCCTCATAAAACAGTGAGTCCCTGGGGCTGGAAATTTTTAAACAAAAGGTGATGATCCAGACTCATTATCTATATAAGTGATGCTAAGGATCGTTGGGACAGGTTGCACTAAAGGTGCCCCAATTTCTAGCCGGCTTTAAAGTTTTACCTTGTAGTGTTCCTTGTCAAATATGTGTTAGTGCTTCATAAAATACGCATTTTAGCATCACAATGACATTTTTTCTTATAGCAATTACTTATTTGTTTTGCTTCGGAACATGGATAACTTGAGAACGGAACTTAAGCATCTATTTCAGCACTTTGTAAAAAAAGAGTAGGTGAGTTTTAGAATTACCTCATTTTTGATGTAAAGTTTAATTTGATGAATCATATGCAAGACTGTCACTTAATTCATACTGCAGTTTGCCACAGCCTGTTACTGCTTTATGTAGTTAATTGTAGCCCGAGTGGATGAAGCATTTCAACTAGCCTTTACCAGAATGCTCAGCCCTCCCTCCCTGACCTGCTGCTGCCCTAACTTGCCAGCTCAGCTCTGCCTCGTTGGTTTGGCTGTTGCTCCAGCTCTGCCAAATGGTGCTGGCATTGTTATCCTACATAATCCCTTGGGCCCACAGTGTCTCTTGGCAATTCCTTTAAGCTCTCCTAGTTGGTTCCTATTTTTACTTTCGTATGTTATGAAACTTTACGGCTCTCCTTGTCCTTAGTTCCTTTGTTATCAGCAAATGGCTGAGCCGTCACCCCCACTCACCCCCACCTTTTTTTTTTTTTTTTGGAGAGAAATTGGTTCCCCAAGGAAAAATTTTAAAAAATGGCTGAGACTGACTGCTTATTTTCTTCGTAAATAGCTATTTAAGTTGGATCTTTGAGTGTTTGCCTATATATTATAGTCATAAAATGTAGGTGTTACTTGGCAGAATACATTTATTATTAGCTATGCCATTATTAGCTATACCATAAAAAGCGATGATTATCCAAAATAATAGATTTAAAAAAACCCGTGCTAGCACATCAAAGCACACACAACTGCTTTCTTAATAGAAACGGTATAATTAAAATGCAAATTTGGATATATTTTAGTCACCCTGCTACTTAGAATTTGCTTTAAAATAACTGGTCACAATATAGCGTAAGAATAAGATTCAAGTACTTTTGGTGATCTAATAGTAAACTCTATAATCTCCGGGTGACCTGTCTGCATACTAAAGAGAAACACTGTCTTAAGTTATATTTGATGAAAACCTTTTCCTCACTTTAACTGCCAAAAAACTTTTGTCCACAAAAATTCAGTTCACCTGGGGGATCCTTTTTTTTTTTTTTTTTTTCGTTTTTGGAGACAGAGTCTTGCTTTATTGCCCAGGCTGGAATGCAGTGGTGCAATCATGGCTCACTGCAGCCTCCAACTCCTGAGCTCAAGCTATACTCCCACTTCGGCCTCCCAAGTAGCTAGGACTACAGGTGCATGCCACCGCCCTGGATAATTATTTTTTTTGTAGGGGGACAGGGTCTGACTGTGTTGCCCAGGCTGGTCTCTAACTCCTGGTCTCAAGGAGTTGAGCCCTGCCTTGGCCTCCCAAAGTGCTGGGATTAGAGGCATGAACCACCACTGGCCAGGGATTTTCTTAAAATGCAGAGTGTGGTTCAGTAGGTCTGGGGTGTAGCTAGAGATTCTGAATTTTTGGCAGGCTCCCAGGTGACCCTGATGCTGATGGTCTGTGGCCACGCTTTGTGTAGCAAGTGACTGGGTCAGTGGTCTTCCATTTTGACTGTGCGTCAGCTGCATCTGAGGGATGGCTGTGTGACTCTGTCTCATGACTTTGACTGGGGTTCCATGTCTGTAAATCATAATGCTAAGATACGGACTTAGCTGAATTTCTCTGCTTCAAGTAATAGTTATCTCTTGATTGCTGGCACGTACTTGCTAACATTTTTGGCACTGTCAATTTCAGGGTTAGAGGAGGCAGGGACTTTGCCAGATTATAAATAGAAAAGAAGTTGAGGTCACCAAGTATCTTGGCTTTAGGATAAATTGATCAGCATCATCATGTACTCAGCTATTTTTTTTTTTTTTTTTTTTTTTAGACGGAGTCTCACTCTGTCACCCAGGCTGGAGTGCAGTGGTGCGATCTCGGCTCACTGCAAGCTCCACCTCCCAGGTTCACATCATTCTCCTGCCTCAGCCTCCCGAGTAGCTGGGACTACAGGCGCCTGCCACCAGGCCCGGCTAATTTTTTGTATTTTTAGTAGAGAGGGGGTTTCGCCATGTTAGCCAGGATGGTCTCGATCTCCTGACCTTGTGATGTGCCCACCTCAGCCTCCCAGAGTGCAGGGATTACAGGCATGAGCCACTGCGCCTGGCCAGCTCTTTTTTAAATTGAAAACTTGTTTAAAGTAGGCAAAAATCCTTTTTGGGAATACCAGGCCAAAGTAATTATGACAAGAGTATTTGGTTAATTGACAGGGAGCACTTCCAGGTAGTGTCATTCTGGGAGCCTTGGTTTAAGCTTTGTAAGGCCTTTAGGTCACAGCCCTGAGAACAACTTCACTCATTTTCAGAATTAGGATTTTGATCTTATTTAGGGCTTTTGTAATAAATCCTTTTATTAACCTTGTCTCTATTTTTACACTGTTTATAAAAGTGTCTTTTCACTTTTACTTATAATGACAGCTCTTGATCTTGTACGCTCAGGAAGTTTTTGCAGAAGTGGGTCTAACTGGCTTGATCTTATGAGTAGACATTTCTGTATTGCTACATTAAGGTTCCCTGATGCAGAGTATTCCCTCTATATGTTGGAGGTTGTCATGCTTGAAATTTTATCAAATATATATTTTTTGATCCTTCAAGTAAAAATGAAAGTGACTTTGGGTAGGGTAAGAGCCTAGGGTGGTGTAGTACATTTTCATGAGGATTTAGACTTTTGCATAATGAAATGATTCAATGTATAAGAGAAATCTGGAGCATAATGACATTTATGTAAATTAGACTATATATATATATATATATATGCAACAGCACTTGTTAAAGAACATTTTATTTTATTTTATTATTATTATTTTTGACAGAGTTTCCCTCTGTCACCCAGGCTAGAGTGCAATGGTGTGATCTTGGCTCACTGCAACTTCCGCCCCCCAAGTTCAAGCGATTTTCCTGCCTCAGCCTCCCAAGTAGCTGGGATTACAGGCGCCCGCCACTATGCCCGGCTAATTTTTGTATTTTTGGTAGAGACCGGGTTTCACCATGTTAGTCAGGCTGGTCTCGAACTGACCTCAGGTGATCCACCCACCTCAGCCTCCCACAGTGCTGGGATTACAGGCATAAGCCACTGCGCCTGGCCGAAGAACATTTAAAAAAATTTATATTCATGGGGCACAAGTGCAATTTTGCTACCTTGATATATTGCATTGTGGTGAAGTAAGGGCGTTCAGTGCATTAATCACTGGAACATTGCACATTGTATCCACCAAGCAGCCTCCCATCATCCACCCCCTTCCCATCCCCACAATGCTGTGAGTCCCCATTGTCCATCATTCACACTCTACTTCCATTTGTATACATTATTTGGCTCCCACTTATGAGAACATGTAGTATTTGTCTTTCTGCATCTGAGTTGTTTTGCTTAAGATAATGGCCTCCAGTTCCATTTGTATTAGTGGAAAAGACATGATTTCATTTTTTAATGGCTGAATAGTATTCCATTGTGGACGTATACCACATTTTATTTATCCAGTCCTCCACTGATGGACACTTAGGTTGATTCCATATCTTTGCTATTGTGAATAGTGCTGCAGAAAACATACAAGTGCAGGCATCTCTTTGATGTAATGATTTCTTTTCCTTTGGGTAGATGTCAAGTAGTGGGATTGCTGGATCATATGGTAGTTCCATTTTTAGTTCTTTGACAGATCTCCACACTGTTTTCCATAGAGACTGCACTAATTTACATTCCCACCAGCAGTGTATAAGCATTTCCGTTTCTCTGCATTTTCTCCAACATCTGTCATTTTCTGTCTTTTTAATAATAGTCATTCTGATTGGAGTAAAATGATATAGTGGTTTTAATTTGCATTTCTATGATTAGTAATGTTGAACATTTTTTCATATTTTTATTGGCCATTTGTCTTCTATTGAAAAAGGTTTATTCATATCCTTGGCCCACTTTTTAATGGATTTAGTTGGATTTTTGTTGTTCCTTATAAATTCTGGATATTAGTCTGCTGTTGGATGTATATAGTTTGCAAATATTTTCTCCCATTCCACAGGTGACCTTTTCACTTTGTTGATTATTTCTTTTGCTGTGCAGAAGGCTTTTAGTTTAAATCCCATTTGTCTATTCTTGTTTTTATTGCCTGTGCTTTTGAGGTCTCAGTCATACATTCTTTGCCTAGACTAGTGATATGGTTTGGCTGTGTCTTCACCCAAATCTCATCTTGAATGGTAGTTCCCATAATCCTCAGGTGTCGTGGGAAGGACCTGGTGGGAAGTAATTGAATCGTGGGGGTTGTTTCCCCCATGCTATTCTTGTGCTAGTGAGTGAGTTCTCACAAGATCTGATGGTTTTATAAGGGGCTCTTCCCCTTTCGCTCAGCACTTTTCCTTCCTTCTGCTACGTGAAGAAGGAGGTGTTTGCTTCCCTTTCCACAATGATTGTAAGTTTCCTGAGGCCTCTCCAGTCCTGTGGAACTGTGAGTCAGTTAAACCTCTTTTCTTATAAATTACCCAGTCTTGGGCAGTTCTTTATAGCAGCATGAGAATGAACTAATACAACTAGACATTTACATTTTTAAACACATTAAAGAAGGCATCTTTAAAAAATAATTTGAGACAGGTACACTAAAATCCCAGACTTCAGCACTATATAGTTCATCTGTGTAACCAAAAACCACTTGTATCCCTAAAGCTATTGACATTAAAAAATTAAAAAATAATTTGAGGTGAAATTCACATAACATAAAGTATTAAAACCATTAACCATTTTAAAGTACACAATTTAGTAGCATCTATTACATTCACAATGTTGTGCAACCATTAAACGTTTCTAATATTTCAAAGTAAAACCTGTTAACATTAAATGGTTTCTCCCCATTTCCTCCTCCTCCATTCAGCTTCTGGCAACCACCAACCTGCATTTTGTCTCTGGATTTATCCATTCTGGATATTTTATACAAATGGAATATGTGACTTTTGTTTACTGGCTTCTTTCACTTACCATAATGTTTTGTAGCACATATCAGTACTTCATTCCTTTTTATGGCTGAATGCTATTCCATTGTATGGATAGATCACAACATGTTTATCCATTTATCTCTTAGCAGACATCAGAACTGTTTGTACCTTTTGATATGTACATGTACATGCATGTACGTGTAATGTACTTATTTGGGAATCTTTTTAATTCTTTAGGATATATATAGGATATATACCTGGGGGAAGGCATTTTTTTAATAGAGGGGAATGGGAGTGAGTGGGAATGTGGGATGAGGTGGAAAATAATTGAGTGAGAATGTGGGATGAGGAGGAAAATAATTAAAATAACAAAATAAAATGAGAGAGCCCTTATATTGACTGATCAGAGCTTGCTTAAGTAGGAATGATGAATTCAACTTTGGGTCCTGACATTTCTTCCCAAGCACTTACATTACTGATAGAAGAGCAAGGACATGTGCTATAATGACATGAAAATATGTTACTGGATAAATGCTTTTGGAAGGCAAATGGGTTGAAAGGCTCTGAAAGGTGAGGTGTTAACAAAGACCTGTCTTACCCTTGGTGCCAGTGTGAGAATATTCATATTGGCCTTATGCTATTCTCATTAACACTCTTTTCAGGATTTATAATGGAAATAGAGAAGAGTTAAGATTCCATTGAAGTGTATAATTGTGTTTGTTGCAAACTCAGAATATTGGGTGGAGGTGGAATGTAACCCTACATTTGGGGTCAAGAGAGTAAGAACGAGCGCTGCTTCTTTCTCCACCTTTTCCCTCAAGGGATGAGGCATTCTAACACTGGAAGGTCAGGGGAGTGGTAGCTTTGGGAGGACTGATAGGAGGCTTGAGTAGGAGACAGACTCGCAGAGTGAAAGACCAAGGAGGTCTTTCAGATTCTGGGTGGTCCCTCGCCTGTTGCCAGTGGCTGATCTTCACTGTTGCTTATTATTTACTCATGAGTCTTCTGGAGTTTTTGCTCATGAAATGTCCACTTTATTTGATTTTCAAATTCTTTGGGTAGTTTTTCTTACGGCATCATCTGCCTCTCTATTCCTGAGAGGATTCTCTCTTGTTGTTCTCTCCCTTGTTTTCCATAATGCTATTCTCTTCTGCTTTTCTTCTGATTTATCTGGATGCCAGATATTTTTCTCTCTTGACTCCTCTTTCTTTAACTGTCCTTTAAATGCTCGTGGTTGATTGTGAATCCTTCGTTCTCTTTGCTTTCAGGGCAAGGAGGGCACATTGACACCCCTAATTTCAACGACTACCAGTGTGTGCTAGACTCCCAAATCATATTTTAAAATCAAATATTTCTCATGGGCTGCAAACCTAACTTACTACTAGCTGGGCATCTGAAACTCAACATTCTAAACATTTATTTTTCTATTCTAAATTTTTGACTGGTCTGTATTCTTTATTAGTAAAAGTCATGTAGTAGCCAGCTTCCAAAATGGTCCCACTGATTCTCACTTTGTGATACTCTCTTCCTTGTACCTAGGAATTGTACCTTATTAACTAAGTGATCTACTGGGGAGATTCCATTCTTCTAGTGAGATAACCTACAGAGTATTGAAGTGATGCCTCGATTCTTCTTGTGGATTATAGTAAAATGTGAGAGGAGAAAGTGAAGGATAGAGTGATAAACATGAGAGAAATAGGAATTGGCTGCTTTTGAAAATTGTCAGTCTCTTTAGTAAGTAAATGATGCTAGAATTGAGAAGTGGTTTTCAGGCATAGATTAAATTCAGAGCATTTGCAGGAAAATAAGGCCTAAAAAGGAGTTGAGGATGTGGTTGTAAAATTATTTAAGTTCTTAGATTCAAGATGGTACCTTGAACATCTGTCCAGTAAAGGAATAGGGCTTCTAAGAACCTTAAGGATATTGTCCTCCAGTCATCTCAGCAAGAGACCAAAGTAGAGAAGGGCTACTCTTGAAGAGATTGATGGGTGCAGCTTTTGTCTAATGGAATGAACCCCAATAAGATTCACAGAAGATCTGTAGTATCTTTGAGAGAATTGTATTTGCAGAAACACTGCCAGCTGAGACTGAAATGAATAGAGAATCACGAAATTAAGAGACCCTTAATTCTCTCAATTGCTATGGGTAGGGTAAAGAAGTAGATTGAAAAACCTACATAGCCACAAAGATAGGCTACTTTTCAGTGAAAAGCAAAGACGACTTTTAGGGTGGCACCAAGAATCCAGAGGGTGTAGCTAAAAACCATGAAGTATTACCTGGCCTTGAGTCTTCATGAAGGAACTGCCAACCTGTGCCTTGAAGGATTTCAGAATTTCTCTGGAACAGTGACTCCTGTGTGCCTTTCATTTCTCTACTGTCTGACCTGGAGTGTCTATAGTGATGATCTTAACAGCTGTCACTCTATTGCATGTTGGGAGTGTGGGAGCAGGTAACTTGTCTTAGTTCACTGACATTCAAGTTGAGAGGAACTTTACTCAAGGGCCATACTTAAGGAATTACACCTGAAGAGCCTCAGACACTCCTGGATCTGACTTAGATGATGAGATTTTGGACTTCGAGTTCACCTTGTAAAGGGATGAAAATTTTGGGGCCTTATTAGGGAGTAAGTGTATTTTGCACATGGTTGGGATGTGAATCACTGAGGTGGGTCCAGAGAGTGAAATGTAGTAGACAGTCCCTCAGAAAGCCCTCCATGATTCTCACTTCCTGGTGTTTATGTTCTTTTGTACCTACATGGAATAGGGCTGATCTGTGTAACCAACAGGATGTTGAGGAAATGATGGAATGTGACTTCAAAAGCTACATCTTAAGACATTGCAACTTCCGTCTTGCTCCTTGGATCATGGCTTCTATCAAGCAGCCCTTTGGAGATGTAAAGAACCGAGGCTTCCTGTTAACAATCAGCCCTGATTTGTCAGCCACATGAGTGAGCTGCCTTGGAAACAGCTCCTCCAAGCTCCAGGAAAGCCTTGGGATGACTGTAGTCATGGCTGACATCTCAATTACAACCTAATGAGAGGTCCCCCAATTCAGAACTATTCAGCTAAGGCCACTCCTGAATTACCTTCAGAAACTATATAAAATCATAAACACCTATTCCCTTAAGCTGCTTAATTTGGGGATAATGTATTATGCACCAATAGATAACTAATAGGGTACTACAGTGAACAAAGACAAACCTTGATTATCTTGGTAGATCTTAGTGGCTTCCCCATCCTACCTCAGTGGTAAGAACTGCTGTTCTTGATCATTAAGCTCTCTAAGTTACCCTAGCCCACTCCACCCCACACCTGTTATGACTGCTTTATAATTGATTCAAGGATAAGGGGTGGAAGGGAGATTGGAGACAATATGAAAATCTTAAAGCCATGTATCTGTTCTTGCCTGCCTCTCAGAGGGCCAATTTTAGAAACATTAATTTGTAGTGTCTACCTTTATTCATAGTCATAGAAAAATTTAAAGCTAAAAGGAGCTGTTAGATACATTTAGGGTTCATTGTTTCCGTGTGTGTGTGTGTGTGTGTGTGTGTGTATGTGTATGTTGGTTTGTCTTTGAGAAGCCACTTTTGGTCCTGAAAGTACAGGGTTTACAGATGTTTAGAGCAGGATTTTGACGTGAAGTATTTTATGGAAGTTGGGTAATGAAATATTTGTGTGTTGGGTTGGGCCAGGGAGGGTTGGGCTTCCCTTCTCTTGCAGAGAAAAATGATTGCCCTTGATAATAGGTTACAGATTCACAAACTGCTCATTTCAGGGATGAGGAAAATGGGGCCAGAAATGTTAACTCTCTTTCCAAAGCCACACAGTTGTTTAGGGACAAAGTTAACTTGGAGTCCTGGTTACTAGTTCAATTAGATAAGATTTGTTTTAATTTGTCCTTTATTTTCCCTTTTATTTTTGCTAATTTCAAGTGAAAATGATTTCATTAAATGAGAACTAAATACTTCCCTTTTAATGTGTTGAGCTGGGTGTGGCTTCTTGAAGTTTTAACTGACGTGAAAATTTTATATATACCCTTAGGGACCTCTTTGCCTGGATCCTTTGAAATTGCAAGGAATAAATTACCAGTGAGCTCAAATCTGGTAGGAATGCCTGAGACTACATTACCAATCTTAGTACGACCTCGTCCTGCTGCATAGGCCATGTGTGACTTTGTTTACAAAGTTGCTCTGTGTTAAACTTGAGCATCATTGAACGATTTAAAAGATATTCTACTGTTTTGGTTAAAATAAAGGCTTTATTTAAGGCTAGAATTTAACCATATTAATTTGTATCTTCTCTTCAACTTTGTCTTCAACTAAGTATGGTTACTTTAGATATCAAGTGCTTTCTCTCTACTTTGGTGATTTTTGAGGAGAGTTTGGCTTTATTTATCTATCCTTATCAATCTGTACCTATTTGTCAACCAGATGAATGCTATTATGTTTGTATGAAATAATGTGAACAATCATTTTGGCTCTCATTTGGCTAAGTTTACTTCTAGTTTAACCTTATTTTAATATTTTATATAATACTTTAAACATTCAGAACCAAATCGAATTGGTTGAACTGGTGTGAAGACTTCTAATGGTTTGTTTTTCCTTTATTGATATGAGACTTGCATCCTGTGTGTATTAGTTCATTTTCACACTGCTATAAAGAACTGCCTGAGACTGGGTAATTTACAAAGCAAAGAGATGTAATTGACTCACAGATCTGCATGGCTGGGAAGGCCTCAGGAAGCTTACAGTCATGGTGGAAGGGGAGGCAGACACGTCTTACATGGTGACAGGTGAGAGAGAGTGAAGAGGGAAGAGCTCCTTATAAAACCACCAGATCTCCTGAGAACTCACTTACCATCACGAGAACAGCATGGGGGAAACTGCCCCCGTGATCCAATCACCTCCCTCCCTTGGCATGTGGGGATTACACATCCTTCACTGACATGTGAGGATTACAATTTGAGATGAGAATTGGGTGGGGACACAGAGCCAAACCATATCATTATGGAACTTGGAGTATTGGTACATCCAACCATCTCTTCTTGCCTGCTTCTCAGAGGGCCAATTTTAAAACCATTAATTTGTATCATTTGATAATTACAGATAGTATACTTTTTAGAAACTGTGAGCCTAACAAAATTATCACATTTTGCTCCTCTTGGAATTTTGCCAATAAATTATGTCTCCTTTTTCCATAATAGGTCAAACGAAAAACAAAATAAACACCTTTCATTGAGCTGTTCAACTTTTGACTTGCAAGTTTCTTTACTCTTTGACTTCATCTTATTTAGAATGATTCGTGGATTTCATCTTTCAGCTAGGTAGTTCTCACTGCCTTTTACTCACAGTAGATTGGAATGACCTCCTATCTGTACAAATAGTGGCTTTTTAGAATGTCTCTTTCCTTAGTAATCAGTGGGGCTTTTCTCTTGCCACACCTTTCCTTGTGCTTTCCTGAAATCCCCTTACTCTCCAAGAACCCAAGCTGTAGAATTTAGCCACTTTATATTAGGAAAAGAGTAATTGCCTTTCTCCAAGTGGCAGACTATCTGCTGGTCTAGTCACCTCTTAGGGAGGGAGGTGAGGTTTCAAGGAGGCTCACACCATAGAGGTAGCATTACTAGCTGCCTCAGTGGACAGATGTATGTTGGCATGCTGGGAGGCCACCCCTTTACCTGAGAACTGTAACAAAGTGAATATGGAGAGCCCACCTGGGATTGTCACAAGCTCAACCCCATAAAGTGTTTTCTTTTCTTCTTTTTTTTTTTTTGGAGTAGTAGAGATGAAGCCTAAGTTAATTCTGGTAACCAAATGTATGTCTCTGAAATGTAGCTGGCTTTAAAATAGCATATACTGTAATCCGTGTTTGTGCAGCAGTTTACATGAACAAAAAGCACTGGTTTGTGAATGGAGGATTTGGGTTTTGAAATTAGATACGAGGGCAACCTTGGAGGGAGGGGATAGGCTTTCATTTTTTTGGAGGCAGCTCTTGAGGCAGGTGCAGGGAGTGAGTAATGTGCCACACAAACTATGCAATTTAGCCAATGAACGCTAGGTTTCTCCTCAGTCCTATAGTATGGTTTCCCTGCCTGTCAAGAGCCAGCTCAACAACCAAACCCAGATTCCAGGTGTGGTATTCCACTGTCGTTCTGTAATTTGTAATCATAGAAACAGAATGTTCCTCCTCTTATTTCTTCCCTGCCAACAGTTTCTGGGTGGGTGAATGTCAGTAGCTGGAGTTATTTTTAAAGAGGAGAGGTGAGGCTTGCCGTGCAAAGCTGGGAAGAGGGCGTTTGTTTGCAGAGCAGAGCTGACATCAAAGTGTAGATTACTGCTCAGTGGCTAGGCACTTGTCCTGTAACAGGTAATGTTTAACGTGCCAGTCACAAAGATCACAGAAACAGTGTATGCCCAGGCATAAGATAGCACGACCGTGTATGCTCTGGAGGACTGAAAGGCTGTACAAGCCCTATGTATTTTTTTTCAAACATACATATGCATGGGTCTTGCTGCCGCCTCTTTTGCTGACTGTAATTGGACTTTGAAGCTTCGAAGTTATATCATAAAAATTTGTAACCTTTGTCTGAGAGAGAGCTCAGCTAAGCAATCACTTTCCACTTCTTTTCACAGGATAATATAAACGTTTTCTTGAAAGCTTGTGAACAGATTGGATTGAAAGAAGCCCAGCTTTTCCATCCTGGAGATCTACAGGATTTATCAAATCGAGTCACTGTCAAGTAAGTTTCAACAGTTTGTTAGATATATATATTTAAACTTAGGGCTTGTAGCTTAAGTGAAAAGAATTGCTGAGAGTTCATGATTACAGAAAAATTCTTCCGCTCTCTCTA
The DNA here is from genome assembly GCF_009828535.3 of Hylobates moloch. Taxonomy (NCBI): domain Eukaryota; kingdom Metazoa; phylum Chordata; class Mammalia; order Primates; family Hylobatidae; genus Hylobates; species Hylobates moloch. Next base: position 136,945,737 of record NW_026652279.1, read on the forward strand.
TTTTCCTCTGTTCTCATTCTAAAAGAGACTGTTTTAAAAATGGCTTAGGGACTGTGAATGTGAAGCTGTTCGTAACTCACAACATAGCATAGTCTTACTATAAATCTCTATACCGACCAAAATGGTAGTGTTAATATTTTAATGCATGTCCAACATGGTAGTGTTTGGTTGCTAATGTTGAGGATACTCATTGTACTTATAAAGTGAATTTAGGGATTATATTATAGCTTGCAGAGTAACAACAATCTTTAAATTTTTTTATATATTTGGAATTAAGACATAATTATTAGCATAAAAATTAGATAGGACAGTGGTAAAAAAGAATCTCTTAATATTGTGAAGGCAGCAGTGCCTGGGACCAACATGTAATGCCAAGGACCTTGTCGGTTGTGGCTGACTTTTAAAAATGAGCTGTTTTTAACAATTTTAATAGTGTGGATGAGAAAGTGAAAGTGGGGGTGAGAACACATATGCCAGTATCTGTTAGATTTTTGGTGGTAAATGGTGTTTTTGTGGGAGTATACAGTTTCAGGAAATCTGGTTTTAAGCTCTTATGATATTTATTTATATTTCCTATAAATCTAATTTGCTTCCAGGCAATCAATAATAAACCGTGTTACTAGATAAAGGTGACAGGAAAATTATTTAATTTTGTAATAACTATCTCTTTGTCATCCTGCCTCTTAAACCTAATTAACATTTTTGCAAGGGAGAAAATAAACACCTTATTCTATCTATAGAAATATTGAAAATGGAAAAATCTGTTTCTACCAGTACAAAGATTTAGCTTATGTGGTTAATATCCCTGTGTAAAGCCTTTAATAGTTATTTTAAAAAATTGGATGACCAGTTATTTTTTCTGAAGAAAAATAACCAGCTATGTAAGTATCTTTGATAGTACACATTGTCTTCTAGCAGTACACAGAACAGCCCCAAATCCAGGTAGACTTAGTCTTCTAAAGTCTAACAATATATGTTTTTAAATGAACACTGTTTTGAACCTGCTTCTAGTTCTGTTGAATAAGCTTTTCTAAACTCCATGGTAATTAAATGTACGTGGGAAGGATAAATCTGCCTGCATTTCTGACTAATCGAAAGATAGTTTAGAGATTCTAAATTTCATCACCAAAGTGAAATGTTTGCTTCTGTAGTATGTAGGGGTCATGTTTACTTTCCATAAAAATTAAATACTTGGATGTATTTGTTTTATTTTTCCTTATCAACATATTTCTTCATAAGGCCTATCTGATGGGCAAAGAAACTTTAGACTTTGAAAGTCTTTTCCTTAAGTTGTTGATACTTGTTAAGTGTTAACGTGCTTCCCCCTAAAATAATATACTCTGTTTTGAAAGTCTGTAGCCTATATTTGAGCAGGCTAAAGACTAGGTGAAACATGTTTGTTGGCTCCGAAGTCCAAGAGTGCTTGCCTGGAGCCTGTTTCATGAGATGTTGGGCCTAAAATGTTTCAGACAAATTAGTGTCTGGGCTCAGCCTTCAGTGAAATTACTGACAAACTGAAACTGCGAGGTCACGTAGTTATAGCTGTAGTGAGAAGTATGCAGAACAACTTGTTTCAGTGGAAACCACAAGTTCATCAAAGCAAGGTGTGCCTAAGTGGTACCTGTGAGAATGCCTGAGTGGGAACCTTGACTTCGCTTAAGAACATTTCTCCTGATAATTCTATTTCATTGGACCAAAAAGCAAAGGGGTCGACCCTGGGTATGTTGCAGTGGAAGCACTGGAGCCTCCCAGATGAGACACAGGAAAGTGGCAAGCAACCTTTAAAAAAATGTTGTCCAAGCTCTTATGCCCTGAGATAGCACTTTTACTAAAGGAAGCAGATTTAAAGAAAAGCAAATAATTGCTCACTAAATAGTAATGCATTTTAGCTTTTTAAAAATATATAATGTGGAGACTCCTTTGGGTCAAAATTCTTGTCCTGTCATTATTGTAGATCAAAGGACTTAGTGTTGGTTAGATCAGTGGTTCTCAACTGGGGGCAGTTTTGCCAACCAGGGGATGTTTGGCCACTTCTGGAGACACTTTCGGTTGTCATAGCTGGGTGAGAGTGCTACAGGCATCTAATGGGTCAGAGATGCTGCCGAATACACTTTAATGCATGGGATAGCCTCCACAACAAAGAATTTTCCTACTCCAAATATTAATAGTACTGGAATTGAGAAACTCTGGCTTTAGATTTAGAGTTTCTTGTTTATTCCCTCCCTGCCAGCAAAATAGTCATGTGGAAATGAAGGATACTGACTATGACACCTTTGACACTCTACTAAAATATAACTTTTATATACTGACATAATTTATGCATTTCTGTGTTAGTATGTTTACTGTCTGTTTAAATGGGAAGGCGCATTGTAACTTGTCTGAGAGTGTGGTAATATGTGTGAGTACTTTGAAATCATTTTGCATATCTGTATGCATTAAATTTAACAAGGTGTAGCAAATGATTTGACTATTTAAAATGCTGTATTATAACTGCCCAGACCGCATCTACCAGTGCATAGACTTGTTGCTGGCCTTGCTGCAAACTCGATCTAATCATGATGCATACTGAGAGCAAATAGGAAAGGACAGTCGATATCCTCCGTGTTGGCAAATGAGGAGAACTTTTTTGTTAGCGGGCAGCGGTGATAGTTGCTGTATGGAGCCCAAGGAGAGTTGTGTATGTTGAAAATGAGTGGCAGTAGCAGAAGCAAGTAAAGAGCTCTTGTTAATGAATAGTTTCAATAATCCAGGACTCCAACTATTTTTCTATTTTCTAGCTGTCTGAAGTTTACAACTTAATTCACAGTAATAACTTTTCACCAGACAGAGCTACAGTATTCTTTATATTTCTATAAATTATCCTGTTATATGTTCTAATTTTCTAATAATTACTTTGTAGGAAGCAGTAGTTTTAATTTTTTCAAATGTGTTTGAATTATTCTATTTATTTACGGACTACATGTATTCAAGCATCAGGTGACACCTTTAATTTTGATATTCCTGACTTAATGGGTAGGATCCAACCTCTTTTCTTCTCAAAATGCTAATAAGCACATTTATGATTTAGTCTCCATGAATGGTAGATTGAGGTCTACCCCCATCTGAGGCCATGAAATCAATCTTTTGTGTGGATGAAAAACTGGATCATTATTCTTAACCATTTACGAAACATCCATACTGAGCACATACTCTCCACAAAGAAAACGTGGTGAAGTTCCCACAGAGCCATCTGTGCAGGCCTTCCGTAAAAGGGCTGTAGCAGATCAAGCATAATGGCCCCACCAGCCTGCCACAGCACACTGGAGAGCTCCTCTGGCAAGTGTCACGGTCTTTGTGGTGGCATCTGTTCATTAAGAGAGGTACAGATCAATGGCTTGTAGTAGAAAGCAACTTGACAGAGTAGCCTAGAGGTCCTGTATTGGGGAACTTGAAGTTGGCAGAAAGGTAGGGTTTAACCATTAAAGGTTTTATCTTTATATGTCTAGTAATTTGACTCAGAAACTAAGTCTTGTATTTAAACCATTGCTCTATATATCAAAAATTTTAAGCGGAGAAATTGAACAGATTGTAAACATGTTTCTTCTTTCCACTCCCTTACCATTCCAATCCAGTTTTTGGCACGTCTTCAGATACATTCTGTTCATAATATCATTACAGGGTGGCAATGACTTTGAACACTATTTGTCATGCAAAGAAATTCTTTTCTAGTATAGACTTACTCTATTATCTAGAGTATCGATATTTTAAGTATAAAGTGTAACTTTAAGTAAACATTGATATTAACTGAGTTTGTTTTTTTAAGTCTGTTAAAATGAAAGTACAGAAATTAAAAATCTATTCTCTTTACACATGCTAGTTGCCAAAGGAACAGTAGTCGGAATGAAAATTAGTGTTAACATATTCCCATCAGGAAAATAAAAGAGTCTCAGAATGATATTTTAAGGATGTAACTGTTCGCTAAAGCTTCAGAAGAGTGCTTGATTTTGTGGCAGTGCTCTAAAGTCATTTCTTAGGAATCAGGTTCCCAGATGGCACTCTGTTTTAACAGTCTGCCAAATTGGGCTTGAGGTGTGTAAGTGTATATGTGTATTTAAGGTTTATTCATATAAGTAAAAATATACCTAGTTTGAATTATTTAATTCTGCTTTTTAAAATAATTTAAACCTAGTTTTACTTTTTTTTTTTTTGCAAGTACATGTCTTTCAAATGAGTTTCTCAACATCTTCATCTTTTTTTTTTTTTTTTAAGTGAGCTTAACGATATCCAAACTTGGATCTGCAACTTGAGCATGGTGACTTCCACCTGTCAACTCGTGTGACTATTTTAAAATGTACCCTTTCTGCCAACTATTAGAAGAGCATAAAATGAAAAGGAAGTTGATTGCATTGTATATATCTCTATCCCATCCAACCGTTCTCTGTTGTGAAGTGCTTACTGGAAGGGATGGAACATTAATCCTGGGTGGCTGAGGCTTTGTTTAAGACCATCGGCAAAAATGTATGGTCAAATTTGGAAATGCTCTTTAACGACAAAGTTTAAATATCTAAGAATCCTAGCTGCAGGGAAATGTTGTGGGATATGAGGCAGGTCTGATGCTGGGACAAGCCATGGAATAATTCACGTTTTATCTATTATCTGTTTTTCTCCATTTCTAGTTCTTAATCTGTTTCTCAGATAGCCACGTTTCTGAATGCCAGTGCTTCTTCCTTTGCTCTCTACTCCCTCAAATCCAAAAAAGCCCTGGGGTCTGATTCTGTCTTGGCCTGCTGGATAAACCTTTATGCTGTGGACTTCCCTGGCTAGGGTCTGTATCTTTAAAACTATCCTATCTTATGTTCATTACTCCGAAGGGCCTCACTTGGTGGCCAATCTAAGTAGCAGTTGACATGAGTCCCTTCATGGGAGAATGAAAGTTGTCTCCCGTGATCAGTTAGCATTTGTTTTACAACAAGGACCTTTGAAGGGTTAAACCAAAGAGATATTTTTGTTGAAGAGATTATTCTTTCGGATGATTGTCTCTAAGGCCGCCTATGTTGACTTAATCCAACTTTTAAAATTGCTAATACTGAAATACCTGTCGTTCCCTCAGTCTTTTTTCTTTTTTTTTATGTGAGCTTTACCAGTAACCAGAAGTATTAAGCATTGTTTTTTGGACTTTCATGTCCTATTCTGGCCTGATTTAAGTGATTATTTGTGTGAGGGTATAGGCATTGGGGGTATGTATGCTTAAATCCATTTCTGGAGCTACAGAGTAGAAAATGGCACTTCATCCAGTAAGAGGAAATTTTGGTTTTAGAGAAGTCATGACTTGTTTGTTATATAATGAGCATTGATTCAGCATCTTCTATGTGGCATATACTTACACAGACATAGATAAGATGGAGACCTGCCCTCAGTAGGGTTCACATTATGACTGGGGAGATGGCCCTGTAAATTCACAGCTGGAATACATTATATAAAGATAAATGCACAGATTTCTCTGGAAATATAGAGATGTGCAGTCATTTCATCTTTTTAATCAGGAAACTCATCTAATTGGAGATGACATAGGTTTCTCATCTGGGCTTTCAAAGGACTTTTTATTTCCTCTACGTCTAGCTTTTCTAGAGACTTGAAACTATTTGAGGACAGGAAGTATGTATTATTCCCTTTATCTCCTTGGTTCCTGTTACCATACGTCTTTGCATGTTTATTTGAAAACTGGATTTCAATTACAAAGACTTCCTGGATATCTTAAAACCAGGCTTTGAAGATGGGGAAAAACCTGTCTTAATCTTTGCCAACTCATCCTCTTTTTATTCTCGTTATTCAAATGCAAAGCAAATCTGGCAAAGCAGTCACTGAACTTTTGGTTTCAGTTGCCTTTTACTTATACCAGAATAATGATAATGACATGGCGTATTACAAGATAATCTAAAACGTATGCAGTTTAAGAGGAGTGTGTGTTTCATTTCCGTATGTAATAAACTAAAATGGGAACTTTGGACTATGTGCCTTTCAAGGTAGTTCAAAGTTTTAATAAATCCTTGTGCTGATGTGCCAATAATAAATATTAAGAATGCTTAACTGACATTTAAATAATTTTTTAAATATAAAGTGTTAGAAACATTTCAGTGTCTTCATATCGTAATCACTGATCACTTTTTATCTTGTGAAACAAATCTAAAGTGTATACTTGAGACTTTCCGGTAGAAAAATATGGTGGTTATATAGGTAGTTGTAATATCTTGGTAGAAGCTCAAGGGCAAAGAATGGAACATTTTAAAAGCAGGAACCCATAGGAAAGTAATTTTTTATGAGAAGTCATCGATATTACTTTAAGAAATTTTACCAACAAGTTTACAGTAAGCCTCACTCCTTCTGAAGTCAAGTTACCTGCCTTAGTACTTTTTACCTTTGTCTAGTATTGAACATTAAAGCCTGCCCTCCTCCTCAAAAAAAGTCACATTAACTTTGACTTTGGCATAATTAGAGAAACATTTGAAGGATCTGAACACAGAGGAACTTGAAGATTTCTTCACGGTTTATTTGAGATGTTTCTACTAAATCCCAGGCTGAGTTTGTCACTTTCCAGGAAGGAACAAGCACATTGAGCAGATGTGTATCCATGGTTGTGAACAGAATCATCTTTGATGAGAGCAGAGATTTTGGTATTCCCTGACTTGGGTTTAATCTTATCATATCAGTTAGTAGCTGAATGACCTTAGACAGATTACTTTTCCTCCCTGTAATGACTTTGCTTCTCCATGAGTTTTATTTTATGGCAAATAATTATTTATTGCTTGCTCTGTGTCAAACTGTGTGCTAAACCCTGGTAATAGTAAATTAGACAGTTGTAAATTGCTGTTTGCTTGGAACTTGGCAAATCATATCATTTGGGTGATGCCCCTACCTCACAAAGATGTTGTAATGATTAAATGAAGTCAGGTATATAAAGTATATAGTGCCTGTATATAGTAAGTGCTCCATAAATGGTATTGAATTATCATTCTGATCATTTTCATATTTTGGCTTCCCTTGTTTTGACTTTAAGAAGATACATGTCTCCTGTAGGAAAACACGGAGGAAAAAATCTGGCCTCTGGCTACTTAAATTTTGCTTACAAACTACAAGCTCTTTATTTTTGAGAATTTAGGCCATTTAAAACTTATCCCTTTTCTCCATTGGGAGCAGATATTAAAACAAATGTGTTTTTCTGACATTTATGGTTAATCAAATTGTTGATAAAATCAACAATTTATCCATTTTATTAGAATAGCAAAGCTAGAGACCAGAGAACAGACAGCTAAGTTATTTGCTCTTACCTCTGTGTATGTGGGGCCAACACAATTGAATTAACTTTTTCGAGACCAAACTTCTTTCTGTATTTTCTAAAATCTTTGAAATTTTTAAATCTGATTTGAATGTTTCCTTAGAAAGTTTTATGTCCCTCACTTTTTAAAATCTAAACTAGTCAGTGACACCAAATCTAACCCAAAGCTTCACATTATTATGGGTTTATTTTTATTATTGTTCCATTTTTTTCCCTTCATTTCTGTGAAAAGCGTCATTTTGGTCATAAAGAGGTTATCCTTTAGATAAGAAGCTATTATCTGAAAGGTTTTTGTAGAGCTTGTGAATATTTTTCTTTTTGGAATAGGTGTTAAAAATCTTGTCTTTACTGAATTCAAATGTACATCGCAGTCACATTTTCCTCTTAGAGAAAACTTTGCTCCTTTTGGACTTCTCTCATTTGCTTTATTCATTAAAAGGCTATTACACTAACAACATGAAAAATCTTGATTATGTTATTTGAAACATTTGTTTTTTTACCTTAGGCATTAAAAAATTATAAATAGCAATAGGTACTGTTTGAGATGAAAGCCATGCTTATTATTTAGTTCCCGTGTTACTTGTGTACAATGAAATGTCAAGAAACTGGCAAGTATAATGTTATGTCAAAATGCATTAAGATAAAACTTTATCTTTTTCTTTAAAAAAGTAGAACCTGACTATCAAATGTTAAATAGAGTAGGCATGAATGTTGTTTATTGGCTGTTTGGTGTTCCTTTTTTAGAGTTCGTGTTAATGGAGCAGTTATGTTTTGGGGGCAATTGCCCTGGTATGGTTTCTGTCATGCTGAGCAGCAGTCCTGGGTGGCATTGGTTGTTGGTGGATTTATCCTTTGCTTTTCAGAGACGTGCCTTTCAGAGTGCCCCTACTAACCTGGGAGGCAGGATTCTGTGTCACTTTATGTTTTGAAGACTTTGGTACTAGTGCTTCAGACACCATTGACCAAATATGCACAGTAAACCTAAGAAAACATGTTCCCAAAGAATTACTGTAAAACCTTTAATTAAAAAAAAAATGGTATACTTGTACACTCAGTAACTCATACTAACATTATTCTTAAATATAAATGATCGATATTTTTATAGTGTAATAAAATCTCATTAGATTAAAAACACATGTTGAATCTCCACACTGTAGATAAGCCAATTTTTCCTAAGCTGTTAAAGGAAAAAGTGGGGTTTTGTGGGCCTGGGAGAAGCATCTGCTTTGAATTAAGCTGTGTTTGTATTAACCACTGTCCATTTAACAAGGGTTTGCTCTGTGTGCTTTGAGCAATTTGAGGGAGAAGTCCCTAGATACTTATCAAGTATTACTGTCGTTACTATATTTCACTGTTTCATTGCATTGTAGTAATACTGATGGCTGTCAATTGTTTTGAAATGCTTTTTTTCTGTGTTCTATTTAATTTACTGAGATATGGAGAAAATCATGGAAGGAATTAGTGTATCTGGGTCAACAATTTGGCTGACCAATCACTAGACTTCTTTTGGCTTCATACTGAGAAATAAAAATCTCTAACCCATGGTTATTGTTTATCTCATGTTCAGTTTTGTGTATAATAGGGTTATATTCACTTATAAAATGCCCAAGAATAGAGCACACACACACATTATTAAATAAGAACATAGATTTCCAAGGCTTCACAGAATGACATGCCAGATCCTGAAGGTACCTGAATCCTTGTTTGTTTTGGTGATGATTTTTTTTTTTTTTTTTTCACCTAAGGGGCCTGGTCCATGTCCTGGAGGAGAAATAGGAGTAGTATCATTAGATATAGGTGTTTATGCCAAGTTATTAAGAAATAGAGCTTTTTGTCCAGGGTAGAGAGAAGCAGCCCAATGTTGATGGGGATGTGGATGGGTGGTGTGGGGAGCTTGGCTAGAGCCTCACATACTCTAGCCTTGCTATTGAGTCCTCTCAGTTGTGGACCTTTTGTCTTGCGCCTTGTCAATAGCATCCACTGAATATTTCATATTCACTGTGGACAGATCCCAAATCTTGTGTGTACATAAGAGAAATAAAACCTACTCCTTTCCTACCTTAATCTTAAAGCCAAAAGTAGAGAAGCAGAAAAACATGCTTAAGTCTTAATTTTTGCTTTTAGGTCTTAAGGAACAGAAGTGATTGAGTGTGCAAGTCTAAGGGAATGCTGGATTTGGAGTGATGACTAGCAACGAGGTTAGGAAATCTCTGTATTATAGCCTCCAGAGTATCTCAGAAATATTCCTGTCACTGTGATGCAATTAAGTTTAGACAAACTGGAAGATAAGAGCTTTCGAACACTGTCAAGTGATTTACATAAATTATTTCTAAACTAGTAACAGCCCAGCCAGGTATTTCTCTTTTGCTTCACATGCCTGAATTGCAATGAGGCAGAGAACAGTAAGTTGCTTAGTTAGATGACCTTGGGCAGTAATGAAGCTAGGTTTTTCATTCCTGGTGTATCTTTGCCTGCATGCTTGTGCTTCTCCCAGTGTGTTGTCTAAACAAACTTAAACAGACTTTAAAAATTTGCTGACATTCTTTCTAGGGCTATGTTACTAAAATTGTCATGAGTTGCTTTTTAACCAGGCCAGCTATACCCAGAATGGATTTGTGTACATGATTGAGAATGCCTTATTTGATATGTGGCAAATATCTTCGCATTATGATCTAAAATTTTTTTCTGAGTTTGTGAGCTAAGTGACTTTGAGTGGATGTATTACAATGTGCCATCAAGTCTCAGATCATTTATTTGATTTTTTTAAGATCTCCTAATTTCAGGAATGTTAAATGAGAACACATGTACCTTAGAATAGAAGAGATATAGTACAAATGTGGTTCTCTAACACTAGCTAGTTGAGAAATAATGGAGTATTTGGATTTTGATAAGTGTATGTAGATGCCTTTATAGGTTTTATGACTTTCATGCAGATATTTATGAATGTTCCACTGTATTTGCTGTGATAATGGAACATTCTTGTTAAGTGCTGAGAATTGTAAAACCTTACTAATCTAAATTGCTCGGGATCATACTATCACACTTTGACCTTTATAGCACTGGCCTGAAACCTGTCTTTAAAAATAGAATTAGTAAATATATTTTATTTAGAATAATCTCTTGTTTACCAATTTTTGATGCTCTGTTTTACTTAATCTTGTTAAAACCAAACTAAACTGTGTCTCTCTCCTCCAAATGTCCTTGGCTGGGAATAAGTGGTCTTTAAAAAAGAAAACATAACATGGGATATTATTTTGTTGTAATTTAGATCATTACATATTAAATTTTATACAAATAATTAAAGATTAATAATGTGAAGTTCTATTCCAGAGACCAAACTGTAAGCAGAAACATAAATTACAGTAAAAGTATCTACTCTGTTGGATTAAAGAAGAAAAATTGCCCAGAATCCTGCTATCAGTGTAGCTATTGGAGGGTTATAAACAGGTGATAAACATAGCACATCAAGGGTAACAATAAATAGTCTAATTCCAGTAAGATGAAACTCTTCTCTGGTTGCAGAAAAGAGAGTGGGGGATCAAATAGTGACTCAGAAAAGCAAATCCCAAGAAATGACTCAAGCACAGAAACACTTTAAGAATTTCTTTACCAAGATTTATAATAAATGAACTTATCATTTCTTACCAAGCCTTTAGAAATAATTATTTCTAACTTTCCAAATTATTGCCATTTATTGGGAGGAAGAAATATTCATTAATCTTTCATTTCGTGAATAAGATGCTTTAGATTGCCAAAGACATATGAAACTAATAGTAGCCCAAGATACGAATATACCAAAAGAAGACAAACAGGGATAATTCTCCTTTAAATAACTAGTAGATGGGTTAGATGTGATAAACACTTGAGTTTTAAAGCTATTAAAAGTGAAGGAAAAGCTATTAAAAGTGAAGGAAAAAAGCTATTAAAAGTGAAGGAAAAAGCTATTAAAAGTGAAGGAAAAATACTGCCTTTGAAAGAGTGAGTGGAGAATAGAAAGAAATTGTTTGAACATTTGCTTTAATGCCTTTTCTAATCTTACAATCACTTTATAAGTTAGGGTGGTTGACTGAGTTTACAGGTTTGGAAACTGAGATGCAGGCTTAGTGACTTGCTCAAGGTCACAGGCTTAGTAAATGGTGCAAGTGGAAACCCTCATATGACTCCAAACCCATTTCTGTTTCTCTTATAAAATTGTCTCTATGTCCAAATGAAGGGTATGAAGACTAAATGAAAGAATTCTTTTTTTTAACAAACGAAAAACATGTTAATGTGTATCTGTCAGACATGGTAATAAGGAAGTTCTGGAGATATGGGGGAGTTTGTAATTTTTAGAAGCTATGGGTAAGAATGTACTCAGACTTTACTGAGAGTTAGAGTGCTTTAAACAAGTGCCAATGTGCATGTAAAACAACCAGGGATCTTGTTCAAATGCAGACTGATTCATTAGGTCTGGGGCAGGGCTAGGATTCTGTATTTTTAATGAGCCTTCAGGTCTTGCCAGTGAGGACCACATTGAGTAACAAGGGTTTAGATAATAAAAAATAGTGATCACATGATGGAGTGAGAGTTTAATGAAAGTGGTGGGGATGTAAGTCTTGAGTGTGGATCTAAAGGATGGGTAGGATTTAAATGAGAAGTTAAAGACCACTGCATGTCCAAAGGCACAGAGGCAAGAAGTCCAAATCAAACATTTCACAGAGTCTTCTGGAGGTACAGCATTGAGTAAAGATGAGTTAAATAAGGTCTTAGCTCTTCGGGCCTACATTCTGATTGGGGAAGCTTAAGGCATTAGTCTTTAATGGAGGTGGGCAGATTGGAGGCAGGATGAGAGGTAGGTTGGGACAAGCTTGAGTGAGACCTGTAGTATCTTGGCTAGGGGATTTAAACTTTATCTCACAGGTAATGGGATTATCACTGAAAGCTTTTGAGCAGATAATTAAAATGCTAAAGTCAGAGACTTAGAAAGATAGAGTAATGAAGTAGCCTACACAATGAATTGAAGGAGAACAAGTGTGGAGGCTGAGAGAGAGGTAAGGTAATTATTGCAGTCAATGAGTGTGGTGATAGGGAAGCCAACTGCTGAAAGCAGTGAACATGTAGATGAAGAGACAGATGCTAAAGATGTTTGGACTAAGACGTGATGAGGATTGAGCCAAGTGAAGGAGAAAGAAGAGTTAGCTTTTGAGCCGTGCAACCATTAACAGAAACAGAAAAGGTAGCTGATTTGGAGGCAAGATGGAAATTAAGTTTTTAACACATTGTGTTGGATGTGACAGTAGAACATTCAAATGGAAATATAGGCATTGTCAATGTAGTTAAGTAGAAATAAGCACTGGCTTTGTAGATTTGGGAGGCATCTATGAAGCAATAATAGTCATTTGTAGGAAAACAAAATCCAGCTCTGAGGAAGTGAAGGTGGAAAGAGAAGTATTCCTCATTCCGTTTTTAAAAATGAGCACTTCCTGGTGTTGCTTTTCTTGTTTTGTTTTGTTTTGTTTTGTTTTTTGCCTGTGCTTTCTTGCTGGTGTAAAATGATCACTGCTGATTCCAAAACCAAGCGATACTTTTTCCATGCTGTTTTCTTCTCTAGGAGACCCTTCTTACCCATCTTTGCCTTTAGTTTTACTTTTTTTTTCAGCTTTATTGTGGTATCATTTACCTACAACAAAATTTATCCTATTTTGTGTACAGCTTGAGTTTTTGTAATGAACAGTTGAGTAACCATCACCATAATCAAGCTATAGAACCCTAGAAGTTTTCTCACGTCTGTAAGATCAACCTCTTACCTGAACTCTAGCCACAGTATAGTTCATTATAGTGTTGCTTTTTCTAGAATATCATATAAAAGGAACATACAGTATGTAGTCTGTTGTGTTTTATCCCTTTCAATGTGCATACTTTTTTGAAATTGATTCGTGTTGAGTAATTCCTTATTACTAAGCAGTATTTCCAAATGTAGATTTGCCACAGTTTGTTTATCTGTTCACCAGTTGATGGACATTTGTGTATCCAAGTTTTGGCTATTGTGGATAATACTGTTACAAATATCAGTTGTCCCACATTCTCCTCAACATTTAATATTATCAGTCTATTGAATTTAGTCATTCTACTTAGTGCATAGTGGTATTTTATTATGATTTTAGCTCACATTTTCCTCATGATTAGTGATTTTTGAGCATCTTTCCATGTACTTAATGGCTGTTTTAATATACATTATTATCTGAATGTTTTAAAATCATTTGCCAACTTCTTACAATTGAGTTGTCTTTATCTCATTGAGTTATAAAATTTCCTTATATATTGTGATTAGAAGCCCTTTGTTAGATATATCAGTTATCTTCTCCCAGTCTGTTATTTGCTGTCTTGTTTCACAGTTTAACTGTCTTTTGAAGAGCAGAAGATTTGATGAAATTACCATTTGGTTATTTTTTCTTTTATGATCCATACTTTTTTGTGTTCTGCTTAACAAATCTTTGCCTAACCCAATGTTGCAAAGATATTATCTAATAAAAAATAATGCGAGGTGATAAGGACTATGAAGAAAAATAAAACAGGGTGAGGAAGAGAGAATGTCAGGAAGGTTCTTTTGGATATAATATTTTAAGTATATTTTTAGATAAACCTCTTCAGTAGACTTAAAAGCAAATAAAACTAGCTGTTGGAATTAATGTTGTATGCTAACAATATCATTAAGAGTTTTGATAAACTTTATCTGCAAAAAGCTCATTGAGTTGAGCCTTTAGTGTCTTAAAGTTCTTGGCAGGGAAAGGACACCCTATTCAATAAATGTTGCTGGGAAAACTGGATAGCCATATGCAGAAGAATGAAACAGAACCACACTTCTCACCGTATACAAAAATTAACTCAAGATGGATTAAAGACTTAAATGTTAGACCTGAAACTATAAAAATCCTAGAGGAAAACCTGGAAAAACTCTTCTGGACATTGGTCCAGGCAAAGAATTTATGACGAAGTCCTTAAAAGTAAACTCAACAAAACAAAAAATAGACAAATGAGACTTAAATGGATTAAACTAAAAAGCTTCTGCAAAGCAAAAATAAATAAATAAAAATAATAGAGTAAACGTATAATCTAAAAAATGGGAGAAAATATTTTCAAACTATTTGACACAGGGCTAATATCCAGAATCTACAAGGAACTCAACAAGAAAAAAACAACCTTGTCAAAAAGTGGGCAAAGGACTTGAACAGACATTTTTCAAGAGAAGATATGTAAGTGGTTAACAAACACATGAAAAACATGCTCAACATCACTGATGATCAGAGAATGCAAATTAAAACCACAATGAGATACCATCTTATACCAGTCAGAATGGCTATTATTAAAAAGTCAAAAAACCCAAAAAGATGTTGGATGTTGGTGAAGATGCAGATAGAAGGGAATGCTGATACGATGCTGTTGGTGGGCATGTAAATTAGTACAACCTCTATGGAAAACAGTATGGAGATTTTTCAGAGAACTAAAAATAGAACTACCATTTGAGCCAGCAGTCATCTATCCAGTACCTACCTAAAGGGAAAGAATATCAAAAAGATACCTGCAGTCATGTTCATTGCAACACTATTTGTAAGAGCAAAGATATAGAATTAACATAAGTGTCCATCAACGGATGATTGGATAAAGAAATGTTGTGGATATATATATATATGTATATATATATATATGTATATATATATACACACAATATCCATGGCATATATATATATATGCCATGGATATATATATATATGCCATGTATATATATATATATATATATGCCATGTATATATATATATGCCATGTATATATATATGCCATGTGTATATATATATGCCATGTATATATATATGCCATGTATATATATATGCCATGTATATATATATGCCATGTATATACATATATATGCCATGTGTATATATATATATATATGCCATGTATATATATTGTAGAGATATATATATATGGCATGTATATATATATATGGCATATATATATGGTGTATATATATATATGGTGTATATATATATAAACGTAAGTTGTAGTAAGTCATTGTGTCTAAGGGCCTCAAGTCATTTTGAAGTTAGTTCATTCATAAAATCGTGGGAATTACAGAATCAGGAAGGACTTATCTTGATCAACGTTTGAACTTCTGTATAGTCATTTCCCTTGCCTCCAGGTGCATTGTTCATGATTCTCTTCCTCATCTCCCACCCCTAAGTCAATAATTTGACAATCTTGTGTTTGATCCCTTTTTATATTCTATTGAAACTGTAAGAAGAAAGTTGGAATTATATGATTTGAAAGCTTTTTTAAAAACTTCGCGGAATACTTTTATGAATGACTTTGATAACATACCCGTTTTTTGCTACCAATAACCTCAAATGTGATTTCAAAAGAATTTTAATTTCTGAAGACTTTAAAAAATTGACATATGTTTAGGAGGAGATAAATATAGTGTTAAAAAGTTATTAGCCTTCAACAGCTCTGGAGCACGTTATCCCACAGTTATAATCGAGGTAATACATGGGAACATCTAATATTAGTTCAAAGTGCTTCATCATGCATGTCATACAGTTGATGTGAGTGTTCACTGTTTTATTTGAACTTACCAGAAAGCCTCTGAGAGAGAGAGGCTCTCTAGGGACACTAGTAAAGCTCTAGGTTGATTTTCCTATCAATTTAAAAATTGTAGCATGAATTGTTAATTTGAGAAATGTGCACTTTTAAGAAATGTTCCTTTGTTAAGAGGTAAAAATCAGAATACCAGAGCTGGAAGGTACTAAGGACATAATCTCATTCAGGGCAGTCCTTTTGCAGATGAGAAAAGTGTCCCAGATGAGGTTAGGTGGTGTTTGCAATGTCAGCCAGTGAGCTAAGATGGAGATGTGGATGGAAGTTCCACATCAGCAGTCCAGGTGTAGTTATTGTCACTGCACCTCATCGCGAGCTTAGCTGGAGCAGCAAAGGACTTGAATGAGGGCACTGTTTTTTTCTTTTTCCCTCCCCCAGTGTTCACTCATTTCACTGAAACTGTCTATATGAATGGTACTTTGTTTACATTTTGCTTTATTATTGTAGTTCGGATTTAGGAATCTGAATAAAATAAGGCTAGCCTTAAATTTTAAAGACAACTTACCTGCTTTAACCAGCAAACCAGAATATGTTCATGCTATTCCACATTTTAGAATATAAAGAAGAAAGTTTACCAATGGCAATTAAATTTTTCTTCCCAGCCACGGTATATTTTTCTTAATTCATGTTGCATACCTATTTTCAGAATGTTGGTCTGTTTTCCTGTTTTAAATCTGATGCCTTAACTCTATTTACACATCACTATTTTTGTGGAAAATACTTTGGTATTATAATTCTCTGTAGGATTTTCCAACAAGGTGGCCTTAAATTCATGTTCATTTAATGTTTCATCATATTCAGATAAATTATTCAAATGTTATTTACTTCTGATTGTCTCTTTTTTTTTTTTTTTTTTTTTTTTGAGATGAAGTCTTGCTCTGTTGCCCAGGCTGGAGTGCAGTGGGGTGATCCCGGCTCACTGCAAGCTCCGACTCCCAGATTCATGCCATTCTCCTGCCTCAGCCTCCCAAGTAGCTGGGACTACAGGTGCCTGCCACCACGCCCACCTAATTTTTTGTGTTTTTAGTAGAGATGGGGTTTCACTGTGTTAGCCAAGATGGTTTTGATCTCCTGACCTCATGATCCACCCGCCTCAGCCTCTCAAAGTGCTGGGATTACAGGCTTGAGCCACCGTACCTGGCCACTTCTGATTTTCTTAACTGGGAAAAACAAATTAGAGATTAGGCAATACAAAAATATCTCTAGCCTGGTTTCTCACTGATTACCCTTCTTCAGAGACTATGACAAGAATGCATGGTATTATGAGGACATTTTAAAACCAATGCAAGATAACTTATTTTAACCTTCTAAATAGGATTCCTTTAAAGCTGTCTGTGGTTGACTTTTCAGACATCTTATGAAAGTAATTTCTTCAGTGCTACTTGAAATATTTTGTTCTGTGGACTCAAGATCTGTGGTTTTTATTTATTTATTTTTATTTTTTTGAGATGGAGTCTTGCTCTGTCTCCCAGGCTGGAGTGCAGTGGTGTGATCTCGGCTCACTGTAACCTCCGCCTCCCAGGTTCAAGCCATTCTCCCGCCTCAGCCTCCTGAGTAGCTGGGACTACAGGCACCTGCCACCACGCCTGGCTAATTTTTTGTATTTTTAGTAGAGATGGGGTTTCACCATATTAGCCAGGATGGTGTCGATGTCCTGACCTCGTGATCCGCCTGCCTTGGCCTCCCAAAGTGCTGGGATTACAGGCATGAGCCACCGCACCCGGCCAATCGAGTGCCTTTTAACAGTGCGCACTTAAGCAGACGTAAGCACCGTGAGGCATATTGAGTTTTTTTTAAGTCAACACTTGAAAATCATTGGCGGTCATTCCAGGCTTTTCACTTAACTTTGAGTTTCTTTGTGCTTTTTATTGTTTGTTTTTAATTCTAGTTGGGTAAGGCTAGAGGACTTATGTTTCAGTTGAACTTTTTTCAGAGTAGTAGCTAAACTTGTTGAAGCTGTCGTTTCAGTTCAGATGTAATTTTAACTTTGGTATATTGCTAGGGCAAGGGCTTTCAGTCATTAGCATGCATCAGAATTACCTGCAGGGCTCATTAAAACATGTATTACCATACCCCCAACTCTCCCAATATTTTAGGAAGGTCTTGGAGGCATCTCTGTGGAGGAGGAGAAAGGTATAGGGCAAGACTGGAGGCTGGCAGGAGGTGAATGTCATCTGAGGAAGAAGAATGAATTCAAGAGATATTTAGGAGCTGGAATTGATGGGATTTGGTGATGAGAGTTTTCAGTAAAGGGAGTTGTTTGGCTTAGACCTCAGCTTCTGACGCTGAAAGTTGGAGGCTCCTCACCCAAGTGCATACATCATTAATCCTCAAGTCTGTACAACCAGGACAGAGCATGTGGAACGATGTACAGGCTTGAGGATTAGATAATGCATGCACTTAAGAACTTATCAAACTTTAAATTCTGGGCAGAGATAATGACAGTGGCATTCTAAAGGACATAGCTGAGAAGTTTCCTGGGAAGTATTAGCATAATTGGGTTGGAACTAAATATGGTGAACAGGAGATGGGGATGGGGGGAGAAGTCATTCGATTCATTAGTTTTGGGAAGGTTTTGCAAGATATTCAAACATAAAATGGGAACATTGAAATCAATTGCAATCAATATAAACTAATCTGAAAGACATCTGATTGAATGTATTTTGAACTTGAAAGTTAACTGAATGATAGGATTATATTAACCTGAATTTGAGAGCCAGTTATATTATTCATTTGAAGCATGTCAATTCTTTCTCAGTGGTTTATACAGGATGGTTGGTGATACTCTAATATTCTGAAATTCCAAGTGTTTTATGGAAGGCTAAATAGAAAGTGCATGTGTGTGCATGTGCATGCATGTGTGTATATATATCAAATCAAGGACAGTTATGTAAATGGAAAAATTGACATAACGCATCCTATTGACTTTCTGAAGACAAGTAGCTTTACACAAGTTATCAGAAACAAAATATTTAGTTAAAAACAGACATTATGATTTATATTTTTATTGGGGGAACCAGCCCCCAATATTTCAACGTAGGTTCTTTTCTATTTTCCCTAAGTGTCAGCCAGTCTGAGAAATAAAGGGAAAGAGTACAAAAGAGATAAATTTTAAAGCTGGGTGTCTGGGGGAGGCATCACATGTCGGCAGGTTCCGTGATGCCCCCTGAGCCGCAAAACCAGCAAGTTTTTATTATGGATTTCCAAAAGGGAGGGGTTTAAAAATAGGGTATGGGTCACAGAGATCACATGCTTCAAGGGCAATAAAATATCACAAGGCAAATGGGCAGGGCAAGGTCACAAGGCCAGGGTGAAATTAGAATTACTGATGAGGTTCCCTGTCCCACCGTGCATGCATCATCATTGACAAACATTTTCACAGGAAACAGGGTTCAAGAGCAGAGAACCAGTCTGACTAGAATTTCACCAGGCTGGAATTTCCCAATCCTAACAAGCCTGGGGGTGCTGCAGGAGACCAGGGGTATTTCATCCCTTATCTACAACCGCATAAGACAGACACTCCCAGAGTGGCCATTTTGGAGGCTTCCCCCTGGGAGTGCATTCTTTTCCCAGGGCTGTTCCTTGCTGAGAAAAAGAATTCAGCAGTATTTCTCTTATTCATTTTGGAAGAAGAGAAATATGACTCTGTTCTGCCCGGCCCTGCAGGCAGTCAGACTTTATGGTTATCTCCCTTGTTCCCTGAACATCGCTGTTATCCTATTCCTTTTCTAGGTGCCCAGATTTCATATTGTTCAAACACACATGCTCTACAATTTGTGCAGATAACGCAATCATCACAGGATCGTGAGGCGACATACATCCTCAGCTTAAGAAGATGACGGGATTAAGAGATTAAAGACAGTCATAGGAAATTATAAGATTATTGACTGGGGAAGTGATAAATGTCCATGAAATCTTCGCAATTTATGTTCAGAGATTGCAGTAAAGACAGGTGTAAGAAATTATAAAAGTATTCATTTGGGGAACTAATAAATGTGTATGAATCTTCACAATTTATGTTCTTCTGCTGTGGCTTCAGCTGGTCCCTCCATTCAAGTTCCCTGACTTCCCGCAACAATTTTTTGGACAATTACTATTGCTGAATTCCTCCAACTTTATTTCTGTTTATGAAATAGGTTGGATTTGGTTTTATTAGTTCTGGGAAGTTTGAAGATGTATATGCACAGAAGAAATTTCTCATTCCTTTTTCTAATGGCACCTGTACTTTAAAAAATACATTTTATAATTATCTAATAGAAAAGATGTCTTGGGAGTATTTTTTTTAACCTTACTCTGTTTTCTTAAACTAATTAGAATTAAAAAGTTTCACGTGAAAATTTGGTAACAAAATTCAGCTGTGAACTATGAGCTTCACTGTCATAAACTGTTGGCATTGATTAGCCGTAGATGAGGATTAAAATGGAGAATTAGGAGTAGGTGTTTCATTTTCTTTAGCCAAATAATCCTCATATGCTGTGAATAGATTTTTAGGTCAGATCAACTTGGTCTTGAATTATAACAATATAGTAAAGGTGACTTCTGGAAAATTGCTTAATCTCATTGGTCTTCAGTCTCACCTCTGTAAAATGTGAATAACACTGAATATAGAACTGCATTGGTGATAAAATTAAGCTGCATATGAAATGTGTAGGGCAATGCTGATATAGTATTTGTGTTTATTTTCTGTTGCCACTATAACAAATGACCACAAATTTGTGACTTAACAAACTCACTCTCTTACATGTCTCTAGATGTCATGTCTAAAATGAGTCTTAAGGGGCTAAAAAGAAGGCGTCAGCAGGGTTGCTTTCTTCTAGTGGCTCCAGGGGAGAATCCACTTCTTTCTCTTACTTCTAGGGATAGCCAAGCATTCCTTGGCTCCTGGCTGCATCACTGCTCCAATCTCTGCCTCTGTGGTCACAATCCCTTCTCCTCTATAACAGTCGAGTCTCCCTCTTCCTCTCATAAGAACACTTGTGATTATGTTTAGGACCCACTGGGATAATCCAGGATGCCCCCCCATCTGAAGATCTTTAATCACATTTGTAAAGTCCTTTTTGCCATATAGGGTAACATTCACAGGTTCTAGGGATTAGGAAGTAGACCTTGGTGGGGAGTGGGGTCATTATTCAACCTCCCACTGAACTCAAATTATCAGTATTTTAAAGTGTGAAGTAGGAACAACGAATTCGAAATGGAATCTTTTTCTCAAGCTAAGAAAACCATTTGTGGTGGCACAGCATGGATTATTCACATACAGTATATTTTATGCACAGATGTATTTTACAGCATGTACATAACCATTTTGGAATGCATAAAAATGGCATCTAAAATGTGTAATATTAGGTAATTGCTTAAATAAGGCCCAGCTGAGGGAGCAGGGTCATCTAAGTTGGTTACACTTGCTAGAAATATTTTGCAATATCATTATAATGGATAAAATGAAGATCTGATAGGTCCCTTTTTTTTGACACATAGTCTCGCTCAGTTGCCTAGGCTGAAGTGTGCAGTGGTGCGATTTCACCTCACTGCAACCTCTGCCTCCTGGGTTCAATTGGTCCTCCCACCTCAGCCTCCTGAGTAGCTAGGACTACAGGCCGCACCACTGTGCCCAGCTAATTTTTGTATTTTTAGTAGAGAAGGGGTTTCACCATGTTGGCCAGGCTGGTCCAGAACTCCTGACCTCAAGTGATTACCCCACCTCAGCCTCTCAAATTGCTAGGAATGCTGGCATGAGCCACCCTGCCAGGCCAGATACATCATTTGCTGCCACTTTGTATCTGAAAGACAAGAGAGCTTGAATGAGTTTTTTTTTTCCAAGGTAGCAAGAATGTTGAGCTCTTGGCTCTACTAAATTGTAATTCTTCCAGCATTTAGTATATATGTTTACTGAGTATCTATTAATGGTTTAGGCACTGAGGTAGGTCTTGCCCTTTGGTCTGATAGTATGTTTTTCATTAACTTCTTAGGTGTGTAGTCCTTGCTTGTCTGTTTGTTTTACTCATATATTTAATACCTTTTCTAGGTTACAGTCTTTAAATGAGCCTTTCAGCTAATTTTAGACCCCTGGGAACCTCAGGTCTGCTTTAACTGATTAGTGGACTTAGCTAAATTCTGAGATGCTCCGAAACAGTGGTTCTCAACCATGGGAAGTTTTGTACCCCTCTTCCCTTGGCCCCATGACACTTGACAATATCTGGAGACATTTCTGATTTTCATGCCTGGGGCCAGGGAGTGGCAGTGGTGTCTAGTGGGTAGAGGTCAGGCATGCTGCTTAACATCCCATAATGCATAGCAGTTTCCCCCCAAAGCAGAGAATTATGAGGTTCAAAATGTTAATATTGCCGAGGTTGAGAAACCTTGGTCTAAAATTATATTATCTTGATTAACCTTTGGCACAAATCAAATTGTGAAAAATTTAGTGTGCCATATCTTGGGATTGTGCCAGTAAACATGAGATAAAGAGGCTTTTGTGGAGCAGGTAATATTTAGGACTAGAGTGATTTATGACATAAAACTTGAGGGTTTGGAATCTCATTTGGGGAGGGTACTAATTTTCCTCATGGTTGAAAATTAAAATTTTGAAAAAAGTCTCACTTACAGGCAGGGTAGAATAATTTATTTTTAAGTAATATGTAGACTTCTGAATGTGTTGCATGCATACATGGTTTGGCATGCATTATTTTGACCAGGGTTCATATCACACAGCACATTTAATATATTTTAAATCACAGCTAAGGAATAGGTGCAGTGGTAACTTACAAACAACAATTTACATCAGCTTATGCTTTACAGAGAACTTCCATGTACATCAGAAAGGAAAGGAGTATTTATGTGCTAGGCCTTTAAAATGTGTTTAATTTCCACAAAACCTAAAGATGAATATTATCTTTATTTTTTAAGATAATAAAATGTAACTTCAGGAAATTAACAGATTTTTCTGTTTAATCTTGTACATGCTTGCTTTGTAATCTTCTTTATTTTTAGTTGATAGATATTTGTTTTACAGAAATCTTACTTATAAGGACCCAGCAGTGGTAAAGTACAGGAAATGAATGCTGTTGATCTCTCAGTATGAGAATTGATGGTATTTCATTTACTTTTAAGTCTTTTAAAAAGTGCTTTGGCAATATTTTATCTGTGAAATTCTATAGTGTGTTGTATATACAGGATAGTGGAAAATATCTAAATTTTGTCAGAAAAAATGGCAACTGGGAACTTCTACCATTGTCTTTGGGTGACAGATTTAGGAAAGAAATTATTGGCAACAGGGTTTGAATCAATACTTTGAGAAAGAAATGAGTTAGTTCAGGATGTTATAAAGATAACTTTTTGGGATTAAGAAAGAAGTAATTTATTTTAAAAATATAGTAATGTAGAAAATATTTGTGATTACCCTCATACTATTAATAAAACAGGGTCTTGGGAAAGTCTATGAATCACATCAAACCTTAATAGTTTTGTAACCTTGGCAAAGTTTCTTAAGCTTTTGGAGTTGCAGTTTCCTAATGTCAAAATCATTGCATTGTTGTGTGGATTAAAGGAGATAATGTAGAATACTCAACATAATGATTGCTATAAAGTGATTAATAAAGGCAATTATTACAATTATTATATTACATAATTAAGTATAAAGTGGGACTTAAACAGATCACAACTAGAAAACACTTCATTAATACTAGTGTCCTTAAGATTTTTAAACTGTTCTGCCAAAAAAATAAATTTTTCAAAGTGTAAGTAAAATAGGTCTTTGTTATAGGACTTCTCATAATTTTAATTTGCTAGTATGTGTATTCAAGAGGACAGCATAGAATTAGTACTTTTAAAAACGTTTTGATCTTCAGACCTATTAAAATGTTGCCAGTTTCTCCTGTTTCATGGTACAGTTTGAGAAACACTTGAATGAAAACATATAATCAGGCAACTTTATTTTTCTTCCAATATCATGTTCCTAAAGACTAAAAGATTTATATTTCAAATTTTATATTGGTTTTGAGCATGGGATCAAGTCTGGAAGGACACCTGAAATGTCTAGTTTAGTATTCTTTTAAGTTGTATCTTCAGGAATATCAGTGGTTTGGAGAAGATTTTTGTTGATGTTAATACTCATCTCTACTCTTTGTCCTCCTTTGAAGAGAAGTCACTAGTAATTTAGTAATTGTGTGTGTGGGGTGAATGTGTGTGAGATGTCAAGATGGGTAAGAAGATGACCCACTAGTTCATCCTCACCCCTCATCTGCTCCACCTCTCAATAGCACTGTTGGCTCTGCCTAATCTTGACATCATTACATTGTTGTGTGGGTTAAAGGACATAATGTAGAATAGCCCACATAATGACTGATATAAAGTGTCTGTGTCTTGCTTGCCTGCACTGCTGTGGCCACTCCTGCCACCCTGGGTGTCCTTTCTGTTGGTCTTGCTGGTTTCTCCTCTACTTCTTAACCCTTAAATGTTGGGTTTGTGAGGGTTCAATCCCTGGACCGCTTCTCTCTCTCTACTTATTTTCTTTTCTTTTTTTTTTTGAGATGGAGTCTGGCTCTGTTGCCCAGGCTGGAGTGCAGTGGCGCAATCTCATGCCATTCTCCTGCCTCAGCCTCCAGAGTAGCTGGGACTACAGGCACCATCCTCCATGCCTGGCTAATTTTTTTTTTTTTTTTTGTATTTTTAGTAGAGATGGGGTTTCACCATGTTAGCCAGGATGGTCTCGATCTCCTGACCTCGTGATCTGCCTGCCTCGGCCTCCCAAAGTGCTGGGATTACAGGCGTGAGCCACCACACCCGGACTCTGTATACTTATTTTCTAGGTGATTCCATTCAGTCTTATGAGGTTATATTTCATCTCTATGCTGACAACTCCACTAATTACATCTCTAGTCTAAATTTCTACCTTGAGCATCTTATTTGAATGTCTAATTACCAATTTACCTACTCAACATTTTTACGTTAAGTGTTTGACACTTAACATGTCTAAAACCAAAGCCTACTATTTTCATTGCTGCAGTTACCTAGCATTGTCACCTTTTAAACTGTTTGGAAGATCAGTTTAAAAATCTTAAGGACATAGTATCAATGAAGTGTTTTCTGGTTGGGATCAGTTTTAGTCCTGCTTTATACTTAATTATGTAATATAATAATTGCCTTTATTAATCACAGGAGAAAAATCATGTGTGAGTTTATTTGGTTGACATCTACTCTCTCCCTCAACACATTTTATATAACCAAATGTCCGTTTAATAAACAGATCATACATAGTGGATACTAAATTCTGTATTCAGTAGTCATCTTAATATGCACTGTGTTTCTGGTTTACCATATAACGAGGAGATACATGTGAGTCTCAGTTGTGAAGTCAGCTTTATGTAATAACAAGCATTTTACAAAAAGTAGAAAAGAAGCATTATAAGTCTCTGGTTGAGAGGGTTAGGGATTAAACCCACTTTTCGGCTCCTGC
The DNA here is from genome assembly GCF_009828535.3 of Hylobates moloch. NCBI lineage: Eukaryota > Metazoa > Chordata > Mammalia > Primates > Hylobatidae > Hylobates > Hylobates moloch. The sequence goes on from NW_026652279.1 coordinate 136,971,131, forward strand.
AGCAGCACTCCTTTGCTGTGTTACTTAAGTGGGACTGTGTGCCGGTGTCTTTGAATGCATGTGTGTGTGGTTTGTTTCTCTTTAAGTGAAACTGTGCTATTCTTAGTAGTGTGTGGGAGAGCTGTGAAATTTAATAACAAATTATTTTTAACAAGAGGGTACTTATTCACTTGTCAAGATTGGAATAAGCATTACGTTGCTAGGGCAAAGTGTTGAATTTCTAAGTTTTTTTTTCTCAAATAAGTAAGTACAGAAATCGTCAGGTTCGTGTATTTGGGCTCACTAATTGTCTCCGGGGATGATGTTATTTTCTCAAGTGTCACTTTAAGAGTTTCCACAATGATTATAGCGTGTTTGTAGCAATGGCAGATTAAAACCAGAGTCACACGCCTCTAACGTCACTGGGAGGTTGTCAAATGGAATGCAGCTTCATTTTTAGGAATGAAGGTGGGAGGGAAGGAGGAAGATTCTGTTTCTTACTTTTCTTTTTAATGCAGCTTGCTTTTTTTTGAGAGAAGGAAAGAAGTGAAGTATTCTAAGAATTCATTTTCAACTTGTTTTATTCACATATCTCTTTTGTTTGACACAGTGATGAGAGAATGGTGATTGCACTTTTCTCTATTTTAAATAGTGCGATGGATGAGCTACCATTCGTAGAACGATAGAACTTTATTTAGTGGAACAAGAAGCCGGTACCTGATATATTCCTAAATTCCTATTTTGATTCCTAGGTTTTGAAGAGCAATGGCCCCTTCCCTTAGAGACAGTGGTATTAGAAATTATTTTCTCATTATGTCTCTTAAAATTTCACTTAGTACATTTAGGGTTTCTTATGATACCTACACTTTTCTCCTATTTGCAGATAGACTAGCTTGTTGCATATATAAAAATGAGGTCAGGAGTTTGAGACAAGCCTGGCCAACATGGTGAAACCCAATCTCTACTAAAAATACAAAAAATTAGCCGAGCATGGTGGCGGGCTAATCCCAGCTACTTGGGAGGCTGAGGCAGGAGACTCACTTGAACCTGGGAGGTGGAGGTTGCAGTGAGCCGAGATAGCGCCATTGTAACAGCCTGGGCAAAAAGAGCAAAACTCTGCCTCAAAAAAAAAAAAAAAAAAAGCCACTGCTCTGTCCTCAGAAGAACCTCTGCTTTGAATTTTCCCTACTGTCTCCCACTGCCACACATGCCCCCGCTCTTGCCCCAGACATATCGTACATATTTAAACCACATGCAGTCCATATACTTTTTCTTCCTGTGACTGCTGATGAAATCATGATTCAGGGCCTCATTTCTTGATTTTTTTTTAAAAGTTGTGAACAGGTGGCCAAACTGCATAAGCAACAACTGGAGAGCAGAGATTACTTAGTGGCTTGGAGAGGGACCAAGTATCTTGTGAGCCCAGCTCTTCTAATATCAGTCCAGTTTCCCAAGAGGCAACTCCCAGGTCAGCTGGTGCCACCCAGGGCAGGGCAGGGCTGGAACTGGCTTTTGAAGGGTTGGGTCTGTAGGAAGAATCCACGCCTTGCTCTGGGAAGTGGCCTCAGGAAGTAGAGGCCTGGGGACAGAATCACTCATGAGTTGCAGTTGTTCTGGGCAACAAAGCAAGGCGGATACTTATTCTGGTAGCAGGGTGGAGTTTGAACTGGGCAATTACCTCTGCTAGAGCCCCTTGAAGAATTTCAGATTCCCTGTTAACCATGGAGGCATGGGCTGGAAGCTGGGTATGGGGGCAGGTGAGTTCAAACTTCTTACCTTTTCTATTAGGATATGGCTAAATCTTCCCCCGGGGATTCTTTGGACAAAAGCATTCCCACTCTGTCAAAAATTCCAGCGTGAGGTTTTAATCATACATGTTTCCCTGTATAATGATTCAGTCAGAAAACTGTATTTGATCTTAAACAAGGTTGGCTTGGACAGGATAGGGGCTGGGATTTGGGGATAAGAGATGATTTTGGAGCATAAAGAATTCAACTCCTAGGAGGATATGTTATTTAGGCAGAGCACGGGGAGATCAGGCCTTCCAACGCTGCAAATGAGAATGCTGGTACCTTGAGAAAGAGGGGTACTAAGACATGCGAGAGGAACACAGAGAAGTGGGATTCTGTGGCAAATTCTATGAAGCTTTACTCCCATGTGGGGAAAAATTTCCTCCGTCTTGGCCCCGATCTGCTGAGCTGCTTCTGTGAGTGGCTTTGGTAGCTCATATATGAACATTTAAATGCTTGGCTATTCTTAGCTGGGCCTTTGATGGACTATGGCATACAACCATGTGACCACTGTGGCTCCAGCCCCCTGCTGTCTGGGCCCACACGCAGACTCCTTAGAGCATAGTATGCTCTAAACATACCCTGGGGAAGGCAATGCTGGGTACATGTGCATGGGCCCAGAGTTAGCTCCTTGGATAAACAGAAGGTATTTGGAAATATTTTTGATGCAGCCCTAGCCCTAGAACATAACTGGCTGGTGCACTGTGGTAAAACTATAATCTCATCCATTAGCACCTGATTCCAAACTCGATCATAAATGAAGATAGATTTTGGCTGTGTAGGTACATTTTTCCTCAGATTTTGGAAAATTTAAGGGTATTTGGCCAAGGCATGCCCTGGTAAACCAAGGATGTGTGGGGAGGGCTGGCTTGGGGCCAACATGGAAGTTTGGACAATGATAATAATACCATGCCGGTGTGACTTGCCCTTGGTTTGACCTTCTAGAAATTATTTCTTATCCTTGTTTAAAGCCTTCCATGGCAAAAGGGCAAGGAAAGTATAACATAGAAGAGTGCCTTAAATTATTCTTCACAGAAATGTCTCTTCTGAGGAGGAAAACTTTGTGTGGGGGGCGGAGGGGGCGGAGTTGACTGTCCTCCAGCCACTGCCCTGTCCCCTAGTGGTTTGGTTGAGATGGATAATTAAGGAATAGCCTTGAATTGTCTCACTTACTTGTTCTGCTTTGATTACGCATTCTTTAATTCACTAAAGCCCAGTGAGGCTGGTACTGTTGTTCCAATTTTACAGGTGAGGCTTTGGAGACAGTGAAGTGATGCAATGAAATTCTCACAGCTAGTGAAAGTGGAGCCAGAATTTACGCACTGGAGGTCTGAACCCCAAAGTCCTGCACTCAACCAAGCTTCCTCCTCAGGGAGCGACCCGGTCTGGGATCCCTGAAGATCCACAGCATCTATGTGGACTTTTTTTACCCCCTGGTCCTTTGGTTAGAAATGATATTTCTTGATTGACTTGGTACTAGTATTTTAAAACCTTTGAATAAAGAAAAGAGGATCAGACCTAGAGCTTCCTGGTTCTAAGTTAACATAGTAGCAGTTAGGATAAGATGACTACAGCTGGATGAGTTCACTTGAGAACTTGGGGCTCCCTTATTCTTACTCTCTGGCAGAAAGCTCAGACGTCCTTGATGGGCATATAGTTTCTGGCCCTTTGCCAGAAAGCAAAGGAATTTTCAGAGCTATTCCATTAATAGAATGGAAGATTATATCTATGCTATATTTGCTATTTCTTGAATATTAAACATGTAAAAGTTAATGTATGATCAAAGTATAGAGTAAGGGCTATCAACATACCCAAGATAGGTATTTTTTTGCAACTATTAATATTTCATATCTACCCTTTTTTTTGAGATGGAGTCTCGCTCTGTCACCCTGGCTGGAGTGCAGTGGCATGATCTCGGCTCACTGCAAGCTCCGCCTCCTGCATATCTACCCATTTTTAATGCAGATTTGGGTTTCAGTGCAGGTATGGATTCTTTGGGCTCTGTCTTTCTGAGCTCTGTTAGGAAGCTTTTTCATCACATAGGCCACCATGTAAGCTTTGTATTCAGTCCTTTGAAGTTTGTACAAAGCACTTTGGTCTTTGTTTCTGTATCTGTTTTTTGGAGGGATTGATTTGATTCTAAAGAGTTCTATTTTATTGCAATTTAAAGATAACAGGTTAGTAAGAAGTATAATTATGAGTATCAATACAATTTGAGTCAAAATTGGACATACTTGAAGTAGGTTAATGCAATTTAATTGTTCTCTGACATTGTATGAGTATTGTCTCCCGAGCTTTTATCATTTCAGGCTTTTTCTTGCTAATTTACATTTCTATAGGTTAAATAAATGTATTTAACCAGAATTTGAGAGCATCTGTGTGCCATGTACTGTGCGAGGCATTTTTAATCAAATATTTTTATGTGCTTGCCAAGTGGTAGACCCTGTCTTAAGGCAGTTGGAATATAGCAGTGAACAAAATCACAAAAGTCTTTTTGGATTCAGGTAGAGGAGAGAAAAAAATGCATATAGTAGATGGCTATAAAAAGAAAAATAAAGCACAGGTGAGAGATTGGGTGTGTCAGGTGGGCTAGTTGCAGTTCTAAATATTGGGGTCCAGTGATGGGCCTTGCCATCACATAGCTTACAGCCTTGTAATAATTCTTTGTTCAAAGAATTGTTATTCTTTGATCATAGTGTAGAGTAAGGGCTATCAACATACCCAAGATAGGTATTTTTTGAAACTATTAACATTTTATCTGTACCCATTTTTATTGCAGACTTGGGTTTCAATGCAGGTATGGGTTCTTTGTTCTCTTCTCTCTCCCCTCTCCCCTCTTCTCTTCCTTTTTTTGAGAGAGGGTCTCACTTTGTCACCCAGGCTGGAGTGCAGTGGTGTGGTCATAGGTCACTGCAGCCTTGAATTCCGGGGTTCAAGAGATCCTTCTGCCGTCAGCCTCCCAAGTAGCTGGAACTATAGGCATGTGCTACTGTGCCTAGCTAATTTTTACATTGTTTAAGAGGCAGGGTCTTGCTATGTTTTCCAGGCTGATTTTAAGCTCCTGGACTGAAGCGATCCTCCCATCTTGGTGTTTCAAAGTGTTGGGATTACAGGAATGAGCCACTGTGCCTGGCCTGTTTCTTGATGAACACTTCACCATTAGAAGGAAATTTCCTTCCAATCTACTGAAACAGAGGGCATTATCCCTACTCTTTCCAGAAGGAAACCAAAGCATTGAGAGTCAAGTAAATTGCCAAATGAAAACATTGAGACCCAGATCTGACTCCAAAGCCCGTGCACTTATACATGGTATCAGACCATGTCAACTTTGGACATATTTGTTGTGGAAAACTTATCCAACTTTGGAGCTAAGGCTGTCTTATATTTCATTCTGAGGTGTTGTGCAGTAAGTTGGCTGGTTCATGGAGTGTGTGTGTGTTACCTGTGTTACCGTGAGCTTCCCCTTCACCGTTGCAGTAGTTCTATTATAAAGGACTTTGGGTTATGCCCTGTGGCCACATGACAGGCAAAGGAGCTGCTTGGTTACCGACTTCCATGCAGTGGAATGCATTTGTATGTGAGAGAGTGAACTCTGTTTACTCCAGCAAATCATTGACTACTCGAATTCCTGGCATTGCATTTCAGAGATAGGACACTAATTTGGCTGGCCTATGTGTCATGTCCAAGAGCATGTTATAAATGCTCATATTTAGAAGGGAATGTAAAGTGAGTAAAAGGTAATAATGCGAAGGTCACTGCTTATTGTGTTTATCACAGAATAGGACATCCCTTGTATTTCCAATGATGTTTTATCATGATAAAAAGTGGAAAGCAAATGAGTGCGTTGGATTAGAAACCTTTTTGAGGACTGTGGAAATGAGGTCAGGGGTTCAAGAGAGCTCTGTTTTTCCTTCTGCCTTGAGTGTACTTATAATCAAAGTGGGAGGATGTTCAGCCCAGTGCATTCTTTGTCTTGCTCATTGATGGTTCTTTTGTGCTTTGGCTAATTTAATGTTTGACATGTGTATGTTGGTTATTAGTCTAAAAAAGGGGCTATATATTTGCAACTCTGCTATGTTTTGTTGTCAGCTTCTAGTGACTTTCCCCACTTACTACTTCTAAGTTAAAGTGCTGGGTTTTTGTTTGTTTGTTTGTTTGATTTTTGAGATGGAGTCTTGCTCTTGTCACCCAGGCTGGAATGCAGTGGCGCAATCTCAGCTCACTGCAACCTCCGCCTCCCGGGTTCAAGCTGTTCTCCTGCCTCAGCCTCCTGAGTAGCTGGGATTACAGGCGCCCACCACCATGCCCAGCTAATTTTTGTCCTTTTAGTAGAGACGGGGTTTCCCCATGTTGGCCAGGCTGGTCTCGAACTCCTGACCTCAGGGGATGCGCCTGCCTCGGCCTCCCAAAGTGCTGGGATTACAGGCTTGAGCCACTGCACCCGGCCATTGCTGTGGATTTTTATAAGATAATTTTCTTTTTACTCAACAGATAAGCTATGGCTTGAGCACATGGGCTGTGAAATTTATTCTGCTCGTTTACTTTTTTGAAGGATAATATACAGAAAAGTATACATATTATAAATGTACAACTTAAATACTTTTTGGAAACTGAGCACACGTAAGTATCCAGCTTCCAGATCGAAGCATAAACAATTGTCATCCTAGCACCCTATCCTCTTCTAATCTCTTCTGTCATTGTCTTCCCACAAGGGTAACCACTACCCTGACTTCTAACAGCATTTTTTTATTCAGCCTGTCTTTGTACTTTATATGAATGGAATAGTACAACCTGTACTCTTTTGCATTTGGCTTCTTTTTCTTTCTGTTATTTGAGAGGTTGAACTTGTGGTTGAATGTAGTTGAAGGTTATTTTCATTGCCATATGATGTTTCATTATGTGGATTTATCTATTATAATGTTAAGGACATCTATGCTGCTTCTGGTTTTTGTTGCGATGAATAGTGCTGTGATAAACATTCTTGTATATAACTTTTTGTTAACATATATAAGCGTTTATGTTGGATGTATACCTAGGAATGGAATTATTAGGTCATAGAATATCAATGTATTTAGCTTGAATAGATATTACCAAGTGACTTAAGAGTTTAAGTAGTTGTACCAATTTACATTTCCATCAGTAGTGTGAGAGTTCATGAATTTCATTGTTGAGATTTTTTTTGGGAGGTGGGTAAGAGGTGCATGCTATTCTTAGGTTCATTTCAGTACATGTTTGTTTTCTGGAAAGGAATGGTCTCAGTTGCCTTGTTGATTCTTTGAAAGCTAAGTTAAAAATTTGTCTCTGTGTACTCACATTCTCCTTTTACTTTTTCTTTGTATATATGAATATATATGTGTTTTATGCTGGTGTCTTCTACATGCATATATAGATGTCTGTATATTTTAAAGTATACTACTGTGCTGTTAGACTGGACAGGCCAATTAGAAGCTTTCTTAATCAGGCTTCTACAAGTCTATGAATTCACACCGATCCTGCTTAAGTGTCTCTAATGAGGGGAAGTGCTTTCTTTTTAGGATGACCCATCCCTTTGTGAAGTAGCATATTGTTGCTTCTTCAGTACTGTGGTGCCATCTGCCTCTTTTTAACTTCTCCCATAAATATCATGCCCTTTCATATGTGAGCAAAAAATCCATGATTCTTATAATACAGAGAAGTTTCTTCAGGCAGAGGTTCATGGCTGTTTTTTAAACTGCCACTTTTCAACATTTGCAGGGTCAAAGTCTCTGAGCAGTTTGCTCTGGGGAACTTGGATGAAAAACCTTATGGATGATGAAGAAAAAAACCTCAGTGCAAAGTCGCTTTTATTTTTCTTTGTGTTTTTAAGGCTTTTTTCCCCATTTCCTAGTTTTTTTTCATGAACACACTGATCCCCCCTCATTGGGCTTAAACGTTGTTTAAGAAGGAAATACAAAAAATGCACATAATGTATTTAAAAATTGGACTAAAATGAATAAAATGAAAAAACAGCACTGCTTTTTATAGAAAACTGACAATTATATTAATGAATATCAATGAATACAGAAAATCAATGTATTATACTTTTGTCAAATCAATGAATATGGAAAAATTCTTCTGATGGAGATAATATGAGCTCTAAGAGATTTGAACTTCCATGTGATATTAATATTCATAGAACTTTAGAATAAAAATGAGGTTTTTTCTAGCTATAATTAATAATTTAAGGTTCACGGATATTACCTAATAGATATTTTCTTTCTTTACAGGCAAGAAGAGACTGATAGGAGAGTGAAAAATGTAAGATATAGTTACCTTAATGGAGCGTTATAAGTAGCTTTCACTTCCATGTTCTGTAAGAAGGCAGTGAATCTGAAAGCATACTATACATCTCTTTTCTAATTAATTTTTTGCTACAAACCAATCAGTTACAAACAGTAAATATGTTTAAATATATGCATTACAATATATGGTTAGGTTGTTCAGCTCCCACTTATAAGGGAGAACGTGTGGTATTTGGTTTTCTGTTCCTGCATTAGTTTGCTGAGGATAATGGCTTCCAGCTCTGACCATGTCCCTGCAAAGGACATGATCTTGTTTCTTTCAATGGCTGCATAGTATTCTAGAGCTGACCAATGAGAACGCATGGACACAGGGAGGAGAACAACACACATTGGGGCCTATCAGGTGATGGAGGGAAGGAGAGCCTCAGAATAAATAGCTAATGCATGTGGGACTTAATAGCCAGGTGATGGATTGATAGGGGCAGCAAACCACAATGGCACACGGTTACCTACGGAACAAACCTGCACATCCTGCACATGTATCCCAGAACTTAAAATAAAATTAAATTTAAAAACATATTGTTAGAGTGTTATAAGAGGATAGGTTAGATTTAGGAAGCTGTTTGTTATGTGTTAGTAATATGCTAAAGGCAAGTAAACACATTTTAAGATTTTTATGGGAGTAAATAGGAAGCTACCAATTTAGACTTCAAGGAAAAGCACTGACTGTTTAAGGACTCTGGGTAATTCATCAATGTAGACTCATATGCCTTACAATATTTTATGGAAATTGCAGGAATATCTAAAAATGTTGCAGCTTCATTAAAAACTTTAACATCCTCATTAAGGAAGCTCACAATTATTGATGTTTAGGTGATCATTCTGTAAGTTCGATGAAAAAATATTGATTGCTTTAAAAGTTTCATTTGTGTTTTCTCTTATTTTTTTCCCTCTTCATACATACTAGTAGAGTATATGAATGACTGCCTTTTGGAGTCTGGACTTTTGGTCTAAGAACTTACTCAGAGACAGGAAAATTTAGCAAGAAAAATTAGGATTTTTAATGACTTTTCCCCTTCCCATAAACTTAAAAGAAAGTCTGCTTTTCACCTACAGAGTAATATGTGCTATCATTTATCTGCAGTACTCACCTACATTTGAGCTTGCAATTGGTTGCTAATCAACTAATCTTGTTGTTCATGGATTTTTTTTTTTTTTAAGGTTTTGATAACATTGTACTGGCTGGGAAGAAAAGCACAAAGCAACCCATACTATAATGGTCCCCATCTTAATTTGAAAGCTTTTGAGAATCTTTTAGGACAAGCCCTGACGAAGGTAAGTAAACTACATCTATGTAAGATTACTGCTGTAATACAGTATCACTGCTTTCTCTTCCTCCTCTCTTCTTTTTCTTCTCCTTCTCCTTTATAACAAATGTGGCAACTCCGACTCTCTTTGTCTCACTCCCAATTGGACTGAGTAAAGAGGAATATTACTCACTTACTGGCTTTATGTGCCACCACCAAGGAGTGAGTTGGGTCTATTCCAGAGTAATTTCCAAGGTAGAGAGACTTGCTTACCTTTTAATTCTGCATAATTTGATGACACATGCATTGGCTTCCTTCCTTACACACTTTATGTAGCTTAAGTATTGCTATACTCATTGTAAACTCAACCTGTAGTAGAGAGATGCTTCCTGGATTGTTAACACGCATGGAATTTACCCAATTTCTTTGTAGTAATGTGTTCTTGTCATAGATGATAGTCTTTAATGCCCACACTTTCATATCCCCACGATTCTACCATGCCGCCTCTGTTTCCTAAAGAGTAGGACATGGTGTTAACTGAAACTTGATATAAGGTTTTAAATTTAGAATCTTTTGTTTTATACACATTTCTAGTCCTTCATATTTTGGAATCAATGTGACAGCCTTTTGAATGCTTGAGGACCATTTGCAGAGAGCCAAGTGCCAGGACTGACCATAGTTCTGCCAAATCTTCATTTATAAGATCCACATGGGTAAAACGAATTTCTCTGGGTAGGGATATTTATTCAGGGAAATTCGTAGGACTCAGAAGAGCCCTTTTGTGTAGTCACAATGGTGTTTCATCATCTAATTAGTAGTCATTGTTTCATGGGTTTCTTTAATGGTTAAATGATACCACACCAGTAAGGCATTTAGCATTAGCCTCTAGCACATTACAAGGGTGCAATAAATATTAGTTGCTGTGATTGGAAGACCTTTTAGGCCAGGATGAACGTGATAACCTTGGCTTGCACCTACCTTGATCTTTAAATAATTTTGCCTGAGCCCAGCCACATGTGTTATATATAGCAAGAGGTAGGATTATAGAGCCTAGAAGATACAGGTATTCCTGTTCACCCCCAAAATGTAAGGGCTCAATAATGCTCTATTCAAATTCCTTGAATAAGTTAATTCAGGAAATAGCTGAGATATTAACATGCATACACATAGTACTAAGTGTTAGGAAAACACTCATGAGAGACTACCTAACCTCATAAAGCACAATTGTCTAAGATAGGTGAGCATATTGGTCACTGCAATGAAGAATGGTGAGGCTCTAATGGAGGAATTTCAGGGGGCTTTGAGCACAGGCAGAGCCTTGACTTACAGTTATTTCAGCTAATAAAACTTTTGGTTAAAACCTATGTAGGAGGCTGGGCACAGTGGCTCATGCCTGTAATCCCAGCACTTTGGGAGGCTGAGGCGGGCAGATCACCTGAAGTCAGGAGTTCAAGACCAGCCTGACCAACATGGAGAAACCCTATCTCTACTAAAAATACAAAATTAGCTGGGTGTGGTGATACATGCCTGTAATCCCAGCTACTCGGGAGGCTGAGGCGGGAGAATCACTTGAACCTGGGAGGCAGAGGTTGTGGTGAGCCAAGCCTGAGCAACAAGAGCAAAACTCCGTCTAAAAAAAAAAAAAAAAACCATGTAGGACTTTGGCTTATGTACTAGGGCCCTCTTTATAGCCTTTGGTCCTTTTAATGACAGTCTGACTCAGGTTGAATAATCCTGGTACAGTGTCTGTGCCAGGAATGCTTTATCAAAGGCTGTTTCCTGTTACCAGTTTCAAAACCAGAGGAGGTAGATGAAGACCTTATGGTGTATAAAACTAAGGTTGTGGTTCCATTCCATTATAATAAAGTGGGGGTAGCTGTTAGAAGCATGTGACTATATCATATGTTTTGTATCAGTTCTATTAAAATCAAAACCAATGTGTTCATCAGGCATTTCCCATTTAACCAGATAATGCTTAAAAGCTAATATAAAATACCAATTAAAAAATCATTGGTGGAAGTTGTAGCACCTCAGTCAGTCATCTTGGAAGTTGGAGGTGACTCATTTTAATTGACTTGTCAGGGTGCCTCCTTAAAAGCCAGGCACCAGGGCCAAAGGTTATTTTATAACTGAAGTGGCTGTCATCAATAACTTTAACATTTATGAGGTCAAATATCCATCTTGAGTGTTGAACTCTAAGGCCTTAACAAATACGTGTCTAAGAAACCTGATAGATCTAAACACTTAAATTTAAAAAAATCTTTCTGTATTTTGAGAAGCATTTTGGCAGCACCAGCGTTAGGCCTGGCTTCCCCATCTGCTTGGAAGTAGCGGGATGTAAGGTAGGCACTTGCATTTTCATGACAGGATGTCAACTCTAATGCCAGGGTGTCGGCATCTAAAGCACATGAAATCTCCCTGAAATCTACTAGACCTTACTGGTGCTCCAGACACTTGTCAAATAATTGAATCATGAATTGATGGTATTAGATCAAAAGTATGCCTGAGACAGCTGCTAATTATTCACTGCAAACTCTTCAGCTTTTTCATATGTTGAAAATATTTATAATTAAAAGTTGAAAGAAGAGTACAACAAATACCCAGATATGTACCATCTGGTTCAATTATTACAATTTTCCATACTGGCTTTATCTACATATGTGTTTATCCATCCATTTATGTTTTTACTTAACCATTTTAATATAAACTGCAGGTATATTTCTCCCCCAAATACTCAGTATGCATCTCCTAAGAATATCAATATTCTTCTATGTAGCTACAATGTTTACTATACTTAAGAAAACTCAGATATTCCCCATTATCTAATATTGAGTTGACATTAAAACTTTCATACTTGTCTCCAGCTACTTTTCATAGCACTTTTTATTTTGAATCATGACTTAATCAAGGTTCACATAATATGTTTGATTGTTAGTAATTACTAGGTTCTTTAAATTGTCTCTGTATTAGTAAGCTCATCTGAAAATAACATTTCTGGTTTTTACTATGACAAAATTATCTTTGCCATATTAAAAAATTGTAGTTACTAGATATTCATGATTACTATAAGTCAGGACTACACCATGGGCTTTGTAAATTTTACTCACATCCTAATGTTTAAAAAGCCAGGTTATATTTTGTCACTAACATTCACAGAAGAATGTTAGTTAAAAGTGCTTATCTTGAGTAAGTGCTATATAATTCACAAACCTACAGTTAACATCATTTGTGATGTTTCTGTGTGTCCTTTATATGAGCCAAACAAATGTTTTATTTAGGTCCATAGAGAAGAAGTTATATATGTCAGCAAACAAGTATGCTTCCCTTGATTCAACAAGAAGGATAAGCCAGCTGCCAGGACCTTAGAACTAGGTTGTGTAATTAGTGAAAGTAAATGAATTCTGTGAAATTTATGCCCACTTGCTCCTTTTTATTTTTCTGGGGGGAGAGTTAAATAACTTCAGTTGTTAAAGTTTTATGTTATATAAGCCATCACAAATATTTCCTGCAGATAGAGTGAATATAATCTTGCTGATTTATCTCCTTGTGGATGACTAAGTTAAGGTTAGTTTTTCTCTTTGACTCTTTTCACATTTATTGCTAGAGAACTGTAATAACTGAGTTTAGCATTTCAATATTACTCTATGAACTTTCATTAAACTAGTAATTTTCCTTATTTTTAAGTAGAACATATTTACTAGTTTATTAAATAATATTGAATATCTCCTTATTATTACTTTGAATATTGAATACCTCTTTATTGTATCAGTTGTGGGGAAACAATTACAAATTTATTTTCTGTTTTTCATCAGCTTTTTTCTGTGTCTGACAGAGAAACCTCATGCCTTACATGTCAAATAAAACCCAACTTAAATTAGGCAAACAAGCAAGTAATAACTGATTGATTGTATTTTTTGGAAGTTTATATAACTTACCATTCTTTAAAAAATGTTTTCTTTAGGCACTTGAAGACTCCAGCTTCCTGAAAAGAAGTGGCAGGGACAGTGGCTACGGTGATATCTGGTGTCCTGAACGTGGAGAATTTCTTGCTCCTCCAAGGCACCATAAGAGAGAAGATTCCTTTGAAAGCTTGGACTCTTTGGGCTCGAGGTCATTGACAAGCTGCTCCTCTGATATCACGTTGAGAGGGGGGCGTGAAGGTGTGTTGTGTTTTGGCTGTCAGTTTATTTGTTTGCATATCAAGGGAGAACTGGGAACAGGAGAGAATAGAAAAATGGAGTGAAAACTAGGCAAAAATTTCACTTAGAAGTGGATTTTCATAGAGACTCAAGTATAATTGGGGGTTTTGTTATTTTTTTCTCCTTCATGATGGTAATAGTTTCATTTTTGAAAAATTTCGTTTCTGGAAACGACTGGGAGGTGACAGTTAATTGTGGCCTGTTTTATCAGTGATAATCTATCCTGGCACTTCTCTCTCCAGATTCAGGCTTGATTTATGTTCAAGAGTTCTATAAACTGATATATCTAAACATAGGAATATAAGATTCTTCAAAAAAAAAAAATCTCTTCTAGTTTCTGAGTAACTTTCATCCTTGGCATTTTTCTTAAGATTAAAAAAATTCTCCTAAGCAAAAAAAGAAAAATATTTTTACAATTATTTCTATAGATGAGAAGAAATGATTGCTATCTATCATGATAGAATATTATGTTAAACTTTGTAGATTGAGTAATATACCACCACCTAACATGCTGGTAGAAATCCTCTTTTGGTCCTTTCAGGGTCAGAGCTGACCCAGGACAGAGCGAGTGTGAAAGGAACATGTTAGAGACATTCTGTTGTGGGAAGGAACCTTCTTTCAAAATCCCAAGCTTATAGTCAGTTCAGTTATTTCAATGCACATCTTATTCCTGTGGCTACTGGGTATAGCGTCAGCAATTTCTGACTGTACATCTCCAGCTATTCAGATTTGACTGGATTGAAATCACGAAGTTTTTTTTTTTTGAAATATTTCTGTACTTCTATCGACATCAACGTGAAAACATTGAGTTCTGGCTGTGAATTTGTGCTTGATTGTTAGGGGTTTTACATTGCTTGTGTATTTGGAATATTACTTTTCTATTTCTAGATATTTTTCCTAGCATATCTATGACAAAAATGTCAAAAATGAGCAAACTTAAACATAATTGTACAGCGAACACACATGTATTCGCTGCCTAATTCCACCATGATGTTTTACTATGCATGCTTTATCTTATACCCATTTCTCTCTCCTGTCTCTCTTTTTCCCTTTCTCCCTCCCTCCCTCTTTCTTTCTCTATTGTAATTTAATCATCTTATTTTTTGAGGCATTTCAGAATATATCACACTTGTCCTAAATACTTCAGTATGCACATCATTAAATAGAATTTATTCTTTGTTTTACTTCTGATGTGAAACTTATATAAATACAACATACTATGAATTTGTTTTCCAAAAAATCAATCAACAATTTATTAAGCATGGTAACAAAAAACCTGAATGCTTTATCTTTTAGAGTAGTAGTTTTTAAAAATAAAAAATGTGAAACGCTACTTAAACATTAACCTTTATAATTACTGCCACATGTATTGGCTGTTTGCTGTCAAGGTGTGACATTTTCATAGCCCAGATGACGATTATTCCAATACGTTTAAGGAAATGAATCTGAGTATGTGATTCATCTGAGTGGTTAAAGCTGTAAAAGCAGAGGCTGAAGTTCTGAACCCGCTATGTTTCTTTGCCCTGACTGAAGAACCTACTCCATGTAATGTTGGAATTTATATCTAGCCAAGGAATAAAAGGGGAAGAGATAGAGGGCATGTGGGAATATGCAGGCTTCAGTCAGTTCAGATGCAGTGGCCCACCCAGCGGTGTGGAATCTAAGTCGTCTTCTCAGATCCTTGTTGGAATGGGCACCTGTCCATGTAACCAAAAGCAGAGTGCCACTGTCACATCCCTTTCTGATCTTGGAAATGGGGCTGCAGACCTTGTTTAAAGAGTGCGTAAGTGAAGTCTTGGAAATTACAACTAAGCGGTGAAAAAAAGCCTGGGATGGAGGCACCAGGACGTTAAAGCTCTTTTGTGATCAGCGTGTTGAAATTCTACTGCCACCCTCTAGATTGTAGTCCTAAATTGATGAGCACTATAATGTAGGGTAATATTTTTAGGATAACAGAATTGCAATGTCACATTCTCTAGTTCTACATGAAAACTCATATCAAGAATGATACTTTGGGGGAAAAATTCTCTGCAGGGCACTGTACTGGGCTAAAAAAATATCTTAAAAATTAAAAAGTAAAATAGTATCTTTATGACTTTAAAATTCCACATGTATAGATTTTGGCAAGAGTAATTGATAAACTTATTGGAAATGAGACGTAAATGTCTGATTTTTTAGAAGGTGGTAAAAAGAAAGCACCAGTTTATTGACTACTACTCCTCATGGTCATAGCTGCGTTTACTTTCTCTCTTTTGCCAAGACTCTACTCTCCTTTTACTCTGTCCCTGTCTCATAGCTCTGTCCCTGTCTCATAGTATATTAAGCGACTTCCTGTAGACTGTTCTCAGTGTTATTTACTGTAGCTTCCTGCCAGGCAGGAGGGAGGGGAAGAGACTGCATTTAACTCAGGTTGACCCTGCAGGTGCTCAACCTGCTGAGAGCTTGTAGCTGTCAGGCACTGTGCACAGCCAGGCCCGGAGAGAACGCTGGTGAGAAGGAAGTAACACTTCCAAACCTTTACAAATGCACAGGAGGCAGGAAGAGAAGGGTGGGAAAGAGAGACAACTTGGCTTGGATCTGTAATGTTGTTCTCCCCTCTTTTCTTCCTTTGTCTTTAAAAGAGTAGATTTATTCTTCATCTTTTAAGAAAGCAGATTACTATTTGTATCTGTCTGACCTTGAGGAGTATCAAAGGGTGTTCTTTTGAATTTGTGTTTAAATGATTTTGAATCATAATACAAGGTTCCCGGTATAATTTCCATGGCCACTCTGAAGAAACTGTGAGTTCTGTGCTTTCATTTGGGCATAAGACTTGAGATTCCTTTGGAACTTTAGAAGTCATCCAGTCCAACCTCTTATCTAATGTGTGATTCTGGTTCATAGGATCTATCCAGACCCTTTACAAGCTTGTTTTTTTTTTTTTTTTTTTTTTTTGCTTCACTTTCCACATCCTTCCTGATCTCTCACCTCACATATATTATAGATAGCTGCGTGCCTTATTTTAAATTACTGAGTTCTCCTAGAATTATTTTTGAATGTTGTTTTAAGTATCTGTGACTCCATTGCTAGATTTTATTTCTATATATTACATCAACAAATCTTATGGAAAATCATGGAGGCAGAGATTGAGAAGAAAAGGGGCTCACTAGTAAAATAGGACTTTTTCTGCTTAGAGCCTACAACAGCAAAAGAATGTACTGCATGTGCCTCCAGTATGCAAAGCAAGTTCCTCCTAATGGATCTTATCACAACTTCGTGACAAATTTCTAAAAATATTCCCTGCAGTTAGCAGTGGCAGCACTGGGTTTCTAAGGGAAAGACAAAGCAGGCGCGCTGTGTGGGTTTCAGTTAGGCGAATAATCTGGAGAGTAAAGCAAATTCTTGTGCCTCCTTTATAGGTTTTGAAAGTGATACAGATTCGGAATTTACATTCAAGATGCAGGATTATAATAAAGATGATATGTCGTATAGAAGGATTTCGGCTGTTGAGCCAAAGACTGCGTTACCCTTCAATCGTTTTTTACCCAACAAAAGTAGACAGCCATCCTATGTACCAGCACCTCTGAGGAAGAAAAAGCCAGACAAACATGAGGATAACAGAAGAAGCT
This sequence comes from Hylobates moloch, assembly GCF_009828535.3. Classification (NCBI taxonomy): domain Eukaryota; kingdom Metazoa; phylum Chordata; class Mammalia; order Primates; family Hylobatidae; genus Hylobates; species Hylobates moloch. Next base: position 136,988,274 of record NW_026652279.1, read on the forward strand.
GGGCAAGCCCGGTTTATACAGAAGCAGATGGAACATTTTCAAGGTACTGAGATGGGTGTGATTATTGAGTTTCGTATGCTTTTCGAATGTGGTGGGATGTTAAATGTGGTAAAAAGAATGGCTCTTAAATGTGTTTCATAGATCATATATTAAGCTTGACTAGTGAGAATATTTTTCATCCCTCTATTTTTAGTTATACATATCTTGAAGCCATTTCTTCTGTTTTAGAATGTCAGCATATGATTTGCTAGGTCTTTTTTTAGATGCATGACTTCAGTTTATTGGTATTTTTCAGCTTACCAGATAATTTATATTGTTCATGATGAGCCCTGCCATGTAATGTTTTTCCTTTTTTGATTGATCTTAGTGGACATGAAAAGAATCGTTTAATTTCTCAGCAAATTAGCAGAACAGAGTGTGGTTTTGCAAATCCAGCTTCCTCTCACGGGGAGGCGTACGGTTTTGAAAGTGGTTCGGACTCTGAGGATGAACGAAGGTTTCCTGACATAGTTTTGGATGACTTAGCCAACCGTAGATTCCAAGTGAAAAAGAGGCCCCAGAGTTTCATCTCGAAAATCACCTCTCCTAATTCTTGTCCGCAAATATTTTCTCCTGATATGTTTGCCACGGGGCTATATGGACTGACAAGGTCAGAAATACTTGTCCTGGATCTGGCTGTCTATTATGCTGCTGATTTTAATTCAGAAAGTAACACCCCAAATTGTTTGTTATGTGCCTCTTCCTTTTAACACAGCTTCTAATGAAGTATCTTTGGCCCATGTGTATCTAGCTATCCTTGAATTAAAATAAGATGCTGTTATAATAACTTTGTCCTAGGAGCTGTGGTGGTGATGAGAATGGAAACTAATTTCCTTTGTCCACAGTGGTGTAAACTTTGTGAACCAGAAAGCATGCCGTTTGTGTTCTGTGTCACAAATGCTCATACAGTATCTTAACCGGTTGGATGTTTTGAACAGTAATCAGAGGAGGATTTGGGGCACCAATGTGGAGAACTGGCCAACTGTACAAAGAACTTCAAGGTCCTCTTGCTATTTGGAAGAGGAAAAAGCAAAGACAAGAAACATACCCAACACTGTAAAGGATGATCTTTATGTGCGCAAGCTCAGTCCAGTCATGCCAAACCCAGGGAATGCTTTTGATCAGTTTCTTCCCAAATGTTGGACCCCAGAAGATGTGAACTGGAAAAGAATAAAAAGGGAAACTTATAAGCCATGGTATAAAGAATTTCAGGGATTCAGGTTTGTCGTTGTGCATGTTTCTGTTACACCAGTGTTCATTCAGTACCCCAGCTGGGGTTCTATGTGCATGTTTTTTTATAATAATAAGAGAGACAGAGAAAGTCTAATTAGTTCTCTAGTATCTACAGAACCTATATAATGGAAATGAATTTCTGTTTAAATTTAAACCTGAGGATCCAGATCTTAAAAAGCCCTGTTCTATACATAGTCATAGCACGGCATTATTTTTAGTAGTTCTGTTTTTCTCCAATTCTTTGTCTCATTCCCTCCTCCCTTCTTTTCTTCATGTCACTCACAGTAGAAGGAATTCAGACTCTGAGGATGAGGACTCAGGTTCTGACAGAAGCGCCACCGTTTTTAGTCGAGCACAAAAAGCAGAGCGTAGGCTAGACGGCAACTGCCAAAGACCTTCACTCTTGCTGGAATTAGCTACCAAACGGGCTGTAAAATCACCGGACTCCCATGCAGCCAGGAGAAGCAGTAGTGCTTCGGATGAGCCCAGGTGCCCCTGTCTGCATGAGCCTGCCTGCTGCGGGTCTGGCCTCAGACACCCCTCTGCCTGCTTCTGCTGCTCCATTAACCTGGGACCTGATTGCACTGAATCAGGAAACCTGACTCAGTGGACTTAGTACAAAAGCGTAATGTATAACACGCTGCTTTCTGTGCAACTACATCAGCTTGGAAGTCTGTAGGATTCAACATTCTTCTTTAGCACAATCATGTGTGAGACAGGATATATTTACATGTGGCAGTTCTTTTTGAAAAGCCAGTTCAAAAAGGCTTGTTAGAAAGTTTACCTAATTTCACAGTTTTGCTGTGTGTGGAGATGTGGAAAAAGGAAATAACTTTCAGATAGAGACTGGGAAGGGCAAGTCTAGGGAAAATGCAAAGGAAAGATTCCTTGAGCTCTTTTATAAAACTTCAGAGCAATTTATTTTCCCTTTTTCCTGCTGATTACATCTACCTATTGCATAAAGTGCATGATGCCCAACTCGTGAAACTTTCAAAGATGATTCCTTCTTCTTCAGGGGGCACTTAGGCCACTGTGGCAAATGGAATGAGAAAGGGATACCAGGGGCCAGGCGCGGTGGCTCACGCCTATAATCCCAGCACTTTGGGAGGCCAGAGCAGGTGGATCACTTGAGGTCAGGAGTTCGAGACCAGCTTGGCTAAAATGGTGAAAACTTATCTCTACTAAATATACAAAAATTAGCCAGGCATAATAGGGGGCCCCTGTACTCCCAGCTACTTGGAAGGCTGAGGGAGATGAATTGCTTGAACCCAGGAGGCAGAGGTTGCAGTGAGCCGAGATCGCAGCACTGCACTCAGCCTGGGCGACAGAGCGAGACTCTGTCTCAAAAAAAAAAAAAAAAAAAAAAAATACCAGGGAGTGGCTTTTGTGTGTGCCTGGGAGGGTTACTTAGTCCATGCTCCAGCCCCATCTGTGGCCTCCCTGGTGCCCAACTTTCCTGAGAAGTATGCTCTGCTCTTATTTCTTTAGAGATTATCCAGGAAAGTCATGGGTGTTGGATTAAATGCTAGTCTGTTTTCCTAGCAAGAGTCCCCCCAATGGTCCTCTAAAATAATTTACCCTCAGTAACTGGCTAGTTGGTCTGCTAATCACCTTTGGCTAGTCGATCTGCTAATTACCCTTTCTTCCCAAACTTAATAAGATTCTCTTTCCTTTTTCCTCTCTGTGCATCAGTCAGTTTTTACTGCTTCAGGCCCTCCAAACATACTCTGATGACATCTTGTCTTCCGAAACACATACCAAAATTGATCCCACTTCTGGCCCAAGGCTCATAACCCGCAGGAAGAATCTCTCTTATGCACCAGGCTATAGAAGAGATGACCTCGAGATGGCAGCCCTGGATCCTGACTTAGAGAATGATGATTTCTTTGTCAGAAAGACTGGGGCTTTCCATGCAAATCCGTATGTTCTCCGAGCTTTTGAAGACTTTAGAAAGTTCTCTGAGCAAGATGATTCTGTAGAACGAGATATAATTTTACAGTGTAGAGAAGGTGAACTTGTACTTCCGGATTTGGAAAAAGATGATATGATTGTTCGCCGAATTCCAGCACAGAAGAAAGAAGTGCCGCTGTCCGGGGCCCCAGATAGATACCACCCAATCCCTTTTCCCGAACCCTGGACTCTTCCTCCAGAAATTCAAGCAAAATTTCTCTGTGTACTTGAAAGGACATGCCCATCCAAAGAAAAAAGTAATAGCTGTAGAATATTAGTTCCTTCATATCGGCAGAAGAAAGATGACATGCTGACACGTAAGATTCAGTCCTGGAAACTGGGAACTACCGTGCCTCCCATCAGTTTCACCCCTGGCCCCTGCAGTGAGGCTGACTTGCAGAGATGGGAGGCCATCCGGGAGGCCAGCAGACTTAGGCACAAGAAAAGGCTGATGGTGGAGAGGTCAGAGTGTGCTTCTGCAAGGATTTTGCTTGTAATGGATGGTCTTGTGTAACTTTTCTCATGCGAGAAAGCAGCACATCGTGTTGCTCAACTCTGCATGTCGCGTGCCATTTTGAAGCATCCTGTAAAATTTAATTTGCTTTGAAAAACCCTCAGTCATTTTGTAGAAAAAGTGCAATTCCATATTTGCATATCTCTAAATAATTTAGGCCTATTTAAGACTGTATATACATAAACCTTGCCTTTGACTTAAGCAGTACCGTGGTACTATTCACCAATATGAAGTTTCATAAAAATGTTTTCCAACTTATATTTCTGGACTTCTCATGTTCAGGCATTTTTGTAACAGTCTGGTTATAGTTTGGTTTTATGTGTTGCTCACATTTTAGAGTGTCTGATTTTTTTGGGGGGGTGAAATTTTCCCTTAAAATATGGCATTGCAAATTTCATTTAACTTAATTTTTGTTTTTGGCCTAGGTTTCTTGGGCTGTCATTTGTAACTTATTTTTATTTATAAAGTTCAGAGTAAACGTTGATGTTAAAATGCATGAATGGTATTTGTTGTCTGCCGAATTTTATGTGTATGTAATCATGGCCATTTTGATAGTTTGTATTATGCAACTTGCCTTTTTGATGAGTGTTCAGTTTGTGGAACTTAGAGATGGACAAATCTGATTAGGTTGACTAAAATTAGAGGATCCAAATCTAACTTAACAGTTCCTGACAATGGGAAGTCTTTTCTTATGGATTTGTTAGCTCAGAGTAAATTGAGGAAATTCTTCATTTTGCTTAATCTGAATTTCCTGAGATAGGAAATTGATGAGAACTTGAGACATGATCAAGAGCATGATGGAAGAAGTGACCTTTTGAGATTTGTCCATCTCCAATTAGATTCTTAAGTGAAAGACATTGAACGTTTAGAAACTAATATGACTGGGAAAAATGACTTTTTAATTTTTGGTTTTCTGGTTTCTTAGACTCTTTCAAAAGATTTATGGTGAGAATGGGTAAGTTATGTGGTTCACAGTAAAAAATCTGTGCGTGTTGTTTGTTCTTTTTATAACTTACTGTATTTCTGGCATGGCATGTCACTAAATGGGGGTGTTGTGTGCTGTGCATGAGATTTTTTAAATGGGAAATGTTTATTTTGCAACCTAATGGTAATATTTCTGTGTCTTGGTGCCCAGTGCATGATAAAATTATTTGTTTTATTAAAAATTTAAACTTTAGCTCCATCCCTTCTTTTTTCCTTTTTAAAAATTTAATGAGTTGATTAAAAGTAACAAAAGCACTTGCCTAAGATTAGGTATATATATTTTGGTATTTGGTTGCTACATAGATTAAAATTCTGATTTATGGATGCTAAAGCCCAGATTACCACATTTTAGAAAATCTGTGATGGAAAAAGAATATCAGCATTTACTTCAAGTTTAGAATACACCCAGTTGACATTATCCTATAATCGGCCAACTGGGAACTTCGTTAGTAGGGATTCATTAAACTTCCCTAGGTGGTATTTGGAAGTATTATATTTTCAAGATTCCTGATTAGGAAAAAAAAGTTATAGCATGGCTATGTTTATAGTGCAAAATAGACCTTCAAAAACTGCAAAAATCGGCCGGGCGTGGTGGCTCACGCTTGTAATCCCAGCACTTTGGGAGGCCGAGGCGGGCGGATCACGAGGTCAGGAGATCGAGACCACAGTGAAACCCCATCTGTACTAAAAAATACAAAAAATTAGTCGGGCGTGGTGGCGGACGCCTGTAGTCCCAGCTACTCGGAGAGGCTGAGGCAGGAGAATGGCGTGAACCTGGGAGGTGGAGCTTGCAGTGAGTGGAGATCGCGTCACCACACTCCAGCCTGGGCGACAGAGCGAGACTCTGTCTCAAAAAAAAAAAAAAAAACTGCCAAAATCTTTTTAATTTCTAATATCACTCTCGCAAAAACTACTTTTTTTTTTTTTTTTTTTGAGACGGAGTCTTGCTCTGTCGCCCAGGCTGGAGTGCAGTGGCACAATTTTGGCTCACAGCAACTTCCACCTCCCACGTTCAAGCAATTCTCCTGTCTCAGCCTCCCGAGTAGCTGGGACTACAGTTACATGCCACCACACTCTGCTAATTTTTGTATTTTTAGTAGAGACGGGGTTTCACCAGATTGGTCAGGCTGGTGTCAAACTCCTGACCTCAGGTGATCCATCCACCTCGACTTCCCAAAGTGCTGGGATTACAGGCAAAAACTACATTTATAGTAAATAATTTATTCGTTCTTAGTACAAAATCACAAGGTGGCTATATCTTAATATTTTCCACCAAACTTTCTGTAACTTTGTGAATCTAAGGGCTAATAGTGTTTGAGCAAGAGGAAGAGAGTTAAAGGATGACAGATGTTTTAATCTGCTCAAGCCTTAGTAGCTTAGTATCTTCCCTTACAAGGATTTACTTCATCTCTAAGAATCTCTAGTTTTGACAGCTTTTTATAGTTTTGATAATTCAGAAATGTTGGAAGCTACTAAACGTAAAGCAGTATAACCATTCTAGATGCCAAAGGTGTAACTGAGCCACAGGCAACAAATTGCAGGTACTTGTTAGCCACTGATTTTAAAAACCAGGGTCCCTGCATGCTTTCTGTGTGCCATGCAAAGGCACATTATCCCCTTTCCAGCTCATCTGCATGATGCTTAAGCGTTTGCTACTCTCAAGTCATAGGAAAGCCGTTTTAACTTGATTAAAAATCTCTTTGCAGCTTTAAGCATGTTGAATTGTAACTTTCAGAAAAATCTTCATTTTGTAAAGTAAATATAACTTTATAATGTAAGCAGCTCTCAGAAATAGTTGCTTTTCTTAAAGGGAATACAAGTACCTAGGGTACAAGTATGTGGTGGGAATGTCAACATGTACAACCATTTCAGTGGCTGAATGTGTTCCCCGTAGTGAGGGGTAAATTATATGACTGAGTTAGAGAAGAAGACAGTAACCTAAGACCAAAGCTTGAAAAGCTAAAGATTTTTCTAGATTAGAGCTAACAGCAGCAAATATTTTCTATTCCAAGATAGTTGTTCTGATAGTACAATATTTGTTTTAAAGGCTGTTCTGCATGCAGTTCAATGCCAAGGTAACTACACAAATAAAGCAAGACTGTCTGTAAATTGAGACTGAATAATGCATGACGTGTCACAAACAATGGAAAGCATTATAATATGAATGTGTCCTCAGAAAACTCAAGTGTGTTTTGGACCACTTGAAGTCAAATAAGTCAAATCTATAACAGGATTTTTCTCTAGTCTAATCAGTTACCAGTACTTTTTCTCTTTCTTTCCTTCCTTTCCTTTCCTTTCCTTTCCTTTCCTTTCCTTTCCTTTCCTTTCCTTTCCTTTTCTTTTCTTTTCTTTTCTTTCCTTTTCTTTTCTTTTCTTTTCTTTTCTTTCGAGATGGAGTCTTGCTATGTTGCCCAGGCTGGTCTCAAGCTCCTGGGCCCAAGCATTCCCCCTGCCTTGGCCTCCCAAAGTGTTAGGATTACAGATGTGAGCCATCATGCCCTGCCTACTGGTGCTTTTCTTAAGTAGATTTGCTGCAGTGAAAAGAAAATAGAAATTTAAATTGGATTAAATGTAGGCTTTTAATCTAGAACTTGTTTCATGTGTATGCTGGGTGATATTTCTCTGAACATAATGCACATTGTCAAGCTTGGCATAGTTACCTGGAAAAGCATTATTGCTCAACATGCTGTCATTGAAAAATAACTGCCTATAACATGAATGCTTTCTTTTTTGTAAGGACTGGGTTAAAGAGAAATGTGCAATATCTTCTGAAGTCTGAGACTTAATTTCTGGCTTGCCTTTTGTTTGGCATTTAACACCTGTCAGTTTGTCTGTTTATTTTTAAGACACTTTGTATGTGGTAGTCGTTTCTTCTGTGCGCTTTCGTCTTGCATGGATTTATGTCTGTATGGTTTCATGAAACTTGAAAATTTGGTCATGTGTTTTGGCAGAAGCAATTTATGACAAAATTGTTTGTAAGAATATATAGAAATAATCTTGTATGTGATTAAGCTGTTGAATCTGTTGCCAGTATTAATAGGAAATGAGCACTGATTTCACATGAAGTTGTAATAAAAGACAATTAAGTCACCCACATTTCACTTATGGGTTTGGCCAAAAGAGTCTGTAGAATTATAAAGGCTTATGACAGCAAAAAAGAAAGGGAAAAAAAAGCCAATTTCGGTTATTTCTAGGGATTTCCCTCCACCCCCAGGAGACATTTGGCAATGTCTGGAGGCATTTTTTATTGTCTCATTGGGTGGGTGGGGGTGTGTGCGCTACTGGCAACTAGTGCCTTCATAGCCAGAGATGCTGCTAAATGTCCTACAGTACACAGGAGTGCCCTACAACAAATAGTTTTCTGGCCCCAAAATGTCAGCAGTGGTGCTACTGAGGAACCCTCATTGAGACTATAAATCTATAAATGAAAAATCTTCATCACGTTGCCTTTTTATTCTAGTGTATGGTAATTCCAAAGCCTCTTGCCCAAGTTTTAGCATTGATTGCTCTTCAGAGAATTCCTATAGTACCTGATGGAAATATACTCAGAGGTACATAAATCAGTATGTTCCTATCTCCCTCCGAAAGTTGGGGAGCCTTAACCCTAGTATCATGGAATTTCTGTTTGCTGTATAAGGCTATCCGTGATTTTATATTTGAGAAAATTTGCCACATGCTGGTCCTTTTTGATCCTTACTCCTTAGATAGTCACCTATAAAGTTCCTGGAAGTGAGTTCTAAAAGGAAACGCCTTAAAACTAGCCAAAAAGTGACAGGAGCATAGTAGGCAATCTGCATAGTGGGAGAAGAGAGTAAGACTTTAGCAACCTTGTTTTATGATTGACACCTTCTTCCTTAAACTTCCTCTTTTCCCTTCTAATTGCTATTTTAAAAAAATTCTATTCAACAGAAAGGCAAGATGCTAGATCTGTATTTTTTGGAAAAAATCCAGTTGCAGTTCTAAATTGGAGCCTTTCCAAATAAGGAAATACAAATGAAGCAGGACTTCTAAGAGACATATGATGTGATTTGCCAGCTAATCATCCTTCATTCAACACAACATACTAGAGCTGTGCAATCCTTCCTAGTTTTCCCAAACAATTTTACTGATGCTATCTCTGGTACTTATCTCAAATCTGTGAGGCCGACAGATAGGCATGTGGAGATAGAGAAACAAATATTGCAGCTTTCCCAAGGACATGTGGCTTGTGAGTGGTAGAACCGGACTAGGGCTTCGCCTCTGAGATAATTCACGTAGACTGCTTGGCGAGGTTGCTGGCACACAGTAAGCCCTCAGAAGCTGAATATTATGCCATTAATGCTGATAAGGGAGGGAAGAATTCTTTGTGATCTGGCTCAGAGAGTCCTTCCTCTACTACAAAAGTTCTGTATTTTATCACTGTGGTCTGGGGTGACCTCTCTGATTTGAAGCAGCTTGGAGAGTTAGCTTTTGGGAGATCCCAAACAATCATGTTTGCTTTAATGAGAATTAGTATATGGCCCAGATGGTTTTAAAAATGCAACCCACACAGCCAAATCCAGTTCTCATAACAATCCCTTCCTCACTTAGCAGGTGAGAAATGGGGGCTTGGAAGTGATCTGATATGTGTTAGGGTGGGGTGAAAACTGGCACCACGGCTGGGCCTGTAGCCCTCCCCTCCTGGCTCGTTGCAGTGCCTGGCTCCAGCTGCTATACAATGTGTGCATGCTCGATGTGGGTAACTTTTTGTACCCTAGGGAGTGAGCCGTGCTCATGTTCCTGCCTTACACAGGGACTTGTCTACTCCAGAGTGTATTTGGTTCACTTTGTTCACATTAAGGACCACCTGTGTGCCAGGTTCTGCTCCGTGTTGGGGGCACCCAGGAGGAGGATGCAACCTCTGCCTTAAGAAGCACATTTCATGGGAAGACACCTTAGCATTGCATGGTGTAGGAGGATTAGGGCCAAAGCAGAGCAACCCTGGGAGATGCTGGGCCTTCTAGCCTTCCTCCCATCAAAAGATCGGCCGGGCGCGGTGGCTCACGCTTGTAATCCCAGCACTTTGGGAGGCCGAGGCGGGCGGATCACAAGGTCAGGAGATCGAGACCAGGGTGAAACCCCGTCTCTACTAAAAAAAAAAAAAAAAAAAAAAAAAAAAAATACAAAAAATTAGCCGGGCGTGGTGGCGGGCGCCTGTAGTCCCAGCTACTCGGAGAGGCTGAGGCAGGAGAATGGCGTGAACCCGGGAGGCGGAGCTTGCAGTGAGCCGAGATTGCGCCACTGCACTCCAGCCTGGGCGAAAGAGCAAGACTTCGTCTCAAAAAAAAATAAAATAAAAAAAAATAAAATAAAATATTCGCATCCTTTGTTTTTTTTTGTTCTGGAGTTTATGTAATCTCATGTGTTGAGTGTCTACATACCCCTCATGCCTGGTTCTTGAAAAATTTTTCCTGCCTCTTCTTAGTGAGTCTGTCATAGTATTAGTTCAAATAGCCTCATTCTTCATAGTATGACTTACGTGAATTTATATTCTCAAATTCACACAAATCAGTTTTATAAGTAGTCATACCTAGTTAGATATATTACATTAATAGATCCATCTATATTCATATATGTCCTCATATATTCTCTCGATATAATTTGTTCCTTAATAGTCCTTAATAAATCCTGTAAAACTTTCTTCATGGAACTGTGGATAGCCATATAATCTTACAAAAAGAATTAGAAACATTTTAAGTATAGCAAATTTTGCTTGATTAAATGTGAGAAAACCTACCTCATTCTTACCATAGACATTGAATGAGTATATCCTGCCTGCCTTGTGCTGCTAATATGTTTTCCTCCTAAGCAACACATGACTTGTGAGGAAGAGAATCCAAACATGCACATGCACACACAGACACACATGCACTGTAACAGACATAAGGCTGAGGGTTCAGTACTATGAAAAAGGTGTAGCTGAAGCAGTAGAGGGATTGAGAGGAGGCACAGATCAGCTTTGATATGGATGAGCTGGGAAGACTTTATCAAAGTGCTGAATATTATCTAGATCATTAATTTAACACATTTATTGAGCATCTACTGCAGGCTGGGCTCCCCTTCAGGTACAGGTGATGTACCAGCAAACAAATCAGAAAATTCCTGCTTTATAATCTTACAGGGCAAGGCAAGTGATAGGTAAATAAATGTACATGATGGTGAGAAATACTATGAAGGAGAAAGGACTAGGGTGGGTCAGGGGAGAGGGGCATTTATTATTTCTGGTAAGGTGGTCAGAGAAGGAAATACAGAGGGCGCATTTAAGCAGATGACTGGAAGTGAGAGAGAAGCTATGTGGATATCTGGGTGAAGAGCATTCCAGGCAGATTGAAGAGTAGGGGGAAAAGCAGGAGGTGTGAGCAGGGCAGGGAAGCCAGTTGGCTGGAGCAGAGGGAGTGGGGGCATGGTGCTGATGAGCACAGAGAAGGAGGTAGGAACCAGGGATAGTGGACCTCTTAGGTTTTGGAAGAACCTGTCTTTAATTTAACTCTAATGAAATGGGAAGAAAGTAGTGAGTGCTGAGTAGAGGTATACCATGATCTGAGTGCAGTCTGAAAGGCACTCTCTGGCTGCTTTTGGGTAGGAAGGGGTGGAAGCAGGGAGACTGTTGTAATCTAGGTCAGTGATGTGATGTGATTATTATAATAATTGTAATAATCCGGGTAGGAGATGATGTGATAATTGTTATAATCTAGGTAGCAGTGTGATTATTGTAATAATTGTAATCATCCAGGTAGGAGTCGCTTGGATCAGGGTGTAATGGTGCAGATGGTAAGAAGTGGTTGTGTTCTAGATATATTTAGAAGGCAGAGGGACAGGATTTACTGATGGGACCAGTTATGGTATATGAGAGAAAGAGAAGAATCTGGGATGACTCCAAGATGTGTGACCTAATGTTGTGAAGGATAGAGGTGACCTTTACTGATATAAGGAGAGTGAGAGCTGAGCAGGTTGTGAAGAGGACAATCGGTTTTTTTATCTGTGACAAACTTGAGATGCCTATTAGACTTCCAAGTGGAGAATGATCAGGAAGTTGGAAATACCTGTCCAGGGGTCCTGAGGTATGAATGGCATTTAAGAAGTTATGTATACTGGTAGAGGGCTTTTGAATCAGAGGGAATAGTTTAGGGAAGATGTTTGTTGAAACTGGAGGTTGGGTATTAATTTAAGAAGCCATTTTGGAAGTCTAGGTGAGTTGACTGTACTCTGATCTAGGGTGTTGGCAATAGAGATGGAAAGAAAGAGACACTGAATGAAAGGACTTGATAACTAATGGAAAGTGGGGAGAAGGGAGAAACAAAGGTGAAAAGTGGTTCTTAGGTTTCAGATGTGGATGATTGGAGGGCAGGTAGCAACATTAGTAACCACAAGAGGAAAAGCAGGTTTGGGGACAAGATTGCGTTTGGTCACATCCACAATAACCATGCATTTAGTGAGTTACAGTTTACAAAATCCCTTCTAGATATTATTTTAATCAGTCCTTTGACAATTGAAGTGCCTAGGGGATATCCATGCAGAAAGATTATTCAAGAAGCAATTGGAAATGAGTCAAAGGAAGGACTGGTTCCTTAATTATGGCATTGGGAATAGTTTAGAAATTATAATTCCATGAGCTAGCTAAGCTAGGAATTCCTGAACTAGCTAAGAGCAAACATGCTTTAAAAGAAATAATGATGGCAACATCTTGCAAGGCAAAATTTAGATGCCCAGGCAGGAGGTGTACAGTTACTTAAAGTCAGGAGTGCAGTATGAAAGATCAGTAGGAAAGAGCTTCAAAAGCTCTTTCTCTCATTCCTACTTCTCCTCAGTGTTTAGATCTGACCTCTCCCTTTCCTTGAGACCACCCTCAATCTCTCTTTCCCCTCTGGTATAGTTTACCTGGCTCTTTTATGTGCATGTAGAGAGCACACATGTGCCTGTGCCCAACGCCCCACTCTGTTCATTGGATTCTATTGTGGATTGAGCTCTTCCAAAGCTTAACCTCAGTCCATCCTTGTGTTACAAGTTGAATGCATGCAAGCTGCCCTAATAAAAGAAGAGGATTATAGAGGTATTATAAAGGACTATTAGAAACTACCTGTGGTGCTTTCAGAACAAGTCTAGTGCAGTGGTAGGGCAGATCTTATAGAATCTTTTAGAATCAACAGCACATTTATTCATGGTATTGAACTTGAGAAAAATATCAGGTAAACATTAAATTATTAATCAGTGCCCAGAAAAGGCAGCCAAACCTCAGCAGATTATCTTTGAAGGAGATAGAAAATAGAGATAATTCTAGTGACTATTTTTTTCCTAAAGTAATCCTTTCATGCATTGACCTCTTTAAATGTGAACCTTGGGTTTTTTTTGTTTTTTTTTTTTGAGACTTGTATAGGGCTAATCTAGCCATTTTGTGAAAAAATTCACACTCGAGTGCTCTTGTTTCTGAGTTTTGGAAAAACACCATTTATCTCTGTAGTGCTACTTCTGTGATACTATCACTGAAGCGTCTAGGTAGAAATTTAGGTGGAATTTCCAAATATAAGTCCAACCTCAGTTTAACCCCTAAGTCTGGTCACGTGAACTTCCATAGTAACCATGAGTCCTTTTGTTGTAGGAGTAAGTCCATGAGCGATGTCAGCGCAGAGGATGTTCAAAACTTGCGTCAGCTGCGTTACGAGGAGATGCAGAAAATAAAATCACAATTAAAAGAACAAGATCAGAAATGGCAGGATGTGAGTATTTTGGGGGTTGGGGGTAGAGAGTGTATTTGTTTGACTTTGCTTCTCTTAAAGTCAATATACTCAAGACCATTTTCCTTGCTATTACAGAATTCAATTCTGTATAAAATGTGACCAACTTCCTTTACAAAGATTTTTAAACCTTTTTTTTCTATTATTGTTGTATATTTTAAAGGCCATTGTGAAAAATATACCTGGATGTTTATTTTCTAATATTCTCTGTTCTCAAAAATGTGAGTGCTTCCTTGCAGTATAGTGAACTTATTTACTTGTTTTGGTGGTTGAATTTGGGATACGCACATTAACTATACTCTGATGGGAAAGACCTGGCCAAAGTTTAGGGAGAGAAGAGGAACAGGGTTCTGGCAGAGACCTTGGCGTCAGTAAAGAAAGATGAACAGGGTTAGTAATTAAGAGTTAATTAAGGAGATTTGGGGAGAAATAAGTAATATAACTCAGAGCAATATCTTGGCTGAAGAAGTCAATAATATGAACCAAAATGAAATGTTTTTGCAGAGTTGACATATATCCAGGTGTTTATATAGCTATAGACTTACTCTTTAGTTTTGATCCTGAAGAAAAAAGCTTGACCATTTTTTTGAGTACAGTAATTGTGATAAACTGAAGAAATGCAAAGAAATACAGTAGACAAACTATCAGAGCAAACCCAAAGGAATTTGAGGACAACTTTATGGTGAGAGTTGAGCAATAGCATGAACAAAGGAGTCAGAGTAAATCTTAATTTTCAAAGGAATTAATAGTCTCAGAAATGAAGAAACCCCTGCCCTGGCTACCTGTCTAAATTCCAGTGCCTCTTTTAATTGGGAACTCAATTTAACTGTCAAGAAACAGTAATTCAATATCACTTTGCCAAAATACATGGTTAATTTTCTGGTGTGAAAGTAAGTATTAAGGGCTTATTAGGTTGAATCAGATAAAAATTCATGCCAGTTATGCTATAGGACTAAATGCGCATTGCTTTTGTTCTTTCTGGAAGGAGTTCATATTGGTCTCAGGCTGTTTTTAAAGCAGGAGTGGCTCTGTGGGCTTGCAAGGGGTATAAACCAAACGTACTTTGCATGCCCTGGGGGTGAAATTTGGTTTTGTCTGAGACCTTGAATGTGCTTCTGTTTGGACTGGAATGCCACTAACAGTTCTTAGCAGTTCTCTATTTTGGAGACATGGAAAACTTTATATCTTGTAAAATGTCTTAACCCCCTGGGTGTCAGAACCAGCCTAGGTTTCTGGGGGGAATTGAAAAGCTGAATTAGGTTGATTGTCCCTGGGGTCACCCAGCAAGGTTAGGTTTAACGTTCCTGGGGATATGGGGGACAGGTGTTGGTTTGTTCCTGCCACGTGTTCCTTGTTGCCCTGACCTAGGTGGACTTAACCCTTCTGAAATTGCATACTCAAGTCTCGCCTTCCCAGTTAAAGCCTTTCCAAAGCCTCCCCTTCCGGAGGTGGAACCGGACCCATGGTCTCCTCAGGACCCCACTGTCTCATGCAATCCTGTCACACTTTTTATTTATATGTCTGTCTCTCCCCTGTAGACTGAGAGTTTCTTGAGGGGAACCGCGCCCTATGAATGTATGTATTAATAGTTCCTACACTTGGGCCTGCCTCAAAGTAGGGATTGAGCTGTTTGTGAAATGAAAGACAAGACTATGCATCTGTGCTTAACCATCACAATAGCGTTTCTGTTTCGGCCTTACCAGTGAAACGTGTTTCGCAGAACAGCCAGGTTTTTGGAATGAGATGAAAACGAACTGGAAACAGTTCCTGATCTATCTAACTGTCACCTAATTACAAGCATTTAGCATTCTTTGTGAAGTGTGCAATGAGGCAGATACTTTCTGGGAAAACAAAAATGGGGTCTATCTTATTAGGTCAGGTTTTTCAGACAGACACATGAGATAAAGGCTTGGTACAGAAACGCTGTCTATAAAAAGCAAAATTAGGGCACCTTGGCATCCAGTTGGAGTGAATAGTTTCAGTGATGTAATAAGATACTCTGGCACATTCTGTCTGCTAGAAACGGTGTATAGAAATTCAGGTGTGCCCCTGCTGATGTGATTTTTCTGTCAGGACCTTGCAAAATGGAAAGATCGTCGAAAAAGTTACACTTCAGATCTGCAGAAGAAAAAAGAAGAGAGGGAAGAAATTGAAAAGCAGGCACTTGAGAAGTCTGAGAGAAGCTCTAAGACGTTTAAGGAAATGCTGCAGGACAGGTAATAATGCTGAATGCACCTCGGTTGTAACAGGGTTGGAGATGCCAGTGTTATAAATAGATATTTTATGTAAGTGTAGTGTGACATAGGTGTCCACCAATATTCAACTTTAATCAAATATGTAAAGAAACATTTAAGATTTTGGTCTGCAGTGAAAAAACAAAGCATTGTTGAAATAGTGACAGAGTAGTAGTAACAAAATAAATGAGGACTTAAAATAGGTGTTCATTATTTCTTCTCTTACATCGTGCATTCACATGCAGAATTGGATGGTGTTGGCTATGTTTGGTGCAGGAAATACACTGCTTTTTACTCTTAAGTGAATTAAGGAATGAGATGGTCCAATAAAATTAGTTCTTACTTTTAACTAAATTGTGCAAAATATAACAAAGTTCTTTTTCATGTTTAATGGTGCAGTTCATTATATTTTAAAGAAAGTTTTTATGAACATAAATGTGTGTGTTTTACTTACTCTTTGCATTGCAGCATAACAGTATAAAGGTCAAATTTAAACTTTCCTGTAAAGCATTCATTACTGTGTGAAACATTAGGATATTTACAGATCAAGGAGAAGGAAAATATGCTTTTAGAATAATGTCCAAAAGGAAATATGCTGTCAGGTGAAATGAAACAAAGCCGCTTTCTCCCTTAAAGCCAATGATAAGCAGTTTCATTCACTTAAATGCAATTCAGTTAGCTTGGGAGGTAGGTATTCCTTTCTAAATGTGAGAGATGAGGGTGTTTTATGAACCTTTCTATAAATATTAATGGTGACTTTTAATCCCTAATAATTGTTCATGCAAGTTCTGTCAAGCTATATGAAATCATACACCAGTTTGATCTCCACAAAAGCCTTAGTCTTTTGTAGTCTTTTGTTTTTACTAAATTATTGTAAATTTTTGCGGGAAAAAAAAAATCCTCAAAAGGCTGTTAATCGACGACTTTGGAAGGTTCAAATTGGTTGTCAATCACGATGTTTATAGTGTTTTAATTTTAAAAGTTATAAGCTTGTGGATAAAATTTAGTGAATAATCCTTTATTAAAATTTCCTTGTTTCATTAAAATCTCTTTACAATTAATAATATCCCAGTGAAGTATTTGAGAACCATTTTAATTAAAGAAGTCAAGTTATTATTCTTTCTTAGTTGGGACATTAAAGATAATTATATACATCTTGCTGGGCATGGTGGCTCACGCCTGTAATCCCAGCACTTTGGGAGGCCAAGGTGGGCGGATCACAGGGTCAGGAGTTCAAGACCAGCCTGGGCAATATGTTGAAACCTCATCTCTACTAAAAATTAAAAAAAAAATTAGCCGGGCGTGGTGGCACATGCCTGTAATCCCAGCTACTCGGGAGGCTGAGCCAGGAGAATTGCTTGAACCCGGGAGGCGGAGGTTGCAGGTGAGCCAAGATCGTGCCACCGCACTCCAGCCTGGGCGACAGAGCGAGACTCGGTCTCAAAAAAAAAAAAAAAAAAAGATAATTATATACATCTTTATGCTCTGTAAGTGTTGTATTGATTCTTGTGTGAAGTTAGCAGCTTTTTATTCCCAGTCCATTTCATGTGTTGATTACTCTCTCACCACTTCTGTGTCAAATGCATATCTTTGTGGTGATGGTGCATTTCTCTCTGCTAAGGGAATCCCCAAATCAAAAGTCTACAGTTCCATTGAGAAGGAGAATGTATTCTTTCGATGATGTGCTGGAGGAAGGAAAGCGACCCCCTACACTGACTGTGTCAGAAGCAAGTTACCGGAGTGAGAGAGTAGAAGAGAAGGGAGCAACTTACCCTTCAGAAATTCCCAAAGATGATTCTACCACTTTTGCAAAAAGAGAGGACCATGTAACAACTGAAATTCAGCTTCCTTCTCAAAGTCCCTTGGAAGAACAACGCCCAGCCTCTTTGTCTTCTCTGCGTTCAGGGAGCACACAAATGGAGTCGACTCGTGTTTCAGCTTCTCTCCCCAGAAGTTACCAGAAAACTGATACAGTCAGGTTAACATCTGTGGTCACACCAAGACCTTTTGGCTTTCAGACAAGGGGAATCTCATCACTCCCCAGATCTTACACGGTAAAAAATGTTCTCAGTTCATTTAGTCTGTTCCAAAGAGCAAAATGTTGGCGAACTTGTGCAGAGGTTGGGGTTACATCAACTTGATGTGTAAACTGTACGTAACATATATAAGGACATTTTGTTTCATGCCAGTTTAGATGCAATGGAAACTTAATGCTTAAGATATATCAATGATACAGAATTTATTAAACTTTAAATTCTGTGAAAGTGGGGCTGATACATTTTAAAGAATGAATAAGATGTATTCTAAGGCAGAGTATTATTTTATAATGTCATTTTTTTTAGATGTACCTTTTGTAAAGTATTAGGTTGAAAAATTTGAAGTTGTCAGTATGATTGTTCTTCTTGACCTACAAAACAGCAATTCATATGGCTTAGCCTAGAGATTTTCAGGTGCTTATATACACATTTCTGCTTTTTTCAGATTTCTCACTTTATCAGTTTGAATATAATTATTAGAATATATCTTACGTTTATATGTGTGTATTTCAATTAGTGTCAGGATTTTGAAGGAGCTAGAATATTGCAGCATTTTTTCTGAGAATGAAGTGGTACCATATCCGACAATCAGTGTGTTAATCTGAATTATGTGAAAGGAAGCAACACAGTCCTAAGATTAATGTTCACATTCTTTTTAGCTCTGCTAATGTACAATCCTAAACTCTCGTATAAAAAATTGGATATTTGGGGTGAGAGAAGCCTACCTAAGCTAATTGGGAAACTCCTGACCATTATATAAAGGAAAATGTAGACATATTTGACATTATAAGAATTTCATGGCAGACCCCCTTAATATAGTCAAAAGACAATATGTAGACTCAGAAAAATATTACCAAAATGCATTATAGGTAAAGGGTTAATATCTCTAAGAGAGAAAATGTTTCTACAAATTGGTAAGCAAACACACTAGCAAAATGAATATAGAAAAGTCATGGCCAATTCAAGGGAGAGGAGATTCAAATGGCTGGTAACAAAGCACAAAGAAGTATGTTCAGCTTCCCTGGAGCAAGAATGAGGAGTATAACTTTTTATCCATCAGAGTGAAATAGACTTAAAAACATCAAAAATGTCTAGTGTTGGCAAGGATGCTGAGAAACAGATGTTCTCATACATTACTTCAGGAGTGTGTCGCTACAATTATTTTTAGAAACTATGTGCATATATATATATATGAATACATATATATATATGAATACATATATATATATGCATATATATGAAACTTTTGCTCCAGCAAGCCTACTTTTGGAAATCTGTGCTATAAAAATAAAAGTTCCAGTTATAAAGAGATATAAATATTTGTTGCAGTAGTTTTGGAAGTGACAGAACATTTCAAACAACTTTAAATGCACATCAAATGAATAAATTGTTGATGTCCATACTATGGAATATTCAGCAAGTAAAGGGACTGGTTTAGAGTTCTATCTGTTGACCTGGAGTGATCAACAGATAGAACACCAAGGCCTTTTGGCTGTCAGTCAAGGGGAATCTCATCATTCCCCGGATCTTACATGGTAAAACATGTTCTCAGTTCATTTAGTCTGTTCTGAAGAGCAAAATGTTGGTGAACTTGTGCAGAGGTTAGAGTTACACCATCTTGATGTGTAAACTGTACATAACACATGTATATATGGCAATTTTATTTTACGCCAGTTTAGATTCAGTGGAAATTTAATGCTTAAGATGTTTGCTTGGAGTAAACAAGCAAAGCAAATTTCAGAAGTTTGTATGTGATATGAATGCTTTTGCTAAAACAATTTTCCCTCACTACATGTTTATCTATTGGTGTGAAAGAACTCAGCCCAAGCTTTTAGCAATAGTTATGCTACTGTGGGAAGTATGTTATTTTAGTTTTAAAATATTAATAAACAACTTTTAAAAACCGAAATAAAGGTAACAGAATATCAAGTTTAAAATGTTTTCTTATTTAGATGGATGATGCTTGGAAGTATAATGGAGATGTTGAAGACATTAAGAGAACTCCAAACAATGTGGTCAGCACCCCTGCACCAAACCCAGACGCAAGCCAACTGGCTTCAAGCTCATCTAGCCAGAAGGAGGTAGCAGCAACAGAAGAAGATGTGACAAGGCTGCCCTCTCCTACATCCCCCTTCTCATCTCTTTCCCAAGACCAGGCTGCCACTTCTAAAGCCATATTGTCTTCCACATCTGGTCTTGATTTAATGTCTGAATCTGGAGAAGGGGAAATCTCCCCACAAAGAGAAGTCTCAAGATCCCAGGTGAGTTTGGAAAAGTTTCTTATCATCTGTGGCTCCGACACTTACACATTTAAATCTGGAAACCATGTCTCAAATGTCAAACCTCTAGGTGTTAATCTGGGCTGAAAATGTTCAAAATGATATTCTGGTTTACTTTGAATGGATCTTGGAGGAAGTAGGTCTCTTTCCACTCTGAGTGCATAGATCCAGATAACACTTGTGATATGAGTGTATGGAGACTGTGCACCAGTCTCCCTGGGATTTGGCTAGTGTTTCCTCTGTATTCCATGTTTCAGTAGTGGTTGCCTTATGCTGCTAGTGCTGTAGTCCCAGGTTTCAGGTACAGCAGTCACTTTAAAGGTTTTACATGCAGATCTAGTGTATATTTGGGTGACAGAAGCCCTTTCCCAGGGAACTTAACTGGCCGCAAGGAAAAACATGATGGGTGCTGGAGTCTAGGGACATGGCATTTCTTTTTTGATAATTTTAACCTTCTAGTGACTTTTAATACTATCTTGTACTTTAGAATGTCTATAATTTTTGATGGTCCCTTGTCTCTGAATGGGACTATTGAGGCTTGGTTATAATATGACAATTGTATTCCACAACATTTGGAGTCCAAACAAAATATACCAGCAGATGAAGAATGACTGGGGGCATGTGTAGTTTTTCCTACTTAAATTTCTAATAGATGACTTCTAAGAGAATGATTAGGTAATAAATGTTCTTTGTAGCCTACCTGTAAAACATACTAAAAGTCTTTGGGGAACAGAAAGCGTCTCTCTCTTAGAAAAATTCTTTCTAAGCATTTTGATAGTTGTATGAACCCCTTAGCATGGAGGAGCTTTTGTGGTCCTTTGGCTTGGTTTAGTATTCCCTGTTGCCCTGCAAAACATCAAGTGTGTATTATATACATTAAGTGGGTGTATATATATGACTTGTCCTAAGTTATATTAGTATTAGTGTGTGTGTGTGTGTGTGTGTATATATATATTTATATATATGACTTGTCCTAAGTTATATTAATAAAATAACTTTGTGTGAAATAATTTGGCATTGCATATTTATTATTATTGAGTTTTTATTTGTATGGGAAAACTTAAAAAATTTAAACTTTCTTTTCTGGTTATAAGGTACTACGTGCTTGAGAAAATTTGGAAATGAAGGAAAGTATAAATAATTTAAATCGCTGATAATTCCATCATTTAGAGATAATCACTGTTAACATCTAGGTGTATTTCTTTTGTTTTTTGTTTCCCATGCATATTTACATATAGCTAAAAACTTCAGCTTGCTGAAATAATTAGTTGTAAATTATCATTACATTTTTAAGGAATTGGAAATATATAATTTAACATGCTAAGTCTCAGTGGAGGAGAACAATAGCCTGTGTTATACTTGAGGAATGTAAGGTACCAGTAGATGAATAATAAAAGCAGAAGCGAAGTGCCTTTTGTTTCACAGATTTGTATGTTTGCCTTTACCTTTTTCAAATAGCAAATCCAACAAAACAGCCTGAATCATGTGCTGCGCCCTGGGTGTTGGTACCTCCCTCAGGGTGGCAGCTGACTAACTGCAACTGTGGATTAAGGAAAAGAGGCTAAGTGTGGTGCGTGGGTGTGTCTCACGTTATTACAACTCAGAGGAGCTTCAATTAATGTGGCACTGTTTCAGGTTTCCTCATTAATGGATTTATACTTCTTTGTTCCCAAACTTGAGATGGTATTCCACTAAGAAAAATTAGGCTTGATTTGACAAGTGAAGCCATTGGAATTCTTTAATGTGGATATAATTCATGCGGTGACTTACGTATCTCTGATGCTTGGTGTGTCCTTTTCTGTGCCACTAGGGCAGTAGCTTCTATAGCATCCCCTTGCCTTTGTCTCAGAAGGAGCTTACTGACTTGAGAGAAGGATGTGAATGTGTGTGACAGCTGCTGAGCAATATGTAAAGGGCCTGTGCAACGCTCACCCAAACTCCATTCAGACATTATAACTCTAGGTGTTCAGAGGACAGCAAAATCAAGAGTAGCATGTGGCTGATCATCTAAATGTTTCGGTAGCTTTGTCAAAGAATGTTCTTCAGGTCATTTTTCTCTTTCATACCTTGGACCTTTGCTGGCACTGTCCTTTCATCTCTTCCTCCAGACTCCCCCTTGATGTTATTCTTTTCTTTTTCTTTCTTTTTTTAAAAAAGTAATTAATTAATTAATTTTTTTTATATAGGGTCTTGCTCTGTTACCCAGGCTGTAGTGCAGTGGCATGATCATGGCTCATTGCAGCCTTAACCTCCTGGACTCAAGCAATCCTCCCACCTTAGCCTCTTGAGTAGCTGGGACTGCAGGCACATGCCACGACACCCGGCTAATTTTTGTACTTTTTGTAGAGACGAGCTTTTGCCACATTGTCCATACTGCTCTCAAACTCCTGGGCTCAAACGATCCATCCATCTTGGCCTCCAAAAGTGCTGGGATTACAGGTGTGAGCCACCACTCCCAGCTGATGTTACTCTTTTCTATCCTGGCTTCCACTATGCTAATTCAGGCCCTTTTCCTAGCAGTGCAAATAGTCGCAGGTGTTAGTGCATGCTACACAAGACTGGCATCAGATTAACTTGCCTGATGCCAGGTTGGACTCGGTAATTTCTCTGCTCCAATCCTCTAGTGGCACTGTGTGGTTTGCTGAATGAAGTTCGTGGTGCTCAGGGAAACAGTGATATCTCTCACTCCCTTTGTAACACAGTCACAGCTGATGTTAGCATGCTGTGTGCCAACCCTTTGTAGCACAGTCACAGCTGATGTTAGTGTGCTTACTATGTGCCAACCAGGCTTCTCAGGGCAGTATCTTAGTTAATCCTCACAGCAGCCCTGTGAGGTAATCAACAATCCGAATGTGGACTATCATGATTATCCCTATTTTAGAAACATAAAAATTGAGGCATGGCATGGGCATGTTACTTGTCCAAGGCCGTGCAGGGTACCAAGTGGAGTCAGGATTTGAACTCAGGCAGTCTGACTCAAGATTTAGTATCATGTTATGCTATCATGCTATGTCCTGGGAAAGAGAGATGATTCACCTGCATACGACTGCTTGCTTTTTCTTGGGTGCATCATGTACTTTTTGGAGCACATCACTGCTCCCCCATTTGAAGATGCTTATTTCCCACATCTCTGCCTTTTGAGGTCCTATTATTCCTCAGAAGCCCAGGAGGACCACTTCGTTCATGAATCATGACATCACCCCTCCCCCATTGGAATCAAACTTCTTACCCTTGAAAAGTTTCACTCACTAAATTCTTCCTTGTCCCATAGTGTTACGTGTTCCTATTTTACTGATATTCTTTGAACATTCTTACACATAATTGATGCTTAAGTTTTACTGACTTGAACTGCATTCAAGGCCTTGATTACTAGGCTGAAGTATGAACTTGATCCGGCAGGTAATTTAAAGTCCTTATTGGTTCTTTAGTGTGTGAGAATTTTAAGATTAAGGGCTGTTTTAGGAATGTAAGCACTATGGTGTTCCCTAGAGTTATTTTACGAAAGCTAAGTCTGGAAGCAGAGACTGGTTAGGAGCCTATCACAGCATTGCACTAATAAGGTGGTGTTTGCCATAAAGTGGAAAAATCATAATGAAGGGAAGAACTTAATATGGTCTTATTTAAAATCTGCCGATAGGAATTTCCTTTTCATCCTCATAGCTGAGCTGGGGGTTTTGTCCCTCGCTGTTCTTTTCGCACCCTTTCTTTTGTGGTTTTGCTTTTTTCTCTACCTTTCTTGCCAATCTAGGCTGCCAAGCTCATTCTAGAGGTGACCCAAGGCAAAGAAGAGGGAGTATGACTCCTGGAGTCCTTCATCCCCCTCCATCTGCCATGCAGATGTGGTTTTCATGATTTTCCCCAAAGTTGGTCTTGCCTACAGGTTTCTGTTTTTTTCTGTCCTTTCAGAGCTCTTTGTTTTTAAACCCTCTACAAATCCACTTTCCAGAATCTCTGCTCCAGATTTTTTAAAGCAGTAACCCCCAAATGGGATGACACGTATGGAAGGAAGGAAGCTTTCTGCATGTCCATTTCCTGATCTCAACCCCATGATTACTGCCCCTTTGGATATAGTAGCCAGAGCTTCCCTTATCATAGCTTCATACTGTGCATTTTGCTTGCTTCTCACCTTCACTAGGACCTGCTCTCTGTAAGGGTGGAACACAACCCTACTTTTCTCACTGTCAGTGCAGTGTCTGCATCTGTACATGTTCGCTGAATGCTGACCAAATTTTCTTGGCTTTAGAGCTAAGTATGTGAGAATTAAATGGGATTTTCTTTAGCTGATCCAGAAACTGCTTAGCCAGCACTTGTATTATGTTTAACATTTGCTTCCGTTGGAAAAAGAAGGCAATTACTGGGCATCAGTCATGTGTGCCCTGACACCTTTTAAATGTTTCATTTAATCGTCTCAATAACCCTGCAAAGTAGGTGTATTATCCCCGTTTTTACCAATGAAGAACTTGAGATTTGAAAGTTATGTAACTTGCCCCAGGCTGGTGAAATGCCTACGCCACAACTGCAATTTATCTGATGTTAAAGTTTTTTGAAATATGACAGGCTCACGTTCGAGGACTGCCTTATGTATAGTTAAGAGACCACATGTTGACTTATTTGGACTTTGCTGTGTCTTTAGAATTTTAGAGCCACTGGGGACTGAAATGTCTTTTGGTCCATAAAGATAAAATCATCCTTGAAACCATTTTGAGGAAAGGTGGTATTATATGTTTATTGAAACTTACCAGAACTGAAGTGTAGAGTTTGAAATCTTCCAAGCAGGGCAGTAAGGAGCTAACAGCAATTTAAAAATGGAGTGTAATATAATAACATGTTTTATAACTAAAGTTCTGGCAGCTGTGTGGACAATGAACAAAATAAGGGCTGGAGGCAAGAGAGCCACTTAGGAGGGGTAACTACAGGAGTTTAGGGGAGATCATGGCCTGAACCAAGATGATAACCCAAGGGAGGGTGGCAAAGATGGGGTGATTCAAGATGGATTGTGGACTTGATAGAACTTTGTAAAATGCAAGTGTGTAGGGTGGAGAGTAGGAGTACAGGGATTGTTGTGTGGCATTTGAGTGGGGAACAGTTAGGGGAAGGAAGGAGAAAGAGGCCCCGAAGGAATCCAGTGTTTCTAACTTGGGCACCTGATGAACTGTTGATGCAATTAACCAAAATATGAAAAACAAGAGGCGGAAGAACAGGTTTGGGAGGAAGATAATGAATTCAGTTTTCGAATTGTTGGACTTAGACATCGGAGACATGGCAATGAATGAGTTTGCTCACAAAAGCATGTAGTCAGAGAGGCTGGAGACTAAGGAACAAATAACACAATGAAAAGAGAAGAGAAAAAAGAGGAACATGCTAATGAAACTGAGAAGTGGCAAGAGACATGGGAAAAAAGGCTGGAGAAAGCGAGATAATAGGTGAATTTAGAAGATTGTTTCCCAGAAAGCAAGAATAGTGGGCAGTGCCTGGAGGGATGAAGACTCAAGATGTATTTGGTAGGTAGAAGATAATCTTGGAATGGGATGAGGACAGTGGTGGGTGTATTATAGAAATACTACCTGCCACAGTGGGATGAAGGAAGGAGAGATGGAGAAGGATTTAGAGAGAAAGACCAAGATTTGAGGGCTACTCACTTCATTTTCTCATTCCAGTAAGACCCAGAAAGAGAGACATGAAAGAACTATATGCACACAAATTCAAAGATTATAGATTTCCTCTGATAGTCCTGATTTTACAGTCCAGATTTACGTTTAGGGTTAACTTTAACAACTAAGTAGGCTTTCCTTAACACATTTGTCTAGTGGAAAAAATTCGAGGAGTGTAGCTTTTCAATTTGGTGTTTAAGATCGGCCCGGTTTTTTTTTTTTTTAATTAAATTCTATCTATGTTGACATGAAAATCTTAATTCAACAGATTTAGCAGAAATAAGTGTTACCATTGGGACTCCAAACCTCCTCATGTTTTTGTTTAAAAATGTAGAGTCTTGTACTTCTCTTTCATCAGTCTGACAGTTGTTGGGACGATCTGAACTTTCAGTGGATATGTCTGCTCAAGTTATACCTAATTTGAGGGAAATTTTTTATCTTATACACTGAGATGATGATAGACAACTGCCTTATCTTTTTCTGGCATGAACAACTGAAACCACTTGGATAGTTCATTATCAGTCTCCAAGAATCTAGGTTTCCCCCAATAATTTATATTCCTGTCCATCCACTTCAAAGATGATTCTGTCATTATTGTCTTCTGAAGCTTGGATTCTTTGTAGGATACTCACTTGGCATATATCTTGCAGAGAAAAATAAGGAAGTTGAAATCCTTCCTGAAATCATTGTTGAACAATTTATACTTGAATGTAATTATAGATATGTTCACTTGCAAGAAGTTTCAGGAATAATTTACTGTAAGAACCCGGGATTGGACAGAGATTTCTCAAGACTGCCGTAAGGGGAAGGCCACACAAGTGGGGCTCTGGAACTCTTACTTTGAAACCACAGCCACCCACTTTAATCCTTTCTGTGTAGTGGTTTGGAAAGAGGTGGTCTGCATAAGACTTTGATTTGAAACTGGGCAACTTAAAACCAAAATTAAAAATCAGTATTTTTATGAAAGAGAAGGCTTTACCAGGCCCAGTGACATGCCTGTGGTCACCTGGTTAATGACAGATATGCACCTGTAATTGCCCATGTGGTCCTCTCCTCTTTGCCTGTGTTCTGTCCCAAGGACTGACACAACACTCTGCCTGGCTGTAGCCACAGGGACACTGTCCTTCCTGTTAACTCTTTCAAAGAGGAGGAGGTTATCTGCCCTTTTATTAATATTGAAGATGTTTAAATAGTGATTTCTTTATTTCTGAGGTAAGTACAGTCCTTCATGAGATAGTATGTCCAATCTAATATAACAGTGAGACATTTCCCTCTAGGGCTTAAGCTCGTTCTCTTTGATCCTATATTTGGTAGAAAAGGATAATGTTCACTTGCCATCTCCCACAAAATATGCTTTATGTAGTTTGAGAGTATTTATTAAGACTCCATCCTGTCTTTTATTCTTCAAGCTATAAAACATCAATGTTTTGAATATGTAACCCATGATTTGTCTCTTTGTCTCTCTTCCTTATATAGCAAATAGATTCTGCACTTTAATTGGCTCTAAGTCAGATTTTTTTTTTGTAAGGGTGGTGAAGATGACCACTTATTTTCACTGAGTCATCTCTAACTTAAGTGTATGGTGGTTTTGGCTAAGGAGTAGAACCAACCAGTAGTTTTTGCTATTCTTAGCAGAGTTTTATTATATTCTTCAGATTGGCATTCATCAGGTGATTATTAACGAGTGTTATGACTACACCTGCGTTTCCACGTTTAAACTGCTTTACAAAGGGCTTTCTGCTGAAAGCTAAAAATCCCATACCCACTGAAAAATCAACAGTTATTTTTTGAGAGCAAGAATCATCCCTAACTTATCTTTGTTTCCCAAAGTGCTAAGTATTGTGTTATTTTATACAGAGTAAACAATAAATGTATGTCAAACAATTGAATGAGTGAAATGTCATAATACTTCTGCATGTCCATATAGAGTAGTAAATTCTTGATCCTTTATTTAGTGCCTTCCTTCAAATTCTTGTGTACTTAGTCCATTTAATGTTGCTGTAACAGAATACCTGAGACTGAGTAATTTATAAAGAAAAGAGGAGGTTTATTTGGCTCATGGTTCTGGTGGCTGGAAAGTCCAAGAGCATGGCACCAATATCTGCTTGGCTTCAGGTGAGCATCATGTGCTGTGTCGCAACATGGTGGAAAAGCAGATAGGCAAATGGTGTGTGCAGAGACCCAAAACAAGACAACCTCACTTTATAACAACCTGCTCTTGTGGTAACTCATTCAGTCCTGCTAGAGTGAGAACTTACTCCCATGAAACTGCATTGATCCCCTCATGAGGGCAGATCCTTCATGACCCAAACACCTGTTAAAGGTAACACTTCCCAGCACTACCACATTGGCAATTAAATTTTAACATGAGTTTTGGTGGCAACAAATCACATCCACACCATAGCAAGTACTATCCTAGTTTTTCTCAGAATACTGCTACTTGTTTTAAACCTGTTTTATGGGTAGAAAAACTTTGGCAGAAAGCTTTATGAATTGCCCAATTAGTTCCTGGGTTAGGTTTAACTGCCAAGTTAAAATGGAGATTTGGTAGGTCTTTTTCTGGAAAGTAAAACAGGTTTAGGAAGAATTTTAACAGGTAAGTCTAAGATTTTTGTGATTAGGAAACAAAGAGCTGAAACACTAGTCTCACAAGTTCATATTAAAATCTATCTGTTGCTTACTCAAAACAAAATATGTAAATTACAAAAGAAATTAAGGTTTGCACAGACATAGTATACTGTAAAACTCAAAATATTTGGTTTAGAAAATAATTTAAGTTCCATGGAATTTAGAATTTGTTGTGTAGTATAGTGATAGCAATGGGAATAATTATACCTTTTGTCCAAGAGGCTATTGTTTTGGGGCTTATGAGCTGATGTTATTTTGAAGAAGTAAAGGACTGTAGCTCAGGATGTGTCAATAGGGACCCTCTTGGTATCTTAGGGAGTAATTCCTTACAAGTGACATAGTTCTGCATTTTGCAGCATGTATAGCAGCTATGCCTTTAACACTAAATCTTCATGTGGCATTTGGGCAAGCAAAAATACCTTGCCAAACTTCACATGCCCACTAGGAAGTGGTACCAGTCCTAGATGGATGCCACTGGAGGCTAAATTATGTGTCTGTGAACCACAGATAAATATGCCAAGTATTGGGAGTAGGTTTTTAAAAGTATGGTGGTCCTTTTTAAATAAATGATTCAAATCACTGTACTTTATTCCTGGGCAGTGAACAAATGGCCTGGCCTATAAGTTAGACCCAATTGTACAGTGGGCAGAAACCTCAGCTTATCCACAGCCAACTGATTTAAAGTATTAATATGAAGAAAAACATGTAATGACAATAAGATTTCCCTTATTTTAGCAGAAAAATAATAAACTTGGTGCTGTTTATATAAACGAAAGTTTTACCAACCCAAGGAAGAAAGAATGAAGCTTCTAGTTTATCATGAAATGATTCAAGTCTACCTAGCGTGTAGCCTCCCTCCTTTCATGGATAGACTTTCCTCCATGTGGGTGCCAGGGACACCGGATACCAGCGTTTCATGTTTTGTTTTCAGGATCAATTCAGTGATATGAGAATCAGCATAAACCAGACGCCTGGGAAGAGTCTTGACTTTGGGTTTACAATAAAATGGGATATTCCTGGGATCTTCGTAGCATCAGTTGAAGCAGGTAAATTATATATTTAG
Organism: Hylobates moloch; assembly: GCF_009828535.3. Lineage (NCBI taxonomy): Eukaryota > Metazoa > Chordata > Mammalia > Primates > Hylobatidae > Hylobates > Hylobates moloch. The sequence continues at coordinate 137,017,635 of NW_026652279.1, forward strand.
CTCTACTGAATTTTCTTCTCCTTTTCCATCCTTCGTTGTGGGGTTGGGGACCACAGAAATTAGTGTATTTGATATAGGAGGAGAAAACGTGAAAAATGCAACCATAAGGTCAGAAAATACATCCTCTTTCCTGAGATTATTAGTTGGGGTTACAAATTCCATATTGTTTATTCTCCTTGACTAATTTTAGTTTTGAAGAGTCTTAATTTTGTGATTTTACAGATTTTATCCATTTTGGACTTTATATTTGGAAATGCTAGCAAACAGCACTTAAGCAAAGATTCAGAAAGAGCTTTCCATGATCAGCCATGCTTGGTAGTAGATATATATGTGCTATTTAATAAGTTGATTTTTTTTTGAGTGTTCTAATATACCTATTGCCCATGAAGTCTTCGGGTGCTTCAGGACTTCTGCAAAAGGATTACTCCTCCCCCGTCCAGGTCTATACCCTGTCAAGCCCAGGAACTCTTTGCAAAACATTACAAGGCCTAAAATTAAAAAGAGGAGTTCCTTTATTTTTACTTTTATTTTTTATTTTTTTACATATTTTAGCTATATAAAATTGCATGTTAACACCAGTTAGTTCTTTTACATCTTAAGATTGCCTTAATTAGATAATGGTATTTTAGTTATGGAGTAATTTTAAGCAGTTTTAAATAGCTGTGTTTTCTTCTGCTCCATTCCAGAATGTATCTGAATTGGAAGCTCAGTTAAAATGCAGTATGTTTCATATTTCAAATTTAAGAGTAACTTTAATTTTTTTGTCCTTGGGAGGTTAATAAAGAAGTCTTATTGAATAGACGAGTTTATCATTTTTCCTTTAATGAAGATGCATTCTATAGAACTTCAAAAAACACTTCTAATGCTTTGTATGTTGTACTCAGATATTTGGTATTAAAAAAATAGTGACCCTTCTCCACCTGAAAAAGAGAGAAATGGTTAATTGAAATTCAGAGTCATTTTTCTTAAGTTCAAAGCAGCAACTAATAGAACATGTGGGATTTTTTCCCCAATTGGTTAATTTATTTTGCATTTTTAGGTAGCCCAGCAGAATTTTCTCAGCTACAAGTAGATGATGAAATTATTGCTATTAACAACACCAAGTTTTCATATAACGATTCAAAAGAGTGGGAGGAAGCCATGGCTAAGGCTCAAGAAACTGGACACCTAGTGATGGATGTGAGGCGCTATGGAAAGGCTGGTGAGTTTGTGTTACCACCATGTCTGGCATTTGAAACTGGGACCTGGCCGTTGGCAAGTGGTTCTAACAATTTGCTTCAATAACTTTTTATTTTTTCACTTTACTTATGTTTTGGCATTAAAGATATTTTATAGTTACATCATGACAAATCTTGAGCCCTACCCCTTTGAATATTCTGTCTGGACTTTTCACTAGCAAATTTACTGAATTCTACATTATTTGTTGACTGATTCATGTACTGGTTTGACTGAATGCAAATACCAATTGAAGACAAATGTATCTGCATCCAGGAGTTATTTATAATAATATTGAGTATTAAGATTTATGCTCTGATTTAACTTTATCTGCAGCATCATAACCATATTGGTATAAGAGAGAGAGCTTGGTAGGTCATATTCCTGTTTATTCTCAAAGAACTTTCAATGTGCATTCCATTAATGTGTTTCTTAATTATAGAGGCTAGATGGGAAAGGGCATTAAGCCTCTGCAGACCTACCAACTTATGATATCAAAATAAAATATCTATCCTGGTTTATGGGAAAGATTCAGCAAATTTGCTAGTTTTTTCATTACTAACATAATTTAACCCTTGTGTTTTGGGAAGGTGGTCTGTTGGTAAAAAGCCCTAAACTCTTGATTTATTTCACACACTGCCTGATTTGTTTGTCTTGTATATGTAGATTTTTTTATATACATATGTGCATTCAATGACTTTATTCTTTCCACTTCAACATCTATGTGTACTCATTTGATCTTCATGTGCCAATCAGACTGGGGCAAAGACCAACCTTCCCTGCCATTTATACGGCATAAAACCCTCAATCTCACCAGTATGGCTACCAAAATTATAGGTTCACCTGAAACAAAGTGGATTGATGCAACTTCTGGAATTTACAACTCAGAAAAATCTTCAAATCTATCTGTAACAACTGATTTCTCCGAAAGCCTTCAGAGTTCTGTGAGTATTTGGAGAAGTAGAAAGTACTGGTGTGGAGCAAAGCAGCTGTTAGAATAATTTCTTTTGTTTGTACAATTTTGATACTACCTTTAAAATGTAAATGATTGAATAACATAAATTATAGTAAAGAGATACAGTAAAATATATTTTTGAAAACCGTAGGCATTCCTCATAGAGTAGTTGTGAGTTATATAACGGTAAAATCAAAAGATCCCATAATGTTTTGCAGGTGTTTTCCACCAATCTTTCATCATTAGACCCACCTCTCAGATCTTCAGAGCGTGAAGTAGCAATTACATAAAATTATAAACTGTAACTTCTTTATGCGTTCCTTAGTCTTTACTGGCAAATAAAGGTAATAGTTGAGTGTAATGTAAAACTTCAGGAAGCATTTTTAGTTTTTGTGTGGGTGAATTTGATGGGTAGACTTACATATGTGGTTAAGAGATCATCAGTTTCATTAATTTGATCAAAAATATAATGCAGAAATTTTTCTAAGTGTCAAAGCAATACTTTTTCCTATAGACTTTGAAGTCGTGGTTTCTATTTATGGTACAAATTATTCATTTAAATTAATAATTAAATTTAAATTTCCACTAAATATTATGCACTTATACTCACTCCTTAGATTGTGTTATCATCTCAAGGTAACTCTTTTATTTAATAAGGAACTGTTACTATATTGTATAAGAAATGTTTAAATGTTTGAGAATCCTATATGACTGTTTTGTGTACTCATAAATATAAGCCAAATGGACTAATGATTATCTAGCTGATTTTATTTCTTGGAAAATTAATGATTGATTAAACTTAAAATCATCCATGCCTGCAGCTGGTCATTAATTCTGCCACAAATATTGAAGTATAATGAAAAAACTTAAGTTTCTACTACATGTAAAAGGCTGTAAGGAATGCATCAATATCCCGAGAAACTCATCTTGTTAAAATATATATTACACTAATGCGAAATGCATTATTTAAGTCCAAAGTCCAACTGGAGAGAATATTAACTAGCATTTTTACCCTTTCCAGAATATTGAATCCAAAGAAATCAATGGAATTCATGATGAAAGCAATGCTTTTGAATCAAAAGGTAAATATCACCATTATAACTTACATTTATAATACAGGAAAAGACATAGCACTCAGGTTCTCCTGTTATAAAAATTAATATCTGTGAGTGAAAGAAAAAGTGATCCACTGCAAGTTGAAACTAAAAGGTTAGCATGCAGATCCAATTGCAGCCAGGTGGAAGGGCGTGCAGTTCCAGTGCTGAATAGTTCAGGCACTGCAAACAAAGCTTTGGCAGCATGTTCCGGAGCTTTGAGTGCCTGCGTGCCTAAGTCAAATAAGAAAGACTGGTTCTTCCTGAGGCTGTCAGCTTTCTTGCTATGGTATGCTGGCAATGGGAATCTTAGTTAAGCATGAAACTATGAATGAAGTTTCCTTTCTTCTTTATTGTTGTGAAAGGGACAAGCTTGGAGGCAGTTAGCTATAAGAGGGAAATGCCAGTGGCAATAAAGTCATTAGCAGATGTACCCATTTGTAATGACAAAGAAGGCAAAATATCTAGGGAAATTTTGGAGTTATCTCCATCTTTCTTCTTCTGCCCATTCAGAAATAATTTAGCTAGCATACATCGTGTGCTATTCCTTGGGCACAGAAAAATAAGAATAGATCCGGTCATGTAGGCAGGGGAAGAAACCCAAAGAAGATGAGACTTCTTCTGCCATGAACCTAGACTGCCAAGAATGGGACTGCGTTTTCACAGTGCTTTGGTGGCTTTAAATCTACATTCAATAGTTTATAAATACATTTTCTTAAAGCCAGCCTAAATATATAAATTTCCCTTTCCTCATCGATTATTTAATTTTGTATTTAATTTCTGATAGACAGAAGTGACTATATTTTGTTTTCAGTTGCATTCTTTATCAAAGGAGTTTTTAAAGCAAACTTTGCTTAGTTTTCTCTGTAATGTTACATGTAAAGCACCGGGTCCTATTCTGCAGTGACTCAGGTGAGATAGCTGATCAGACATCTAGCTCTTGGACGACTAGGGGACTATACGTGGGCCCTGTCATTGGAAGGTTTTGTTTAGATAAGTAAGCACTAACTAGTATCAAGTAATAATCATAGGTACATTTTATGCCATAGTCTTGTGACAGATCTATGGGAGAAGTCAGAATGTTTTTCTTTTGTTTTCTTGGTGGGACTCCATTTGCTTTACTTAATATTAGTAGCTACCAGATCTTGAAAACTAGGCCAAAATATTCTAGTTAGAAGGTGGTCGTAACTTTAGTATTTGGTTTTCTTTGATCTTTTTTTGGATATCATTTTGTTTTGTTTTCTTTCCCATTACTTTTCACTTCTTATTCATAAATGTTGTGAAAACTGTTTGTTATAGACGGTTTTCCAGGTAGTAGACAAGATTATAGATTGTTTAACCTAAGCAAAAAACATTAATTTCCTTTTCCCTAAAATGGCGTGGTCTAGCATGGAAGATGATACTTTTGCTTTTCATAGCTGTGAAACTACGACGCTATATGCTAAAGTTTATTAATAAAAATATTCATTCCTTCTACTAACTTGAATGTAGTGTAGGCTACTAAAATTGTATGTCCCTGTGCCTTGAAATAATCTATATCTTCTATGGCTATCGGTTTTGTGATCTTTTAAAATAATATTGCTACAGATTGGAAAGGTATATCAAGTATCGTTTAATTTACCAGTGGTGAGAAATAAAAATGAATGACACAGTGTTTATTTTTTTTTCAACTAGCATCTGAATCCATTTCTTTGAAAAACTTAAAAAGGCGATCACAATTTTTTGAACAAGGTAAACCACAAAGCTAACAATTCATGCACTTTCATGGAATTGTTCTCCCTCTCCACTCTTCCTCATGGTCTGTGGTGCTGAGCACTGAGCCTCTTCAATTTGTCTGTCATTATGACCAAGCGACATAACCCATTTCCATTCTTTCCCTAGGGTCATCAGGCTTTTCTTACAGTTCATGGGTCTACCTCTGTGGTAATGGGTCTTTTGTGTGTTCTTTGTATACCTCTAAACATTTTACTTTTTTTTTTTTTTAACTTTGTAAAAAAAAAAAAAAACAAAAGGGAGATGCTCCTAAACACACACTTGTTTCCACTGGGTAACAGTAAGAAGTGAGGAATTTCATTTAAGCCGTACTGCTTCCTACAAATTGCATCATATTAGATTACACCAACATGCAATTGGCCCAGTTTTTAAAAACCTGACTTGTTTTTGGTTGTGGAAAACACTGTTAATAAAGAAGAGTTATTTTTGCTATGGGTTGGTGGCTTTGGAGTGTTGATTTGACTGCTCTGTTGACTTTGAAGTAAATTCGAAGTAAATACATTTTGGTTGCATCTGAGAACAGGTGCGTTTTGAGATTCTCCGTGTTGGTGTAGTTGGGCGGGGCTGCCTCACAATGTGCTGTGCATGTGACATTTGCTCCCGTGTCACGTTTGCCTAATGCTCTGTCACATGAATGCCGTTCAAGCTCTGTTTTGCTACTAAGAACTTAAAAGTAATAGTCAACATTTGAGATGCAATGGTCAGAGGATATTGTGCTATTGCCATCTAAAATGTTACTGTTTCTTACTTTTAAGGCTATTAACACGTTTACAAACGTGCCTTATAACATAGTACTTACTGGGTTTGTGTATTTTGTGTTAATCACCTAATATCGTTCCTTTGGATTAAGGTCTCTTTTGGACCATAAACAGAAATATCTTACCAGCTATGCAGGTCTATTTGTGTCAGTATCCTTAGTGTTCTTGATTTATATTTTAAAATAAAATTCCTGTTTTTCTATGGCTATTTAATTGAAACAGTATGATACTCCTTCCTAACACTGGCTAAAATAAAGCAATTCCTCTTCCTTCTCTGTTCTAATTTTCTCCCATTTTTCTTCAACAGGCTATCCTAGGGAAGAATATTTTTCTAGGTCTCAAAGCAATTTTCTTTAAAAAATTGTATGTGAATAATTTATTTGACAGCTGAGGTTTCAAGAACATTTAAAAGTACTGTATGATAGTGTATTTTCTGAAGTTTTACTTTTTAAATAATCATTGTTCTATGTAAAGGTATACTTACGTAGGTCCCCTAAGAATAAAAAGAATAAGACTGTACCCATAAGTTTACATATGAAGTTTGAATACGTGTGTTTCAAACAGTAGGAATAGAAAAAGGAAATGTTTCTTGAACATGTTTATTGCGGTGACTTGCTTACAAACGTGGCTCATTAGTAAGAAGGCTTGAAAAATGTGACTTGCAGCTGTCATGTTGTAACTGAGTAGTGGCAAGTAAAAAATTGGGATTTGGTAGATGTTGTAACATTTGAAATTCTTTTTTTCCTGTTAGGCCAATATGAGATGCTGCCCAGTTTATTAATAAAAGAACCCCGAAGCTTCTTCAGAAATATCCATTGATCCTACTCTAATACCTAGAGCTAGGGTTTATTTTGGCATCTATATCTTCCTTTTACTAACTTTGAATTGGAAAGATGAGTAACAGATGGAACTGTTACACCTGGAGAAAAAAGGAGTTACTGACTCTTGTTTAAAAAAAATTGTCACTTAGTATACTGGCATAGAGACAGCTAATGATAGAAGTTTCTGAAAGGAATTATTTCATAGAAATGAAGACTTATATTGTATATTTTTCTTCCTTGCCCATGTGCTGCAACACAGGAAGCTCTGATTCGGTGGTTCCTGACGTAAGTAGCATTCATTTGTCATTTGGAATAAGGTGAACTTGGTGGGACTGAATTAGTACACAGTAGCGTGCTTACCATGATTTTAGGTTGCATAAGAATTTATCAGAGAGTTATCCTTCCAAGTTGAAAAACTTATTTTAAAATTCAAAGCCAGCTCTCCCTTGGTACAGTTTAAGCAAACTGTGATATGAATAATTTATGTGTGCAAAAGTGGTTCAGTAGATGACTTAATGAAGTTATGTTGTTCTCTATTTGTATCTCTTCTCTGATAACTGGTTAGCTTCCAGTTCCAACCATCAGTGCCCCAAGTCGCTGGGTGTGGGATCAAGAGGAGGAGCGGAAGCGGCAGGAGAGGTGGCAGAAGGAGCAGGACCGCCTACTGCAGGTAGCTCTGGCTCATGTGGACGGGTAGAAACTAGGTTGGATTTCACGGCTTTTCTCCAGTCTGTGTCAACCAGTATTGAGAAACTGATTTTAAACTCAACAATCTCACAACTAACAAATATTTTTGTATGCAGTACATTTTCCATAAAACAATTACTTTTCCATTTTGAAGATTTCCAGAGTCATCCTTTAAAAATCATTATTTATTAACCCCCACGTGTGTTTTTGTAGAGTATGAAGGACACTCACTTAGGGGGTGTGAAGTGCACAGACTTTGTGATGACTTGGTTCCCATAAACTGTTTGCTGGGTCCATTGCAGAGTAATTCAGCTCCCCTTACAGTTTGCTAGAGGCTTTAATGAATTAGAGCCATGGTAAAGGGTGGATGGGGGTTTAGTTCTCAGTGTCTACATTTTTACCCCAGTGTCTGCATTTTTAATTCAATATATGCGCTTTTCTACTATAGGGACTCAAATCTGATTGCCTTCTGAAAATAAAATCATGGTCTTTAAAGGTTTGAGGTTGAAGGTTTAGAGATCATAAAAGTGTTAATAAAGAAGATTCCTAATGTGAAGAGTTAATCTATTGGATTAATACATGTCATATTTTCCTACAGGAAAAATATCAACGTGAGCAGGAGAAACTGAGGGAAGAGTGGCAAAGGGCCAAACAGGAGGCAGAGAGAGAGAATTCCAAGTACTTGGATGAGGTAGTGTTAGAACATGCCTGTTTAGTTTTTCTTCTCTTTACCTTGTTGGTGAGATTAGCTGAGAAGCAGAAGACACTTCATTTTTCTCCACCTTTGACCATATGTTCACCTGTGTAGCTCTTTGAAAAATACAATGAGCTCTGATTTGTTAGAATTTTGCCTGGATATTGCAGCCTTTCTCCTAGTTTTTGTAGTACATCATTAACAAATTCTGTTAATAGAACTTCAGTGCATCTTCCTCTTCTAAGTTACATCTCAGTCACTCATGTGTAGCTTTTTTAGTGGTAAAACTCTTAACATGTTTTTTGAGTGGAGTCCTGGGTCAACTATAGTTAGTAGCATCTAAAACTGAATATATATGTATCTATATGAAATTACAGAAATAAACAGATTTAGATGGATTTCTTTTTTCACTGGTCACCTAGGAACTGATGGTCCTAAGCTCAAACAGCATGTCTCTGACCACACGGGAGCTCTCTCCTGCCACCTGGGAAGCTACCTGGAGTGAAGGGTCCAAGTCTTCAGACAGGGAAGGAACCCGAGCAGGAGAAGAGGAGAGGAGACAGCCACAAGAGGAAGTTGTTCATGAGGACCAAGGAAAGAAGCCACAGGATCAGCTTGTTATTGAGAGAGAGAGGAAATGGGAGCAACAGCTTCAGGAAGAGCAAGAGCAGAAGCGGCTTCAGGCTGAGGCTGAGGAACAGAAGCGGCTTCAGGCTGAGGCTGAGGAGCAGAAGCGTCCTGCGGAGGAGCAGAAGTGCCAGGCAGAGATAGAGCGGGAAACATCAGTCAGAATATACCAGTACAGGAGGTCTGTCCCCACAGCCAGAGGGCACAAAGGCTTAGCTGTATCCATTCCCCACTTCAAAGGCACCCGCTTGCTCTTCCTGTTTCCTACCACCCATTCTCCACACAAGTGAATACAGGCCACCAAAGAGAACCTTTAAATCATAAATCCTGCCATGTTATCTTGCTTCCCCACCCAGAACTCTCCAAGTCACTTCCTGTCACGTCAAAACCCCATCCACATCCTTGCCAAGGCCTAGAGGGCTGCCATGAGCTACATTACCTTGTAGTACCTCCATTCTTCCCCTTACTCACTCTGTTCCAGCCACACTGGCCTCCTGTTTCTTCCTTGAAAATACCCAAGGACTTTTGTATTTTCTAGTCCATCTGCTTGGAGAAGTCATCGAATGTTTTTGTGTCTTGTGTTCTCATTTTCTTCTAGTTTCTGCTCAAACATCACCTCCTTAGACCTTTCTAGGATATCTGACTTAAAATACAGGCCCTTTCTCACTCCTTCTGTCTGTATACTCTTATTTTATATTATGCATTTATTTGTTTATCTGTTAGCCTGCCTGCTGCAGTAAGATGTAAGTGCTATAAAGTCAGTAAGTTTGTTTTGTGTACTTCTATAGCCCATTCTTAGAGTGGTACTGGAATATGGTGGGGACTCAGTATGTATATGTAGAATGAATGGCTTGCAAATGTCTGTTGGCAATAGTGGGTCTATTTTCTGTGGTTATTCATTGAAATACCTTTGTATGTTTAGTTTTTAACCCAAAGACCATTTGCATAAAGAGGCTAGAATGACATTATTTTGATACCCTCTTCTTAAACTCAGGGAAGGGCTTAAAGTCTAATATTTTGACAACAAAATCTTTTTCTATCTTTTAGGCCTGTTGATTCCTATGATATACCAAAGAGAGAAGAAGCATCTTCAGGTTTTCTTCCTGGTGACAGGTATGTAGAGCATGTTATTGTAATTTAATTGATGATAATTGGGTTCAGATAATATTCCAGAGCTTGCATTGATGATTTGTAGAACTACTTTAGCCCTTTGTCATTTGTGGGATATAAAGAGGAATTGCTGGTTGATCTTTGTATCAGTTAGCTTTTGCTGTGTAACAACTATTCGTGAACTTAATGAATTAGCTTATGATTTTATGGTCAGCATGTTAGGCTGATCTCCCTTGGTCAGCCTTTTAGTTGACTGGGCTTGCTCATATATCTGCTACCTATTAACTAGGCAGCTCTGCTTTTAGGGGTTGGCTGGCTGTCAGCTGGGGCCGTGAGAACAACTGGGTCATGTGTCTTTTGATATCTGCTGAGCCAGGAAGGTCTTATGTATATGTGGTGGTAAGGCAGGGGAAAGAGAATTAAAGAGAGGAAATCTGCAAGGCATCTTGATGTTTAAGTTGTCTAAAGTCACAGTCACAGGTCGTGGAGAAGAGAAGAACACTGCCTCTTTATGATAGGAATCACATTGCAAGGGGAATGGACACGGCTGGGAAAGAACTGTGTCAATTTTCTGTAATCCAACGTAATCTTCATTTTAAAAAGGTCATGAATAATGGCTTAACATTACTCCCAAAAGGGTTATGTATGGACATCTGAAATGGGAATGGTGACCTTTCTCTTAGGCAGTTTGGTTAGAACTACTGGTCAGTTTTGGGGAATAAAGATATAATTTCAGGTATCTGGAAAGTTATATGTATCTTAAAATTTCCTAAAACATTGTTTCAATGTTTTAAAGTAATTTTTAAAATGCTTTCCAGTTTTGAAATCACTAAGGACTTCTAAACAGTCTGTCAAACAAATATCGAGGGTAGGGCCATTACCTTGTGTTTTCAGAGCTGAAATTTCTCCTTTTGTCTTACTTATTAGATATAAGGAAAGACTTGTATCTACAAGCAGCCAGGATGACTGAATAGGGCTCAGAATAAAAGGGGAAAAGGAAAGGGACAAGCAGGTAGTAATGGGCTGACAATAAGCTAAAGAAAAATCTAGTGATAGATGACCTTATTTATCATCTCTCTGGGTAACTATAAATCATTAAAATGTTTATCTCCTTTTAAAAGTTATGGATTTACTTACATATTTACAAAAGCTTTATTTATATAGCTCATGACCTTGGGGAAAATAATTAAAATGCAGAGAAAGGAAACTTAAGGAAGCCTGGAAAATATAAATACCTGCAGGCAGTCCAGATAAAGCATGCCCGAGAGGCATCAAGGAGTGTGGCCAGACATACGGTAATAAGTGTTTTCTTCTATGTAGATACAAGTGAAATTATTCACAAGTGCAGCTGTCTACCACTTATGATACATTATGTATTACAGATTATTGGATTTATACATATGTAATATATACATATATGTACATAAGTATAATATTACATATTATTTTATAATGTATATTATGTATTGTTATTACTACTATTATTTTCTTTTTCTTTTCTTTTCTTCTTTTTTGAGACAACAGAGTCTCACTCTGTTGCCCAGGCTGGAGTGCAGTGGAGTGATCTCAGCTCACTGCAACCTCCGCCTCCTGGGTTCAAGTGATTCTCCCACTTCAGTCTCCCAAGTAACTGAGACTACAGGCGCATGCCACCACATCTAGCTAGTTTTTGTATTTTTGTAGAGATGGGGTTTCGCCATGTTGGCCAGGCTGGCTTCAAACTCCTGACCTCAAGTGATCCGCCCGCCTTGGCCTCCCAAAGTGCTGGGATTACAGGCATGAGCCATCCTGCCTGGCCACCAGTATTATTTTCAAAGTTCAGTGTGTCTAGCAGAATGGGAATAAGATTAGCATGTGTTGATTTATACACCTAAATTTTATTGGTACAAACTTAAGGCATTTCCAGAAGTTGACTGTGCCGTATGCTTTAGTACCTCTTTGGAACACCAAGATGACATTTGGTAAATTAATGTTCCACAGTAGTCAGTGGCACTCTAATGCCCAAGAAGTTGACATGATAACCCTGAGGAGCGTGGGGGAAGTGGGACAGTCTGACTGTAGGTGATCTGATGGCAGATGGTTTGTAAGCCTGGTAAGACTGAGATCTGGACCAGGGTGAACATTGACAACAGTTGATCAATAAATTATAGTCTTCATCGTCATACAAACTGGAGAAGTACTGTCACGTGTTTGTATCTCTTTTCAGCATTTCACTCTTCTCTTTTTTGAGGATGTCAAGCTTTTCTGTGAGTTTGTGAAAGATGAAAAATTTCTTGGTTTAAAAATAATTGCTCTCAGCAGACATACAAAATAAATCAACTGCTTTAAAAAGCAATCTCTTTGGTGTTTTTACTTCATAAATATAAAGGAGGTTATTAATGAGACATATTTAATATATTGTGTTCTGTGTTTTAGGAATAAATCCAGATCTACTACTGAACTGGATGATTACTCCACAAATAAAAATGGTAAATGCGATTTTTTCCCCCAAAGTCCTTGAGAGTTGCTTATTTGTGGTATCGTGTTATGAGAAGTATTTTTAAGGTCAAGATATTTCAGATTCATTAAGATTACTTAATTAAAATACTTAGTATTTTAACCTCTGTATATAAAAACAGCAAAACAACCATCTTATGTTTACTTTTGGCTTTATTTTATATTGAAAAAATACTGGGAGATTAAAATGGTTTTTAAATTGCTAATGAAATATGTGGGAATTTTGCAAAGTGATGCTGATGCAGCTGTGTATAGTAGATTTTATCTTGCAGCTGAAGAAATAGTACAGAAAAGATTTCTACGAAATACTGGAGGACTTAAAAATTGCATACTAATTTGAATTATACATGTAAATGCCAAAATGTCAAAGAATCAAAAATTATGACTTCAGTAATTGTGCAAAAACAATTTGGACTTGACATTGTTAGTATAAAATATGTTTCTGAAGAATGCATATAGCAGAAATTATGTAACTATGAAAAAAACCCTAAGCGGTAATTACCATTTTAAGCAGGGTTTGCATATCAGGATTTGCATAAGCAGGTGGCTGGTCATTTACGTGAATGAATGAAGGCCCAGGTGGGGCTGAAGTCAACATGCCCATCATGTTGGATAGCCACTGCCCAGCTCCAGCCTATCATTGCCATGCTGGAGAAGGCAACTCTCTGCCTACTGTTCCTGTTGTAACAGAAAAAAAAAAAAAAAAAGATCTGTTTTCATGTGTTATCTTTTATGTGCTGACAGGAGATTTTTTTAAAAAACTAAAATGCCCTGTGAGCAAAACAACCTATCTATAGGCCAGATAGGTGGCAGCTAGTTTAACCTCTGGTTAAAGCTTATAGAACTTACAGTTTTTATGGGGATTCACAGTTCTATGATTATCCCTTTCTTTGAGCAGTTAGGACCTTCATTATCTGGTTCTAGTTTAGCTTTCAGCTGATTTTGCTATTTTTCCCTTAACGGGTCCTTAACTATAACCACATTGTCATCTTTCTCAGTTCCCAATTTATCACGTCCTTTCTGATCTGATTCCTCTGGTCTTACCTTTCCCTATTTGTATTTTCAATTTCTTCTCACCTGAACTTGCCTTTAGCCACCATTAAAATTATAGTTTTAAGTACTTCGTATTCCATGAAATATTTTTAACTTGCAGTGATTATATTATCTCTCCTGAACGTAAACACAAGACCTGTCAGTAACTGCAACTGTGAATCTCTGGAATAATCTTGTTAATATTTGTGGCTTGTGTCATTAATCGGTTTATTTTGTATGTATGTTTCCCCCCCTTAATTAACTCATTGCAAGCTCTTGGATAGCAGGCAGTGGAAGTTATTAAATATTTGATTTAAAAACTTGGTTATACCAAAATGACACTTTGAAAAGAGGCCAGGTGCGGTGGCTCACGCCTGTAATCCCAACCAACCTGACCAACATGGTGAAATCCCATCGCTACTAAAAATAAAAAAAATTAGCCAGGCGCGGTGGCATGTGCCTGTAATCCCAGCTACTTAGGAGGATGAGGCAGGAGAATCGCTTGAATCTGGGAGGCAGAGGTTGCAGTGAGCCGAGATCGCTCCACTGCACTTCAGCCTGGGCGACACAGCAGACTCTGTCTCACAAAAAAAAAAAAAAAGACAACATTTATTGAAAGTCTGACCAAATTGATAAGCTTTGTATATACACAAATGTAAATATAGTTGTATAAGAAACCTTTGGTCTTGCTCATTGCTTACTGGAAGATGAACCAAAGCACAGACAAACAATAAATTTTGAAAGAATGGCAGTAGCAATACATGTAGAGAAAGAAAGAAAATAAATCCTTAGGTGAGATTTCCTAATCCAGATTAAGGTGGGAATGATACGTCAAAGTTGTGGGTGTTTTACCCCAATCAGAAACTAATCGCCAAATCCAAGAGACAGAGTCCTCAGGATAAAAGCTGACTTAATTGTCAGGAATAAATTCAACATTCAAATTACAGTTCTGTCAGTTTCTTAGAGTAGAAGCAAGTCTGGTAACATTTATGGATGATTATTTGGATTGCTTGAATGTTTTTCCTGTTCACAAAAGCCATTTCCATGATTGAATGTACTCTTATTCTTACAATTTTGGTTGTCACTTATACCGTGCACACTTGGGTCATGTCAGCCAGAGATATGTGCATTTATGTCCTCTCTCCCCAGGGGGAGTATATATTTTTTGAGAGAAGAAAACTCCCTGTTTCCTTTTAGAGTTGTTACAGCAAGCATTTGAGCATGTTCTTGATTGATTTAATTTAGGAAAGGAAGAGTGGAAGAAAAACTATTTCTAGATGAGCACTTTGTAACTGAGTAATACTGAAACCAGTACTGATTGTTGCCTTTTTGGGCAGCCTTTTTCATTTTCCGGAGTATGTTCTGTGGTGTGGCTCTGGCTATGGAACTGGACTTTCTGGAGTAGGAGACAGTTACTTTATGTTCTCATGCAGCACCCTCATTGAGAATTGATAATGTTAGCACACGTGCACAATGCCACATTTTAAGCTGCACTCCGTGGGCGATGTATCCAGTCACTATTTATTTATTTATTTATTTATTTATTTATTTATTTATTTATTTATTTATTGAGGCTGCAATTTCAAATACACTTTATTTCTTTGTTACATCAACTCCATCTCTCCTCTGTCATTTTGTATTTGTATTTTTTATTTTTAAATTTTTTTATTTCCATAGGTTTCTGGGGAACAGGTGGTATTTGGCTACATGAGTAAGTTCTTTAGTGGTGATTTGTGAGATTTGGTGCACCCATCTCTCGAGAAGTATACACTGAGCTGAATTTGTAGTCTTTTGTCCCTCACCCCCTTCCCACCCTTTCCCACTGAGTCCACAAAGTCCATTGTGTCATTTTTATGCCTTTGTATCCTCATAGCCTAGTTCCCACTTATAAGTGAGAACATACGATGTTTGGTTTTCCATTCCTGAGTTACTTCACTTAGAATAATTGTCTCCAATCTCATCCAGATTGCTGCAAATGCCATTAATTCATTCCTTTTTATAGCTGAGTAGTATTTCATGCGATATACATATATACATATATATACGTGTATATGTATATCACATTCTCTTTATCCACTCATTGATTGATGGGCATTTGGGTTGGTTCCACGTTTTTGCATCATGAATTGTGCTGCTATAAACATGAGTGAGCAAGTATCTTTTTCATATAATGACATATTTTCTTCCTGGGTGAATACCCAGTAGTGGGATTGCTGGATCAAATGGTAGACTTACTTATAGTTCTTTAAGGAAGCTACACACTGTTTTCCATAGTGGTTGTGCTAGTTTACATTCCCACCAGCGGTGTAGGAGTGCTCCCTTTTCCCTGCATTCACACCAACATCTGTTATTTTTTGAGTTGTTGATTATGGCCATTCTTGCAGGAGTAAGGTGGTGTCACATTATGGTTTTGATTTGCATTTCCCTGATCATTAGTGATGTCAATCATCACTGTCACTTTTAAAATGTACTAATCTCAAAGCTTTTGATTTGTTTTTAATTTAGGAAGCAATAAATATTTAGACCGAATTGGGAACACGACCTCTTCACAGAGGAGTTCCAAGAAAGAACAAGTACCATCAGGAGCAGAGTTGGAGAGGCAACAGATCCTTCAGGAAATGAGGAAGAGAACACCCCTTCACAATGACAACAGCTGGATCCGGCAGCGCAGTGCCAGTGTCAACAAAGAGCCTGTTAGTCTTCCTGGGATCATGAGAAGGTGCGAGACATCTTAGGAATTGTTTTCTTGTCTTTACTGTGAGGCAGATATTTAATTTGTAGATATGCTGGTGCTTTGGACAGAAGAGATGAAAGGAACATAGAGCAAACGCTCTGGGCACTATTATGTGTCAGACAGCCAGTTGCTCAGTTTACATGACCTCATCTAATCTGAGGAAAACATACTGAGGTAGGGATAATAATTCTGGCTTTTTTTTTTTTTTTTTTTTTTTTTACTATGAGGAAACTTTGGCTCAAGCAGGAAAGACACTGACAAAATCACGTGGTTAATAGATTGCAAATCTGGATGGGGCGTTCTGAAGTGAGGTTCAGATACTTAAATAATGCACACTGCTCTTAGAACTTTCTTGGCTGCTGAACTTCAACAAATAGAAGTTTCATATTTGTTTATTTCTAATGAGATAATGATTAGATTGGAATCATGATAATTGGATTCACAAAGTGATAAACCTAATTTTTATAACTTTAAGGAGATAAAGATATAGATATTAATTAGAAATGAGTGCAGGAACATTTTAAAAGATGTATCTTGGGTAAATGGATGCAGCTGCTCTGATTCAGTATTTTCTTATCTGACAAACAGACTGGGGAGTTTATTTGTAACGTATCACAGAGAAAGAGCTAATTATGTCAATATATTAATAACTTTGTAAAAATCAGAAAATTATCCCTACCTATAAAAAACAGGTGTGTGCCTGTAATCCTAGCTACCTGGGAGGCTGAGGCAGGAGAATCACTGGAACCCATGAGGCAGAGGTTGCAGTGAGCTGAGATCATGCCACTGCGCTCCAGCCTGGATGACGGAGCGAGACTCTGTCTAAAAAAAAAAAAAAAGACAAAGGGATATGAACAGACAGATAGTTCATGGGAAAAAGAAACACAAAGCCAATAAACATAAAACATCAATACTAGTCCTAAAACAATAATGTATCTCTTTTGCTCACTGGATTTGTAAAGAGTTAAAATTGATTAAATTTAGTGTTGGCAATTGTATATGGAAATAGGAATTCTTCTTTCCACTTGGTTGGACAGTTTTTCAGTATATATTAAGCAAAAGTTTACATATCTGACCCTCTGAGCAATGCAGTTTCTAGCACTCTGTCTTCTGGATATATTTGGATAAATATGCAAAGGTACATTCAAGGATGTACACTTAACACATTATTCGTTAATGGCAAAAGAAAAGAAAATCACAATGTTTGCTAGTAAGGAGATACTCAGTAGTTATTCAATAAACAGTGGCATACTGATAAGACAGAACACTATATGACTATTGAAGAATGAAAGAAAAGTGTTGCTACATAATATGCCACCTCCAAATTTAGTGAGTTAAGACAGTAACTCATAATCTCTCACAGTCCTGAAGATTGACTGGGCAGTTTGCATGATGTTGGCTGGGACACTTGAGCAGCTGTAGTCATTTACAGTAGGGATTGGTAAGCTTTTATGTATAAGGACCAGATAGTAAATAATTTAGGGTTTGCAGGCCACATAGGTTTCTGTCACACATTCTTTTTTTTTTTTTTAAAGACTCTTTGAAAATGTGAAAAATAGTCTCAGCTCGTGACCTCTGTCTATCTTGGCAGTAGGCTGTAATTTGCTGTCCCCTGTAGCTGTAGAGGCTTCACTGAGAGGTTGGCCAGAGCTACTAGTTGAGGGGCCTGTGTTCTGCATATGGGCCTCTCCACATAGTTTTTTGGGCTACCCCATGGTATGGGACCTGGATTCAAAGAGGAAAAGCTCGCACCAAGGCGATGCCTAATAAGCAAGTGCTTATCAAGCTGCTGTGTACATCATGTTTGCTGATGCCCCGTTGGCCAAATTAATTATGCGACTAACCCCAGAGTCAGTGGGAGGGGACTACACAAGGGCGTGGATACCAAAAGGCATGGTTCACTGGAGGCCACGAAGTACAGTCTATCGTATGAGCAGAATGATGATAGTTCAAGATAATACATATTAAATGGAAAAGAAGTTATTGAAAACTGTGTTGTGAAATAATCCATTTGTTTAAGACTGTTAAACACAAACACATTGCATATGTATATAGACACATCTATACTTACGTATGTTAATTTGTATGTATATGTAAATATGTGCTTGCATATGTGAGAAAAGGTCTGGAAGGACACACAAGTAATGGTGGATACCTCTGCGGGTTAGGGCAGATGAGTCGTGAGAGAGGAAGGACTTTTCTCCCTCAGATGTCTTTCTCTGCGGCTTCAGTCTTTCTCCTTATGATAATGTATCACTTTTATAATGTTAAAATTTAAAAGAAAAATTTCAAGCTTGGGATAAGAGAAAGTTTCGAAAGCAATAAAAATAAATTTGACCAGGTAGACGAATTCTCATAATTTTGAGTTCATTTTTGTCGGTAGTACTAATGTTAGTACACAAATTTTAAGAGAGATTTTGCAAAAGTTGTATTTAAATCAATTTGGGAGCTAAATCTGATTTCAAAAGCATATGTACTTTAAGGGAAGTGGCTGATAAATGTTTTTATAATGTGGACATTAAACAGTTGCTAAATTTAGGGACTCAGGTGCTACATAAATGAGACCTTCACAGGAGGCATGGTCTGGGTTGTTTTAGAGGACTTGGGTTTGAAAGCCAGTGCCATCACCGACTGGCTCTTCCTATGACAAGCTCACTTCTATGAGATTAAAAAAACATCTTAGTGTTATGAAGATTCAATAAGTTTAATATTTTTGTGAAGGTATCTAACCTAATGCTTGTCATGTTTAAGCTCTTAAAATGTATTTCTTTGAATTTTTAAAAGGCTTTACATTTGCTATGTCTAAACTGTTAAAGATTTAAAGGATAAGTATCAATCTTCTTAGACTTAGTAGAGTGTTAGCTCTTATTTTAAAAATATTTTTCTTAGTGTATTTCTTTCTTCTGTGGTTGGTATTTATTGTTTTACCTAAGCACCGAGTAAATAAAAATAAAAATAAACGAAGATGTTCTCACTTGTAAGTGGGAGCTAAACATTAAGTACATATGGATACAATGAAGGAAACAGTAGACACCCACGGCCAACTTGAGGGTGGAGGGTGGGAGGTTGAGGATCGAAAAACTACCTCTCCGGCAGTCCACATATTACCTGGGTGATGAAATAATCTGTACACCAAACCACCATGACACTCAATTGACCCATGTAACAAACCTGCACATGTATCCCCTAAACCTAAAATAAAAGTTGGAAAGAAAACAGATTAAAAAAAAGGTCAATTGACTATGAAACATGATGCCACTGATGATGAAGATCAACTTTACTTGTTAAAGGTAATTTTACAGGTAGTTCTCAACATTCAGTGGTTCGACTTAAGATTTTTGACTTTACAATGATGCAAAACTGATAAGCGTTTGTGGAAATTGTACTTTGAGTACCTGTATGACCAGTCTGTTGTTTACTTCCAGTACGGTATTCAGTAAATTGTATACTTGACACTTTGTTGTAAAATAGGCTTTGTGTTCCTGTGCCCAATTGTAGGCTAAGGTAAGTGTTCTGAGCATGATTGAGGTGGATTAGGCTTAGTTACAATGTATGGTAGTTTAAGTGAAATAAAAGCATTTTTGACTTACAATATTTTCAACTTATGATGGGTTTATTGAGACATAACCCCATCATCATACATCAAGGAACATCTGTATATGTAACTAGAATACTTAGATTAATACCCAAATATAAAATATAAAAATGGATTTTTAATGAATGGAATGATGAATTAAATAGATTTCTAGTTGAACATATCACATTATTTTGATGAGTCTTTTTTGTGTTTCAGAGGCGAATCTTTAGATAACCTGGACTCCCCCAGATCCAATTCTTGGAGACAGCCCCCTTGGCTCAATCAACCCACAGGATTCTATGCTTCTTCCTCCGTGCAAGACTTTAGTCGCCCACCACCTCAGCTGGTGTCCACATCAAACCGTGCCTACATGCGGAACCCCTCCTCCAGCGTACCCCCGCCTTCAGCTGGCCCCGTGAAGACCTCCACCACAAGTGTGGCCACCACACAGTCCCCCACCCCGAGAAGCCATTCCCCTTCAGCTTCACAGTCAGGCTCTCAGCTGCGTAACAGGTGAGGCCCTTGCTGTTTCTTTCTTCTCTTAGTCTTGGGTATTTTTTCATTAAAATATCCCCCAAATCCTGTCCAAGTTTTCCAATGAAGAAGAAAAAGAAGCCCTTTTGAATGTGTCAAATTTGGTATTCTTGTATGAAATCAATGAAGGCTTGCTTAATACCGTTCCATGCAACTCTAATAGCATTTCTAGATGTCTTGTGAAGCCACTGGAGACTTTGAAGGTGTCTACTTGTTGCCACCGTCTCATTTGCCTGTGCTTGTGGTCAGTGTCTTGGATGTAAGACATACCTGAATACTTCTCAGTGTGGAATCATGAAAACATATAGCAGCTCACGAATGCTTCTCAAATTTCTGAGTGAAATCAGTATTGTCAAATAGCTATTTTCATGACAGTGTCATACAAACTCACAGGAACTGAGTGTAAAAGAAGAGCATTACAATGCTTTTCCAGGCATGCTCCAACATCTGGGGGACGTCTGACTAGCTGGATTAAAGAAATGCGAAGTCGGATAGATCTTGCTTTGGGGGTTTTTGATTGCCAAAATAATTGCTTGGGCGTTCTGTTTGCCCACATTTTGTTGAGGCTACGTCAGCTGGATTCGGTGGGGCATATGGTGTGGGAAGTGTATATGTTATGATAGGGTGTTATGTTTTTATGTGGAGTGAAGCTCAGATATCAGCCCTGCTTGGGTTTTTAGGTCTGGGTAGCTTCTCCACAGATCTTTGATGCCTCATGTAAGTACATCAGGCAGTGCTGCTCTCCTCACCCTAAGAAAGTGCTGTTGGCATGTATTCCCTTCCATCACAAATGGAATACTTCAAAGTAGAAACACATTGATTAATATTAAGACTTTTTAAAGCCATCAGATAAGAGACTTTCATAAGAAAACATGTTTTATATAAATCCAAAATAATTTTACATGTACCAGGATATAAAGTGTGTATCAATGAGTTTGAATTGAGAGAACAGAGGTGAAGATTTAGGATAAATTTGGGTATGGTGGGGAGGTGCAGTCTATGGGATGAGAGGAAGGCAGAGGAGGGGGGACCCATTTACTGATGGAGAGACCCACTCTGGGAGAGCAGAGGGAGGGGCTGAGGGCTGTTCTGACCTAAGAAGGTCCTGATCTAGGAGGTGGTCCTCTTAAGCGCTGTGCTCATGCTGTGGGGGTGCAGAGATGTGGAAGAACGGGTACCGCCTTACCAACCGGGAGAGGAGAAAAGACCTGTATACAAAAGTAGAGTAGAAATCCTCCTTCCCTCTGTCCATGGCAGCTCTCAGGTACTTTTCATTTTCTTCCCTGCAGAGACAATCCTGTAAGTCCAAGACACAGTCAGGAAAGCACTGATATTTCTCTGTAACTAGAAAACTGGGTGACCAATAAAGAGGGTGAAAAATAAGTCTGAGAAAAATAGGTCGTAGAGGACTTGCAAAGCCTCTTGAAGAAAGCTGGGGCCACCCTTTTGGTGTTCTGAGGGGGTAGGAGGACATGATCAGCATTGTGTGCTTTGGTTTAACTGGCAAGAAGATGTAGGTGGATGAGATGAGGGGCTACTATTGCTGAGTACAGATGTGATCAAAGGAGGATAGTATCAGAAACTGCAGGATGGACTAATTACACTGAAATTGCTCATTTATGTGAACAGGTGTGTCAAGGGTCTCAGAGCTGCCATGGAGATGGTTCAAGGTTAGAGTATAATCAAGGCATTCTTTAGTTGGCTGGTAAAAGTTATTCTCTCACAGATATATGTATAGATCTTTTCTTAAATTATTATCAATGTTAACAGCAGAGTGTGACTTTTAAAGAAGAATCTTGAGCTGCCCAGGTGAAAGCCTCCATTCCATTCTTGTTCTGCATCTAGGTCAGTCAGTGGGAAGCGCATATGCTCCTACTGCAATAACATTCTGGGCAAAGGAGCCGCCATGATCATCGAGTCCCTGGGTCTTTGTTATCATTTGCATTGTTTTAAGGTGAGACTGAGACAAACAGCTTGCAGCCCTGCAAAGCTTTGCTTGAAGAGCGCATGGCTTCTTTGAGCCGCTGGGTGCAGATGTGCCACTAACAAGCTAGGTGCTGTATTCGTCAATCTGTGCTGCATTTGAATCACAAATTGCTTGCTCCTCCCTAGTTCTCAAATCTTGAACCTTGTTTTAAAACTTAAATCTGGAAAAATTTTGCCTTTTCTATTTCTAATCTGTTAGAATTCTATACATTTACAGTACATAAGTTGCCTTCTCTAAGATGCTGTCAGAGGCATACTTGAAATATAATTTACAAATAACCTACTAGTATTGTTAAGGGCAGGGACACATGCAGCTATCACAGTGTCTGAAAGCCTAGCTTTGAGTAGGAAGAACATGTAAGAAAAACCATTATCATTGTAGCTATTTTTATAATTGCACAGCCTGTTTCTACCTGATAGGTTTTTACACATAAGAGGAACTAAGGCTGTAATTGTTTGGTTTTGTAATCTCTGTCTCTAAAGACACCTGTTTGATTCTTGAACTTGCATTGGGCCAGAGAAAGATTCCGGTTGTTGATCCTGGAGGCCCGCAGACCACAGCTTGTTTAAGCTTGTACGTTGCTGGCTTGGGCTGTTCTAGGCAGAGCAGAATGAGTCAAGATAATTAGAGTTTGGGCACATGGAATCGAAATATCCAGCCTTGAAGTGAGGTGCTGTGTGGGAACACTTGCTAAGCTAGTGCAGCAGGGACACTGGGAGTGGCCCACCCCAGGGTGGAGTGCCAGGGCCCAGCCTTCATTCACTCTGGCCAGTTCTTTCATGGGGGGCCTTACCTGCCATTCCTCTGAGGGGATAAAAACTAAATTTCTTGAAGTCAGTCAGCGAATTATTTTTATTTTTGGGGAGTATATTTAGACTGGTCATCTTGGCTCTTAATATTGGCTTTATGACTTCTTTAACGTCTTATCTGGCGGGCTTGATTTTAATCTACTAATCATCTTTCGGCCTTTTTTTTTCTTTGCTGAAATGTATCTAAGAGCTTAGAAGTAGAGTTCTGCTCATTTTCCCCCCACCCCCAGGAGTGCCCCACGCTATCTTGAGCTGACTGATTGTGGATGTTCTTTTTTTTTGTTCCCCAGTGTGTTGCCTGTGAGTGTGACCTCGGAGGCTCTTCCTCAGGAGCTGAAGTCAGAATCAGAAACCACCAACTGTACTGCAACGACTGCTATCTCAGATTCAAATGTAAGAGAGCAAATCAGAGAGAAAATTTCTTGCCTTTTAAGGAGGCCACGGGTTCCCATGCATTTCCCTGAACCTGCAGCCAGCTCCCCTCCAAGTTCACTGCCGTAGGATTCCAGGTTTCAAGAATTGTGGTGTGTTCCCTTCAAAGAGTGTGTATAGTGAATGGGTCACTGCTCAGGGTTCCAGCTACACAGGAGTGGGTTGTGGGGCCAAGGAATGGAGAGGAACAGTGTCCAAAAGTCAGGATGGTGTCTTGTGTCATCTGCCCAGAGTCCGCAGAGACCTTTAATGACTCAAGAATACAAACAAACCAAAACACTTAATCTTCTATGTAGGATTTGTCTCTTGACTAAAGATTGGTCTCTCATCAACCTTTATTATTTAACAATGGGCTTTGATTATGTGATTTAGAATATGATCAACTTTAAAAAATATTCTATGTAATACAAAATAAGTCAGTTTATGCTTTATGTTAATATATGTCAATATATAATTTTAAAAGGAAAGTTAACTGGTGTTTCAGTGTCATTTTTGGAAAAAATGAGTTTTTCAGAAAACTTCAAATGCTACTTTGCATCTAAGCATGTGTTGGTGTGTTATGAAAGGCAGGCTAGCATAACTAGGTTGTGTGTTGTGTATAGCTACAGCAAGACAACTATTACTGCTGTTTTATATTTTAAACCTTGATGCTGGTAACGTGTGTTTCTTCCTTATTGTGAAAGGGTGTTACAAGTGGTATCAGCAAAACCATTTGCTTTTGAACTCTGAGGTATTTATATGGCCCCTATGTGAAGAGTGCTTTGGAAATGGTTAACCCCAGTCAACTCTCTTTTATCTGTCAGTGGGTTCTGAGCCTTCCTGCTGCAGCTGTCCAGTCCTTTCCTGGATGCTGACACTGAGGTTGGAGAAAGTCAAGGCTGGGCATGTACTGGTGGGGGTGTGTGTATGTGTGTGTGTTTTTCTCTCTCTCATCAAATTCCAAAGCCAAATAGAAATGATTTCTGGAATCATCATTGTAAAATTGCCCATGCCTTTTCTCTCCTCCAAAACAAATAATAGAGAGTTGAGTGTAATTTATTTCTATTGTGAGCAGTTCATTTTTACTCCATTTTTACAAATAAAGAATTCCAGAGACGAGACACTGAGACTTGCCTAGCTTTATCCTAAGAGTGAGTGACAGGTTACTCTTTCTACCTCATTGGGCCACTTTCTGAGTGATGACTGCTATGTATCCCAGGTGGCAATATTCACGTTTCTGAATCTAAGCACTTTTCTTTCTTCTCTCCTTGCCCGGTCAGCTGGACGGCCAACCGCCATGTGATGTAAGCCTCCATACGAAAGCACTGTTGCAGATAGAAGAAGAGGTGGTTGCTGCTCGTGTAGATCTATAAATATGTGTTGTATGTCTTTTTTGCTTTTTTTAAAAAAGAAGAATACCTTTTTTGCCTCTTTAGATTACATAGAAGCATTGCAGTCTTGGTAGAACCAGTATTTTTGTTGTTTATTTATAAGGTAATTGTGTGTGGGGAAAAGTGCAGTATTTACCTGTTGAATTCAGCATCTTGAGAGCACAAGGGAAAAAATAAGAACTTAAGAATATTTTTGAGGCAGATAATGATCTAGTTTGACTTTCTAGTTAGTGGTGTTTTGAAGAGGGTATTTTATTGTTTTTTTAAAAAGGGTTCTTAAACATTATTTGAAATAGTTAATATAAATACATAATTGCATTTGCTCTGTTTATTGTAATGTATTCTAAATTAATGCAAAACCATATGGAAAATTTCATTAAAATCTATCCCCAAATGTGCTTTCTGTATCCTTCCTTCTACCTACGTATTCTGATTTTTAAAAATGCAGTTAATGTACCATTTATTTGCTTGATGAAGGGAGCTCTATTTTCTTTACCAGAAATGTTGCTAAGTAATTCCCAATAGAAAGCTGCTTATTTTCATTAATGAAAAATAACCATGGTTTGTATACTAGAAGTCTTCTTCAGAAACTGGTGAGCCTTTCTGTTCAGTTGCATTTGTAAATAAACTTGCTAATGCATTTAAAGAGTGGGTTGTCTTTTTCTTAGGTGTATGTGTCTGACCTCAGGCCTGTTAGTCATATTTCAGTATGTGGCCTTTTTTGATGTTATGTTTTATTCAGTAGCTTTACTAAGGTATAATTGATGTAATAAACTGCATATATTTAAAGTGTATACTTTGACAAATTTTGACATGGCGTATACCTTCAAAACTATGCCACAGTCTGGATGAGTTTACTGAAACATTTTAATGAGGAAGTTTATTTTTGATAAAGTTATGTTTTTGGATACAATATATTTGTATGGTAAGAGTGATGAATTGTTGGATCATTTGAATAAAATCTTTTCTTTTACTACCCCCATGATAAAAGGAGAAGACAACAGTGAGCTTAGAATATCTATAAAGCAAAAAATGTAGTCTCTTGTTTAAAAAATCTGGAGTGGGAATGCAAGGATACAAAACTTTAGCATGCTTTGAGCAAAAATTTAAACTTACTGGAATCTTTTATAATAATGTAAGTGGAATGGAGAATTCTAGGAACTGAGAACTGTATTGGAATAGGTTCAAAATATATAAGAAATGCTAATGTGGGAGATAAAAATGTTATTTAGTACTTATTCTGATTATTATTAAAGTAATAATGTTTTCCTTGAGGGTAACTTGTCAAATGCCCCAAAGCATAAAGAATATAATTCTGAATCCCAAATTCCAAAGACAAGAGCTCTGTGTTTGAATTCATTCTGCATATAATTATTTATAAGTATAGATTGTGAATTTTTCCATGTTCTTAAAATTATTTTTATCTTTTTTCATGGTTGCATAGTGCTCCATTGTTTGGGCCTGGTAATATTTAGTTGATAATTCCATTACTGTGTATTTTTCAGTTGTTTCTAAGATCAAACATTTTAATATGTGCATGTTATATATAAATATGTGAATTCTGTGATACTCTATGATCATCTCTTTCTTTATATTATTTTCATAGACATGAAATAGTTGCTCAGAGATTATGCATTTTAAGACACCCATAGTATATATTGCCAAAGTGGTTTCCAGAAAGGCACTGCTGGCTTCGACTCCTATAAGCAGCATGTGGGCTTGTTCATCTCACTGCATGTTTATGAAGATACAGTTCTTTTGCCTTGTTCTCTGCCTGATGTATATGCAGAGGCAGCCCTCAATATGCAGTGGTTGAATAAATGAATGAAGAAACCACTATCAATTTCTGCCTTGTTAATTCTGTTTTTCACTATCCCCAGAGGATGCCTTAATTCTGCCATCATTTTAGTTTCCTCATCCAGCATCCTTTCTGACCATCGCTCCTTTTCATCTAAGCCTTTTGTCTTTTCATCTGCTCTTGTTTTCTTATGACTTCTTTTCCCCATTTGTCACATTATCTTACTTAGTGATAACATTTCTGTTAGTACAAATTATAAGTACAGTTTTCAGAGCTATTTTCTTCTAGGATACCAGCTCTACATTTGTATAAGCCCCTGGGTATTTGTTACTTCACCTAGGAACAAGGGAAGAGTCCAGCCCTTCAACAAATTTTTTAATTCATACTTTATGCTCCAGTCACTGCTTTTGGCACCATGGGTAGAACAGTGAAGAAATATGGTCTTGGCTCTGATTGGTCTTATTTTTCTGGTTGAGGGAGGTGATAAAACAATACATGAAAAAATAACATGCAGGTGGCAATGAGAGCAACAAAGAACAAATACTGGGTGAGAAAGATGCAAGTGCTGGAAATGGAAGTTTGACAGTGCTTTTTATACAGGTGGTCAGGGACAGCCTTTTGATATTTGGGCCAAAGCCTGAAGAAATGAAGGAACAGAGACTTGATGGAAAAGCATTCCAGACACAGGGAACAGCAAGTGACAAGGCTTGGCAGGGGAGAGTATTTGGTGTGTCCAGGAAGCAAGCGTGGTTGAGTGGAGTGAGCGTGGAGGGTTTAGGAGCCGTGGGGGAGCTGAGGGCACAGAGCAGCAATCGTTGCAGGACATGGGCTCTTATACTCTGAATGGAAGAGGAAGACTCCGGAGAGTTCTGAGAAGAGGAATGAAACAATCTGACTGGTGTGTTAAAAGGACTGCTACAGACTGCTGTATGAGCAAGACTGCAGAAGGACAGGCAAAAGCAGGGAGACCAGTTTGGAGCCTATTGAAATTATCCAGGCAAAAGATGACATTTGCTTCAACAGGATGCGTGTAGGGGAGGTAGTGAGGAGAGGGAAGATTGTAGTGTGTGTTTGTGTGTGTGTGTGTGTGTGTGTGTGTGTGTGTGTGTCCTGTGAAGCTGGTAGAATTTGATCAAGATTGGATGACGCAAAAGAGGGCGGAGTAAAAAATGAATCTGAAATGTTGGCCTGAGGAGCTGGAAAAATGGAATTGCCTTTTTCTGAAATGAAGACGGTTACGAGTAAAGCACATTTGGGTAGGGTGATCAGAGATTTGGTTTTTAAGCATAGTGAGGTTGAGCAATCTATCAGATACCTCAATAGCAGTGTTGAGTAGGCAGCTGGCTATGCAAGGGAGAGGCCCAGGCTGGAAATATAAATATAGAGTCATCAGTATGTAGATGGAATTTCAGCTGAGAATTGGGGGAACATCACCTGGAATCTGACTGTAACTAGAGTGGAGGTGATGTCCAAGGACTGAATCCTGAGGCCCTCCAGCACTAGAGATCAGAGATGCAGAAAAGTGAGCAGGAGAGAGAACCAAGACCCTGGTGCCCTGGAAACCAAGTCAAGACCGTATTTTAAGGAGAGAGAGACCTGTTGTGTCAAATGCTTCCCAGAGATCCAATAAAATTCGGCCTGAGAGTTGACATTGGAAATCAGTTTGTAACATGCCTTTCCCCCGATCATACGCATGTTTGTGTTTGATATTGTCCTTCTCAAAGGTTCAGTTGGGGGCTCCTCATGTATAGGGTAGCTGGCCCAGGTTTCAGTGCCTGGCTGTATTTAAATGGACCTAATGCTCTTGCCCAGTTTTCCCTGGGAGATAAGTTGAAGGGTAACATAGAAAGCCATTTCTAGGCCACTTACTGTCTGCACCCTTCCCTATGATATACTAGCAACTGGAGCTGCACTTCCCAGTTTGTTGTATGTCACCTCAACGCACATGTGATCCTTCTCCTCCTCCCTCTGCCCTATGATTTCTGAGGATCGCAGAATATTGTGGAAATAAAGGTTTTGGGGTTGAGGCTACCCTATCTGCCTCGGAGGTGCAGAGCTGGTCAGCTGGGGGGCACTTCTGCTCTGCAATGTTCTGATACAAACCCTAGGCCTTTTAACCAAGATGCAGGCCGGTCTGTCTGATTTCAAGCTACAAACAAGCTTTGGTCCTTAAGTTTTGACACATAGTTCAGCTATGTGGTAATTGATGGAAATCCCCTCTAAATTCCAGCATTAGTTTGCCAGTGTAAATCTTAGCATTAAGAATTTTTTATTTTCAATGTGTTTATGCTTTGTGGGAAGCAGGGAGAAGCTGAATAAAAAATTGCTGTCTAGATGCCATATTAAGGCATAAGCTAGTTTTGTGATTGATTGATTTAGAGATTGCATTTTGCTCTGTCTCCCAGGTGATCATGGTTTACCACAGCCTCAATCTCCTGGGTTCAAGCAGTCCTCCTGCCTCGTCCTCCCAAAGCGCTGGGATTATAGACATAAGCTACTGGATCCGGCCAAGTTGTTTGTTTTGGGATGTCATAAATGTTCCTGAAACCTACATCTTCATATCCTTACCTTACAGGCAGTAGGTACAGGTGTATTCCTTAGCCATTCATTTCTTCAGTTGATATATTTGAGAATTACATGTGTGTAGGTAATTAAACCCATCTTTCCTCAGTGCTGAGCCAATAGGGAACCTTTTATAGGAGGTAAGGATGGAAAATATCAGCTTCTTTTCTGCTGGACAACTTCCCACTTGGATTGAGCTTAATGACAGAGCATCAAAGAGAAGGGCCCTTTGTCCTCTGTACTTATGGGCTAACCACATGGAGGACGGAGGACTGCATGTGGCCTGTGGACAGGCAGCTTCAAAGACAAGGTCAAAGGATAGTTGAGGGTTCAGGCCACATATGAGTGGCCACTTCTAACATTCGGTCTTTCCCAAAGGGGGTGGTGTTTGTCACTCCTCCCTCTGTGGGGAGAAACAAGGGAGCAGAGTAGAGAGAAGAATGATTTCCTCTTCCAGTAGTCCTGAGAAAACAAATGTTTCTGGGTTGGCATGAAAGTAGAGGAGGAGAGAAGGTGATTTTACCCTCTATATGAAGGCATGGAACATCCTCAGTGCCCAATTTAGGAAGGAAAGCGGAAAAATTGAATTTATTCTGCTTAAGAATTTAATCTTAGCATTTTACTTGAAATGTTTATGTAAGAGTGAAAACTAGCCAAAAAAGGGTGAAACTCTGAATTTCAATGCATAGGCACAGAATGGTAACTACTGCCTGATTGCGAGAGTTGAGACACATGCTTAATGGGGTGTCTCAGGGTTGAGATTTTACTTGTTTTATTTTGCACTGTAACATCCATCCTCACAATTTGGAGGAGGGATTAGAAGGCATGCTAATGCAAGTCCCAGTTCATGTCAGTAAAAATGACATTAAAAAAAAAAAACTAATTTGTGCTTAAAGTCCATGCATAGGAGGCAGGAAAACAACTTCCAGATTCTTCTTCATGAAACGTGTAGATACTAGGAATTTATGTGATGAATATAAAACAATCGTTATTCTCACAGGGAGAAGAGAGGCACATACCCAAAGTATCCTAGTACATGGTAGAAGAGACAAGGCCTGTGAGAGACAGTGTGTGAGGAGGGAGGAAGTGACCTGACAGCAGTTGATGTTTAAACCACATATTTAAGGGCAGATACAATCTTAACATCATGTGGAAGGAACAAAATATTATTTCTGAGTTAAGATAAACATTCCAGTGATTCTTCCTTTGTTTTACATTCCTGCTGAACCTTACAGAGTTGGCCTGTTTTGCAGAGGAATGAGCAGGTCACTTGAGATACTCTGGGTTGGGATCTCCAATGGCTGGGCTGTGCACTGGTACTGGTCTGTGGCCTATTAAGAACCCGGCAGCATGGCAGGAGGTGAGCGGTGGGCAAGCGAGCGTTGCTGCCTGAGCTCCGCCTCCTGTAAGATCAGTGGCGGCATGAAATTCTCATAGGAGTGTGAACCCTATTGTGAACTGCACATCCAAAGGTTCTAGCTTTCAGTCTCATAAGAATCTAATGCCTGATGATCTGAGGTGGAACAGTTTCATCCCGAAACCATCCTGCCCACCCCGTCTGTGGAAAAATTGTCTTCCATGAAACCTGTCCGTGGTCCCAGAAAGGTTGGGGACTGCTGTTCTGGGTGATAATGTATCCGTGAACTGGACCAAAAGACAAACGAATGAATAACTTTGGGAGCTGAAGCCTGGGTAGTTTAGATATTTGTTGAAGGTGGAGATATTTCCTGTTTTGGATAGAGCATACTGCAGGGTGGACATACATTTAAAAATGTCTAAAGGTAGCTGGAAATAGGGTATTGGGTTTAAACAGTAAAAGAAATATCCATTGTATTCATTTGCATGCTCAAATTGACTTAAATATAAAGAAGTTTCTTTCTTTACCTAAAAGGAAGTCGAGAAGGCTGATTCATCCAGCAGTTCAATAACGTAATTAAAGAAGCACATTCATGCCAGGCATGGTGGCTCGTGCCTGTAATCCCAACACTTTGGGAGGCCGAGGTGGGCGGCTCATGAAGTCAGGAGTTCAAGACCAGCCTGGCTAACAGTGAAACCCTGTTTTACTAAAAATACAAAAAATTAGCCAGGCATGGTGGCGTGTGCCTGTAGTCATGGCTACTTGGAAGGCTGAGGCAGGAGAATCGCTTGAACTCGGGAGGCAGAGGTTGCAGCCAGCCGAGACCGCGCCACTGCACTCCAGCCTGGGCGACAGAGTGAGACTCCGTCTCAAAAAAAAAAAAAAAAAAAGCATATTAATCTCAGGCTCTTTGGCCATTCTCAACGTTGTCCTGATCCTAAAGCTAGTTACGACCATGGCTGCAAGACAAGTGAAGGGCTTCGTGCTTACTTGTTATTATCTACTGGAAGAGAGACTGACCGCTTAGTGCTCTCAAGTGTGTAGGAAAACTTCCCGGAAGCTTTCAGCAAAATATTTTTGTTCTCATTGGCCAGACTTGAGTTATTTGTCCGTTTTTGAACCAAGGGTAATCCCATTCTCATGGCAATCGTGACCTCCTTCAGTGAAGACCAGCTTCCAGTCATGTTATTGCTAACCGAAGGGAGTGTGATGAAATGAATGTTGGAGTCAACCACAGTGTTTACCATTGTTAGGCATTATGAATTACCTCAAAAATATTTACTGAGTATTTGCTTTATGCAAGACCTTGTCGTATTTTCAATGAGTTTCTTAAACAATATAGGGAGAACAGGAGAGCGGACAAGGATCTTTCCTTCAATTATACCCAACAAAGATCATGTGTGCGAGTAGTTACTTGATTGAAAATTTGATGTGTTCTAGAAAATATAAAAGATCAGCTTATGGTAACAGGTAAAACATTGGGAACCTGGTAATTAGTGAATACTTGTAAAGCATGAGGAATATACTTGTTCAAATTTCTTATATAAAAGCTCATGAAAGCAAATCATAAAACTAATACTCATCCTTTTGTGATTAAATTTTAAACACTTTATGGATTTTACATGCCAATATCCCATGGTATTGTTTAACACAGTTTTAGGTGACCTATTAAGTGACTTGAATGTTGTTTGACAACTCTGTGTGAAGCTCTTTGCTACTTTCACTGTAAAGATCCTCAAACCTCTTTATAGAGAAGTATTTTTCACAACACTATTTCTGTGGAAGATTATCATGACTCTTTGCCATTAAAATTCGATAGGAGAAGAAATGGGACTTACTCAAAATTCCCTAGGAGAGGCCCATTAGAATCAGGGAAACAATGCAGCAGTTTTTTTCTATATTATATCCAGGATTTTAACTTCAGATATTTTTGTGTGCTATTTGCTGTTCCTGTTTTTCCCCCCTCCCCAAAGTGCTTTCTTAGATCTATAATGAATTCTGTGTCACAGACCTGCATGCAAAGCATTGATCTGCCTGTTGCCATTTCAGGCTAAAATAGAGAGTTCCCCCTGCATTTGTCAGAAGCTCATTTGCCCTTTCAACCTGTTTCACAGCAGCAGGAGAACATCCTGGGTCAAGCCCTCCAGTCATGTATGCTCTTGAATCTAGTCCTACATCCAAATCAGACTAGCTATCTAGGATCTTTTAGCCATAGAACACTGCTTTTGAAGTCGTCTCAGGTTTAAATATATGATCAGGTTTAGAATGTCCACGATGCCTTCATTCTGCATATGTGCAAGTTTTCCTCTCAGGAATACAGCTCACAGCTACAGAGGAGAGAGGAAAGACCCTCTACCCTCCTGAGTTCTCCTTAATAGTGTTTATTGAGTGCTTTCTGTGTACCAGCGTCTTAGGGATACAATATTTTCATACTACCTTGCCAAAATTATGAAAATCAACATTAACAAAGTTATGAAAATTAACATTAATTTTTCTATACTTGGACTTAGTATCTGTTTGGAGTTCCATTCCATCTGAAGGCAGGACACACAAATCTAGTTTTATCTATTTCTTTTCTGCAGCTGCTTCTGATTTAAATCCAGTCAAATCAGAATTTTTCCTCCCTCTCTTCTTCCTCCACCGGTGGCATCTAAGCACTGGTATGTTTGCATGGTGACAGTGTCATGGGCCTGTGGAAGCCCTTTGCTCTCCCTGTTTTTTTTTTTTTTTTGAGATGGAGTCTCACTCTGTCGCCTAGGCTGGAGTGCAGTGGCACGATCTGGGCTCACTGCAAGCTCCGCCTCCTGGGTTCACGCCATTCTCCTGCCTCAGCCTCCCTAGCAGCTGGGACTACAGGCGCCGGCCACCATGCCAGGCTAATTTTCTGTATTTTTAGTAGAGACGGGGTTTCACCATAGCCAGGATGGTCTCAATCTCCTGGCCTCGTGATCTGCCCCGCCCACCTCGGCATCCCAAAGTTCTGGGATTACAGGAATGAGCCACCGCGCCCGGCCTCTCCCTGTTTTTCACAGCGATGTTCACTGCAGTGCCTGTTGATCTGTGTGGTCTTTCTAATGAGTTAGCCTTTCATGACACCCTCCTCTGGGGTGTCCACTTTCCCATCTGGCCCCTGGCTAAAAGGTGTCTGCAGCACAGCCTACCCAGTATGCAGTGTCAACACCCATCCCTTCACCCCCAGTGTGCGACTTCTTTGGGTCAACAGGCCTGCTCTGTCAACAAAAGGTCATCTCTACGCTTAGATCCTTTACCACACCTACAAAGTCCCTTTGCCATATGGCGTAACATATTCATAGGTAGCAAAGATTAGGAGGAGAACAGCTTTGGAGAGACATTATTCAGCATGCCACAGTCACTTTGATATTTACCAACGAAAAACATGAGTATCTTCCCCTCGCGTCTCTGCTTCTTTAAGGAGAGTACATTAATATGATTTTGACTACAAATATTAATGTTTTTCTTAAATTGTCTTTATTATATATGTGTGCTCGTCACAAAGAGATATGATGAAATGGCACTTGTAATCTCTGTCAGACCTAATTTTCAGTGGGATAGTGATTATTTCAGTGACCTCTACAATGCTTGTTTGGTCAGCACATAACTCATTTCTTGTGATTAGTGCTGTCCAAAATGAAGTGCAAGATGATTTATTTGTATTTGTAGGAAGAAAGTGTTAGAACACTTATGTGTATTTATATGTTTGAAAGTAAAAAATTTAAGTTCTTCTAATCACTCATAGAAGGATTGACACACATATGCCTGTCTTTTTGGCTGGGTTTGTCACACGTCGTATAGAGAACATGACATATTCTGAAGGCGAATGGGAGTTCCACACTGTGCAGAGGTTAATACGGGTGCCCTCTCTTGATCACTTGCTTTCAGCATGTTGTGATGTATTGTGGCATCACCTCGCAAGCAAGATTTTTAAAAACTAAGCAAGAAAAACATGAAGAAAAACTCCTACAGTTTTTTTTTCAGCGATGTTTAAAGTCAAGTAAGATTTCAACCTATCCTGATAGGATATAATGTACTATCTATAATGACAGATGTTTAGAAGCTTCTGATATTTTATTACGTAGTAGCAGATGACAGAGGTGAATACCCTTGCTCTTCCTTCCTTTAACCTTCCTGAGGTTAAAATGACTGAAATAACATATTGAAAATAACATGCAGATGCCTTTGTCAGCAAATTTTGCTGGAAGATGCACAGAAAACATTGAAGTCCAGAAGAAATGAGCATGAGAACAAATAATTCAGTGTGGGAGGTTTGCTACGTCGTGTGTTTGTCCCTATCATATCTCAGCTTATGGTATTTGCAAAATTCTGTTGACAAAATACAAGAACTGCTACTACTAATGAGCCATCCAAAGAAAAACATTCCAGAAGACAAATACTAAACAATAAATTACTTTATTAAAAACAATTTATGATAAAATTGTAAGCTTACTGTAACATTGATGGAATAGCTATTTTGGAATACAAGGATTCCAGAACGAAGTTTTAGCCTCAGATTTTATCATTATTAATATACTATTTTTACTGCATAATTTGTTGCAAGTTTTAGCCTCAAAGAAATGGAAGCCAGAAATTTATAAATGTGGTTAATTTTATAAAAACAAAGCCTTTACTAGAGTAGAATAACACTTTGTAAAGAGATGAAGAATGACCTTGAGCATTTTGTTTTGTTACAAAATTGTTGGGTGGCTTTGTTTTCATTACTTTGGCCATAGTTGAAGATGTTCTGCATTTTTTATTTTTCAAAAAAAAGCTTTCCAAATATGTTGAACTTTTCCTTGATAAATGGTTGTCATAGTTTCCCTAATAGATATTTAAAATACAAATACAAACTGAATTATATTTTCTTGTCAGATAAATGTCACCATTTAAAAATAAATAAGAAAACATTTTGAAAGAAATGTGATAGACCGTTTTCAAAATTAATATTTTAAAAGTTCCCATTGTGGCCGGGCGCGGTGGCTCACGCCTGTAATCCCAACACTGCGGGAGGCGGAGGCGGGCAGATCACGAGGTCAGGAGAGGTCCTGGCCAACATGGTGAAACCTCGTCTCTACTAAAAATACAAAAATTAGCCGGGCGTGGTGGCGGGCGCCTGTAGTCCCAGCTACTCTAGAAGCTGAGGCAGGAGAATCGTTTGAACCCGGGAGGCGGAGGTTGCAGTGAGCCGAGATCGCGCCACTGCACTCCAGCCTGGTGACAGAGCGAGATTCCATCTCAAAAAAAAAAAAAAAAAAAAGTTCCCATTATTATACATTTTTTGCAAACAAACTAAATATTTCATACATAAAAATTGTCATCAGAAATTAATATGTTTAAAACTATTTGCAAATGATATATTTTATCAGGGTTTGAACAAATTTATGTGAATATACACAAAAGGAAGAGTCAGTGACTATAGTGGAATGGAAATTTACTAGCTCATTTTTAACAAAGCCTCCGCTTAACTGATACACGCCATTGAGTAAGGAGCGCCATGATTTAGTAAACCAGCCATAGACCAACTCCTTTCACCTAATTTTTGTATCTGCATCCCTTTGTGATAGCCATGCAGACCAAGGATGCCCACACCTTGATCAACCAAGATATTTTGTAAAAATAGAGACTAATCATGCTACATTTGCAAAAAAAAAAAAAAAAATAGTAATTTTGAAGGAGGCATGTTTGTTTTTTTATAAAGCTTGTAAATAGTGAAAATACTGCTTTTATCTTTATCTCTTTTCTACCTTTTTAGCATAGTTTAATGATATACACAAAACGTAGTGCTTGTATAAGATTTATACATAAATATGCATATTGGGGGCTATATGCATCTGTATTTGTTTTAAACCGAAGTGCCTTATTTAAAAAGATGAGATTAAAAGGTTTAAAGCCCTGGCAATGGAAAGCCAAAAGAGTGAAGTAAACTGATGAAGGTGCCTTTTAATTCCCTGTCGGGTCTTCCCATCTCACATCCTTGTAATGTATCTTTATGACTCCATGTGAAGGAGATTGCATTAAAACACATTTGCATCTTTGGAGAATTGGAGTGTTAGCCATAGGATGCATTCTCTTGCTTGTTTTGTTATACCTGTAGGAGAATCTTAAACCCTTATACACGAATCTCCATTTGAAAAGCTGTTGGTGATCAGATAAAACACTGTCTCCTCTTAATTTTTTTTCCACAAAAAGCTGTTTGTCTCGCAACTCCTTGAGGGTTCAATTCAAGTTTTCTAATTATTTAGGAAATACCACTTAGAAAGAGGTACAGGATGGTACAAAATGTGAAGACAGCAGTTTAAGAGTGACACTATCTGAAGGCTTGGTGGCTTCCTGCGCATGTAAACTTGACGGCCTTACTTTTCCTCGCTGTGCCTCAATTTTTTCACGTGTAAAACAAAAGTGAAACAGGAATCACTAGTAGCACCTCTCATGAGCTTCTCGTGGCCAAGAACTGAGTAAATTCACGTGGAGCTCTTGGAAAGGTGGCCGGTGAATAGAAACAATAGATGTTAACTCTTAGCTTTTTGCAAGAAGTAATGCCTGTGCTGTTTTCTACAAAACTTTATTTCAGCTTTCCAGATGAAACAGGATTGACGCCATTTTAGAAAAATCAA
Source organism: Hylobates moloch (assembly GCF_009828535.3). Taxonomy (NCBI): domain Eukaryota; kingdom Metazoa; phylum Chordata; class Mammalia; order Primates; family Hylobatidae; genus Hylobates; species Hylobates moloch. The sequence continues at coordinate 137,054,686 of NW_026652279.1, forward strand.
CAGTAAATGGCACTTAATGAGACTGTGTTCCTAAATCTGCATTTCTTTGTGAGAACTTTGATTTTGCAGGTTCTTCGTATTCATAACACTAGGTGGCAGTGTTAGCACAGACGGGGAAAAAAAAATACTGCGGGTTTCCCCTTGCCCCCATTTCCCTTTCCAGTTTTATAACTTTTTAGTCAGCTTTTAAACCACCGATCAGTCCATATTAGTAGTCTGGGGACACCCCAGTGCCAAGTCCTACAGGACACTGGCTGAGGGATTAACAGGACATTTCAATGATCATTGCTTCGTAGGAGCAAATGTGGTCCGTTGCGATGTGAAGAAACTACGTCCTAATTTCTCTATCAGGGGCTTGCACGAGGCTGTTTTTCTGCACAAAAGCTGACTTAGGAACGCTTTAGCTCACTATTCAGAGGCCTGGAGAGTCTTTGATTTTCCCGGAGCGAGCTGGCAGCTTTGATAGAGGCTGTCAGGTTTTAGGAATCTCAATGTTCCCCCAGACAATAAGCCAACGGCCTTTGGCGGGTGGGATTTTGCTGAAGTCATTTCTTTGTGACTCTGTGGGAGAGGCAAGTATTTGCCAGGTCACTGGGGTCTTGACTTTGAAAACTGCCAGTTTTTAAACTAAAAGATTTATTCTTTTTAGATGATTACCCCGGGGCTCCTCTGAGAAAAATAGGAGTAGATTGCTGGAATTACCATGGGTTAAAATGAAAGATGGGATGACCTGGCTGGACAAAGGCACAGGGACTCAGAAAGACGTGAACTCCTGCTCCTTCTCTGAATCGGATTTTCCTGGCTGTAGAGCCCAGATCAACCCTTCCATTCCATCGATTTGAGTATCTCTCTCTCTCTCTCTCTCTATATATATATATTTTTATATATATTTATATTTATATCTATCGATCTATCAATCTATCATGCCTCCATAAATCTGCATGCACACATGTGCACATATACACACACACACATTTTTGTTTATTCAACCCATAAATATTTGAGTGCCCGCTGTGTGCCAGTTACTGATGTCAACAACACAGATGAAGCACTGAACAAAACAGGAGACGTTGGTTCTCTTATGGAGCTTATATTATATTATAGTGGGAGGACACATCACGTGGTAAATACTGTGAAGTAAAGTGATATAAAAGGATAGAGTGGTGAGGAATACAGGGGATTCTATTTATTTTGTTTTTAATTAGTATGGATACATAATAGTTGTACCTGTTATGTATATGGGATGTTTTGATACGAGCATACAATGCGTAATGTCAAATCAGGGCAATTGGGGTATCTATCACCTCAAGCATTTATTATTTCTTTGTGTTAGGAAAATTCCAATTCTACTCTCTTAGTTATTTTTAAATTGGCAACAAGCTATTGTTAACTATAGTAGCCCTGTTGTATATTTCTATCTAACTATATTTTGTACCCATTAACCATCCCCGTTTTATCTTCCCCACAGCCCTTCCCAGCCTCTGGTAACCATTATTCTCCTCTCTATCTCCATGAGTTCGATTGTTTTAATTTTTAGCTCCCACATATGAGTGAGAATATGCAAAATTTGTCTTTCTCTGCCTGGCTTATTTCACTTAACATATTGTCATCTAGTTCCATCCAAATTGTTGCAAATGACAATATTTCATTCTCTCGTATGGGTGAAAAATATTCCACTGTGTATATGTGCCACATTTTCTTTATCCATTCATCCATTAATAAACACTAGGCTGATTCACTGTCTTGGCTATTGCGAATAGTGCTGCAATAAGCATGGGAGTGCACATCTGTCTTCAATACACTGATTTCCTTTCTTTTGGGTATATACCCAGCAGTGAGATTGCTGGATCATATGGTAGTTCTGTTTTTAGTTTTTTGAGTAACCTGCATACTGTTCTCCATAGTGGCTATGCTAATACATTCCCTCCAACAGTGTACGAGGGTCCTAGGGGATTCTATTTTAGATAGGAATTTGCTTGGGAAATTGAGTATGCTGATGTCTTAGCAGAAACCTGAATGAAGTGAAGGAGTGAGATGTGCACCTTTCTATACAAAGAATACTCCAGCCAGAGGGAAGAGCACACAGGTGCTCTGAGGACATTAGTGGGTAATGCTCGGTGGCAGGCAGGGGCAGATACAGATTGATGGAATCTGAAACTTAGGCAAATTTGTCACCCTCTTTAAGAGAGAATACAAACTTAGGGGCAAATGTGAGTATTTAGAATAAGAAAATCCTATGAAATTACAAAATCAAAAAAGTTGATAAACTGTGTATGCATAGTCCAGTAAGGCATTTTTATTCATTAACTGCCTGACGCATCTGTGTCACTTTTTCCTACAGTTTTGGCTACACACTCTGCTTCTTCATAGGCTTCTGATGGATAATAGGTAATTTAGTCTTTCTCTTAGCATAGTTGGGCCAGATATTGACAGTTTACACATTTCTTTCAGCTTTACACTTCTTTTTGGTTATGCCATGTAAATTTCTAAGATTCTCAAAATTGGGAAAACCATCTTAGAAATTTTCTTTGCATATGAGCTGTAATATTTGGAAGAATTTTTATAGATCAGCTTCTGATTTTGTTCATTCAAACCTTGTTTTTTCCTACTGCTGAACACTCCTAAAGCTGGCTGCCATGTTCATAACTCATTTGACTTATGCCTTACATCTTCATACCACAATATTGCAGGGTGGGTCAGCACAGAGGAAGCCAGGCATTTCCTTGAAACCATTTCTGTCCCTAGACAGCTAGTAATACATAGAAGCGACTGCAAGCCACATGACTATATCTCACTCACACAAATGACATATCTTTAAATTAACTTCCCCTTCTCCAGGTCTTAAAAATGCCCACGGCCACCCCATTGCCTTCTGACAAGAAGAAAGATGTAATAAAGGGAAAGTAGAAATGAAAAGAGACAGGATGTCAACTGATTGTGGTTAAAATATTTTTCTTTTGCAAACTTTACAAACTCTTATGACTTTGTCAATGCATTACTGTCTAAGTAAGGGGCCTACACCTTAAGCTTCATGAGCTCCACGGTAATCCACCTCTGGGGGAACAGGAAGATACTCCTGCCCTACTGTTAGGTCATTGAGGGAAAAGGAGGTCTGGAGCATAGGATTTGTTTGGGAGATTAACTTAATATAACCCAGTGTTCAAAACATACTGAACAGACCATAGCTAACAGATTTCCTGTCTTTTACATTTGTGCTTCACCAACATGTATGTCATGAAACCATGACATATTTTGTACCCATTAACCATCCCCATTTTATCTTCCCCACAGTCCTTCCCAGCCTCTGGATAAAAAGACCGCAGCTTTGGGAATGATGATTTCACTGGAAGTGCGGTGGTGGACAAAGGTGGAAGCAAGGTTAGGTAATTTCACTGGTAAGTTACTAGCCATTTTAACATGGAAACATTTTAAAAAATATAATTCCCATTTGTAAAGTATGCCGATTGCATGTGACCTTTTTTTTTTTTTTCGAGATAGTTTCACACTCTGTCACCAAGGCTGGAGTGCAGTGGAACATGCATCCTTTGCCTCCCAGGGGGCTCAAGCCATCCTCCTGCCTCAGTCTCCCAAGTAGCTCGGACCACAGGTATGTATGACCAAACCTGGCAATTTTTTTTTCTTTTAGTACAGATTGGGGTCTTACTATATTGCTCAGGCTGTTCTTGAACCCCGGGCTCAAGAATCCTCCCACCTTGGCCTCCCAAAGTGCTGGGATTACCGGTGTGAGCCACTGTGCACAGCTGCATATGACTTTTTTTTAAGCTAAAACAAACTTCCAGGAGAATTTGTCCCTTGCAATGGCCTGCTTTAGGGACATCGCCTCTTCTTCAGTTAGGGTTTCTTCAGTAGAAAATGTAGCGAAGTTGCATCCTCTAATAGCCTATGACCCCTTGTCTAGCAAGGTGACACTCCTGACAACACTGGAGCTGACTATTTTTCTTCCTAGTTACGGTTATTTGCATGATTTATTTGTGGGATGAGAATCTAGGAGAGAGGCTAAGAGTGCAGGTTCTGTAACCAAATTTCCTGTACTGGACTCCACTGCTCACTCTCTGGGCAAGTAATCTCTCTGTGTCTCAGTTTTCTTCATCTGTAAAATGTGGATCATAATAGTACTACACAGATCATGCAGTTGTTATGAGCATTCACTAAATTAATTTTGGTGAGTCAGTATACAGTCTTTGCCAGCTACTTTATTTTTCAAGTTTTTAATTGACAAGTAGTAATCATATTTATGGGATACCATGTTATGTTTTGATGTATGTTTACCTCGTAGAATGATGAGATCAAGATAATTAAAAAATCCATGGCCTCACATATTTACTTTTTTTGTGTGTGTGGGGAAAACATTTAAAAACTAGTGTTTTGGCAGTTTTGAAATATACAATGCATTATTATTTACTATAGTCGCCATGCTGTGCAATAGATCACTAAAGCTTATTCCTCCTGTCCAACTGAAACTTTGTACTCTTTGATCAACATGTTTCCTTTCCCCATTATCCCTCCCCCAGCCTCCCTGGACCCACCAGCCAGCTACTTTAATGATCTCTCTATTTCTTCTCAGCCTTTCCCCTCTGTGATCCTCAGTCCGTGCTGGTAAGAGAATTAGCTGGAATTCATGGTGCCACTTCTGGAACATGTAAAAAGGCCCAACTAATCAGGATGGGATGTGTCACTAGGCCTCCTAAGGGCCATGGTCATATTTTTAAAAATTGTCTTAGAGCAGAAATTTTTTCCCCAAATAAAATCATAAAAAGTGTGGATGCTTAGGTTGAACCAGAGAATCAGGGGCCCCCAGAAGTCCACCCTAGTATCACCAACCCTCTCTTGCAGGGTCCTGAGAACCCTCCGACACCTTATCGTTTCATAGAACACAGTTTAAAAAACCCTAAAACTTGGCACATTCTCTTTCCTAAATTTCAAAAGAAAAGGCAGGTATTCATCTAAATATAGCCGGGCCATCCTGTCATGTTAATGAGGCTGGGTTTACTAAGGGCAATTTACCCACCTATAAATCTGTAGAGCTGTGTTTGAAGTTGGCTTTGATCTTGTCTACCAACCAAACCTCTGACCAAAATTTCAAATTGACTGACTTGAGTTTCATCTCTAGTTTCTGCCTTGCTTAATTTGTATGGTTTTGGGGAAGACAATAAAGGAAGGAAATTGAGGGTTGGTTGCTTTCATTTTAGATTCAACTAACATTTATTGAACATCTAGATGCCGTGCCATGAACTCTCATTATTAACCTGTAAAGTGAGTATTTATATTTTAAGATGACTAAAGTGAGGCTCACAGACGTTAAAAGTCTTGTTCATAACAGAACTGAAATGAGTTACAGACTTTTTTTTAACCCAAAGTTGTAGATTTTTATATCCACTGTATATTGCAATGTGAAAATGGTAACATCTTGCATTTATATAAAGCTCTGTTATGTATAAAACATCCTTTCCTTTTGAAAATCTTGCCATTTGGAACTCAGATATAGTTCTTTTTTTTTCCTTTTTTTTTTTAAGCTAATTATTGGTTCTCAAACTAAATCTAGTCTGTGAAAATCAGTCAAAAACCAAAGACCACTTAAGAGACGTACCCGGGATTCAAACCAGTTAATCTGGCTGCAAACCATTCCCAGCCCACCACACCCCAGGGTGAGAGCCTTTACCCCTTGTATCCAACCTCAGCCACTTTCCTGGTAAAGTGTGTGCTTGGTTACCCCTAAATCAGGATTTAAAAAATATGCATCAACTTGGTTTCTTTTGCTCCACGGGAGCCCAGCCCTCTCTGATCATAAGCACCGCAAGCTTCCCTTTATTTTTCAACAACCATTTCATTTATGCCTGGCTCCAGGTGGCAGGAGGGCTGGCTGTTTAAACTCTTTCATTACAAAAGGAAAAAGAGCCTTATTGCATAAGAGAGGTGATGGGAGGGAGATCAGTACTTTGTATCCATTAAACATCCAGCCTAAACTTACCTCGGATCTCTGAAGCCCTGCTGTGGTTAGAAAATAACATGAAGAGGAGTGCTAAGACCTGGATTCCAGTACCGCCTTTTAAAACACCGTTATCTTGGGGAAGTCACTTTACCTCTTCAGTCCTTGGGTTTCTGGTCAATAAAATGCGACGTTCAGACGCATGCCTGAAGTGGGATTGTCTTACCACCAGGGGGCAGGCAAATACAACTCCTGGGTGTTTCTGTAGCTCACACAAGGGTAAATAACGGAAAGTTTTAATACAAACTTAAAAATTAAAAAAAAAAAATAAGTAAAATAAAACCTGGGGTTTCTGATAGGGCGTTTGAGTACTCTCAACTCTAGCCCTTCTTGTTGTTTGGGTTCAATTACATGCATTGCATGCCACAATAATGGCTAGCATTTATTGTTTACTGTGTGGAAGACGCTGTATGGAACATGTTACCTTTAATCCCCAGGAAAGCTGTGCAAGGTGGGCATTATCCACGTTTTACCCAGAAGGATCCTGAAGCTCACAGAGGTTATGTAGCCTGCCTAAGGTTACCCAGCTAGCAACTGGCAAAGCTAGGAGGTAATGCAGATTTGATTGCTTCTAAGCCAGACTCTGCTTTTATTTTTGCTGGTTCCCATAGTTCCTCTCTCTCACAGCCCCCTGGATGTGTGCATATGGTCCACTACCTCACTACAGTCATGAAGGATAATGCCATGGAAACATTTTTCTCTGTGTTTGAATGATTCCGATTTCATGAAATGATAGAAATTATAATTATGTTAAATATTGTCAGAACATTATTTCTGGAATAGTATTTGATTAACTTGGACTGTCTCCATTCATCCCATAGAGCTCTGGGGCCCATATTCCACACTCCTTTGTTCTTCCTGGAGGCTGTTCTCCACCAGTGCCTCTCCTATTCTCTCTCTCTGCAGCTTACAGCTACAAATGACCATAGGAATCAACACAAACTCTCTCAACCGGCCTCTACTGTTTGCCATTTGCCCCTCCCCATCTCACCTTAGCTAAGGTTTTGCATTGACCTGCTATTTCCAATCACATCAATCAATGTATGTTTCTTAACAGTAGCCACCATTTGAACTATTCTCTCATACTTGCCACATTCAGTTACTTAGCATTTTTAACATCAAATTCAAAATGTATCCTTCAAAATACTTTCATTGAATATCACTACCAAACTCTGAACATGACTTTGCTTGACTTTTATTTTCTATTTTATTAATTTAATCACCTTGTATTTTGCCTCTCAGAGCTCTTGTTTCATGTGTTTACAGTGTATTCCTAACTAGATGCAACTTTCTTGAAATCACTGGTATTTGATTTCTCCAAGTATTTAGTTAAGTATTAATAATAAAATACTGAGCTGGATTCCATTTCTAATCCTAATTAATGAGGCAGGAAGCCGATCAGGTGCATCAATTCATAGCTCAGTCAATCATCAAATATTAAGTGCTTCCTGGCGGATATTGTGGGAACCTATAATGTTCCAAATTCTATGCTTTGTGCTTTAATACATGGTCTCATGTAATAATACATAATTCTCCCAAAAACTCAGTGGAGAAAACACCGTTATTATCATTCCCAATTGACAAATGAGATAGCTAATGGCCAACAGTCTTATTCAAAGTCACGGTGCTGATCAAGGTGGGATTTAAATCCAGGCAGTGTGACTCCAACTAAAGCTATGCCTTTAATCACTCCTGTATCCCACATTATATCCAGACTTTGGCACTGTTTTGCCTTGAGGTTGCAGAAATGGGGGCTGGGAGAAAGTACAGGAGTAATAATGAGGAAAGTCATGAGAGTGGAACTGGGTGGCTGGGTGGAAGTCTTCTTGTTCCACAGTGTGACTCTCCCTGTAACCACAAACATCTTGAAGAAGTAAATTCTACTAAATTTCATGAAATGCTTCAGAGTCAAGTCCTTACAGAAACTCTGGGAAAATGCAAAGTAGCTCAAGAAGGTGCAAAAGTCTTAGTGAAAATTCTGATTTTATTTAGATTTCTTAAAGAACTGGGTGCCTCAGCTACTGTGAACAAAAGTTACTAGTTTGGTCACCAGTCTCTAAAACTAAACCAAACCAAAACAGACAACAAACAACAGAAAACATGTATCACTTTGAACTAAAATGACTCAATGAGAGAACATGTTGATGTCAAACAAAAGTAAGTTCCTAGCTGAGGATCACTAGGCTTCTGTGGTCTTCCCAAGTCCACTGCTACATGGTCACTGTGAGAACTGCTTTGTGGCCTTGGGAGTGCACAAAGGCTGGTACTCTTCTTTATCCTGTCCCTTGTTTCTTTGCATCTGTTATAGTTGCTGCAGAATAGCAAGTCTATCCCTCACAATGGCCACAAATCAGGACAAATGATCATTACAAACAACCCATGTAGACAGTAAGTGCCAATTAATTATTACATTTGATTAGTCCAAACGTGTGCTGTGCTATTTCTCTGACTGCTGGCAAACAAAGAAGAGGTGGGCTGTGGGCTAGACTTTAGGTGGCATGGAAAACTAGAGTTGGCCGCTGACATTGGCAAATCTGGTAGGTTTTCAGAAAAATATGAGAGGGTGATTAGAGCATATGGGACATTCCAAAAACAGAAGGTCAAGTAAGTGGTACCCAAACCTCTCTGATTATTGGAATTACCTCATGGGTTAAATAAATACAGATCCTAGGCTCTGTCTATGACCTATTGAAACTTTAGTCATGGGAGATGAGAAGTTGCATTAAAAAGTAAAAATTCCCCATGTGATTTTGATAATCATTTTGAGAAACAATTTATTTGAGGACACATTTCATAATCGGTCTTTACTTATTATTTTTGAAACTTTCGCTGTTCATTTCTTGGTGGAGATCCAGGACTGTTTTCTTGGTTACAAAGGTCAATTAGTTAAGCAAAGGAATAAGTGGATCAAGCATTCAGAAGGATTGTACCGTGTGTGTGTGTGTGTGTGTGTGTGTGTATGTGTGTGTATAAAACGTATTTAAAATATGACTTAAAGTCTATAATTAAGCCCAGTGAAAATGTAGTATCTTAGGGTTTGGTTTTATGATACATTTCATGTGTGAAATGATAATGATTATGATATAATAAAAATGATCATACTCAGAACCCATCTCAACAGTGTCAATTATGCATAATTGCCAAGTGCATGGCTATTGTAGGTCACTTCAGTTTCTTTCTTTCCTTCTAGGTTAAGATAATTGCAATTTATTGTCTTCTAAATGTAGTATGTTGTACTTTTCAAATATTGAAAAAGACCAGTACAATTCGCATAATGACGATTGCCATTTCCCCAGGTTTTCCATCGTAGGGCAGTGATTTTTGAGTCCATAGATGGGCCAGTAGGAAGTCTATACTGAAATCAGTGTTGTGCCTGTAAGTTTGCTTGGGGATCATCTCAATAAACTCTGGGACATACGCTTCTTTCTTCAGAAAAATCAGTCATATTCTTCTGGCATGGAGCCAGTTGTAAGATAAAGGACTATGTCACTGATTATAGCACTATTTCTGAACTAAGTAATATAGAATGTTCTTAATTGCCAGAAAGTGATAAAAAATAAGCATAATGACTAGATATCCATGTGTGCATCAGAGGCTCTGATACAGAGGAACCAATGTTGGAGATTCTGTGATTGCTTTAAAAATAAACTCAAAATAAATTGAAAAAACATAAAAGCTGCAATTCCCAATTAGGTGTCTTTAAAGTAAGTATTGGAATGGAAAGGAGATTTTAATTAAAAAAATAAAAATCCCTAATAAAAACTATATATTTACTATAAAAAGCCTAAGTAAGAAATTATTTAATAGGCATTTCTTGGGAAACAAAACTTTAAAAAATTAGACACAAAAAGGTATAAATGGAAATAATAAAATTTTGAAAGAATAAAAGTGTTGAAAACTGTGCTTCAAGATGTTCATTACCCAAAACTTCATTTATTTTCCAGTAACCCCTACATAATAGTATCTGTGCTTGGTTATCATGTAATGATTGTGGCAATGCATAATAGCACTTCAAATAATTGCTATTTCATAAATCAGAGCAGTGCATATGAATCGTATAAATTTTAAAACAGTAGCAGCTATATGTGCAAGATATTTATGCAGTCTACAGACATTGTTTGAGTATATATGCTCTGAAAATATGGATTCTTCTATCCCTTCTTGTATTAATTCTCCAAATCTCCAGGGGACTCATGGCCACATATTTGGGATCATTATAGTATAAAAACAAGAATAATGAATGATTTGTTAACCTCTCCCAGAGATATGTCATCAAAGGCCTCTAGGCTGAAATGTATTCTCTCCTGCTGAGGTCTGCACTGAGCACCACTTACATCTGATGGAGCCCATCTTGCTGACCTGGATCCCTGGCCACATGTGTCTGAACAGTATGATGTGGAAGAGAGCCAGAGAAGGGGAGCCAGTTGCTAGTGCTGAATGAGGATTTGGGGCTAATCATTTTGTCTCCCTTTTTATTTGCAAAATTAAGACTCCAATGCTCTTGTTATTATCCTATTATAGGATACTGAGAGGAATAAAGTCAATAGGAAGGGGCAATCAGAAAGCTTTGGCTGAAAAGAATTATTTAAACCACTGGAGAAAACTTGTCCAATTATGAAGAAAGAAGAGGAACCGATGTAAACTTGTGGGTTTTTCTGTTTATGTAAATCAATGACAAGGGGTCTGGAGCGTGCCATTTTCTTGCACGTATGTTATTCTTTCACAAGCAGATATAAATAGAGGACCCAGCCTGCAGGAGAAAGTTTGGAATAGCGGGTCTGAAATAACTCTGCTTGTTGTTTACCCTCTCCTGTGGCTAGCCTGACCTGTAAATCATGCTTTAGATTCCGGCCGAACCTCCCCCAGTGCCATGCAATACCCAGTACTCAGTGGTGTGTAAAAATTCTTTGGAAGTTGCTTAGATGAATATATAATAACTTTTCATACATTCAAAATACCGTTTATTTAACTCACAAGAGAGGAACTCTAATCATGGCAATATTAAGTACTATAATGAACCACAGGGTAGCAGATGGGCCCTGGGGTAAACAGTTTCTGTACTATTGATTTACTTATTTGATTTCCTTCTGAAACGTTCATGACCTGAACCATTGCTGTAGAATACAAATGCAGGTTTTCAATTCAAGTCAGGCATTAAAATTATTTCTTTAAAAAGAATCTGAGTGTTCTCTGGCAAGCCAAAGGAAGACTAGTTAGTGTCTTGGGCCCTGGAAATCAGTGTTTTGCAGTTTGATCAGGTTTGCGAGAATGATTTCTCTATAGAGAGTGCCACAACTTCTATCAAGACACCATCCATATTATTTCATTTCTAGAAACTTCCATTTAGAGCTCACTATCTTCATGACATTCTGTTGTATATATGTTCATGATCTGAAGATATCAAGATATGATTCTTATCCTCAAAACAATACACAATATTTACAATAGCCATATGATTACAGAAGATAACCAAATGTATAAGATGCGAGCTTAAATGCCTAGGGGCCCAGGCAGAGAGTGTCAATGTGTGGAGCTGCCTGCTATATGACAATAGGGAGTGGTGGGGACTGTGCCCTACTGGGACATTCATTACCCTCTTAAGTTCAAATTCGTATTTAAAAACACTGCTCTGCTGGTCAAGGAACAACATACATGGGGGCTACATTAACTCTGTTGGACTCTTTTTGGGTGCACATACTCTTGTTCGAGTGTCTAGCAGCTATGTGAAGTTGACTTAATTGACACAATTTTGTAAATAAGGTAGAGGCTCTACAAGGTCAAGGTCTTGGCCAAGGTGACTTAGTTAAGTAGGAGGGCAAAGATAAGAAGTTGAAATTCTATGAACCCAAGACTGGTTATTTTTTTTAAAAAACTAGCAGGGGCAGGAAGAAGCCAGAAATGGTAACCAATTATTTTGCATTTACTCACTCTTCTGATATCTGAGTCATTATTCAAGGGCTCCTCCAGTGAATTTGCCTTGCCAGTTTCCCCATATTTTCATACAACCTTAAAGAACACAGTAAATGTGGGTGATCTCTTCATAATCAACATGCTTCTGATATGTCAGGGGTCTCTAGGTTATAATCAATATATTCACTGATTTGTTTTCCAAAGACGGGATGAGGTTACTGAGTAAAACAGCTTCATGAAAAAAAGGGAGCCACTACCCTCTGAGCAGGCTGGTCTATCCAGAGTGGACTCAACACAGAGCTATAGATTTCTAGGGATTTCTGAGCAGGATGTCCAGAATGAGTGTGGGACTTTAGATCTTATCTTTAGGCCAAACAAAAATATGGACTTTGGAAGTAAGAAAAGCTAGATACAAAACCTCTGGTCCTGGGTGACTTCGAGGAATCTGATTAAACCTTTGATATCAACTTTGTTGTTTGAAAATGGAGAAAAATATATCATGGGGGTTAAATAAGTGAATATAGTTAAGCCAGGTGTTGAGTGCACTTATTAATATTAGTGAATCATAGGTATTCAATAATGCTGGTTCTCGTCTCTTCATCTTCCTTTCCCCCAGCTTTGTATCCAGTGGAGGAGGCTTGGGCCCAAGCTGGTAAAATGAGAAGTTAGGGGAGGATGTCCTCAGAGAGCTGGAAGATCGCAGTCCTCATGGTCACAACCGATAGATACAGTGTTGATAGGGACAACATATGCCTTGGAATGTTTCAAATACTTTGCCACAATTAAGGGACACTGAACAGGAACTCAGTTTTGGAAAACAAAGTGGAATTTCTGGAAACTGCTCGCATAAAAGCTTTGACAGGGTCACAGGCAGATTAGCATAATTTTATTACATTTTCTATTTTAGTCCTGTGAGATGCTAATTTGGATTTCATTGTGCCCATTGAGCGGCTTTTGTTCTTTGGCTGTGAGTTTAATTATTTAGTTATTTATGAGTGCATCTGGGCATAAGTGCCACAGTTTTATTTCGGTGACAAATTTATGGTCAGTGAATTTTAGTAATTAATGAATAAATTATTTCTCCTCCATAAATGCCCCTGCAATTTCTGATTTTCATAACAATTCATAATACTTAAGAAAAGTTCTTTATTAGTTGAAAAAGCCAATGCTAATGGAATCAGGAAAAGGAGATTTCAAATTGCTTTAATTAACTGTATTAATTAGTATCCAACGTGTAAGATACTGAATTGGCTTTGGTTGTCTCTCTTAGCATTTAGTCGTCTAAAATCTGTTTAAGATATGAATATACTGTATTAAAATAAATTCTAATTCTTTTGTGAAGTAAATGGCAAGAATAAAAGGATCTCCTTTATAATCTTTAATTCGTGGTGTACCCTCAAGTCCTTGAAATTTGCCAAAGATAAAAAATTTGCATATATAAACAAATGCATATATTAGCATTCTAAAAAGAAAACCATAAGCCACTTTGTAATGTGATTTGAAGGAATTAGGGAAGTTTACAACAGTTTGTATGTTTCAATTTTTTTTTTTTTTGAGAGGGAGTCTTACTCTGTCGCCCAAGCTGGAGTGCAGTGGTGCTATCTCGGCTCACTGCAAGCTCTGCCTCCCGGGTTCACACCATTCTTCTGCCTCAGCCTCCCGAGTAGCTGGGACCACAGGCACCTGCCACTGCACCCGGCTAAGCTTTTGTATTTTTAGTAGAGACGGGGTTTTGCCATGTTAGCCAGGATGGTCTTGATCTCCAGACCTCGTGATCCACCCGCCTCGGCCTCGCAAAGTGCTGGGATTACAGACGTGAGCCACCGTGCCCAGCTTCAAATTTTTTTTGAGGCAAAATCAACACAAAAAATTTCATTAAACCCTATTCTCCACAAATCACTGCACTAAGTGGAGTGAGGCAAGAAATGACAAATAAGAATAATCCCCACCCTTCTGGAGCTCATGGCGGAGTGAGGAGGATGGAAGACACAGTTATTCGAATGATTAAGGGAGTTTGCAAGAATGCATGAGTATGAGCGTGTATAGAACTAGTCCTCACCAATGCTCTAAAACAGAGCCATGCTCCTTTGTTTTGTAGGGCCTGGTTTAAGTTTTACTCTGGAAATACCAAGCAACAGACTGTTTCCTTGAGGACAGGGATTCTTGTAGGTTTTTTCTTGATTCTTCTCTTTTCCTTCACAACAATATCCATTCCATCAATAAGTCCTGTCACCTCTGCTTTCAAAATATGTACAGTCATGCATCGCTTAATGAAGGGGATAAATTCTGAGAAATTCATGGTTAGGCAATTCTGTCGCTGTGTGCCCATCACAGAGAGGACTTAACACAAACCTAGATGGTATAGTCTACTACGCACCTAGGCTATATGGTGCAGGCTGTTGCTCCGAGGTCACAAACCTATGCAGCATGTTACTGTACTGAGTACCACAGGCAACTGTAACACAATGGTAAGTATCTGTGTATCTAAACATAAGAACGGTACAGTAAAAATACCACATAAAAGAGACAAAATGATATGGAGCACTTTCCATGAATGGAACTTGCAGGACTGGAAGTTGCTCTGGGTGAGTCGGTGAATGAGTGGTGAGTGAATGTGAAGGCCTTGGACATTGCATTACTGTAGACTTTCTAAACACTGTACAATTAGGATATACTAAATTTATTAAAATGTTTTCCTTTCTTTAATAATAAATTAACCTTAGCTTACTGTAGCTTTTTTTACTTCATAAACTTAAAATTTTAAATTTATTGACTCTTTTGTAATAAAATTTAGTTTAAAACACAAATACATTGTACAGTTTTACAAAATATTTTCTTTCTTTATGTCCTTCTTCTTCTTCTTTTTTTTGAGACAAGGTTTCATTCCCATTGCCCAGGCTGGAATGCGGTAGCACAATCTCTGCTCACTGCCTCAACTTCCCGAGCTCAGGTGATCCTCCCACTTCAGCCTCCTGAGTAGCTGGGACTACAGGTGCATACCACCACACCTGGCTAATTTTTGTATGCTTTTTGTAGAGACAAAGTTTCACCATGTTGCCCAGGCTGGTCTCGAACTCCTGAGCTCAAGCCATCCACCCCCCTAGGCCTCTGAAAGTGATAGGATTACAGGCGTGAGCCACTGTGCCCAGCCTATATGTCCTTATTCTATAAGCTTTTTTCTATTTTTAAAATTTTTTTTTTTACTTTTTAAACTTTATTGTTAAAAACGAAGACACAAACACACATGCTAGCCTAGGCCTACACAGGGTCAAAATCAGGATCATCAATATCACTATCTTCTGCTTCTACATCTTATCCCACTGGATGGTCTTGAGGGGCAACAACACACATGAAGCTGTCATCTCTACGAAAACAATGCCCTCTGGAATGCCTCCTGAAAGACCTGCCTGAGACTGTTTTACAGTTAACCATTTTTAAAAATAATAAGTAGAGAGAATACATGCTATAATGATAAAAAGTATAGCATAGTAAATACATAAACCAGTAACAGCCGTTTATTGTCATTTTCAAGTATTATGTACTTTACATCATTGCATGTGCTAGATCTTTCTACAACTGGCAGCGCAGTAAGTTTGTTTACATCAGCATCATCACAAACATGCGCTTAATGTGTTGCACTATGATATTACCATGGCTATGTCACGATGGCTACAATGTCACTAGGTGATAGGAATTTTTCAACTTCATAATAATATTATGAGACCACCACTGTCTATGTGATCTGTTGTTGAACGAAATGTTGCTATGCGGCGCATGACTGTATGGAGTCTGCACACTTCTACCACTGCCCTACGGCCTAAGCCTCTGCCAAGACTTTGTTTCTTTTTGATGCTTCCCAGTCAATTCTCCACCCAGTAGCCTCAATGTTTCCCCCTCTGATCCAGTCATGTAGGACTTTTTGTTTCTCCAACACGCCCACTCTTATTCCCAACCCAGGGCCTTTGTTCTTCCTCTTCTCTCTGACAGAATCATTTTCCTCCAGATACTCTCGTGCTTCATTTTCTACCTCATTTGGGTCTCTCTCTACTCAAATGTTACCTTCGTAGGTTTACCTGACTCTTTAAAACAACTTCCCTATCACCTCCGCCAGACCGTTTTTCCATGGTCAGGGTTTAAGCAGAAAAACTGGATCTGTCTGTCTGTCTGTATGTCTGTCTGTCTGTTGATTTGTACTGTTTTTCCCTCTCTCTCTCTAGCTGTTGCTGGAGCTTAATGTCCACAGGGCAGCAGTCAGGAGAGAAAAATGAATGTAATAATGGGTATATGATAGAGTGATCAGGGGCTAACTGGAACCCACAAGCATGAGCTGAAACTTGTGAGGATGGACTGAAACCTGTGTTGTTGTTGTTGTTTTTGCCTTTGGCTTTGCAAAGAGGATATTTATTTGTTTCATGAAAGCAGATATTTTTACTAGTGTGCAACAGAATAGTACTTGGCACATAGTTGCTATTCAAGAAATATTTATTGAATGAATATGGTATCTAAAGATGTTAGGTCTGAGGACAGGAGCCATGATCAAATCAAGAGGTTGGGTGAGCAGGCTAAGTCAACTGGCAATGCTGGTTTATGGAATGAGCCGGACCCTATTTAGAGACGGGGCAGGAAGCAACTCCCTCTTTCTCCTGCTGCCCCTTCAAACATACTGTCAGGGGCCAGATCTTCCCATCACTAGACAAAACTTTAGGCAAGTCTCATATCATTTCTAATATTCTTCAGCCATAAGAGCAGTCTCATTCAAGAGAGACTCCATTAAGTCTTTAAACTTTTAACCAGGATAAAGCTTCTCTTCACCCCAGGTTGGTCCTGCTTTGAGCATGGAAGTCTGTGGTGAGGGAGGAGGGCATCGCCAGCTTCTCTTCTCAGCCTTTCCTCTCTCACTCACCTTTTACTGGAGGCTGGCTTTGTCCCTCCAGTTCTGGGTCATGCAGGACAGGGGATTAGGGAAGAAGGCTGTTGACTTCTGGGTGGGTGTGAGTGTAAACTGAAGTCCTTGCCCTCTGGATGCAAGACTGTGATGTATTTTCTGGTTCTTTCTTTCATTAGAGCTTTTGAGGGTTTTCTGACTGTCTTTCCTGCATAGAACTGCCAAGCAAAATTCTGATAATAATGCCTTCTCTTGCTGGTGGCTTTGGGAAATATGCATCCTGCCTGCTGTTACGTGTTCTTTGCTCACCTTTGCAGTTCCATCAGTTCCTTAGCCTTCAGACTGTGGAAGTGAGTCAGATCCAAACCTCTATAGCCCTCACACCCCAGAGGACATGCCAGGCTCTCCAGGTGGAGTGCTTCTATGACTGAATGTTGAGGGGAAGCAACCCCCTCTTTTACTTTGGAGGGCGAGTTGTGCACACAGCCCTCACATGTCTCTCTCCAGAAAAGCCCTCTTTTCTGGCCTCTTCTCCCCTCCATTAATGAATTGTTTGTTTGTTTGTTTGCATATGGCCTGGTGACTGGTGGAGTAATGCTGGTCTGATTGGTTTGAAAATCCCTTCACCTGTCCTTTGGCCTTCCTGTGCGATCTTACCACTCTGCCTCAGGATGTGCAGGTACTTGCCACTTACTTTATTATTCATGGAAGCTCTGCAAAGATGCAGAGTCAGAAGCATCCCATTTTACTAGCCTATTATAAAGAGGGGGAGATTAACTTTGGTTTCAGATATTGCAGCAGAACCTTCCTAGGTCATTACCTGATTTCCAAACACCTTCTCCATCAGCTTGTTGCTGTTGCATAAAATGCTAACCTTATGGAATCTTTCCTTGGTATTATTAAGAATTTGTCGCTAACTTAGCAATGCCAAATGACCTCTTCATTCAATTGATGAATGGGACTGCTTTTGTGTTAAGCTTTTAACAAAGCTTTTATTCTGCCCTCACAACTCTGAAAGTAATGTTATTATTTGCATTTTACAGATACAGAAATTGAGGCTTAGGGAGGTTGATACCACAGTGAGGTTGCATACCAGATAACAGGGCCCTATAGAATTTGAACCCAGGTCTCTCTGATTCCAGAGTTTGTTCTATTAAACTCTATACGTGGATAATTAGAGTATGAATGTTGGAATAATTGAGATAATTGTTATTCCTCTGAAACGCAGGAATCAGCCACCAATGTCTAGGGTCTACTCTCCTGTAATGTTAGGTTGCATGAAAACAGGGTAGAACCTGCCAGTCATGGTGCAGTGGTATCTCCAGAGCTAAACTAGTCAAAACCAAACAGAGGAGGCAAAATCCAGAAGAGGAAATATTATAACACATGTGATTTAAAAAAATGAGTAAAAACCGCTCAAGGGTTTGGTTGCCCAATGGGAAGTAGTGACTTAAACTGGATGTAAATAAATATAGATTGGAGGGCAAATCTAAGAATAGGTTTGTAAAACCAGATAAAATGACTGAGGCGAGTCTCAATCAATTTGGAGGTTTATTTTGCCAAGGTTGAGGATGTGCCCAACAAAAAGAGACATGAGCCACAGTAGGATCTGTGGCCCACAAGTTTTTCCAAAGAGGATTTGGAGGGCTTCAACATTTAAAGGGGAAAAACAGATAGGAGGGAAAAGGAGAAAGAAAAAAGAGGGTGGGTGATGTGGTTAGGTTTCATGTTCCCACCCAAATCTCATCTTGAATCGTAATTCCCAGGTGTTGAGGGAGCGACCTGGTGGGAGATGATTGGATTATGGGGGCAGTTTCTCCTATGCTGTTCTCATGATAGTGAGTGAATTCTCACGAGATCTGATGGTTTTATAAATGGTAGTTTTTCTTGAGCTTGCACATGGTCTCTTTCTCTCACCTGCTGCCATGTAAGAGCTGCTTGCTTCCCCTCCTGGCATGATTGTAAGTTTCCTGAGGCCTCCCCAGCAATGTGGAACTGTGAGCTGATTAAACCTCTTTCCTTTATAAATTACCCAGTCTCAGGTATTTCTTTATAGCAGTGTGAGAATGAACTAATACAGAAGGTATGGTCACATTCTTGTGAGGTTTTAATTAGAGCTCACTGAATCGACATGTTGCATGAAAAGGAGGGGTTAAAGGGAACAGTCAATTAAGTATTCATCTGGTGCTCAGTAAATCTGCACTTTACAGGATGTGCGGGGGGAGGGGACAATTTCTATCTCCTCTTGTCCTGTACCATGAAGATAAGCTGTTTATTTACATTGTCAGGGTGAGGGAGGCTAACTGTGGAGATCTGTGGCTTTCTATCTGTAGTTATTTTACTTAGGAACAAAAGAAAAGGCAGTTTTTTTTGCATGACTCAGCTTCTAAGGTTAACTTTTCCCTTTGGCATAGTGAGTTTGGGGTCCTAGGATTTTTATTTTCCTTTCACAGTTTCTAGGTAGCCAGAAAGGAGTTGAAACTTGGATGATGAACAGAGAATTTTAATTCTCAAAAATATCTGTGTTATTCTTTTTCCTGGGTGCATAGCTGAACAATATTTTCCAGATCCCTGGTAGTTAGTTTGGGGCCATTTGACTATCTGTCTGATAGAATATGGGCGAAAGTGATATAAGCCACTTGTAGGCCTGGCCCATGTAAAGCTCCTGGGCATGACCCTCATTTCTTCTCTCTTCTTGTTTTTCAGCAGCCTTGAAAGTCACATTGAAAGTAGCAGCACTTCCAGATTCAAGGTGTCTGGGTGCCTGAGTTCTCCTGTTATCCACTGCTCCCCACTTCTTATTGTCCCACACTCCACCATAGACTAACATTGGACTGCGGCATGAGAGAGAAACAAACCTTTGTTATATTAAGTTGTCAAGAACATAGATTCTTGGCTATATAAGCCAATGTTACTTATCTTGTAAGAAAAGCATGCACAATGGCCCAAGCTAAATTCTGCTTAAAGTGTCAGTGCTGATACTTTTCTCCTATGTTCTTGCCTTTTATTTTCAATCCCAAAACTCAAAGGTGTCCATGTGGCTAATGAGAATCAGAACTCGGACCCTTGAGGCCCCCTGAGTCTGGGTCTAAACAGAGCTTATATTCAGTGTTTTTGTCTGTTTTAGGTGTTTGAGAAAAACAGTGTGCCTTTGATGGGGGCAAGAATTGGAAATTCTGAGAGGTTTGGTGACTAGACTAGAGATGAGAGGATTGAGGTGGCCAATCACATCTCATAAGATTTTATATCTTGTGTAGAACTATGCTGGTGGGCAAAGAGTTGATGACACAGAAAACAGAGAACTTCCTTGGTTTTGGAAAAAGAACTGCAACAAGAAATGTGATGTATAAAATGAATGGATCCCAAGAGGCAACGAGAAACGGTGTAAGAGTTAAATCGTGCGATGAAACATTTAAAGGAAGCAATTGACGCAGAGAAAGAAATCAATCAAGAGATGTTTTGAAGTAAAAAAAAAAAAAAAACCTGAAGTTGGTGACAATGAACATTAAGTATGGGAGGGAAATGAGTCAAAGATAACTCCAAAGTTTTAAGACTTGACAATTTGGGAAAACGAATGGTAGTGCCATTGGCAGTGATGGCAAATATTTTGGGAGTGGGATAATTTTTGATGAAAATGTGATGAATTTTGTTTTGAATGGATTGAGTTTGCAGTGATTTTGAAGCATTCAGAAATGCCCAGTAGGCTGTTGATAAAGTATTTTCTCATCAGTCTGACTTTCCTTTTTAATTCAAGTACAGTAAGAATTAGGCCTCTAGTTACTGAAGTCTTTTTTGTTTTTGTCAAAAATTCAGTAAAACTATCTAGGCATTTAATATGTATGTTATGAAGGTGGAGATATTTAATATCTCCACCATTTTGCTGTTATCTCTTGTTTTATTTGCCTTCCCACCACAACAATTAAGGAGTCTATACTTTGCTTACACTGCTAATGTATTTATAAAGCATGGCCCAGCTGCTCCTGCATGCGCTTGCTAGTTGCAATTTATTTTCTGCCTTGGCCTTTCTGACTTGGCCTCTGTATGTGTCAAATTGTCTTATACAGGTCCTTGATCTTTTGCCCTAGTAACATTTTGCATATGATTACATTTCAGAGTATGGAATCTTCAATCATGCAGTGAAAATTGATGCTGCATTAATTTTAAATTCAAGAGATTAAAAAAGAGGTCAACCGGGAGGTAGAGATTGAGTGAGTTTCTGTAGAAGGCAGAGTGCCTTAAAAGATTTCATTTTAGCCAAATGATTTTCGGTCCAAAATGCCCTTGATATTTTCTAACTTTAGGTCTCCAAGGGTGACGAGTAACTGACCAGTAGTGACACATTAATTTGTTAAGTGTGCTAAGACCATGTGGCTGATAATCAGGGAGTGAAATTAATGATTTGGAGTTGACAGCCAAGTTATCACATTACTACTCATCAATTTCTCATCATCCTTGGAGACCTGAAGTTAGAGAATATCAAAGACTTTTTGGACCAAAAAAGCCTGAGGTTTAGGTCCCCACTGGGTCTCCAGGTTGTGCCAGGAGAATGTGTGCCCTGAAGAGCCAGTCAGTACTTCATCATTTCCCTACAAATAGAAACATTCGTAGGAGGAGCAGCTCCCTCCTCTCTCCAAGGCCACTATACACAAACTTCACTAGCCTTGGAGCTCAATGCTTTCTTTTCTTCTATGCCTTTCATATGCAGGGTGCAATTCAGGCCATACCATTAGTACCTGAGTGTGGTGATTGCCAGGGAGGTGGAGGGAATGTCCCTTGGTTGGTATATTTGATGTGCTTGTTTGAGTATGTTCTCTTTCCACTAATGTTTGTGGAGTGATCTCTATTTCCAAGCCTGGTCTCTTGCTTCTACTTAGGAGGCAGAGTGTGTTCTTCCTCCCACCATGCCCCCATTTCACATCTTGCCCATAACAACGTAGAGGCAAAGGGCTTCATTTTTTTCACTTCTCAGGCCAACTCCCCAGTTACAGTTGGAAACTGGTAATGTTTCTGGCCTGGATTGTATGGAATTAAAAGTAAAGAGATAAAAGTGATGATTATTACTAGTGAGCATAGGGTAAAATAATATATGTCTGCAATGTGAGCTGAACTGTGCAGCACAATATGGTTTTTCAGACCATCTCAGTGAAAAGGCAGCTTATTAGAATAAACAGGGGGGCTCTTCTTAAAATATTCATACCTAGGGTACATTTCCTCAACCTCCATGACAAGTAAGGACAGATGATACGGCTAGCAATGCACCGCGTATATGACCAGCACAGAGGAGAAAAAATGTTGAGCAAGGCCTGTGTAATTGATTCCAATAAGTTAAAAAAATCATGGTTCAGGTTGAAATATTTAGTGATAACAGATTAGAAGCTGAATATGAAAACCAGGCCAAATATACTCCTAAAATTCAACATTTTCAAGTTATATGGACTTGGAAATAGATTGGGCTTCTTCACGCCTGGGGTTTAATAAGATTAGAAAAACATGCAATGATTGTGCATGTTAAAAGAGAAGGGATAATAATACTTATCATGTGGTTCAAAATCCTCATTTCATGGAAGAGAGCTCTGAGGCCTAGAGAAATGATGATTGTCCATGGTCAATGTGGTCTAATAGGAAAAACCTAGGTTTTGTAGACACAAGAGTCTAGGTTTGATTTTTTTGATTTGCCATTTGACATTGAGCTAGTTTCTTAGTTTTCTTTAGCCTTGGTTCCCTGATTTGCAAAATTGAGGTGTTAATACCTGTCACTCAAGTTTGCTGTAGAGAGTAAATAAGCTAAAATCTCCAAAACAGTATCAGGCATGTAGCAGTCACTGAGCAAATAGGAGCTGCTATTATTATTATATATACTTAGAGAAGACAGAGCTGGCAATATCCATGCTGTAGGATATACAGTTTTTGTTCTTCTACATCATATAGTCCCTAAATCAAGTTTTATAATAAACTCTCTATAAATGAGAATGAGAGCACTTTCACATCTGCTACTCATGACAAAAAGGAGGGGCCAGTGTTATAATCTAGCTGTATTTGTAGGGGACAATGACTTTGAGAGGTTAAATGATTTGCTCAGTAATGCTAATGAGAAACAGAGCTGGGACCGAACCCAAACCCAGGGCTCCTCCAGCGCCAACACACTCTAACTTCATTCCTTACAACCAAAGGTTTTACAGGTCACCGTTTCCTCCATTTCTCAATTAATGGGCATTGTTATTGCTCCCCAAACTTACCCTCTTTCTTTTTTTTGAGACAGAGCCTTGCTCTGTCAAGTGCCATGTTGGCCAGGCAGTTCTTGAACTCCTGACCTCAAGTGATTCACCCACCTTGGCCTCCCAAAGTGCTGGGATTACAGGCGTGAGCCACAGCTCCCAGCCCCTCTTTCTTATACTATATACACACACATAAACATACACACACACACATTTCTGAAATGGTAATGTGACTGGTATATGGAATGAGTTGAACTCTATAGGGTGCAAGTAGAAAAAATTATTTTTTCTCATTATTTTCCTTTCAAACATTGTGGTTATTTAATTTCTGCAACTGGGATGAAATCTCAGCTAGCTTCTAATACGTCTCCAGGCACTCTTAGATAATGAAATGTCAATGGGCCTTCCAGCCATGAGGGTAACTGGCACTTGACTTGCTCTCTCAACCTAATCAACTGTAAATCTAGACAAATATATATGAAGCAACTGTTTTCAGATGATGGGCACTAGGCAGCAATGGACTGTAACCCTTGAGAAAAAGAAAAGTTCATTGGATGAGCTTAACAGCAGACCGAGAACTGTAGAAGAAAGCAATCTATCCAAATTCAATTAGAGGAAAAAAACCTGAAAAAAGGAACAGCTTAAGAGATTTGTGAGGCAACAACAATCAGCCTAATTTATGTGGGACTGGAGTCCCTGAAAGAATGAAGGGTAAGACTGAAGCAGAAAAACAATGGAGAAATAATTACCCAAAATTTCAAGTTTGATCCCTAAGTGTGGGAACAAAGCAAAGATATTTACTCTTAAGACTTTTTTTCAACATTATACTGGAGGTATTAGAATTAATTAGTGAATTTAGCCAGGTTGCAGGGTTCAAGGTCAATATACAAAGACAATTGCTTTTCTATATACAAACAAAGAAGAATAGGAAAATGAAATTAAAAGTCAATTCTAACAATCAGTAGCATCAAAAATATAAAATACATAGGAATAATTTTAATGAAAGACATATAAACCTCTACATGAAAAAAAAGACACCACAAAACATTGCTGCAACGAATAAAAGAAGGCCTAAATGCATGGAGAAATATAATATTTATGGATTGCAACATTTAATATTGTTAAGAAATCAATTCTTTCCATATTATTCTATAGATTCAATACAATGCCAAATGAAATCTAAGCAGGTTTTTAAAAATTTAATAGAAACTGACAAGCTGATTTATATGGAAATGAAAAGAACTTAGCATGGCCAAAACAATTTTAACAATGAGGAGCTTATACTATCTGATTTCAAGACTTAACTTTAAATTGCTGTAATTAAGATATTGCTAGTGACATTAGGGGAGACAAATACTGTAGATCAATAAAACAGAATACAGTCCAGAAATAGATCCACACATATATGGTATTGTGGTTTTAAAGATGACCACAAATTCTTAGATATACTTCCTCTCAGGAGGTAGGGTTCTCTTGAATCTAAATCGGGTTGTGATTTCTCTGACCAAAAGAATATGGAAGTGACACGATGCAATTTCTGAGAGTAGGTCATGAATGGCCACACACCTTCTGCCAGATTCTCTTAGGTCAGTCTTTTTTGGGGAAAGCCAATGATTATGTCAGAAGTTTGACTACCCTCTGATTGCCATCCTGGAGAAGTCACCTGTGGATACTTTGGTTGATACCCTCACCTGAGCTCCCAGCAACCAGCCAGCATGCCAGGCACGAGAGGAAGGCACGTTTGACATCCAGCCCAATTGAGGCTTCAGATTATTGCAGTCCCATGCAACACCTAACTGCAGCCAGATGAGAAACCCCAAGTAAGAACTGCCCAGCAGAGCTTTTTTTTGAATTCCTAACACACAAAATAGTGAGCAAAATAAAAGTTATTTTAAGCCACTAATTTTTGTGGTAATTCATTGTGCAACAAAAGTTGTTGGATAATTCACTGGGCAAATGAGAGTCCTTCCAAGAAATTTTTCAGGAACAACTGGATAACTGTATGAAAAAATAATGAACTTCAGTCCATATTTTGTGCCCCACATAAAACCATTCAAAGTGGAAAATAGACTTAAATGTAGAAACAAAATCTGTAGAACTTCTAGATAAACATACTGAACTATATTTATGCAATGGAATATATTCAGTAATAATAAGAAAAAATAACCTACGGATACATGCAACATTATGGATGTATCTCGAAAACATTATTCTGAGCAAAATATGGCAGACACCAAAGAGTATGTACTGTATACATTCATTTACATGAAGTTATAGAACAGGTAAAATGAATCTATGGTAATGTTAAACAGCAGTTGCCTCTGAATAGGGAATGAAATCTGGTACCTTCTGTCTATGGCAGGGCTCTAAGGGTGATTACTTTTATTTCAGGTGCTATGATTGTAGCTTCCACTGGAGCTCTCTATTTGTGATTCTCAGGAATTGAGCCTCAGCCTCTGGGATACCCAGCAGTGTGTCGCAGACAATCTTCCCATCGGTCCTCTTTAAGATTGCTCCAGGTAGGTTTTCTTCTCCATGTGACCCAAATCTCACACAGAAAACACTCACCTGCCCTTGTCACACAAAGAAGGGTACTTTGTTCCTAATGAAGTTTTCTGCTCTGTGGCTATAGGTTTCAGCTTCTCACTAATGTCAGGCATGGTCTGACATTAGTCTTGGACACTACGTATACCAGGTGGTCAAGATCAAACTCCCTTAGCAGGTCACTAGAAGCTTCTTTTACTTACCCTCTTCCCCTCATTGATGGAAAGAGAAAGTATTATAGCACCCCATAACTTTCAGCAGTAATTCTCCACGTTTTAACATTAATCCTTTTATACCCTCAAGATGGTTGATGAGTGAATCATGGCAAAACTGACTTCTTATTATTTACTTTGCAAGTTCTGCAGAAGTGGTCTTGCCCTTTACTTTGGAATGCAGGAGCGCTTAGTAACTATTGTTTGCTTTCTTCAGTTTTAGACTGAGGCAGGAATAGTCCAATTTTAACGCTGTGTTACAGAAAAGGGGCATTTTAATGCCCTGGTTGTTGACCTTTAGCTGACATTCTTGGCTTCTCAAAGCAGAGCACTTTTACTAAATTATTGGCTACAGAAAACCTGTCAGAAGATTTCGTTTATCGACAATTAACTTTAATGTCAAGTGTGACAGCTGATTTTGTGATGCTTTCAGCAGTGAAAATTCTCGTCTCACCGTCTTTCTGCCACCCACAAATAAAAAAAGCTGACTGTCAATGTGTGTAAGCTGGTTCTTTTTCTCTGGTGAGTAATGTGTTCCCACTTTATAACTTTATTTTTAAATAAAAAACAATATATTTAATACTATGATGGGATAAGTCATAGTCTTATTGCTATTAAGAGAAAGCTTTAAAAATGGCACTTGTTATTGGTCTCTGGTACCTGTTGCAACGACAGATCTCTGGGACTGAAGTAAAATGACCTCTTTATTTATTAACAAGTTTTGCCAAACAAGATGATTTAGTCATGGGTTTTCTGAAAGAAATAGTAGCCGGTTTGAAAAGTAAATAAGAACCCAAGAATGTATAATCACTACTTTGGTTTTCTTTATGAAGAACAGATTTTCTACTGGGAAGTTGAATCTCTTTCTTCTCCTTTCTTTTTATTGCTCTCCAAATGTCATTTTTAGTTGCAAAATTGGTTCTTCCATAAGAAGATCCTGTGACTTCCATTTTGAAAATGGTACTATAAAAGTGGCATTTTCCTCCTCTCCTTTTGACTTACCCAAAAGGAGCAAAAAAGAATGATGAATGAAAATATAATATCTGCCTCCAATAAAAGTGGGAGATAGCATACATTCTAAACAACAGAGTAAGCAGAGTAGTATAATGATGACGGCAATCAAACAGAGGGATATGGGAAATTAGAGACAGGATGTCCATGTCGGTAGATCTCAGAAATATGTGTGCTTTTTAAAGTTAGGGGCCTCACTTAGAAAAGCAAAACTAAAGTCTCAGTTTGGAAATTGGACATGCTCACTGGCTGTCATGGAAGTTTTCCTTTGGCTTGGTTTTGTTCTGAGAATTGAGAAGGGGGCCAGCTGAAGAGTTATGTTGGTAATATAACTGCACGAAGCAGCCTATGTTTCTGGAGATCATGTTGGAACTGCAGGGGTCTTTACATTATAAATATCCCTATAAGTGACTAACTTTATGCCTGGGAAAAGTAAATTCTCAAAGAGCTGATGGATGTTAACAGGGGATATTAGGAAAATTTCTATCCTTAATTAACCCTGTCCTGGCTCCTTCCCCCACATGACCCTCATATGTATAACTGGTTTATGAAAAAAATTACCATAATCAAAGATGAAAAATTAAAGAAAAAGAAATCAGCACAGATATATATAAAGTCATTACTATAAAACAAAGAGAAACAAATTGTTGATGAAGAATATATACTGAAAATACATTGCAGATGAAAACTGCAAGCAGATATTTCACTATTCATTAAAAAATTAACAAGGCAACCACTGTAATATAGTGATAGTATAAGCAGAAACATAAGGACTAATGGAGATGTGGTTAGAGAGTACAAGGAGATGAAATGTGAATTGGCAGAGATCAGGAAAAAGTAAAAGCAAAAACTAAACAACAAAAAATAAAGCCATTGCATAACCAAAGGCAAAACTATTAGCAGCACAACAGAGATTAGACATTGATGGAAACACAGAAAGAGACATGATAAAAATGAGCACATTGAAATGGAAGCAGAGGGTTGAAAGGTTCGCGAAAAAAAAATACTACGTAGGCAAAGGTGATACACACAATCAATGTCCCAAAGAGGAAAAATAATTCATAAAAATATATGTATTTAGAATATTTTATGGATTAAAAAAATCTATTACTTGAAAGGGCGTGCTATCCCCAGGAAAATGTCACCTAAAATGGAGATGGAGATAAGTGTTAATATATAAAAACAATTATTTTTTGGAGGCACTGAATCCATATAATTTCACAAAAACAAACATGGGGAGTATTACTGTAGACTATAATACAAATGTTATAAGTTCTGACAAATACATAAAAGGGATAAAGGAAGAGAAGAACGGCTTATTGCTATTTTTCTGTGTTTCTTACCTGGTACAGTGGAAAAGAGTGTAGATAAAGCAAGTGAAGAGCGTGATCGAGGCATATACAGGGGGAAGCTGACGGTCGGGGTGGACTGCCCTTACAAGGAAGAATATTTTATCACTGATATTGTATTATTGGTGCATGGTAGTAATAATGACCAGATTGATTTATATATGGTTTTATTATCATTTTAAAATTTTCTGAAGAACAGTGCACATTCTTATTAATAGCGTCTGGCATAGACAGCTCCCACAACCTCACCCTTGGTAATCCACTGGCTAAGGTACAGGTATATTTACCATTACAAAGCAAACACTAAAAAGACAATATAATCAGCTAAATGAGGAAGCAGAGTACAGGGAAGCAAAAGGAAAGGTGAAATATATGTGCTAATTTCATCTTTGGTCATTGTCTGTAATTAATTG
This sequence comes from Hylobates moloch, assembly GCF_009828535.3. Classification (NCBI taxonomy): domain Eukaryota; kingdom Metazoa; phylum Chordata; class Mammalia; order Primates; family Hylobatidae; genus Hylobates; species Hylobates moloch. The sequence goes on from NW_026652279.1 coordinate 137,083,232, forward strand.
CTACTGCAACAAATATGCCATTGTGACTTTGAATAGGCAAAACTTATTAAAGAAGGATCCCTGCAGCACAAACCCTAAAGGAATTATTCATAGCTTATGACAATTAAAAACACTTCTATTCCTTAAATGAAACAAAGGATCGAATATACTATGCAAAGCTGTAGGTATGAATGTAATCACTAGGAAAAAAAATCTTAAAAGTCTTCAGCAAAACCCAGATATAAAACAAAAAGAAAAAGAAAAGCACACAGTGAAAGATTTATTTTTAAAATGATTGAAGTGTAAGACACTTTTTCCCCTAAGAAAAATGAGAAATTCTCTTCTCCACAGCTGTCACAGTCTCATCCCTTCCTGGCTCACTTTTCTTACTCTGTTCCTTTTCCCTCCATGCCTTGAATGCAGAAGCCATGGAAAAAAAAAATACTTATTTCTCTTTTGAAAGGCTTGGGGTAGGGGGTGCTGTTGGCTCTATAGCAGATAAACACAAAATTTTATACCCATAACTACTATCATAAATTGTTGCTATTACATTGCTTGCTTTTTAATTATGTCCAGGGGTTGATCAAGGCTTAGATCAAATATCTAGTTGTGTTACTGAACTATCTCAGGGAGGTGTGGCAAGAGCACAGGCTCTGGATAATATTTATAAGTTTAAAATGGACCTTTTTGCCGGGCGAGGTGGCTCATGCCTGTAATCCCAACACTGTGAGAAGCTGAGGAGGGTGGATCACTTAAGCTTACAAGTTCAAGACCAGCCTAGGCAACATGGCAAAACTCCATCTCTACAAAAAATACAAAAGCTAGCCAGGTGTGGTGGCACATGCCTGTAGTCCCAGTTACTTGGGAGGCTGAGGTGGGAGGAAGGCTTGAGCCCGGGAGGTGGAGGCTGCAGTGAGCCGAGGTTGCACCACTGCACTCCAGCCGGGGCAACAGTATCAGACCTTGTCTCAAAAAAAATGTGCCTTTCCCGTTTACTCTCCATATAGCCTCATAACCTCTCCAGGAATATTGCAGTAATATACACCTTGCAAAGTTGTCATGGGGATAATAAGGTAACATCTCTTGAGCACTTACTATCTGCCTGGCTCTTTCTAAGTATCTTACGTTGTGTCAACTCTTTGAATTTTCACGAACACTTCATGAGGTAGTACATTATTATTATTCCCATTTTCCAAATAAAGAAATAGAGGCACAGAAAAATGAAGTTACTTATTCAAAGCCACACAGCCAGCTAAAGTAGAAACTGGAATTATGAACCCAGGCAAACTGATCCTAAGGCCTGTTTTCTTAACCTCTTTGCTAGATTGTCTCCCTAAGTTAGAGGATTAAAGATAATACATGTCACATGTCTCACAACAGCTAGTAGGTGTGAAGAAGTGAAGCTGTTCCTGAGGAGAGCTGGCCCCATTGCTGTGTCACATCAGGGCATGGAGAGGTCAAGTAAACTGATGATTTTCAAACCACTAGGAGAAGGAGGTAAAATTTCACAAAGAATGAAGAAACAAGTGATAATGGACATTCTAGAAAAGTAGTTCACCTTTTGCATTAGAAATAATAAGCAGAGGGTTTGGAGCAGATGTCCCTGGCAAATAATAAAATCAGTCCTGAAGAAGAGAAGTAGTCTTGAAAAAGTGGCTTCCAGGGAGGGAGCTGGAATATATAAGGGAATGGCTGTGCAGCCTTTTTGTGGGCAGTGAACAGACTGAAGAGCTTCTAGAACTTTCTATCCTGAAACCAAAGTTTACACAATTAATTTCATGTATGATGAATGGAGTTAACTGGCATTATTTCCACTAGAAACTCTTACTAACTCCAGCCATCAGTGATCTGAATAGTTAAGATTCTCCTTTGATCCAATTAAAAGGGTAGGGATACACACACACACACACACACACACACACACACACACCAAATTCATTAGTTTGTAGGTCCCAACCTCCACTGATCTGGTTTGGCTCCGTGTCCCCACTCAAATCTTATCTTGAATTGTAATTCCAGTGTGTTGAGGGAGGGACCTGTAATCCCCATGTGTTGAGGGAGCGAGATGATTGGATCATCAGGGTGGTTCCCCCATGCTGTTCTTGTGATAGTGAGTGAGTTCTCACGAGATCTGATGGTTTTATAAGTATTGGACAGTTCCTCCTTCACACACTCTCTCTCCTGCCACCTTGTGAAGAAAGTGTCTGCTTCCCTTTCCACCGTAATTGTAAGTTTCCTGAGGCCTTCCCAGCCATGTGGAACTGTGAGTCAATTAAACCTCTTTCCTTTATAAATTACCCAGTCTTAAGTATTTCTTTATAGCAGTATGAAAACAGACTAATACATCCATCCACCAACTTTTGAATTGACTTCTGTGTTAAGTGAAAGCTCTATCAATCTGTCCGTGTTGAAATTCTTTTCACTCTATGTGTGAATTCTGCCATTCAAAGAGAGATAGCAAAGTTCTACTGCGATCACGGGATCTGACTTGAAATGGAAAGTGAATGTTCAGAAGAGATAACATTGCTAAATCCATTGCACATTGAGTGCAAAGGGCTATTTTTGGATCTGAAGATGGAAGCCTTTAATCCCTTCACTCTGCCTCAGCCCAGGTGCCTGCTGGCAGCATAGCTTGTGTAACTATGGGCAGAGAACAGAGACCATGGCCTTCCTGTTGTTCCACTTCTTCAAAGCTTCCAAGGAAGGAAAAAAACTTTATCCCATGCTCTCAAAAATGAGCTGTTCAGCTCATCTTATCCACTGCTGCCATCCATTGTCAAGCCACCAGTCTCTCTGTAGTTGTGACTCTTGATTTTCATAGTCCAAGTAATTTATTCATGTTTCTCAAGCACCGTTGTGTCCCTATGTGGTAACAGCGGTTGTTATGCTATTTACCAAATATATTTATCTCCAGTCATGCTGCTGTGCTGAGCTGGTGAAACGGGTGCATTCTTAATGCCTGCTTTCTTCCAGGTAGGCTCTCTGCAGCTCTTTGGCTTCTGCTGAGATAACCTGGATGTTTCACAAGGCCAGAGCTGCTGGAGGAAAGCTCTAGGTCCTTGCCATCTGGCCTCCCAAATGGCAGGGTCAGACGGGAGTAGAGCTACTTCCTAGCACTGAAGACCCTCGTTGGCCCCTACTCTCCTGTTCTTCCCAGGACAACTGGTGTACTTCAGGAGGTGACAGAAGTGGTTACAAAGTGTCCAGAGCTCCCAGGACCCATGATGAGCGGCTGCCTTTCACTGTAATTACCCTTCACACCACTGTTCAGCAGGGCCAGTTGGCAGTTGGAATAAAATGAGATTCTGGATTTAAAGACACATGAGCAAGAAACGATGTTTTAACTGGGTCATAGGACTGTAGATAGTCCCTGCCACCTCTGTACCTCAAGCCCCTCAAGAAAGATGCTGTTAGTCTCTCAGTGTTATTTCTGCAGTCTAAGTTAGAGCAAGCTCGAATGGATAATGCTATGTGGGTGAAACTGAAAACCTTTATAAGATGAGGCTAGTGAGTACCTGCAGGTCTTGGAAGTGTCCAGATGTTTCTCTGCAGATGGCAATATCTCTTTGTCAAATAACACTGAATATGTTGCAAGCTCAAACTAGATAAGTGTGTTGTTTTTTAATAGTTATTTTAAAAAAACCAGACAGAAAAAAATGAATTAAATTTAGCAAACATAAAAAAAAAAAAAAAGAAAACATGCCAGAGGAACATTAGGAGAGACAACATGAGATCAAATGTGACTTTATCCTAGAAGCATTGGCTCTGCTGCTTTTTGGTGACTGAGACCCAGATGTCAAGTCTCCCTGGGCACACTCTGCTTGTCATCAGAGAGTCAGTGCCAGGAGAGTAGAGACAATGCTGCCCAGTCACTAAGGGAGATAAAACAAATATTCCCTCGTACCTATGGGCAATTAATAAATATTTGTTGAAAGAATGCCTCCATGGAATTGCTCTCTGCCGAAGATATATAATAATGGATTATTCTCCTTCAAAGATCCATGAGATCCTCATGGATTGCTGCATCATCAGGGGACCAGTACTACCTTCGTATCAGGGAGAAGCTATGGCCATAGCCCATTGATTTTCTGGCCCTCCACAATTGAGTACAGAAATTGGACTGACATCTTAGCCTTAGATTTCCCAGAGTTCTTGGTCTATTCAAGAGGGGAGATCCTCAAGCAGATACCAGCTTCCCTGGTGAAAAGAAGCTTGAGCAGGCTTTGCTTACTGGTTATTTTTCCATCCCATTCTGAAATTTCACTGATGGGGAAGCAGAAGGAGGGGGAATAGTGGGGATGTTCAAAGCAGAAACCAAACTCTCTTTTAGAAACCATAAATTTCTTTTTTGGCTTGGCTAAAACAAATCAATGCATATACTCCATCTCCAAAAGAGATTAATAAGATAAATAAAAGTTTATTTGCCAGAATTTCTCTTGGGGAGAGCACTTTTTTTTAGAAAAAAAATTCAATAAGTTTCTTGGGATGGAGAGTGAGACCCAATGGTCATGTCCAGGTAGTAAAAGACAGTCCCTTAACCACAAGATATAATACCAGAAAAGAAACTTGTATGGCTCACAGAGGGAAAGGGATGGATGCAAGGGGAAGAGAGGATCAAAAGTAGGAAGCTCCACGGCAGCTTGGCAGTTAGAAGACTTAAGGAAAGAGATGTGCTCCCTTAATGATCAAGTTGGTCATTGTCTGTGCTCTGTTAATTCCCTTTTCTCAGCTTCTGCCCTAAAACTAACCAATAGAGTAATCATCAGTGAAACTGACATTTCTCGTTCTTTCTTTAGGGCATTTTAGTGCATTCTTTTGAGGAAATTCGGAGAGAGGCTTTTCTGTGTTCGGGTCAAGGTTGGGCAAAACAGAGGTGGCAAGTAGGGATACATAGGAGTGGCTAACATCTGCATTACAGAGTGGCAAGAGTGACAATAACCTATCTTAGCAACAGTTATATTTTTGTAATTTAGAATGCTGTATTTTATATTCAGAGTAGCTAAATTTAACTTAATTTGCCCTTGCTTGTAATCCTATCTTCTATGAGGTATCTTATCTGGTTCCCCCCAGGAGAGGTGAGGTGGTTAATGACTTGTTGGTAGATAATGCCATTTATGGGTGATTTCCTGTTCTCTCTAATGCATTTTATTCTTTATGTATTTTTCTAAGCATGATCCATGGCTTGGCAAGCTGTCAAAACAGTCCCCTATAGTGCTGCATGCAGAGATACTACACACTCTTCCAGCACTGGATGGAAGTAGTTCTGAGTTACAAAAATAAGAAAATAAGATTACAAGATAGAAAGAATTGTTCATTGAAAGAGAGGATAAACATAAAAATAGATGGGAATAAAGAGCCGTTTGCCGTGTCTGTAAGAAAGCACTAGAGACACTGTTGAATACAATATCCTTAGCATTTATACAGCTCTTCATATTTTTTAAAGTGCTTCATGGTAATTAAGGGTCATTAATCAGATATTAGCTGCAGGTCATTCAGTGAATTAACTGTTGATTTAGGTTGAGAGCTGTGCATAATTCTGGAGATCGGAAACAAACATGACTCATTCTATGCATCTCAAAAACTGTTACTTTCTTGCGCCCATTGAGAGTTACTATGTGTGAGTTCTAATTATGAACACCAAGATCTACTTACTATTGCATAAATTCACAATTTATATGGAATACTAACCACATTTACGGAGACAAGACTATGAAAAGAAAATCTAATTGTTAGAACTGTCACAGAAAAAGCCATCACAGAACACCCTCCCTCTCTCCACATGGGAACATGCTGGCATTTCATAGCCAGTAGAAATACACAAAGGAGTCTCCTTCCCTCTCTAGGTTTTAACATCGGTTTTTACTTGGATGTACCAAATGGTTCTAAAGGAATCTGGATTAAATATCCATTTCACTGCAAGAGAATGCCTTGTCTATTTGGGTAGTTCTATGAATCATAACTCAGTTTATCTTTAGTCTAACCAGAAAACAAATTATACATATCAGACTGCAATTTATTTGGCATGTTTATGTCTAAATATCAAGAAATGCTAGTTTCCCTCTAGTATTTCTATGTACTGTTCTTTGACAAATAATCACAAGTAATTGAGGTCTGAGAGAAGTCATAGACATTTAGGGTTGAATTTTAAAAATATTAATGGAGGCTCCTTTGGCTTTGATGCTTGAATATATTAAGAGCACTACGATTCTTATTGATTTTCCTACAAAGCCTTTGAAACTGACTATTTCTCCCAGTAAAACCTCCACATTTCCCTCTTTCATACAACTAGGCACAATCTCTGCAGCCGGTCAATCTGGGTTTGAATTATAAATCTGCAACTTACTAGCTGTGTGAATTTGGGCAAGTTACTTAGCTTCTCTGCCTCTCAGTTTATTCATCTGTAAAATGGGCAATATTTATTTATTCAATTATTAAGAGGATTAAGTTAACATTTGTACAGTGCTTAGAAAAATATCAGGCATATTTTTAGTATTACGTAGGTATCTGCCAAACCTATTAAAATTTCACATTTAAAAATACTTTGCTGAGTTGTATGTAGAACGTATTCTATAAGTGTTTTAATTGTTTGCTAAGTATTTTTAAAATTCACATTTTAAGATATTTTGCAAAAACGTTCAGATTTCTTTTATTTGGCAAACAAGCAAACAAACAAACATTGCTACTAGTAAACTTTAAGGAACAAAAATGAGCGAAATTTGCACTACAAAAACTTTCTTAGAAAGTACCAGGAGTGTGAGAGCTGGGCAAGAGATTTGGTGTTGGCTATGAATTTGTTGTTGAGATGGCAAGAAACTGAAGGGCTAGACTGCGTTTAGCGTCTCATGAGCCATCCACAGCTGAGGGTTGTTGAGAGGTGTGTTTGAAGCAGGGAGCTTGAAGGTCTTGGAAAACCTTACTCTAACGAGGTTTTTAAGCTCCACTCACACCCTATTTCAGTGTGATCTAGATGGAGGAAAGATCAGCAGCCAGAAAGATAATAGGGGAGTGATTTGTTCCAGGAATGTTTAAAAATTCTAGAAGTTCTCAAACAGTAATTTTCATTAAGTAAAACATTCAAGTTATACAATGAACTTTTAAAGGAGCAAGTTTTGTCTACAACAAAAATTGGAATATAACAGGCTATGAAAATTTCTAGAAGATTGCATTCTATTTAGAACATTTTTCTTTGGAAGTGAAAATACCACGATACTAGCAGAATCATACAAATGAGGTCAGGAAACCAAAATGTGCACCACTGACATTTCAGCCCTGAATCCATTATAAAAACAGTTGCTTTTATCTTAATTTCATTGGCTAATACATTTCTGATTTTTTTTTTTAACCAAGATTGTCTCTGAGTCCCCTCCTACTTTTTTTTTTTTTGAGATGGAGTCTCCCTCTGTTGCCTGGAGTGTGGTGGCGCGATCTTGGCTCACTGCAACCTCTGCCTCCCAGGTTCAAGCGATTCTCTCACCTCCCGAGTAGCTGGGACCACAGGTGCACACCAGTTAATTAACATGCCCAGTTAATTGTATTTTTTTGTAGAAACAGGGTTTCTCCGTGTTGCCCAGGCTGGTCTTGAACTCCTGGGCTCAAGTGATCTCCCCGCCTCAGCCTCCCAAATTGTTGGGATTACTGGCATGAGCCCCCAATCCCGACCCCTGCTTTCTCAGTTTGGGAGATTGTTCCCCCTTCACCTCCCAGTGGTAACTGATCTCTGTTCTGTATCAGTGCAGTATTCTGAAGAGATCCTCCTCTCCCCACAAGGCAAAAGGTTTGTTCTCCTTTTACTTCTCCCTCAGCCAAACTTCTCTGAGTGAGACGCCTATGGCTTGTTACTCACTGCCAAGCTTATGGTGGGAACAGAAAGGACCCACCCCTTCTCAGTGACAGGTGACATTTGCTTCAACCCCTTTCAGAGAAAGAGTGGATTTAGCCTGAGAACTGGGGTGAGCATGGGGTGGGGATGTTTCCTCTCCCTCCCACTGCCATATAAAGCTTTTGCTTCTGCGAGAACCATCTGGTGAAGTAGATGAGGCTTCATGGCTGACATGGTTTGGCTGTGTCCCCAGCCAAATCTCATCTTGAATTGTAATTCCTATAATCCCCACCTGTCAGGAGGGACCAGGTGGGAGGTAATTGAATCATGGGGGTGGTTTCCCCCATGCTGTTTTCGTGATAGTGAGTGAGTTCTCACGAGATCTAATGGTTTTATAAGCCTCTGCATTTTCCCTGCTGGTTCTCATTCTCTCTCCTGCTGCCCTTTGAAGAGGTGTCTTCTGCTATGATTGTAAGTTTCCTCAGGTCTTCCCTAGCCATGTGGAACTGTGAGTCAATTAAACCTTTTTTCTTTATAAAGTACCCAGTCTTGGGTAATTCCTTATAGCAATGTGAGAATGGACTAATATAATGGCTGTCGAGAAGAAAGAGGGGTTCTTGTTGACAAACACTGCAGGCCCTCTGTTTTTGCTGTTAGTGCTCAGTGGAGGCCTGCAGAAAAGACCCTGTGAATAAGAACAGTTTCCCCTGTGTCAGGGGCTCTCAGGGATTCCTAACTGATCCTCTGCTAGCCCACATTTAGCCTCTCAGAACGCATTACAATTACAGCTTTTTTTTTTTTTTTTTGTCTTACTTGCTTTTATTGTAGTTTTTCTTCCTCCCAGGATCTGCCAAAAGTGAAACAGTCATGAATCTTGTTTATCCCTGGAGGAGGTTGTCACCCTTTATATTTCACCTGAGGGCCTCTGATGGGCTCAAGGGAAGTTATAATTTTGAAGATTTGACTTTTTTCAAGTTGTTAGGGTGAGAGCAATATTCTCTGTTCTCTTGCAGCTGAATGAATTTTAAGCAGAAGCCAGGATTAAATCTTAAGTCCTCATTGTGCTGTCATCTTTCATGTTTCTATGACCCAGGCAGAAAATGGGAAAAAGGCAAGAGTTCCAGAAATTTAGGGTAATAAGCAGTATTTTACCCAAACAAAGGAGTATGCTCATTTATTTTATTAATGATGCATTAATAACTATGTCCTGTGCTTTGCCACATGTTCAAAAATTTCTCCTTAGCTAGCCTTTTCATGTGGAATTAATCACAAACCTGAAGCCAAAGCCGCTTCAGTTTGGTCCCAAAACACTTTACTCAATATCTCCCACATGCTCTGCTCCACCGTGGGCTTCAGCCACATGAGTTGGCAGGCCTGGGAGGGGAGTCAGATTTCCTGCGATGGAATCCAGACTGTGCCACTTATTAGCTCTGTGACCTGAGGCTACTTAACCTCTCTGCTGCTCAGCCTCCTCATTTGTAAAGTGAAGAAAGTAATAGTACTTACATCATAGGTTTGTTATAAGCTCCCCAGCCTCATTATTTCAATTCCTCTGAGAACCTCATCTGCAAAAGCAGAATATATAAAATACTAATATTCAGCATGGGTTCAAATTAGTAGTCACCTTTCCCTTTGCCTTTCCTAAGATTAGCTTATCGGAGCCCCTAAGAAAGTTATACCATTTTAGATAATAGGTGGTACATTTAATCCCCTAAGGGCAGAAGGTGAAGATACCCAGTTTGAAGAGCTCTAAAATGTACCCCATCACTCCCAAATCTTCTCTCTCAATATTGTTATTAGCTTGTAATCTTGTTATTCCCACTAAGCAATTCTGCTAAGATTAAAGAACGATCGATTTGAGATTCTGGATATCTACGGGGTTTTAAAAAATATCTATTAATTCTCTGCTAGTATATGCTCTGAAAGCTATTCATCCAAAAAACAATTGAGTACCTACTATGTGTCAGAAATTGTCCTAACCAGATGGTAGCATGGGAGCCTAAGGCTTTTTGCCTTACGAGCTACTCAAAAAGAAGAATGAATTGAATAGACTATAGAATTCACTGGTAAATAGAGAAAGGTATCAGCAGTGAAGCATATTATTGCATCACTGTTTGATACTTCTAGTCTCAATAGGAATCATCATATTGATGGTTTTGATGCTTTTCATGTTTGCATTGAAGAAAAAATAGTCTGCTGAGATGATTTTTTTTTTTTTTATTATACTTTAGGTTTTAGGGTACATGTGCACAATGTGCAGGTTTGTTACATATGTATCCATGTGCCATGTTGATTTCCTGCACCCATTAGCTCTTTACAAACTCAAATTACATGTTTCTGCTTTGTCATATAACTGACATTTAATTTTTTAAAATGCCTACAGATAGTTCAATCACACTTTTAAAGAGGTGTGAATCCAAATTACAGCTACACTTTTATTATCAGAACTCTTTTTGTTTGTTTTTTGAGACGGAGTCTCACTCTGTTGCCCAGGCTGGAGTGCAGTGGAGTGATCTCAGCTCACTGTGACATTTGCCTCCCCGGTTCCAGCAATTCACCCTGCCTCAACCTCCTGTGTAGCTGGGACTACAGGCACGTGCAGCCATGCCTGGCTAATTTTTAAAAATACTTTTTAGTAGAGATGGGGTTTCACCATGTTGGCCAGGCTGGTCTTGAACTCCTGACCACAGGCAATCCACTCATCTCGGCCTCCCAAAGTCTGGGATTACAGGCGTGAGCCACCGTGCCTGGACTAGAACTCTTGGTTACTAAAGTATTCTGGTTAATTGGGTATTCTTGTTATTATGAAAGATTAAACTGAAAATGCATGTTTCAATCATTTGGCTGAAAATCAGTCTGATTTTTCTTTCCTATTATAGAAAAAGTAGTTGAAATAGGTTTTTTGTGGCAGTTTTATTTTATATTTTTTAATAATGTGGCTTAATAGCTCACAGTCAGACTTCAAAATTTCAGTTATCATTTTAGAGCACTAAAAATTGAGACAACATTGTGGATTAAACTTAGAGTGACTTCAAGTTAAACCTGAGAAGAAAAGAGGCAATGTGATTTAGTGGATGATACATATGATTTGGAGCCAGAGAGACCTCATTTCTGCTCATGATTTACTATATGTGTATTTCTGGGAAATTTACTTAATGTTCCTCAGTAGCCTCAGTTTCTTCATCCTAAAATATAAATAAGAATATATGCCTTGTGTATTCTTTATTTCTCTTTCTGTCCTTTTTTTTTTTTTTTTTAAAGAGTCTTGCTCTGTTGCCCAGGCTGGAGTGCAGTGGTGTGATCTCATCTCACTGCAACCTCTTACAGCAGGCCAGGTCTCACTAATGCAGGCCTCCATAACAACTCTTTCAGCATTGACTGAGTGGTTAAATGAAACATTAAAAGCCGATAGAGCCATAGAGCCAGTGCCTTTATACAAAGGCTGGAATGTAACAAAAGCCCACCAAGAGTTTTGCCTAGGCCTGTCCTGAGCCTTAAAGCATGACAATATAACGAAGGAATTCTTAACGGAAACCGTTTAGGATTAAACAAGTTTTATTGGGGGTCTAATTTTGCAAGTTGCCTCTCAAATTTCAATTTGGAGAATTTGGGTCAGGTTATCATCAGGACAAGGGCACATTGTCTGCTAGAGAGAATATTTCTGATATGGTCACCATCTGTGTTTGCTCTGTGTTTGAAACAACCTCATTAGGAATTATTTGAAGAAACTTCCCAGACCTCCACAAGTTTATCGGGGGTCTGAAGGAACTCCCCAAACCTCTATGACTTAGCAGGAGACGAGATAAGGGTAATCACCTCAGCAACTAAATCCATTTAGATGAAGTAAATTTTACTGAGGCTCCAGAGGAAGGTCTTCAGGACTCAGATCTTAGTTGTAGATTAAAGGAAATTAATCACTTATGTCTTCAGACAAATGCACACTTACACATAGACATATAGCTTAGAAGGTATATAAGCTCTGAAAAACTTTGTAATTTTGAGTTGGTCTGGTGATAATTTCCAGGGCTTCTCCCTGTAACCAGTTACAGAAATAAGCTCCCTTTTCTCTCAGGTCATCTGCTTCTCGTTATTGGGACATGAGAATAAGTAGCCTGACCCTGGGTTTGGTCTGGGAACACTCCGCCTCCCAGGTTCAAGCAATTCTGGTGCCTCAGCCTACCAAGTAGCTGGGCTTACAGGCATGTGCAGCCATGCCCAACTAAGTTTTGTATTTTTAGTAGAGGCAGGATTTCACCATGTTGGGCAGGCTGGTCTTGAACTCCTGGCCTCAAGTGAGGTGCCCACCTCAGCCTCCCAAAATGCTGGGATTACAGGCATGAGTTGCCACACCCAGCTTGTGTATTGTTTAATCATGGTATGACCAGATGAGATCTTGTGTATGGTAGGCCTGGACACAATATGTACTCAGTGAATGATCACAGGCTGATTGTTACTGTTCTTACTTCCATTATCTGCTGTTTTATTTTGTGATTAATTACTCTTATAAAAGTCATGAGTGACCTTAGGTTTAAGAAGATAGACTGATCACAGATGTTTATCTCCTTTTTTCTCTCTGTCGTCACTAGTATGATAGTAAAAGAAGGGAAAAAATACAAATTGGCAAGAATAAAGACAACTATAGAATAGGAGAAGGGACATTTTGAGAATGAACATTTGAAAATCAGGAAGCAAAACTGTCCTCTCTCACTCCTCTCCTGCTGTGTAGGCAATTAGAGCTACAGCACTGGGTTTCTACTCTCTAGTTATAAGAGCATAAGTTTCTTCCCTAGAAAATTTGTACTGTGGAGGTGTAGGACTTAGAGATTTATCAGACAAAAACATTTAGTGTGGCGCTGAAAATAGGGAAAATTAACAATCTGTACCTACTGCCTTCTCCCTTGCCCAGAAGCCCCAAATTCAGAACACCAGCAGTGAGGCCACCATGTATGCCAACCTGGATGTGCACTGTTCAACGCTAAAAGCCACTGTTGACATTATAGTGTTGTATCCTTATGACAATTTTTGGCAAGTGACAGAAAAAGGCCTTATTTTGCCAAGTGAATTCATTATGACAATTTTCTAACAGTTGGATCTAAAGTGTCTTCAGGAAGGTAGGCCTTTTTCTGAATCACAGACATGTACTTGTTGGGCTGGTGACCATTATCAGCCATCAATTTTCTGTGATATCCCCCTACTGTTAACACCACGTTACACTCATAGAAGACTGAAGAGTTCTTCACAATTGCATGGCTCTAGAGTGTAAAGAAAACAAAATCTTGAGACCAGTTATTAAAATACACCCACCTAATCATCCTAAAATGAAGTCCTGCTCAAATGCTCAAGGCTTTCAATCACTTTCATGTTTATGTTTTTGCATTCTCACCATGTTGCCCAGGATGGTGTTGTGGTATTGAACTCGCAGCCTCAAACAAAACTCCTGCCTTGGTCTTGCAAAGTGCTGAAATTACAGGTGTGAGCCACCATGCCAGGCCCCAATTACTATCATGTGAACAGACAACCTATAATCATGCTATATTTGGGGAATCCTTCAGATACAGAGGAGAGATCTAAGTAAGCAGAGAAAACAAATAGATCAATAAGAGAAAATGTAAGAACAGAATAAAACAGGAATAATAGCCCCCCCAAAACCTCAAAATAGAGACGTGAGACTATTATAAACAGAATGGCTAAAAGAAAGGGATATTAGAAATTAATACGAAAATTTCAGAAGGGTTAGAATGTAGGTTAAGCCAGTCTTCTAAACAGTGGAGCACAAAAGAGAGAAAGATGAAAATATCGATGAGAATGAATCCAAGAGTTTGAACATGCTAGGCAAAGAGCTTCAGAAAGGGAGAGTTGAGAAAATAAATGAGGACTGTGATGTACATTTCAGAGTAATAACAAAAGAAAAATGTTGAACCCCGAGTGGGCTCAAAAGGGCCTAAACAAGTATTTATACTAATTTAAAATGCAAGCTTGACAAAGAGCTTAATGGAATTCTAAAGCATCAGTGACAGAAAATACTAAAATTTGCATGGAGTTAAAATGAGTTGCTTATAAAGGGCTGAAAATTTGTTTGCACCAGACACTTCAGCAGCTACAACATGCTACAATACAGGAAACAAAGCATTCACAACTACACAGGAGATAACATTCCACTCAGAATTCTCCCACCAGCCAAACAATAAGGTGTGAGGGATATTTACAGGGGACAAATACTCAAATTTAGGTTTTATCTATTCTTTCTCAAGAAATGATTTGGGGGTGTTCTCCTGAAAAAATAAGAAAGACAAAGGGAGATAAATAATTTAGAAAATATCAGATCGGCCGGGCGCGGTGGCTCACGCTTGTAATCCCAGCACTTTGGGAGGCCGAGGCGGGCGGATCACGAGGTCAGGAGATCGAGACCACGGTGAAACCCCGTCTCTACTAAAAATACAAAAAAATTAGCCGGGCGTGGTGGCGGGCGCCTGTAGTCCCAGCTACTTGGAGAGGCTGAGGCAGGAGAATGGCGTGAACCCGGGAGGCGGAGCTTGCAGTGAGCCGAGGTTGCGCCACTGCACTCCAGCCCGGGCGACAGAGCGAGACTCCGTCTCAAAAAAAAAAAAAAAAAAAAGAAAATATCAGATCAAACTCAGGAGGATGATAAAAGAAAGTCCAAGGATAGTAACTGTGCATCAACTCTAGTGAGCTAAAGGCTTGATTGTAATGAAAGGATAGAGAATATCAGTAGGTGGGTTTCCAAGGAAAAGGGATAGTCAATAGAATAGCAGCAGATGTGTTGCTGTGGTTGGGCAGAATTAAAAACATGTTAAAAAGAGAAGGGGAAGAGAGAAGAAAAAAGGCTAGAAAAAAAGGCAAATTAGAAACTCCAGAAAAACAAAAAACAGAAGTTTCTACAAGATACACAAAATATTCACACTATACTGCTTGATAGTGAAAAATATGTAGTTATAATGGTCATATTCGTTTAAAATAATTACATAGCAATTTGGTAGGGTGGGAAAGGAAGGTAAGAGGTAGATATCAGAGAACTAATCCCCATCAATCATAACTAGAGTCAATAATATCAAAAACTGATAAATATAAAAAGTAATATAAGAACAATATTTAGAAATGTAGAGGTAACTTATACAGAAATTACTTTTAGCCAGCATTCTTGGGGACTGGGAAAGGATGAGACAGAAAAGATAATTTTTTATTATAAATTCAGTACTATGTAATCTTTTTTTCACTATGTGTATAAATAAGGGCGATAAAATTAAAAAAAATAGAGGTTCACATGACTTCCATAGAGGAGGGTTTCATCGTTGTTTGAAGGTACATGATTTAATTGAGGGCATATAAATATTTATGGGTGCATATGTATATATGTGTATATTATGTGTTTTATGATCTTTGACAAAAATATGGAAAGCTATATATTATTTTCTATATAGTTTCATTAATTGGGAAGGGAAGTGAAATACTTGGAGAGAAAAGGAGGAAACATTTGTCTAACAAATATTATACTATGCTTTCAAATTGCAGAAATTTTTTAAAAGTTGTAAAACCACTGTAATCATTTAGGAAAATCTAGAAAGATTTAGAAAATTGAAGGAAATACTAATATTATTGTGTGCTTTGCCAAAATATATTTAGTTTTCTCTAATTGGGATTATGCACAAAACTTTCAGAGGTTAGCAGACTTCCATTATAAACAAAGGACAGGATTAACTGTACTGTTCTATTTCTAGTTTCAAATCTATCCCAGTTACTTTACACAACCAAATTCTTGTTATTTTTCAAAGCCTTGGGAAAAAAAATGTAAAGTC
This sequence comes from Hylobates moloch, assembly GCF_009828535.3. Taxonomy (NCBI): domain Eukaryota; kingdom Metazoa; phylum Chordata; class Mammalia; order Primates; family Hylobatidae; genus Hylobates; species Hylobates moloch. Next base: position 137,098,844 of record NW_026652279.1, read on the forward strand.
ACTGTATTCATGCTATTTGAATGAGTTCTTAAAAGGAATTTTACTATTCTTGTTGGGAAATGTTATGAGTGAGATATGCGCTCCTGACTTTATTCATATTTTCTCATTTTTTCAGAAGGCAGAATTTGAAAATGAGCTCCAAAACATTTCAGTGCCAATTTCTCTACATTTGTTTCTTTCTAGAAATAGGTGAGATTCACTTGCAAACAATCCCCTCTTCTATGAATTATCTGGTACCTATTTTTTTAGACACTTACTGTGAAGTACATTGTTATGTCCAATTTTATATGAGGAAGTGTGGTTAAAAAAGAGTAATTTGCCTAAGAGTAAAACATGAATAATGGCAAACTAAGAGTCAAACCCAAAATTTTTTCTACCCCATACTTCAATGGAGGGCTACATAAAAAGATAAGATTAGTAATCCCTGACCTAATTTTTTTTTCCCGAGAGAGTGTGCCCTCCCTCAAACTTCATTCCAGAGTGTATGTTCCCACATATGATACACACGTGCATTTTTTTCAATGTACCACAGAGAGACCAGCCACTGGAGGTATTCTGGATAGTAGTTAGCTAGCCTTGCCTTGATGACTTCAGATTATTTGGGTATATCTACCTGAGCGTTTTGTGTGAGAAAGATGGATTACAAAAGATTCCTAACATTACTTTGTTTACTGAAAAGTTAATATGCCAACAAAAAGAAAATATACTTCAAGGTTATGTTGAAGCGTAAGCAAAAATAATAAAGTTAGCTTCTTAGGGCTGGAATTGCAGCCAGGTATAGGGTGAGGGTATAAACTTTTCTGAGTCAAGGAAGGTTCATTGTTAATTAGCCTTACTGTGGTGACTAATATCATAAGGTGTATGTGTTGCAAATTATCAAGTTTTACACCCTAAATATATAATTAATTGTCGAATCTACCTTAATAAAGCTGGAAAAAATCATTGTGCTTATTTGTAGGTATCTTATTCAGCCTAGCTCTGTGCTGGATACACAGTAGTTCTATTGGATGACATAGCATGTACTCAACAAACATGTGTTGCTTCATTGATAGAGAGCTGGCTTACTTGGTCACAATGAAGAAAACCACAAAAGATTGAAAATGAAGATTGTAGTCTAAGAAGGTAGCTGTCACATATGGAGAATTCACCATGTGCCTGTCATTGTGTTAAGGATTTTATGTGGAATGATTGACTTACATTTTAGGACAACCAGTTGAGTAGATACCATTATCTCTATTTTTAGTATGAAGTGCTAGTGATGGAATCGGTTATGGAGATTATGCTCTGGTGAGGCCTAGAAGAGAGTGAACTGAAGGAGAGGTAAAGGATCATCACCCTACTTTTTACTATGTCATTCCAGCTCTCTATCCGAAAGATGAGAGTACCAATAGTCCCCATATCTGTATCACCAGGTGTGCAGAAGATTCAGCTTATGAAGTATTTAGATTCTCATTTATAGAAAGATGTTATGCAAATTCAAGGAATTAATAAATGTCTTCAGCGTGCTGAGCCATAATTCATTCCTATACCATGTTCCCCATTTTTAATGCTTAAAAAATGGAGATCACTTCCTCTATCATTCATTACAACTGTTGTTAGAGTGACTAATCTCTTGACTCATTTCATTTAATTTCATCTCTTTTGTTACTCTTAATCCTTTATGGATATTCACTCTGATGCTTTCTGGGCTGAAATGAACTTCTCACTCTTTCACTGTAGATTTTTCTTGGCCAACTGTACTTATTTTACTTTTTTTTTTTTTTTTTGAGATGGAGTCTAACTCTGTTGCAGGCTGGCATGCATTGGCACAGCTCACTGCAATCTCCACCTCCTGGGTTCAAGCGATTCTCCTGCCTCAGCCTCCCAAGTAGCTGGGATTACAGGAGCGTGCCACCACACCTGGATAATCTTTGTATTTTTAGTAGAGGCAGGGTTTTACCACGTTAGCCAGGCTAGTCTTGAACTCCTGACCTCGTGATCCACCCACCTCAGCCTCCCAAAGTGCTGGGCTTACAGGTGTGAGCCACCACACCCAGCCACTTATTTTACTCTTGTTAGATTTCTTTATTAGTCAATCCTTCCACTTTCTAAGTTGTTTTGGGCATTATTCTGAATGATTTCCAATGTTAGGAACTTTCCAATGTTGTGGTTAGAAACGTTCTAGAAACAAATGCAATATTTTCTAGCGTTGTACAGAATTGGGCCTGGAGAAATGCCCAAAGTGTGCATCTTATTTCTATCTAATTTTGTTCCTCAGGAACTGTTGTAGGTTGAGTTATATTCCCCCAAAAGATAGATTGCAGTCCTAACCCATGATACCGATGGTGTGATCATATTTGGCAATACAGCCTTTGCAGATATAATCACATTAAGATGAAGTTATGCTGGAGTAGGATGGGCCCTTAATCTAATATGACTGCTGCTCTTATATGAAAAGGAGAATAAGAGACACAGAGGAAGGCAAACAGGGAGAAGGTATGTGACAATGGAGACAGAGTTTAAAGTCTACAAGCTAAGGAACACCAAGGATTGCCAGCAACTAGCAACTAAGAGGAAGGCATGAGACAGATCTCCCCATAGAGCCTTCGGAAAGAGAATGGCCCTATCAACATCTTAGACTCCTAGTCCCTAGAACTGTGAGAGAATACATTTTTGTTATTTTAAGCCACAGAGGTTGTAGTGATTTGTTATGGCAGCTCTTGGAGACCAATACCAGGACTGAGATGTTTTCTGATTTATCATCACCCTCACCTTAAATGTAATAGCATCAATGTACTGTGTATCCAGTACGTTCCTGGCACCATGCTAAGCATAAGCATAATGTCATATCTAATTTAATCCTCACCAGCCATTCCAACCTTCTAGCATAATTTTCTCTGATGTACATATCAGGATACTAAATATTGGTGAGGTTGAATCTGCCCTAGTAAGAAGTAGACTTGATATGAATCCAAATGGATAAAAAAAATCTAAAACCAGTACTACAAACCACTACACTATGCTCCCTGTTACTAAAGCAGTATGATTGTCTTCCTTGCTTTTCCTTCCTGGCTGATGTAACATTTTGAAGATTATAGTTTCTGTCTAGTATTCTGACTTCTTTTTTAATAGGATGAAAGTTATCATTATTCTTTCCCCATACTCGATTCCATTTCTAACATGGGTAACATCCTCCGTTTTTACTATCCCTTCTCACTTCCCTTTTCTAGATAGATTTTGTTCACTAGTAAAGCTACAAAATCAGATTCGGAGAAATCTTGTTATATGTTTGTCTTTGAGAAAGAGTACATGTTAGAACAACTTATCTGAAGCTTTTTGGGGAGAGGTGTATCTAGCAAGACATAAATATGCTGTGTCTGCTTTTCCTTCAAGTCATAATTTGGTTCAAAAATTATTCTTGGCTGAAACAAGAAGCAATAATCAAATTTCTTGGCTCCAGGCTTTAAGACAAGGTTTTGAAAAGCTTCTAAAGTGACCTAAACCTTTTGGCATGATTGAATCTTGGAAAGGAGAGGCCCTAGAACTACTTTCCCTTTCATTTTGGCTATTTGATTGATAGTTGAGACACGAATTCTTATGTCATAGGTAAATAAAAAATATCTCATAGTTTATTTTATAATCTATAAATCACTTTTATACATATTGTCTCACTGGATTCTCATACACTTTGGATATCTAGGCAGGGCAGATAATATTTTTCTCATTCAGAGATGAGAAAATACTTTTGTAAGAGAAGGTATGTTTTGCTTAAGATCACATAGACAGTAAACGGAAGTGGGATTAGAACTGGAATATTGTGGTTTCCAACTTGTCCAGTTAAATTTTATAAATAGTTGCAACTTAGTAATACAAATTATCCAATTCAACATAGTATTAGAAGCCCCATTTTTTCCCAGCCTTGACCCAAACACAGAAGAGTCTCTCTTCAAATTTCCTCAAAAGAATGTACTTAATGCCCTAAAGAAAGAGTGAGAATGTCAATTTCACTGATTATTCTGTTGGGGAGTTTTAGGGCAGAAGCTGAGAATAGGGAGTAAAAAGAAAAAGACACAAAGGACGTTGAAATAGAGAGCAAGTCAAACTATCCCTATTTGCAGATGACATGATTCTATAGGTAGAAAACTGCATAGTCTTGGCCCAAAAGCTTTTTCAGCTGATAAACAACTTCAGAAAAGTTTCAGGATATAAAATGCACAAAAATCTCTAGCATTATTATACACCAGCAACAGCCGAGAGCCAAATCAGGAATGCAATCCCATTCATGATTGCCACAAAAGGATAAAATACCTAGGAATACAGCTAACTAGGGAGGTGAAAGATCTCTAAAATAAGAATTACAAAACACTGCTGAAAGAAATCAGAGGACACAAATGAAAAACATCCCATGCGCATGGATGGGAAGAATCAGTATCATTAAAATGACCATACTGCCCAAAGCAATGTACCGATTCAATGCATTTCTGTCAAATTACCAATGATATTCTTCACAGAACTAGTAAAAATTATTTTAGAATTCATATGGGACCAAAAAAGAGCCCAAATAGCCAAGACAATCCTAAGCAAAAAGAACAAAGCTGGAGGCATCATGTTACCTGACTTCAAACTATACCACAGGGCTACAGTAATTAAAACAGCACTGTACTGATACAAAAAAACAGGCACATAAACTGATGAAACAGAATAGAGATCCCCAAAATAAGGCCCATGTACCCACAACTACCTAAACTTCCACAAAGCTGACCAAAAACAAGTGATGAGAAAATGACTTCTATTCAATAAATTGTGCTGGGATAACTGGTTAGCCATATGCAGAACATTGAAACTTGACTCCTTCCCTAAACCATACACAAAAATTAACTCAAAATGGATTAAAGACTTAAATGTAAAACCCAAAACTATAAGAGCCCTGGAACACAATCTAGGCAATACTCCTCAGTACATAAGAATGGGCAAATTTCATAAGGAAGATGCCAAAAGCAATCACAACAAAAGCAAACATTGACAAATTGGATCTAATTAAACTCAAGAGCTTCTGTACAGCAAAAGAAACCAACTGAGTAAACAGGCAACCTACACAATGGGAGAAAACATTTTCAAACTATGCATCTGACAAAGGTCCAGTAATCAGCATCTAAAATAACTTGCAGGAGAAAACCAACAACTCCACTAAAAAGTGTGCAAAGGACACGGACACTTTTCAAAAGACATACATGTGGCCAACAAATATTTGAAAAAAACCTCAGTAGCACTGATAATTAGAGTAATGCAAATCAAAATCATAATGAGGTACTATCTAATACCAGTCAGAGTGGCTATTTTCAGAAAGTCAAATAACAGATGCTGACAAGTTTGCAGAGAAAAGGGAATGCTTAGACACTTTTGGTGGAAATGTAAATTAGTACAATCATTGTGGAAAGCAGTGTGGCAATTCTTCAAATAGCTAAAAACGAACTTTCATTTGATCCAGCAGTCCCATGACTGGGTATATAATCAAGAAATATAAATCATTCTAACATAAAGACACGTGCATGTGAGTGTTCATTGCAGCACTACTCACGATAGCAAACACATGAAATCGGCCTAAATTTCCATTAATGACACACTGGATAGAGGAAAATGTGGTACATATACACCATGGAATATTATGCAGCCATAAAAAAGGAGATCATGTCTTTTGCAGTAACATGGATGGGGATGGAGGACATTATCCTTAGCAAAGTAACTCAAACAGAAAACCAAGTACTGCATGTTCTCACTTGTAAGTTGGAGCTAATACATGGGCACAGAGGACGATACATACCGGGGCCTATTAGAGGAGGGAGAGGTTCAGAAGAAATAACTGTTGGGTACTAGGCTTAGTAACTGGGCGGTAAAATCTGTACAACAAACACCTGTGATACAAGTTTATATAACAAATCTGCATGTGTACCCCTGAATCTCATAATCCTCATAACCACACTATAGATTTCTAAAACTGCTGTTTCACAAACCCCTGGAAAGAGACAGACTTAAAGTTTAAGAGGGTTGAGTAGGTAGCCTGAGGTTCCATGGATGATAATGGTGGCGAACAGTTGAATTTACTGCAGAACACACATTCTTAGCTATTTTAGTGTATATGTTCCCCAAAATGAGCATTTCTTATGGGAAGATAAAACCTTGAAATGGTTTACTCAGTGATGATTCACCAGGAAGGTTAATCTTAGCATGGAATCAAACCCAGACTTTCAATGAGACAGGTGAGTGGAAAAGTGGTATAATTTGAATTAAAAGGGCTATATTTATTTTACACTGAAACTTTAGTTGGGTTCATATTATTTTTGGTTCCGAAGTCACATCCTTTAAATAATCTCTATTTTGATTGAGCACTTAAAGAATTTACTTAAATTTTTATTAAAACCTGTTTGCATAAGCTTTCTTCCCTTCTCAGTATTTGCTCAGATACCCTGATGGGCCTTGAAGAGTTAAAATCTTTAAGTGATAACAGCTCTGTCCTGTTAGGTGACAGCTTTCAGGATCTGACAGACAATCCAATTGGTGTAACAGTGATCAGACTTATAAGAAGCTAAAATCACCTTCAAATCACAATGAAATATAATGGGGAAGTTTGGAATAAAAAGTAGCCTGACAGTTATTTTGTCTTTCAAATTATTATCTGTACTGACTACATTTTTTTCCCCATAGTTAAATCTTAGAGATACACATTTTCATTTTCAGAAAGCAAGGCTGATTTAGAAACTTTATCTGAATGTTTCATAGTGAGCAAGTTTATTTGGACTCATTTTAAAAATTGAATATAAATATCTTTTTTTTTTTTTTTTTTGGAGACGGAGTCTGGCTCTGTCTCCCAGGCTGGAGTGCAGTGGCGCAATCTCGGCTCACTGCAAGCTCCGCCTCCCGGGTTCACGCCATTCTCCTGCCTTAGCCTCTCCAAGTAGCTGGGACTACAGGTGCCTGCCACCACGCCCGGCTAATTTTTTTGTATTTTTAGTAGAGACGGGGTTTCACCGTGGTCTCGATCTCCTGACCTCGTGATCCGCCCACCTCTGTCTCCCAAAGTGCTGGGATTACAAGCGTGAGCCACCGCGCCCGGCCTATAAATATCTTATTTAAAAGAGATGCTTGACAGAAAATCTTTGCACACTCACCAACAATTTGTTGACTTTTCCATATAACTCTTAGCATATATTGGAATACTTCATTAAAATCATTTGTCAAATGGCTTTAAAATGAATTTAATCCTTAGAAATACTTAGGGGATTTGTTTGGAATGAGGAAAGATAATGCACTGAGAAATGTTTTCTCCAAATTTGAATGTGTTTGAATTGTGTTTACTATCGTATGTACTATTGAATGAATTCTCAGGGTAACTTTGAATTTTCTAGAGATAACTTAAATAATTTATTCATTTGTAGAATGATTTATTTATTTTTTATTATACTTTAGGTTTTAGGGTACATGTGCACAATGTGCAGGTTTGTTACATACGTATCCATGTGCCATGTTGGTTTGCTGCACCCATTAACTTGTCATTTAGCATTAGGTATATCTCCTAATGCTGTCCCTCCCCCCTCCCCCCCAGCCCACAACAGTCCCCGGAGTGTGATGTTCCCCTTCCTGTGTCCATGAGTTCTCATTGTTCAATTCCCACCTATGAGTGAGAACATGTGGTGTTTGGTTTTTTGTCCTTGTGATAGTTTACTGAGAATGATGGTTTCCAGTTTCATCCATGTCCCTACAAAGGACATGAACTCATCATTTTTTATGGCTGCATAGTATTCCATGGTGTATATGTGCCACATTTTCTTAATCCAGTCTATCATTGTTGGACATTTGGGTTGGTTCCAATTCTTTGCTATTGTGAATAGTGCCGCAATTAACATCCGTGTGCATGTGTCTTTATAGCAGCATGATTTATAGTCCTTTGGGTATATACCCAGTAATGGGATGGCTGGGTCAAATGGTATTTCTAGTTCTAGATCCCTGAGGAATCGCCACACTGACTTCCATAATGGTTGAACTAGTTTACAGTCCCACCAACAGTGTAAAAGTGTTCCTATTTCTCCACATCCTCTCCAGCACCTGTTGTTTCCTGACTTTTTAATCATTGCCATTCTAACTGGTGTGAGGTGGTATCTCATTGTGGTTTTGATTTGCATTTCTCTGATGGCCAGTGATGATGAGCATTTTTTCATGTGTTTTTTGGCTGCATAAATGTCTTCTTTTGAGAAGTGTCTGTTCATGTCCTTTGCCCACTTTTTGATGGGGTTGTTTGTTTTTTTCTTGTAAATTTGTTGGAGTTCATTGTAGATTCTTAGCCCTTTGTCAGATGAGTAGGTTGCAAAAATTTTCTCCCATTCTGTAGGTTGCCTGTTCACTCTGCTGGTAGTTTCTTTTGCTGTGCAGAAGCTCTTTAGTTTAATTAGATCCCATTTGTCAATTTTGGCTTTTGTTGCCATTGCTTTTGGTGTTTTAGACATGAAGTCCTTGCCCATGCCTATGTCCTGAATGGTATTGCCTAGGTTTTCTTCTAGGGTTTTTATGGTTTTAGGTCTAACATGTCTTTAATCCATCTTGAATTAATTTTTGTATAAGGTATAAGGAAGGGATCCAGTTTCAGCTTTCTACATATGGCTAGCCAGTTTTCCCAGCACCATTTATTAAATAGGGAATCCTTTCCCCATTGCTTGTTTTTGTCAGGTTTGTCAAAGATCAAATAGTTGTAGATATGTGGCATTATTTCTGAGGGCTCTGTTCTGTTCCATTGATCTATGTCTCTGTTGTGGTACCAGTACCATGCTGTTTTGGTTACTGTAGCCTTGTAGTATAGTTTGAAGTCAGGTAGCGTGATGCCTCCAGCTTTGTTCTTTTGGCTTAGGATTGACTTGGCGATGCGGGCTCTTTTTTGGTTCCATATGAACTTTAAAGTAGTTTTTTCCAATTCTGTGAAGAAAGTCATTGGTAGCTTGATGGGGATGGCATTGAATCTATAAATGACCTTGGGCAGTATGGCCATTTTCACGATATTGATTCTTCCAACCCATGAGCATGGAATGTTCTTCCATTTGTTTGTATCCTCTTTTATTTCATTGAGCAGTGGTTTGTAGTTCTCCCTGAAGAGGTCCTTCACATCCCTTGTAAGTTGGATTCCTAGGTATTTTATTCTCTTTGAAGCAATTGTGAATGGGAGTTCACTCATGATTTGTCTGTTTGTCTCTGTTTGTCTGTGATTGGTGTACAAGAATGCTTGTGATTTTTGTACATTGATTTTGTATCCTGAGACTTTGCTGAAGTTGCTAATCAGCTTAAGGAGATTTTGGGCTGAGACAATGGGGTTTTCTAGATATACAATCATGTCATCTGCAAACAGGGACAATTTGACTTCCTCTTTTCCTAATTGAATACCCTTTATTTCCTTCTCCTGCCTGATTGCTCTGGCCAGAACTTCCAGCACTCTGTTGAATAGGAGTGGTGAGAGAGGGCATCCCTGTCTTGTGCTAGATTTCAAAGGGAATGCTTCAGTTTTTGCCCGTTCAGTATGATATTGGCTGTGGGTTTGTCATAGATAGCTCTTATTATTTTGAGATATGTCCCATCAATACCTAATTTATTGAGAGTTTTTAGCATGAAGGATTGTTGAATTTTGTCAAAGGCCTTTTCTGCATCTATTGAGATAATCATGTGGTTTTTGTCTTTGATTCTGTTTATATGCTGGATTACATTTATTGATTTGCATATGTTGAACCAGCCTTGCATCCCAGGGATGAAGCCCACTTGATCATGGTGGATAAGCTTTTTGATGTGCTGCTGGATTCGGTTTGCCAGTATTTTATTGAGGATTTTTGCATCAATGTTCATCAAGGATATTGGTCTGAAATTCTCTTTTTTTGTTGTGTCTCTGCCAGGCTTTGGTATCAGGACGATGCTGGCCTCATAAAATGTGTTAGGGAGGATTCCCTCTTTTTCTGTTGATCGGAATAGTTTCAGAAGGAATGGTACCAGTTCCTCCTTGTACCTCTGGTAGAATCTGGCTGTGAATCCATCAGGTCCTGGACTCTTTTTGGTTGGTAAGCTATTGATTATTGCCACAATTTCAGAGCCTGTTATTGGTCTATTCAGAGATTCAACTTCTTCTTGGTTTAGTCTTGGGAGGGTGTATTTGTCGAGGAATTTATCCATTTCTTCTAGATTTTCTAGTTTATTTGCATAGAGGTGTTTGTAGTATTCTTTGATGGTAGATTGTATTTCTATGGGATCGGTGGTGATATCCCCTTTTTCATTTTTTATTGCATCTATTTGATTCTTCTCTCTTTTCTTCTTTATTAGTCTTGCTAGTGGTCTATCAATTTTGTTGATCTTTTCAAAAAACCAGCTCCTATAGACATTAAACGACTTCCCAGGTTTATTGATCAAAATCTTTTCTTCTCAATCTCAACATATTAAAACAGCTTTTATTAAATTCAACATTGAATGATTACATTAATTTGTACTATATGTAAATATGTAGTTAAAAAGCTTAATGTTGAGAACTATAAAATTTTTTTCTTGAAAATTTCATAGTAAAATCTTTAGCTTTTAGGTTATTTGGTGATTTCTATTGGTTGTCCTAGCAACCTGCTCTCCACATCTGCTGCATTGATTGGGCATGTCTAACTCATTGTTCCTGAGAGTAGACTTCGATATAATTGGATGCAGTGTTATAACATCTCTTTATACTGAAGAATTTATTGGCCATCACTGCATAATGATGGGTTTTCTGTGTCCACGTTTTGATTGAGTCTAGTTATAGATGAAGGGCCAATTTAAATGAAGAGGGGCAACTCTTTATTTTATCAGTGATAGTCTGCATTTGGAAAAAACCCCAAATTTAAAGTGTGATTAGTTTAGAAAAACAAAACCAGAGTCATATTCTGATTTTCTTTCCTGGGGCTTCTCTTTTGATATATCATTTTTCTTTCTGTTATATACATTTTTGTCAGGCTTTTCTTAGTGAAGCAGATCCAAGGTTACATTTAGTCTCCATATCTAATATGAGAATCTCTGGTTTTCCAGGTTTATTCTTAGGTTTCAATTAATATGGATGCCTTAGTATTCTCTGGTAAGGTTTAAAAGAAAAATAATTTGGAACTATTGCCAAGGACCAAGATTACCTGGGTTAGGGCACTAATATGGGGTATGTGCAATACTTAGGATGTTTTTTGGAGGCTGTGAAAACTCATCCAAGTTAGTGCCATTCAAGCAGCACTGACTAGTGATTTTAGGGTGCAGGCTTTGTCATAGTGTTAATCTAAGTTTGTGTATTAGTGGCTTGTCCATGGGCAAGATGATTGCTTAGCCTTTTAAGCGTCAGTATCTTTATAAAGTGGGAATAATTGTAATAATTAAAATAGTATTTGTCTCATAAAGACGTTATGAGAATTAAATGACCAAGTGACATGTTTAGATATAGCAGGTGCTTAATAGCACTCTTGTTATTCTTATGTCAGCTAAAAGGGCAGCGGGGGTTATAGGAAGAGTTTGTTATCAGAAAGTATTTAATTCATAAAGCAATTTGCAAATTCAAGGCAATCCCTCTTAAAATTCCAATGTCACTCTTCACAGAAATAGAAAAAACAAATCTAAAATTTGTATGCAATCACAAAAGATCCTGAGTAGCCAAAGCAATCTTGACCAAAAAGAACAAAGCCGGAGACTTTGTTCATACAACTGGATTTTAAAATATATTACAAAGGTACAGTAATCAAAATGGCATGGTACTGGCATAAAAACAGACTGATCAACCAATGGAATAGGACAGAAAGCCCAGAAATAAACCCACACATCTATGGTCAATTGGTTTTTGACAAAGTTGTCAAGAACACACGAGGGGAGTGAACAGTTTCTTTAATAAATGGTTCTGGGAAAACTGGATATCCAAATGCAGAAGAAAATGGACTCTTATCTCACCCATTATAGAAGAATATACTAAAAATACGTTAAAGACTAAAAAGTAAGACCTGAACCTATAAAACTACTCATAGGAAACATAGAGGAAAAGCTCCATGACATTGGTATATGCAGTTATTTCTTGGATATAAATCCCAAAGCCCAGGCCATGAAAGCAAAAATAGGCAAATGGGATTGCATCAAACTAAAAAGCTTCTGCACAGCAAAAAGAAACAAGTAATAGAGAGGCGACAACTCACAGACTGAGAGAAAATATTTGCAAATCATACATCGGATAAGGGGCTAATGTCCAAAACATACAATGAACTCAAAGTATTCAACAACAAGAAAACGAATAACCCTATTTAAAAAATGAAAATCACATGAGATATCACCTGACACTTGTTACATTGGCTATTATGAAAAAGATGAAAGATAAGTCTTAGGATGTGGAGAAAAGGGGACCCTTATATACTATTTGTGAAATTATAAATTAGTATGGCCATTTTGAAAAACAGTATGTAGATTCTCAAAAAAAACTAAAAATTATCAGATGATCCAGCAATCCACTTCTCAATATACACCCAAAGGAACTGAAGTCAATATTTCAAAGATATATCTGCACTTCCGTGTTCATTGCAGCATTATTCACAGTAGTCAAGATACTGAAAAAAATCTAAGTGTCCGTCAACTGATGACAAACTTTAAAAATGTGGTATATATACACAATGAAATACCATTCAGCCTTAAAATACTGAGGAAATTCTGTGATTTGTGACAACATGAATGAATCTAGAGGACAATGTGTTAAGTGAAGTAAGCCAGGTATAGAGAGTTAAATACCATACAATCTCAATTACATGTGGAATCTGAAAAACTTGGATTCATAGAAGTAGAGTGGAATGGTGGCTGTCAAAGTCTGAAGATGGGGGGAGAATGAAGGGGGAGACATTGGTCAATAGGTACAACATTTCAGTTAGACAGGATGAATAAGTTCTGGTCTATTTCACGCCATGACGACTGTAGTTAAAAATAATGCATTGTATATTTCAAAATAGCTAAAAAAATTTTAAATGTCACCACAAAGAAATGATTAAAATTTGAGATGATAAATATGGTAATTAGCTCAATCTGATAATTCTACAATGTATACATGTATCAAAACATTTTATCCCATAAATATATACGATTATTATTTGTTAATCAAAAAGAAAAAATATTCATCCTTTGCTGAGGACCCACTGCTCCAGGGACTGGGTTAGGCAGTTGAACAGACATGCATGAGACCAAGAACCAAGGAGGTTTTCTTCCTTATATAATTCTGTACTTTCTACATTTTATACCATGAATTATTTTTTCGATTTTACAGTTTTCTTAATGTGAAAATATGTTGTCCTTTGTTATATTACTTATATATAACAATATATTGTTATATTACCTGTTAATACAACTTCAGGGAATTGAGTCCCTTAGAAAGATTTGACAGGATAATAGTTCCCATTAGTACTGCAATAGGGTGTGTGAGCTACCTTCAGGAGGTTAGGGACATAGTTTAGGAGTCAGACAAACATGGTCTTGAGCCCAAGCTGTTAGGTTGGTGCAAAGGTAATTGCGGTTTTTACCATTAAAGCAAAAATCACAGTCACTTAATACATGAGTAGCAAACTGTGGCATATTAGAAATTTTACTTCATCTCTCTGGATCTGTTTTCCGATCTGTAATATAAGAGTGATGGTATCTTCTTTGCATGGTTGTTGAAAGGTTAAATTAAGGGAGCATTTCTATATAGTGCATTTAATGAAAAGTCTGACCCATAAAATTGATCATGTATTGGTGGCTTTTATCATTAATTGAAAGATTGTTGAGGTCAAATTCCTCTTTTACTGGTGAGGAAACTGATGCATATGAAAGTTACATAACTTTTCTGAGATCTTCCAGGTAGTCTTTCCACTAAACAGGTGTTTCCAAAATGTCAGTTATTGAGTATGATCTTGCATTTTTTTCTGTATTTATATAACACCCTGGTATTATTTACTTAAGATTGTTCTTTATATTTAATCTCTTTTTCATTTAAATCAATTTGTTTAGAAACTATATATTGTTTTAAATATAAATTTAATATGTATTATAAACAAAGGGTAATTACAAAATTATGTAACAAAAACAATGTTATTATATTTTAGCTAGATACTGTTAGAAGCAATTTAAATACCAAAGAGATAATAGCTTGGGAGAGGAGAAGTTTTAAGATACCACAGCACTTCATGACATCAAGGAATTGGTACACTGGTAGTAAGAAATAGGAAAGAAGTTAGATGTTAAGTTATGGTAAGGGACTGGCCATTTGCACTTTTGGATGTCAGAAATGGATTGGAATGGGTGATAATGTACAAAGATTGGTCATGGGGGTGAGTGCTGAACCAGAGTAAGATGCCATTTCTATTTCAGAAAGATGTGAAACCATCACATACTACTCATCAGATTTCCTAAAAGGATTTGGCTTGTTACCCAAAATGATAACTATGTGAGGCAATGTATATGTTAATTAGCTAGCTTTAGTCATTCCATAATGTGTGTATATACTTCAAAGCATCATGTTGTACATAATAAATACATACAATTTTATGTCAATTTAAAATAAATAATGAAAGTGCCTAGTTTCTTTATTCTAAGTAATTCCTTAGCCATCCATTCCACCTTTATGTTGTTCTCATTTATAAGATGGTTTTATATCAGCTGTTGCTTTTACTCTTATGCTAATGCATTGAACATGAGTTTTGCAGCAGGAAAATGCATTGAACATGAGTTTTGCAGCAGGAGGGCAATCCATCTTCAGTGACAGGTTGTAATGAACTGAGAGGGTTACACTATCAAATGCATTTCTGGTTGGAGTGATGGAAGCCCCACATATACATTAGTCAAATAGTCAAAAAATGGCCTTTTGCATGCTGGTTAGAAATATCTAATATGACCACATTCAGAAAAGATGGTGTAAGGCATGTTGGAAAGAAACCTTTCTACTAGAGGCTAATTCTCTAGAATTTTCTTTAGCAACCTGTGAGTGATTGTGCTCTGTCTCAATATTGCAGGAAGGCAGTTAGTGAAGCACATACCTGAAAATGTACAATATTTCTTAAAATGTGGAAGAAATAAAGGAAATCATTAATATGACTAAGAAACTGGGAAAACCTTCCCATCCCTTAAAAACTATTTTTTCTTTTACTTCAATTCTCTTCCTCATTTTTGTTTTCTTTGTTTACATTTTTCTCTGACAGATCATCCTTTAATTTTTCAAGAACTGTAGCTTTGCCATCTCCTAGTTTCATCTTATTTCGTGAGAATAATTCACAAAGGAGAAGTTTTCAGTTTAGAGAAATAAAGGCTTAAAAACATTGTAATCAAAGCACATGAAGTATATGCACAGGGTGGATATTAATTAAGGTAAGGCAGGTTACCCCCACACATTCCAAAATACCAGGAATATTGTTATCCAGTAAAGCTTAAAAAACAATAGATTTAAGATGAAAAAAGGAACGACGAGTATTTAAGGAATCTATCCTGAGATTTTTAAAAAATATATAGAATTCAAATTAAAAATATATAGAAATATTTATAAAATTATAAATATCAATGAAGCATAACACTTCCCACATCAAATGCAAGAAAATATATCCAACTATGTATGCAATTTCTTTGTACTCTCAATGAGTTTCTACTGAAGCCAACTCTGAAAGTGGAAGGTTGGTTAACTGGTGGTATGAGGATGAGCAGTTGGATAGATATGAAATTTGAGGGAAGGGAAGCAAGAAAACTATACAAACATTTTTGTGAAGAACTTCATGGTAAATGCATTGATGAAGCCACTCAAATGATCTTTGCTATAGTTTCATCTCTAACGTGATAGGTAATTTTTCCACTGGCTGGAATGCTAGACAAAGTATTGTCATAAATTGCTTTCTTCCTATTTATAGGATATATTACGGATTTTTTCAGGTTGAAGCTATGAACTCTGCTGAACTAGACATTTTCTTTGCCTCAGAATCCTATACTAAGCTTGTGAACCATTTTTACTTTCTATCGTTTAAATTTTCCTTTAACACCATCATTTGCCTTTTCAGAACTACTTTTTCCCAAGGAGAGTGTGTGTGTGTGTGTGTGTGTGTTGTGTGTGTTTTAAGTAATATCCATTTGTAGTAAATTGTCCAAACCACATATGTCTGTGTCTTCTGGGTATGGAACACAATGTTGCCACATGGATCTGAATTTTTCAAAATATTCTTTAAAAAACCATAAGATCAACAAGAGAGTGCAAATAAAACTATGTAACTCATACTTTCAGTATTACTAGGAGAAAGAAAATACAACGAAAGTCAAATGACCTGTAAGTAAAAAAAAAAAAACATCAAATCCCAACAGACATACCAACAGTGTTTCAGCAGTGACTTCAGCTAGTGTATGCAGAGAGCAGAGTCTGAAGAGACTATATAAAACTGATTGGAAAAACAGAGCACATACATAAAGTACAAGATTCATTGTCAGGAAGAGAAAGTCTAACATTAATGCTTTAATACTGAACTCATAGGTTTGGGATTTGGCAGTTCACAGCACCAGCTACAAGGAAAGGGCTTGAAAGTATGAAACCATAGGTGACAACCTGGAAGAGTCACTGTTTTTGGAGAACAAGGAAAGATAAATGGAGAAGGGGTGGTGGCCTCTTAAAGATGTTGAAGAGGGTAAGAAACGAACTTAAAGGGGAAATTAAGGATCCTGTAGAAGGAAAGGAAAAAGATGCACCAACCTTTATTTCTTCCTTAATCACCACCATCACTGACACTATCTACTTTAATAGCACCAAGGAGAAAAATTACATGATTATCCCCATAGCTGTCGAAAAAACCCTTGATGTAATAAAATAGATACATAATCCTAAAGCTAGAATCTTAATTAGAAGCAGGGAAAGAGAGGCATTTCCAGTAATAACAGGAAAAAGCAAAGAATGTCCACTGTCCCCACTACTATTTACCACATTGGAGGTTGTACTTAATGCAATCAGTCGAAGGAAATCGATTAGAGCAGGAGTCCCCAACCCCAGACCATGGACTGGTACCAGTCCATGGCCTGTTAGGAACTGGACTGCACAGCAGGAGGTAAGTCGAGGGCGAGCAAGCATTACTACCTGATATGGTTTGGCTGTGTCCCCACCCAAATCTCATCTTGAATTCCCATGTGTTCCGGGAGGGAGCTGGTAGGAGGTAATTGAGTCATGGGGGTAGGTCTTTCCCATGCTGTTCTCATGACAGTAAATAAATCTCGCAAGATCTGATGGTTTCATAAGTGGGAGTTTCCCTGCACAAGTTCTCTTTTCTTGTCTGCTGCCATGTAAGACATGCCTTTAACCTTCCACCATGATTGTAACTCCTCCCTAGCCATGTGGAACTATAAGTGCATTAAACCTCTTTCTTTTGTAAATTGCCCAGTCTCCGGTATGTATTAGCAGCGTGAAAACGGACTAATATACCACCTGAGCTCTGCCTCCTGTCAGATCAGCAGTGGTATTAGATTCTTATGGAAATGAACTCTATTGTGAACTGCACATGCAAGGGACCTAGGTTGTATGCTCCTTATGAGAATTTAATGCTTGATGATCTGAGGTAGAACAGTTTTATCCTGAAATCATCCCCCCAGCAATCCATGGAAAAATTGTCTTCTACAGAACTGGTCCCTCATGTCAAAAAGGTTGAGGACTGCTGATTAGAGGCACAGGATGGGGGGGAAAAAAAAACCCTGCCAAAATTATCTCTATTTGCAGATGAAATAATGTACTTGAAAAACTCTAGAGAATCAAAATAGATCTAACACAAACAATAAAAGAACTCAGCATAATAGCTAGATATAAAATTAACATGCAAAAATCAATAACATACATGTACAGAAACAACCAGAAGTTATAAAAAGAAAATCCCATTTACGATAGTGAGGAAGAAATAATATATGTAGGAATAAATTTAACAAGTGTTTATAACATATGAAATACTCCTGAATGTTTCAAACGTAGGCTTGAATAAATGGAAATACATCCTATGTTCTTGGTTAGGATTCCTTAATATTATTAAGATGTCAGTTCTCTCCAAAAGATTACTTATACATTTATTGTAATCCCAATAAAAATACCAATAAGTTTTTCTTTCTTTCCCGGAGCTAGTCATGTTGATACTAAAGTTCACCTGATGATTAATTTTGTGCCAACTTGACTGGGTTAAGGGATACCCAGACAGCTGGTAAAACATTTCTGGGTTTGTCAGTGTGGGTGTTTCCCGAAGAGATTAGAATTTGAATCAGTGGACTGAGAAAAGAGCCCTCTTCCCTACCCACAATATGGGCCAACATCATCCAATCTCTTGAGGACCCAGATAGAACAAAAAAGCAGAGGAAAGATGAATTCACTTGCTCTTTTTGAGCTGGGACATCCATCTTTTCCTGCTTTCAGACATTGGGGCTCCTGGTTCTTGGGTCTTTTGACTGCAGGAGTTACACCAAAGGCTCTCATTTCTCAGGCTTTGACTGAAACTGAGTTACACCATTGGCTCCCCTGGTTATCAGGACTTTGGACTCAGGCTGAATGACCCCACCAGCTTTCCTGCTTCCCCAGCTTGCAGACAGCAGATTGTGGGACTTCTTGGCCTCCATAATCTTGTTAGCCAATGTGCATAATAAATCCCCTCTTATTTATGTATGTATGTATATCTCCTATTGGTTCTATTTCTTTGGAAACCCTAATACAGTTCATGTGAAAGTTAACATGGAAGAATAGGAAGACACTGAAAATTAAGATCTATAATTAAATCAGTATGTGGTACTGGCACATAAATAGACCAGTGGAATGCAACTCTGGAAATAAAACCAACCCTAGGTGAAAATCATTTGAGAAAGATGTATATCAAATCACTGGTGCAAAAATGAGTTTTTAAAATAACTGATGTTAAGACAAATGGATAACCACTTGAAAAAGAATAAATTTGGATTAATTTCTCATAACACATATGAGTTTCATGTCAAAAGGTAGGTAAATTTGAAAGAAGTAATTATTTTGCAGACATATTAAAAACTGATTCAAATAAGAATTTTCAGTGAGTGTTAAAACTAGGGAGGAAAGTTTAATAAAGAGCAGGATATTTGCCTCGTCTCAGTGTCTCCTCACAGAATGCTCATGTTGCAGCTATAGTGTGCTGAAACTGGACAACAAATTTACTTGGTAATCAAAATTAACACTAATTAGTGGCAGGTGGACATCATGTGCCTCCAGATACATTGTTCTGAGAAGGACAAAACATTATGGGGTATTCAAACTAAGGATGCTCAATTTACTCAGGAGGAAATAACAGTCAAACCCCAATTGAGTAACTCTCCATAAAATACTATATTCTTCAATAATGTCCATGTTGTGAAAGACAAAGGCCAAGGAAATGTTCTGGATTGAAAGAGGCTAGAAAGACATGACAACAGATTTGATATGTGGTCTTGGACTAGATTCTGTGCTGGAGGAAGAAAGTGTTATAAAATACATTATTGGTCAATGAATAAAATTGGAAAAAGGAACATATATTAAAGTATTGTATAAATATAAACTTTCCTGAATTCGATAATCATAATCTGATTATGTAAGTTAATTTTCTTGTTTTTAGGAAATACATATTTAAGTATCAAGGTTAAAAAGGGGCATGATGTATGGGTCACTTTCAAATAGTTTAGAAAAAGTAAATTATACACATATATATTTATACCCATATCTATCTAGCTATCAGAAAGAATGATAAAGCAAGTGTGGCAAAATATTAAAGTTTGGTAGATCTAGATAGGAGATAAACAGAAGTTCTCTTTACTACTCTTATAACTTTTTTGTAAGTTTGAAATTATTTCCAAACAAAAAGTTAAAACACATACATGTAAAATTTTGAAAAAACTTATTCCATGGGTATTCTATTGTATTCCACACAAGGTAGAAAATAAGACAGAAAAGGGAAGAAACTTACCCTCCAAGAATATACTGGAGTTTCAGGAAGGAGCAGAGATAAGTGTGTATCCCAGCTGTCCTTTCAAATATAAGCCTTGAAACACCAAAATCCAACTGAAATGAAAGAAAAAGGAATGCAAAAGGCAATAATATAATGACAAAAGGGAGAGGAAAATACAGCATGAAGACTCTGAAAGTTAGAAAGCACATGGTGCAGTGGTAATGGATTCAGCAGACCAGAGAAAGCTGCCAGTGAGGGACTAAGATGCGAGTAGATTCTTGTGGCAGAGCCACAGAAATTCCCAGGAATTGGAGGTGTGAGCCAACACTGAAAGTGGGGGTGATGGCCACAGAGAGGCTGTATACAGTAAGATTGGTTCAATGTCCGCACAAGAAGCATTTTAGAGCCACAGGATTCCTATTTCACTCCTCAGAGCTGCCCGACTGCTTCTGCCTTACCCAAGCAGAAGACTGAATGCTCTCTGGAGATGCTGAATAAGAGCAACTCAGGGACTGGGGACTCCAGGAGTACCTGCACTTTAGGTAGTCATACTCAAAGGATATATTGAAAGTGTACACACTGAAAATATCCCATTCAAGTTACTCCACTTGCCTCTGAGAAACCAGACTGCCAAGTTTATATACTTAAGGCAGGACATTGGGATTTTCTCCTGGGGAAACTAGCTCAAGAAGACTTAGAAGTACTGATAAGTGTCCCCGGGAAATACTCCAGTCCAGTAATTTTGAAATTAGGATGATGGCTGATAGGCTTGGACTATGCATCTACTTTTTAGGTCTTTATGGAGAATTTTTAATACAAAAAAGTACAAAAGGAAAAGATTTTAGAAGCAAAAGACAATACATAAAAGTTAACAAAACTTCAAAAAATATCTTGAGATAGGGAAAAGATGTCTCCATGGAGTGAAAACTGGGTGCAATAAAAAGAAACAGAAAAAGGACTTTTGGAGACTGAAAATATGACAAAAAATTTAAAAAATTTGGATGATAAAGTTGATATAATTTCCCCAAAAGAATAAGACAAGTAGAAAATTGATAAGGTGTAAAAGGTTAGTGGAAGAGGTCAAATATCCAGATAAAGAGAATTTCAGAAAGACTGAGGAGGAAATAAGGTAGAAAATTGTCAAGAAAATAATTAACTTTTATTTCTAGAACCAAAGACATGAGTTTCCAGCCTGAGAAAATTACCTAAGTATTCAAAAGAATGTATATGTACATTCACAATAGCAAACAGATTGAAATGTCAAATTATTTATTTGGATAATTTAATATAATCCTTCCTTTCACTTTGTATATACATGCCATGATTAGTATTCAATATCTTCCTGGTACTTTCAGTCAACATAAAAAGGGAAGAAAAAGCAATAAGCTATATAAGGAAGAAATAGATTTTTATCACATATGACATGAAAATTAACTATTTTTAATAAGTTGATAAAATAACATTTTATTATAGATGACATGAAAAGCCACTAGAAATAGATTTTAGTGGAGATACAAGATTAATGTGTAAAAACGAATAGCATTCCCTTATATCAGAAATAAATTATTAGAAAATATAATAAAAAATTCTAGCTCGCAGTAGAAAATGCTTGGGAATAATACTTCAAAAGTTCAAGATCTTTTGCTGGGAAGTCTCTTAGGCTGCATGACCTGGTTCACTGCAGAAAAAAACAACAACAACAACGAAGGTCATAGCAAATTGTGGCTCGGTTTCTGCAGAGGTTCTAGCAACTCTTTGAAGTTGGGCATTGACACCCAGGAGGCTTCCAATTTGATACATGGACCTCTCCCTATAGTATTTTGAAACCACAGGGCTCCCTTGCTGTGGAAAACTACTTAATGGTATTAAGCGTCTGTAGCTCTCGAAATCCCACTTCAGAGAACCATGTATGAACCAGAGCCAGCCATCACCAGAACCCAACCATGCTGGCTGCGTGATCTTAGACTTCCAATCTCTAGAATTGTAAGAAATAGATTTTGATTGTTTATAAGCCATCTAGTCTATCATAAATTGTTATAGCAGCTCAAATGAACTAAAATACTTAACACCTGAGTGTTTGCTCAATCTCTGTAGTCAAAGAAATGCAAATTAAAACACTGAGATACTATAATGTTTTACCTGTTGTACTATCTAAATTAAAGAATAGACAAAAGTGTGGAACAAGGCTCCCTCCACACTGTTGAATGGGACAGAAATGGGTATCACAGGTTTGGTAAGAAATTGGGCAAGAGTATAGAAATTTTAAAATGTGCTTATTTGTTGATCCTACAATGCCACTTCACACAAAAGTGTATTTGTAAAAGGATAATTGCAGAATTATTTGAGTTCCATTTTGAGCTCATGTGAAATCAAAATAATATAAATGTGTATCAACAGGAAATTGTTTAAGGTATGGCATGTATACATAAATATATTTGTGCATATAGGTGTCTATACTTATATATGGACATATGTCTCAAAATAGTGTACAGCCATTAATAAGAACATGGTAGCTCTGTATGTTCCTGTATAGAGATTGCCTTCAATGTGAATGAAAGTAAAAAGTATTACTTATATGTAAAAGTCACACATTTAAAAATCTTATATTTAAATAATTTACTTATAAATTATTTATCGATGAAATGGAGTATTACGTAGAGAATTATCCAAATTTTCTAGTTTACGATTTAGACAACGAGACAAAACTAACAAATGGAGAACAATCAACATGAAACTGTCAGAGGAGTAGCTCTTCATGTTTTTTTTTTTTTTTTTTTTTTTCACATTCCTGGAGACATCAGGCTACATTAGAGGTAACAGAGTCTTTGAACTACATTTGACTCCCAGGGCTAGCTGAAAAGCCCTTTCTTCTCACAACTTATTTCACAGGCACTGTGTCATTGACCTTGTGTTAGAACCACTAAATCAGAGAATGCCTTACGTGGTCCAAAGTTGCATTAAGATTTAAGGCATTTAGGATATGGAAAGTTGATGCAGCTGGAGAGGTCTTCAGTACAGAGGTGACACTGAATGATGGCTGTGTCTGAATAGGTAGGATCTGAGGAACTTTACATCTTCTTCTCTTTCAGGTCCAGGAATACAAATGCTGATGTGATGCTATTCAGATCCTTAAGGTAAGGCAAAATTCTGATTGGAGTAGAACACTTCATAAATATTTTTCAACGTATACTGAGAAGTTGCTCTGTGACAGATGATAACGCCAAGCAGCTGGGAAGCAAAGATGAGGAAGACATGACCCTGTCCTGGAAAAGCTTCTTGACTTGAAGGTAGGGGAAGGAGCTGAGAGCATTTTTATATTTTCTGCATCTACTGCAGACAACAATGTCCTGTACATCTGGCTGAAGGCCAATCTCTAATAGGCTAATTTCTCTATGCTGGTGAGATGAGCAAAACACATGGAATCTCAGTTGACAGATAATTCAAGCAGGTTAATCACTTCATGCTCATGTTACCCCTCTTGGTCTCCTTGAAAGATCTTTTCCTTCGGTTTGGGCTAAAGGCTGTTTGTTTTACTGACCTCAGTGACTCAGTCTGGGATTGGCTAGTCTAGATTCTAAGAATGCTCAGTTTTCTTGTTTTCAAAACGAAATCTCAATATCTATTAAAGAAGTAAAATGTTATTTTAAGTGCAGTAATCAATAAGCCTGAAGAATAATGTTTGGAGTGTTTATGGTTGCGTCGAATGGCTTGTATTTTGAAAATGTGCTCCTATGGAAAAAATACTTTTAATTCGGATGCTTAATATTTACAAGCTGCAAAAAGATTCAGAATTAATCATATTTCTACAGTAACAGTGATGAAAAAACCCCATTGTTATAATGATTATTCAATTTCCATTCATAATTTAGCCACCATACTGTAATTCTACAGTTGTATTTATCTTCCCTGTGTACTTTTGCTCCAGTCTGTTTCTCCTCCTGCTTTCTAGCCTACTGCTGCTCATTGCTCTCCCTCTAATCAGCAAGAATCTGAATACTTGAAGCCTTTTCCTTTGGCTCTTCCCTTTCTTTTACCTCTATTATCTGGTCATTATTAAAATCGTATCTTGCCATTTGCCTTCCCCAAATATATTATTTTATATTTTATCAGTAAGAAAACCCAGTTTTAAATTATCTATATGGCTTTGCAAATAAAGACTACATCTCCCAGTATTTCCATATAGCTAGATGTACTTATATGTTTTAGTTCTGAACAATGAGATGTAAGCGGAAATGCTATTCAGAAGCTTCCAGGAAGCGTCTTAGAAGGCAGTGTGGGTGCCATTTGTCATTGTCTTTTTTGTCTCTTTCTACTATATGCTCCCTGTCTGGAGCAAAAGCAGCCATTTCGAGACATGAGGCAACATGCTGACAAGCATAGTGGAACAGCAAGGTGGGAGAATGGTTGCTGGCCACTGGAAAGCTGACATACCAGCCCTGAACTGCTTAATTCTGCATTTCTTTCATATGAGATATAAATAAATTTGTCTTTAAAAATCAGTTTTAGGTTCTCTGTTATGTGAATCAAATCTAGTCCTGATTAATACTCTTTCCTTATACTTTTGTCCCATTCTTGCCGTTCTCACTATCGTTATTAATGCCACAGGAAATTGAAAATCAATGGAATACAGACAACGTGATGAAGGCTTAGCAGCACAGGCTTTGGAGTAATTTCTTTTTTCAGTCTTTGCTCTGTGTTAACTTTACCTCTCTGTGTCTTAGTTTCCTCATTGCTAAATGGAGACTTCATACATTTATTTTCAGGAATAAATGAGATAATGCATATGAAAAAAATCATATGTATAATGCCTGGTGGTGAGAGCTGTATGAAAAGGTAGCTCCCTTAATATTATCATCTTGTTTAGTTTGACCTAAGGGTGAGATAGTAGAACAAATGCCATTGAACACAATATACTGATTGAATAGTTAAGTAAATATTAACCTGCCATTCACCCTCTTCTCAGCTCAATCATTTTTATAGTTATACTGAAATTTTATATTTGGCATGTTTATATTTACATTTAAACTAAGGGGCCCAAATTTATAGGCCATGCTAAATTATAGACTTGTAGTAACCATGCTGTACACATTATTGATGTGGCATATTTCTCAAAATCTTTTTCTGGGATGATCTTTTATACCATCTTTGGCAGTGGAGCATCTTGTACCCAAGTCTTATATTATCTTCTATAATATTTACCATACCTGGAGGTTTATTCTGCTTCTATAATATTTACCAAATCTGGAGATTTATTCTCTACTTTTTCTTTATGTACACATAAGCCTGTGAAACAGAATGTTCTTCAGCAACAGCCTTATTCCCAGATTAAAATACTCAGCCCAACACTTATATCAGATCTCACACTTCCTCTTTTCTTTTCAAAGATCTTTTCAAAATTACAAAAAAACCCTTTATCCCAATAGTGTTCATGACATAGCTGAAATATGCTACATTGTTGAACAGTCTTATCCTTTTTTTTTTTTTTTTGGATACAGAGTCTTGCTCCATCGCTGAGGCTGGAGTGCAGTGGTGCTTTCT
This sequence comes from Hylobates moloch, assembly GCF_009828535.3. NCBI lineage: Eukaryota > Metazoa > Chordata > Mammalia > Primates > Hylobatidae > Hylobates > Hylobates moloch. The sequence goes on from NW_026652279.1 coordinate 137,124,316, forward strand.
CAGCTCACTGCAGCTTGACCTTCTGGGTTCAAGCAATCCTCCTACCTCAGCCTCCTAGGTAGCGGGGACCACAGGTGTGTTCCACCTCAACTGGCTAATTTTTTTTTTTTTTTGTATTTTTTATAGAGAGAGGTTTCATCACGTTGCCCAGGCTGGTCTTGAACTCCTGAGCTCCTTGAACACCTGCTTTGGCCTCCCAAAGTGCTGGGATTACAGGCGTGAGCCATCGTGCCCGGCCGATAGACTTATTCTTAACAGTAATTTATTAAAACATTCAATTATATTTTAAATATTATTTAAAATGTGAAAGTCACAAAAATCTGCAAGAAACTATGTGCAGTAACTAAGCTCACAAATAGGCAAAGTCTTTACAAGTATTTAATTTTAAATTAAATTTAAATTTTGTTTAATAATAAATTTTATTTTAACTTAAATTGTGTTATGGATTTATGGGGTACAAGTGCAGTTTTGTCATATGGATATATTGCATAGTAGTAAAGTCTAGGCTTTTAGTGTAACCATCACCCGAATAGTGTACATTGTACCAATTAGGTACTTTCTCATCTTTCATCTCCACTCTGGCCTCTCACTTTTCAAGTCTCTAATGTCTATTATTCTACTTTCTATGTCCCCAAGTGTACACATAATTCAGTTCCCACTTAGAACATGCAGTATTTGATTTTCTTTTTTTTTTTTTTTGAGACGGAGTCTTGCTCTGTCGCCCTGTCTGAGTTATTTCACTTAAGATAATGGCCTCCAATTCCAACTATGTTTCTGCAAAAGACATAATTCTTTTTTTGTGGCTGAGTTGTATTCCACGGTGAGTATATATATATACACACCAAATTTTCTTTTTATAATTGTTGACGGACATTTAGGTTAATTTCATACTATTTTTATTTTGAATTCAGCTATAACACAATTACAATGATCAGTGGCTCAACAACTGGAGTAGATTTCACCATTACTCTAGTCCAAGTACTCTACTTTTCTGCTTTTCCCATTTTACTTCCTAAGTCCTGCACATTGCTGTGAAGAACTTAAGTCATTCTATTACTCATAACTTTGGCTCACACAGTTGTTTGTCTTCTCCTTGGCTGTCTCTTTATTGCAGTCTTTATTCTAGTCTTTATTCTTCCAGATAAATTGCATCAACAAACACCATTAAACCTGACACCTGCAGTCAAAAGTGATATTTCACTATTCCATAATATTTTCCTTGGGCAAAACACCAAAAGCCAATCTTTTAAAAATTATTATATTTTGCCCCCAAATTTTCAACATTCTTATTTATAATTGCTAAAACTGAACAGGAGTAGGCTGGGTCCCTTCCCAGGCCTCTGCTATGTTGAGTGTTTTTTTTTTTTTTTTTTCTTAAGGTAATAATGAGAGTGGTGGGGCAGGAGGTCAGAAAGCAAAGACCCAGTGATTTGAACAGAGGCAAAAGCCATGAACAAAAAAATTGGAGTAGTCAGAGAAAGAAATTGAAGTTGGAGTTGACCCAGAGTTTGTCTTATTGGATTAATGACTAAGCAAGTTAAACTAGCAAAGCTAAGGAAGTTGATGGTGGGTCTTAGGAAATCTCTCATTTCTAGCCAAAGTTCATGGTTTTCTGTTATGGGCTGGCAGGATCAGTGGAAACTGAATGGTGGAATTGCCTGGATGGGAGAAGTAGAAACACAATAGGATGGATTCTGTTTGTATCTTTAAGTGGCCTTTAAAATATTTTTCCATTTTTTTTTAAAGCAAGGTGGGCGGTATGACATTATTAGAAGGACAGGCAGATGGTGTCACTAATTTGGATTGTTTCCCAAATGGTGCCTCTTGGCTCTGCTTCTTGGATTTTGGATCATGTTCTATGTGTCTTGGATGGCCAGCAGCCTCTTCGGTAATAAGGTGGAAGTGCTGCTCAGCAGTGAGCTAGAAGTGGAAGCCCTTGTTGCTATGGAATAGGGGAAATATGTGTAATTAGCATCCTGAAAGTGGGATTTGAGCCAAGCTAATTATGAGTTCTGCAAACTGCAAGTTCTGGATGTCCCTGCAGAGCTATGCTGTGTATTACATTAGGAAATTTTCATGGGCCAACTGAGTTTCTACTGAAGGCAGAGCTAAAGGCCCCGTGGTGGACACCTTACCTCCTGGGAGCTCTTGCTTTCCTCTATTAGTGTTGTGGTGTCCTGGTGTATTCGTGTGTGTGTGTGTGTGTGTGTGTGTGTGTGTGTGTAGCTCTTTTAATACACGATTTCCTGTGTTGAAAGAATCCTTTCCCCACAGGTCCTCCTTGTTTCCCACTGAGACTCTCATAATATTCTCCTAATTAATGTATTTCTAGTTCCAGCCTCACTTCTCTGCCTGAAAAACGTCCTTTGTTATATTCTGTGTAACAGTCCACTGGTGATAAATTATCTTAGTTTTAGTCTGATTTTTTTAAAATGTCATCTTTATTTTTTTATGTATAGAATTCCATGTTGGAAGTTTTCTCTTAGCACTTTCTAGTTTCTATTGTTTTGTTTAGAAATCGGTCCTAGGGAATGAATTACTTCTCCTTTTAAGATAATATGTCAATTTTTTTTCCTGTGACTGCTTTTAAGAATTCATCTTTGTCTTTGGTTTACAGCAGTTTTACAGTTACACACCTAGGTATGCTTCTCTTTGTATTGATATAGTTTGTAGTTTGTAGGGTTTCTTGAAACTGTGGCTTACTTTTTAAAAATCATTTCTATCCAGTTCTTCCTCTCCCCTCCCCTACTTTTTTTCTTGGCCTTCAATACATACATGTTGTTGTCCTGTAAGCTTTATATTTATTGTATTATTTTTCTGTTCTTGTCTCTCAATGCTTCAAACTGTGTGTTTTTATGTCTTATTTTCCACTTCACTTGTTCTCTTTTCAACTCTGTCTAATGTGCTGTGAAACAATTCACTATTGTTATTAATTTAAAAATGCTAGCATTTTACTTGGCTCTTATTTATTACTTTTAGTTTACCACCACCAACCTGTTTTTTTTGTGTGTGTTTTTTTGTTTTTTTTTTTTTTGAGACAGAGTCTCGCTCTGTGGCTAGGCTGGAGTGCAGTGGCATGATCTCAGCTCACTGCAACCTCCACCTCCTGGGTTCAAGCGATTTTCCTGCCTCAGCCTCCCAAGTAGCCAGGACTACAGGTGTGTACCACCACGCCCAGCTAATTTTTGTATTTTTAGTAAAGATGGGGTTTCACCATGTTGGCCAGGATAGTCTGGATCTCTTGACCTCATGATCCACCTGCCTTGGCCTCCCAAAGTGCCGGGATTACAGGCGTGAGCCACCATGCCCGGCCAGTCTTTTTTTTTTTTTTTGTAAAACAGGGTCTCACTTCGTCACCCAGGCTGGAGTGCAGTGGTACAATCATGGCTCACTATAGCCTTGACTTAACTGGGCACTAGCTATCCTTTTACCTCACTCTCCCAAGTAGCTGGGACTACAGGTATGTGCCACCACACCTGGCTAATTTTTTTTTTTTTTTTTGTAGGGGCAATCTCCCTATGTGCCTAAACTGGTTTCGATCTCCTGGGCTCAAGCTATCTTCCAGCCTTGGCCTCTCAAAATGCTGGGATTACAAGTGCCTCCCACCATGCCCAGCCAACATCAGTCTTGTCTTTTATTCTTTGACTAGGGTAACAATATTTAAAATATATGTCGGATATCTCCATTATTTGGGTCGTCTTTGAGTCTATTCCTATTGTTTGTGGGAGTTTCTCTTAGTTTGCAGTCACATTGCTTTGTTTACTCATGGACCTGGCCATTTCTGATTGAATGCTGGTTATTGTATCTATAATTTGTAATTAATTTTGAAATCTTAAATAATGGTATCATCCTCCAGAAATCATTTATATTGTTTCTAAAAGAATGCTAGAGTGCTTTAGCAACTTTACTTTCTTTCTTTCTGTTTTTGAGATGGAGTCTTGCTCTGTTGTCCAGGCTGGAGTGTGGTGGCACAATCTTGGCTCACTGCAAGCTTCGCCCTTCAGGTTCAAGCAATTCTCCTGCCTCAGCCCCCCAAGGAGCTGGGATTACAGGTGCCCACCACCACGCCTGGCTAATTTTTGTATTTTTAGTAGAGACGGGGTTTCACCATGTTGGCCAGGCTGGTCTCGAATGCCTGACCTCAGGTGATCCGCCCACCTTGGCCTCCCAAAGTGCTGGGATTACAGGCGTGAGCCGCTGCGCCCAGCCAGCAACTTTACTTTCAGCACATCCTCTCAAATTGGCCAATATGCTTGTAGATACCTGGCCTCTAATTCCAGGCTCAACAACCTGGGTTTATTTCTTTATCCAGATAGTCCTCGCTAACTTAACACTTTGATGCCTTTAAGCAATTTTTTGGTTCAGTATTTCTGGTTGAGCGAGAGAGTTGGTCTACACTACTCAGTCTATCATTGCCAGAAGTAGATATAGAAATGATTAATCTAATCATTAATAAAATTAATTATAAATTAATTACAAATTACATTAAATTGGTGCAAATTACATTAAATCCTAAAAAGTGGAGAACACAAACTTGTTATTGGTGAAGAGGAAACTTGAAGAAACATTTTTGGAATATTTCCAGCTCTACTTCTAATCAAACAATTTACCAATAGTTTATAGAGGGGTTACTAGTAATTTTGATTATTCTGAGAAGGTGTATACATGATTATGAATTATTGTATTTATCCATCCCTTAGATGCTCTTTCTTGCTATATGTGATTTTCTTGACAAAACTGTATCTTCAGTCCTAATTACAAAAATGTTTTTGATTACTTATTGATGACGTTTCTGTCTCAAAGCAATATTTGTGAATTAAAATGACTTCATTAGTTATCGTCAATTATAAGTACATGGAGGGCATTTGGCTGAAATTTAAATAGACCCATGAAGTTAGTTATTATACTCTCTTAGAACTCCTCTTTCTACTCTGGGAGACAAGCCATTTAAGTGACAAAGTGTTCTTGGAAGAAAAGCTCTAGACTGTCCCTGATTGGCTAGAGCCCTATATATAGAGTTTAGAAATATGCAGACAAGACATTACCAACATGGCCGAGTAAGAGATACCAGCCATGGCTGAAGGACTCGGGTAGGCCTGCTGAAAAAGCCATGTTTCAAGGAGGCACAATACAATTCTTGAGAGAAAAATCACATGTGCGCACAGAGAATTGCAATAGAGTGGGCCAGAATAAACAATAATTCCAACAGTAGTGCAGGGCTGCACTTGACCACCCTCTGATGCAGCACCCCAGATTGCTTACCTCCTTATAGAAATGATAAAGAAGATCCTGATGGATGGGCGTCCAAGTCTCTCTACTGTGGAATCCTCTTCTAGGCTGAATATTTAGAGAAGAAAGTGTTTCTTTATGATGGAGAACCTTGTGAAAACTGAAGGTCTGACAGCAGACGATGGAAAGCCCAAGGAATTGGCATTGGAAAGAGAAAATAATGCACTCTCAAGGGATGTTAGTGGTTCAAGGTAGGCCATACCCTTTGGCACAGAGAGGCATTGCACAGTGACTTGATATGAGTAGAACAATGGCTGAACAATGGTGCAGAAACACAGAGTTTTAGCCAAAAGAGAAGGTTGGTAGAGCCACAGTCACGTACTTGCATTCTGTGTGAAGCAGAGCCCTCTTTGCCCACTAGGGATTCTTAGAGTGACATAAAAAAGAAAGGATGAAAGCATTCCTATTTCTCCATAGCCTCACCAGCATCTGTTGTTTCTTGACTTTTTAATAATTGCCAGTCTGACTGGCATGAGATGGTATCTCATTGTGGTTTTGATGTGTATTTCTCTAATGATCAGTGATGTTGAGCTTTTTTCATGTTGACCACATAAATGTCTTCTTTTGAGAAGTGTCTGTTCATATCCTTTGCCCACTTTTTAATTGTGTTGTTTTTTCTAGTTGTTTTTTGAATACGAATTATTCTGTTATAAAGATAGATGCATGTGTATGTTCATTGCAACACTGTTCACAATAGCAAGGACACAGAATCAACCCAAATGCCCATCAATGATAAACTGGATAAAGAAAATGTAGTACATATACACCACTGAATACTATGCAGCCATAAAAAGAATAAGATCATGTCTTTTGCAGGGACATGGATGGAGTTCAAAGCCATTATCGTCAGCAAACTAATGCAGGAACAGAAAACCAAACACTGCAGGTTCTCACTTATAAGTGGGAGCTGAACAATGAGAACATAAACACAAGGAGGGGGGAACAACATACACTGGGGCCTGTCAGGGGAAGGCGGGGGGAGAGAGAACATTAGGATAAATAACTAATACATGCTGGGCTTAATACTTAGGTGATGGGTTGATAGGTACAGCAAACCACCATGGCACACATTTACCTAAGTAACAAACCTGGATGTCCTGCACATATTCCCATAACTTAAAATAAAATTAAATAAGAAAGCATGAGGTTCCTTAGTTCAGCTTTAATTATTTGAGGGCTTTAATTATGACCTGATATTGGGCAGAGCCCAGGGAATATTAGTGTTACAAGTAAACATCCCTGAGGATGTTCAATTACAGGGGAGGGTAATCCTTGGCGAAGTCTGGGCTTTTTACAAACCAAATAAGTGGTGACTCAAAACATCTACGAATATTGGCCAAAGAAGCTCGAACCCTTTATAGTACAGGAGAATATTAAAAACAAAATAATCAATTTGAAAGATACTTCAGCTACTTTTAGCTCCTGCAAATGTGTGGAATACAGACAATTCACTATGATTTTCAATCTGCCTTCTATAAGTAGCTTCTTTAGTTTCCGTGAGCTGTTGTTCATTAAAGGAGGAGATTATTGACATTTAGAGTTTTCTCAAGGATCAGATTTTTGTTTGACTACTTAGATGCATTTCTTCTGAGTAAAATGTATACTGGTAAACTTTTGTGAGTTGAGAAATTTATATAGCCCTTTTGGTAAGAAATTGCACATGTGGGTGTATGTTTGTTGTTTTCTCCAGTGGATGTGAGGTCATAGCAAGTGACCAAAGGCCACTGGAATGGCTCATCCACAGGGTCAAAGGACTGAGGTCTATGCAGGAAGTAGTGTTCCTGGGATGTGGAAAGGAACCTATTACCTATTGGCTGTCTGTAACCTATCTTGATCTTCTCAAATCCTGTTTTTATTATCAGTGACACAAGCAGATATGTATATAGAACACCACACATTTTGCAGGTAAAATTGGAACTCCCCTTTTTATGCCTCAGAAAGTGCGTGCTGATAAATCACTAACTTACTTTATTCTTTAATTATAAAGAATATGCCTGAAACATACAGTGCTTCAGCCCTAGGTACAGAAGACAATGATACACTCATGATAGATTTAAGGGGAAAAGCTGAGGAGTGAAACCACCAAGATGTTGACCAGCAGCTTCTGGGGTACAACACCCATGGGGCCAGGAAGAGTAGTATGGAGAGCTGACAGGCAAAATGCTAAAGACGGGGTAGTGTTGTGTCCTACAAGGCTCTGGAGTTACCTGGGTCATGACTCCACTGCTGCTTCTTATGAACTCTTATGCTTGTTGCAAAGCATTTCAATTCTGTAAGCCTTAGTTCCCTCATTTGCACTATTGGGTTAGTATTAGGACTTTTGTGTTATTATTAAATAATATATCCAAAGTGTTTATCTACCACATAGAATGATTTATATAATAACAATAGCAAATAATTACTTTGATTAATTTTTAGGGAAGTATTTATGTTAATCTTCTAAGAAGGAAAGAGAAATGTCAATTATCCTTATATAAGTATCTCAGGATAAGGAGTAGGAAGAAAGAAATTGTGTGAGGGAAGTCATTCTGGATAAGATCAATATGTTGATGTGTATTACATGATCTATAAGGAATAGAATATTAGAATATTTTGGTGGAATTTTGAGTCAGAACTAGAACCTGTTAACTTCTTACAATTACTATCCTGGGAGAAAAATTATGGTGATAAAGATAAATAACATGAAGGCGGTGACCAAGAAGCACCTAGGGATGTGCCAAATTATTCCACTGTCTCAAATAAAAAATGGCAGATGTAATAGATGACCCCTGGTAAAAGCAGATGATCTGAAAATGCATTATAAAGAATAAGGTTTCCCCAAAGGTGCTAAGAATTAATGCTCTTGAATATTTTCTTTTCTTGATGGAACCATATTTGTAAATGTAAATAGTTTCTTATTTTGTAAAAACTGAGCAAAAAATGTGTTTACCAACAAACATTTGCATGAGTTGAGGCTAGGGCTTTCAATGCAGGGCAGGATACAGCATCTGCTCTGAAGAAACATGTAGAGAACATAAGTCATTTTACACCCAACAGGGCATTGCCATGGAGCTATACTTATCTGATAAAGCCATAAACATAACCAGATGAGGAATGCTATTTTCATGCATGGAAACACAATATAACTTCATACTAATTCAAAGTTTGCATGTCATCTGTTTTCTGATTTGGAGTTTTGTCCAAAAGCAATACAATTTTGATCTGACCATATTTTAAAGGCATGAGAACATCCATCTGGGACAGTTTTTATGATTTTCATCCTGCAACACGGAATAGAATGTCTGATAATAGAAGACACTATATAGATATGTGGTCATTTTGCTGTAAAACACCATCTGCCTACCTCTGTACAACATGGTTGAAGAAGCATAAAATGAAGACTCAAATCCCTTTACACTCTTGAAGACCAGATGCCTTTATGACATGACTGATGGGTGGGGTAAATTCATCCCAGTTCCCATCCGGTGGGTAGACACTAGGTAATAGGCAGAAGAGCCAGCTGCCAAGAATCCAAAACACCATTGCATTTTAGAATTTCTGCATAGCATTTTATTCAAATTCAGCAGGAAGCTGAAACTTTTTAGACTAATGCTTTTATGAGGAACCTTAGAGAAATGTGACTGTCAGACAAAATGTAGCTGTTTGGTATGTTACACTAATTATGGCTAACTCTTTAAAAATGCTATATTCTTGAATTTTGGAATAAATTCAATGCTTCTTTTCTTGGAAAAGCATGGACTTGGTGTTAAATGTAATGCAGTGGACCAAGAGTTCAAGAGTGAACCACTTTAATCCTGCTTCCAGAGATGGTGTGCTCTGTAACTTTGGGCAATACATTTAACCTGCATAGGGAAAAGGAAAAGTGTTCTAAAGCAGTTCCCTCCAAGACAGAATAATTTTACAATGCTTGACAGGGCATTGGGTGCAATGAAAATTAAAAATAACAATGACTGTTCTTCAAAGACATTGCTGAAGTGTTTTAATATCCTGTCCAATTAGAGAAAATATGAGAAGTGAGCTTCTCTGATTCTCATGTTTGGCTGGAAATCTTGGCTGGCTATTGGGACAATCTGTTACTGCTGGCTGTTGCTCTGGGGGTGGGTTAATGCCAGCCATTCAGATGCTCACTAAAATCTGTATTCTTGTGGAATGGTGATTTTCTGCTTCCAGTGATCAGCTTGTGACTCTTTGTAGCACAAGCAAAAAAGCCTCCTTTTCCACCCTTCGGCCTTGCTGGAGTCTCGGGCCTGCAGCTCAGACTCCCTGTACTTCTTCAAGCTCATTAGTCAGTTCACAGCCATCTGTCTCTGTACCATTAACCCACTCGATTGGACACTCCACAGTTGTCTTCTGTGTCTGTTCTGGTAAATTATGTGCCACTGCTGTTATGCACTCTGAGGTACATGCTGTTCTTTTTTTTTTTTTTTTTTTTGCACACAAAAACAATAAACATTTTCTAATAATACATACAAACAAAAAGATGCATATCAAACATATTAGGAAGGTTGCACATGGGAAGTCGGGGAATAGAAATGGGGGGTGGGAGTTAAAATAAATGAGAGAGGGACTTTATATGGATCAGTGATAATAACTCAATCCTCTATTTGACAAAGAAGAGGGAGAAGGAAGAGGAAGAAAAAGAAAGTGGGATAAAGGATCAGAAAGGGAGGAAAATAGAAAAAATTAGAGTATGACTCCAGGGTAGACCTGTTTTGTTGTCACTGAGTTGGTTGGTTAGTTTGTCTGTTGTATTTTTCATGTTTCGCCATGTTGGCCAGACTGGTCTCGAACTCCTAGCCCGAAGTGATCAACCCGCCTCGCCCCCCAGAGTGCCGGGACCACAGGCGTGAGCCACCACGTCCAGCCCCCACATTGCTTCTGGCCTCCGTGGTAGACCTCCGAGACGGAGTGGCCGGGCAGAGGCGCTCCTCACTTCCCAGACGGGGTGGCCAGGCAGAGACGCTCCTCACTTCTTCCCAGACGATAGGTGGCTGGGCAGAGGCGCTCCTCACTTCCCAGAAGATGGGCGGCCGGGCAGAGGGGCTCCTCACTTCCCAGACGATGGGTGGCCGGGCAGAGGCGCTCCTCACTTCCCAGACGGGGCGGTCGGGCAGAGGCGCTCCTCACTTCCCAGACGATGGGTGGCCGGGCAGAGGCGCTCCTCACTTCTTCCCGGACGGGGCGGCCGGGCAGAGGCGCTCCTCACTTCTTAATGACAGCTCCTTTAGAAAAGATCTGGATGGAGATTCATACCTCTGTGTGAATCTGAAGCTGTGGCAGTTTGGTCCTTGGCTGGGAGGGGCATGGAGGGAGGGTTTGAATAAGGGCAATCCTTGATTTTGCTATAGGATGACTGTGACGATGGAAAAGTATCATTCTTCATTGACCAGTGGATCAGATGAGAATACAGGGAAGCATAAGAGAAAATCAAACGGAGTCTAGAGCAATTTTCTGGCCTTGGAAGAAAAATAATTGCACAAAGGAGAGTGGTAACTTGCAAATAGTTAGCAATAAGAGTGTGAGTTTCCTCTATTCCTTTTCTCTAACTTAATCCATCCAGTCCACATTATGGGTGAGCTCCCTAAATGCTATGCATGCTGCTTGGATAGGATAAAAAGAAATTGATAAAACCAGCCTGTAGTTCCCTGGACGGCTTGATATGACTGGGGATGCAGAGCTAGCAACCTTCCTAAGGAGAGAAGGCAGCCTACTGGGGGCAGGGCTCTATTGGATTTTTCTGCTCATTCTCCAGACACTGTGGAAGACTTTTAGGAAGTCCTGGGGGATGAGAGTACCTGAAGGTGGTGCTTGCTGCCTCAAGAGAGAGAAAGTGACAGTGGCTGGATGTGAAGTAGTGAAGAGATGTATACTCACTCCTACTTCTTTATGTATTCAATTTTTAATAAATATGCATTTATGGATATGTATGGTATTCTATGGGTTTTAGTACAATGTTATTTATTTTGCTGCTCCAATTTCTCTATTTTGACTATTAGGAGCCCCTTTAGATTGCTTCCTGTGTCTAGAATCGACTGTATTTTCTCTGCCTCAGTCCTGGGATCAACCACTTCTCTAAAAGGTCCTGATTTCCTTTATTAGAGAATGGTGTTTGGAAACCAAGATCTGAGGGCCAGGTACATTTGTTGCTGTTAAGATATCATTGCTTCTTTGTCCTTTCAGTGGACAAAACTAGGAAATATATATATATATGTATACTAAGTCGTACATACACATGCATCTGTATTTAGTTCTGTATCTGTCTGTACATGTATTGAAATTCATGTTTATACCATTACCTCATTCCAATCCAACAAAATCGAGTCCTTTTTCCTTTTCTTCTTTGTAACTTCCTTCACTGTAAGAAATTTGACTAGCAGTGCTGATAATATACTTACTGATTTATTCAAACCTAGTATACATATAAAGTAGTTTCAGTTGCTAATTTATGCCTCTGTGAGAAACACATTTACTAACTAGATTACAGTATTTGTATATAGGATTTTTGTCTTTGTATCTAAACTTATTTTGATAATACATTTATTTCCTCTCAAATTTAGTTTTCAAGGTGACCTTCTCCAGTATCAGCTATAGTGAGATAATTATCGCATGAATAGACTTTTGGTGGCACAGGTTATCACTGGAACACAGCAATGTGCACACTGGCTACAGATAACAAAGATACCTGTAATATGAAGGAAAAAGGTTTCACCTATGTTTGCTTATTCTTAATTGGAAGTATATACTTTGTTATAACTTAGTGCATTTTTGTCTAGTATCAGCTCAAAAATCAGTATTTCTTTGAAGTCTCGGAGCAACATACTAAATTTTCACAGGAAGCCCATATTATCAACACACATTTTAGATTCCAGTTATAAGATTAATATATCAAAATAACCCCAAAATTCAGTGCAACTACCCTTTTGAATGGAACTCAGCTCCTTGGGAGTGTTTCATAATAGTTGATATTAATCTATACTATATCTCTTCATCTATATTATGTGGTATCTTCCTACAAGTTATTTTTACAATTTATAAGCTGTAAGATGGGTTTTTTCCTAAGTGGCATTTTTTTCAGATCCAAATAATATACAGGCAATTCCTGAAAATCTGCTGAAAATTATAAGAACACAGTGACATTTATACCTATTAAGAAGGCAAAGATTAGGTAATAAGAATGAATAAAGGCAATTCATTTATTCAATATGTATTGAGTCCCTACTGTATGCTAGGTGCTGAGAAAAGAGTTGTAATTAAACAAAAATCTGTCTTCATGGAATTTGTATTCCAGTGGGAGAAAGATGGGTAATAACTAAGTATATAGTGTAGTATTATTGGAAAGCAGTAAGTGATATAGAGCAAAAAAAGCAGGGAAGGTGGACAGGGAAAGCTAGGGCCTGGGTTGAGTTATAAACTTAATTAGGGTGGTCAGGGAAGTTACTGAAACAGTGACACTTGGGCATTTGAAAGATGGGAGGGAAGAAGCCATGGGGAATCTGGGCAATCATAAATATCTCAAGGTAGGAATGTGTCTCAAGGAGCATCACAGAGGTCGGAGTGGTTGGAGTGGAATGAATTATAGGGAGTATTAAGAGATGAAGTTGGAAAGGCAGTGAGGTGAGGTGCAGGGGCAAACAATGAGAAGCAGGATGACGGGAATGTCTTGAAGCCACTGCACAGCCATAGCTTTTACTTTATTTGCAAAGGCAAGCCACTGGAGGGTTTTGATCAGATGCTAGATGTGATCAAGATCTTGTTATTGCCAAATAACTACAACTGTCCCACAAACTCGATTGCATGCCTCTTACTGACTACGATCTCTTATTTTCCCAATTTACTTTATCCAGAACCCCAACTTCAATGATCCTTTGATCCAACCAGGACCTCCAGTTCATTGATCTCAATCTTTCCTTTTTCCTTATCCCTTGATATCCTCTCCCTACTTGTTAGTTTGGTGAAATCCTATGGTCAGTCATTATGATCACTCAGTTGACTACAGCTGAAAGTCTCTTGCCCTTCTTTTTTATTTTCCTCTGTGGTTGCTTGGCAAAATCACAACCCTGATTCAGTTCAACTTTCTGCATTCCACACCTGCACTCGTGCAACTAAATGTAGCTGGAGGGAAAAACGCATCTTCCTGGACTGGTCTGACTTTAAATTAGTAAGAATGAATCTCAAATGAACTAAATGTCACCAGGCATTTGTAAGAGGGTTTATTGGGCTAGTCTGATTTTAAATCAGTGATAATGAACCTCAAATGCACTCAGTGTCACCAGGCATTTATAAGAAGCTTTACACTCCCAGGAGTTATCATTCACCCTCCTCCTCTCCTAGATGCTTTACTATCTTCTTGTTTTGCCTTAAACTTGAAACACATTTCCCCTGTCTTTCCCTCCTTGCTTTCTACATTACTAAAATGATTAGAAAATCAGAAGAGACCCTCCGTAGACTTTTGCATCCGTCTACCCACCACCAGTATCTGCCACATCTTGCGTTCTTGCCTGTAACCAGAGGTAAACTTTAATGCTCCAATCTAAAGCCAAAGCCAATCTGTCCACATTATTGACTGGATCCGATTTTTCATCACTCCTTCCATCCCACAAAAATCAATCTTTTTACTCACACAACTGGATCATACTCATTAATATGCTGGTGTTTCTTTCATTAAAAAATTTTATAAAATCACCTTCCTTCAACTTCTCTTCCCTCCCCAGTCCATGACTTCTCTGCTTTGCAGCACAATTCTATAAAAACTTTGTCTCTGTTCCAGCCAGGCACGGTGGCTCATGCCTGTAATATCAGCACTGCGGGAGGCCAAGGCGGGTGGATCAGCTGAGGTCGGGAGTTCAAGACCAGCCTGACCAACATGAGAAACACTGTCACTACTAAAAATACAAAATTAGCTGGGCATGGTGGCACATGCCTATAATCCCAGCTACTCGGGAGGCTGAGGCATGAGAATTGCTTGATCGCAGGAGGTGGAGGTTGCAGTGAGCTGAGATCACACCATTGCAGTCCAGCCTGGGCAACAATAGTGAAACTCTGTCTGAAAAACAAACAAAACAACAAAAAAGCTTTGTTTCTGCTCATTGACTCCATATTCTCTCCTCCCTTCCGACTTGGATTTATCTCAATCAGGCCTTGCATTTTTCTCAATCACGCTATTAAAGTTGCTCTTGTCAAGGCCTTAAGGTCATATTATTTAATTCACTGCTGAATTCTCAGCTTCATATTACTTGGCCTTTCAGCAGGATTTGTTAAAAGTTGATCATTTACTCCTCTCTTCACTTGACTTCCAGGACACCATACTCACCTGGTTGTTTTCTTATCTTTTTGATGGCTCTTCCTCAGGCTCCTTTGCTGATTCCTTCACTTTCCCTCCACCCTAATAATAAAGACCCCTGAGACTTAGTTCATGATTCTCTTCTTTATTAATAATTACTTTCTTGATCTCATCCATTTCATGGCCTTAAGCACTCTCTATATGTCAACGACTCCCAAATGTACATTTTGAACACTACCTTTCTCTCACATCTCATCTTCATCCATTAGAACATTATTTTGGCTCTATTTTCAGAATATATTCAGCATATTCATTGCTAACTACTAATCACCACCCCTAGTACCATCACCTTGATCTGTAGCCATCATCATCTCCCACCTGAATTATTACCATAGCCTCAGAGTTGGTCTTTTTGATTCAATCCCCCTACACATTCTGTCAGCTCAGTGGACAGCAGATGAAATGAGAATAGACTCTAAGAGGCGGACAGGTGGAAGCAGAGAAATCTGAAGAGAGGTCAGATAAAGGTGTTGAGTTAGGGTCAGATTCTGGAAACATTTTGATATTTTGAAGGCAGTTCAATAGGATTTGTGGATGAGAGAAATCTAGAATGACTTTGAGGTTTTTGACCTGAGCAATTAAAAGCATGGAGTGCGGTGAAAGAGGTGGGAGTGCGGTGAAAGAGGTGGGATCCCACACTGCTAATGAATATTTAAATTTTATAATTTTTGAAAAGCATCATGAAAATCTGTATCATGAGCCTTTAAATATTCATACTTTTTGAACCACTGGTCCCATTTAGATGGTTTTCAGAAAACGGAAAAGACAAATATGGTCATTATAATGTTTACAATAGTACAACAATAGCTTGAAAAATATGTACAATATAACAGTAAGTAAAAACAAGGTAATGATATCTTCATTATGATTAGAAGAATGCAAAATGTTTACAATTTTACAAGTGAATAAGTCAATCAGAATTTGCAAAAATAAAACCAATTATGCAAAACCAATGAAAAAGCTATTTTTGAATCAAAATATTCATGTTTTGAAACGTTTTTATATTTATGAGGAAATTGAAGTATAATTGTGTCACCTTGATTGTAGACAATAGATGTATCCCTTAGTGACATTTTTCTTATAAGACATTTACCTTTGTCAAGTGGTGAAAAGTTTAACGATTTCTTATGTAGATTTACAAAGAGTTTTAATGGCATTTTATAAATAAGCTCCTGCAGACTTCAACTTAAGAGTTCTGTTTCACCTCAACACACTTATACATGAATGTAAAATCAAGGGATTAGACTTCAAAGCCCTACTCTGTCACTTATTCCTTGTGTAGTTTTGGTTGAAGCAGGTAATTTAAGTCTCTGTTTTTTCCATTTGCAAAATGCAGATATCGATCTCACTTCTTTCTACTTGACAAGGTGGTTGTGAATATCAAATACAATAATATATCTGAAAATGTTTTGAAAACTATATATCACTACAGAAATGTGAGGGATTATGTTAATTTAGTTTGATATTATTTCTGCTTCAGCTTGAAGATTATATCCTTAAGTCTTTGTCATCATCTTCTGATTCCAAAAGTGATGCTTCCCTTTAAATACCAGTCAGTTATCTTTAAAGAACTAAGCAATAGTAGAAAAGTATCTTTTAAAAATAAGTGTGAAATTAAAAGATGTTAATAAATCATATGCTTGTCTCATAAAGATTAGTAAAAGGTCGTAATATGTGGCATAACAATCTTCTTATATCCTTTCAAAGCACATTTTTAACTTGAAAAGATAAATTTAGCAAAAGTTAAATGAAAGTTTAAGAGCTTCAAAAAAGGACATGGGACATTCAGAGTCACCTTGCCGATTTTTTGAATAGCTCTTTCTGAGCAGGTGAGATATGAAATTAATTTATTAATAAAAGATGAAATAATCCATCTGGCCAGCAGTATATAGGAAAGTGTCCCATACATATAATCTCAGAGTCCAGGATAGAATCTTCTCATTAAGGCCCAGTACTTTTGTGAGGAGAAAGATTCATGAAAACAGTAATCCAGGTAGGATGGAAAAAATGAGTAAAATATCAGTTTTAAAATTAAAATAGTTGAGATTATGGCTCTCCTAAGAGAAGCAGATTTATGCAGCATGTGTTCAACAATCACAAACAATAGCCAGATGAAAGGATTTATTGGTCTGCAGGAAATCTTTGCATTCTCTCCAAAGCTGCATTTATGTTATGGGTGATAAAATTCATCAGGATAAAAATAGAATGCATTGTAAATTGAGAGAAGCCAATTATTATTTTTGAAAAGACAACACAAATTTGCCCAAAATTTATAGCTACTGCTGCAAAAGCTATACAATAAAAGCACTGTGATTATACAGTAGTTTAGCTAAAAACAAATCATCTGATGCCAGAGTAAATGGGCAGGAATAAACTGCAAATGGGAATTGGATTTGGCCCAGAGCCAAACTGTTCTGTGAAAAAAGGGGAGGAAGGCATGCTTTAAGAAGTTTTTCTCCACTCCAGACTGCAGCTCTTATTTCTTCCTTAATTATGTGCATCTAACTTTCTCTGCAGTGGTTTCTGAGCAAACGAAATATATCTGCCAAGAAAGTAGGCGACATGACCTCTTTGAATCCTACATATAAAATGAAAAAGCAGAAAATACCAGAAATCCTTTCTAACTCTTAAAAAAAGTTTTCTTCTAGCACTCTTGTCATCTAGCTTTATATACCAACTTTAGAAGGGCTGACTTCCAGTATTTTTATTAGAGGCGGTTAAGTTGATAGTTCTGTAGGATTATTTATTGCCTTTTAATATTTTAGCTTTCTTCTTTATTATCTCTTGTATTGGATCATTTATGTCCGTTAGCCTAAATCTTCTTTTCCTTGGCCTAATCCCTCATTTTGCTGGGAAATATTCCTCAGTAGGGCCCTGGTGAAAAAAAAAATGTGTGGAGGAAAACATTGAGTTCTGCATATCTGACAATGACTGTATTCACCCCTTATTCTGAATTGATTGATTAATTTCAGAAGTCTAGGCTGAAATGCATTTGCCTGTCAGAATTTTGAAAGCATTTCTTTGCAGTCTTTTCACTGCCCTATTGCCATCTGCTTCTTGTTTGCAAGCATTGTTTTTTTCCTCTCTCAAAGCTTTCAAGATCTCTTTATCCCCAGAGTGCTACAGGGTGCTTTTTAAAGGTTTATTTATTTAGTTTTTTTTTAATTGTGCCTGTTGAATCTGGACAATCATTCTCTTTAGTTCTTAGAAACTTATTATGTACCTTACAACTTTCTCCCCATGGCTCTCTCTGGTCTCTCTGGAACACCTACAGATTAGGTGATAGGCCTCCTGGAGTGATTCTCTAATTTTCCAATCCTCTGTCTTCCATTTCCCACCTCTGTTTCCTTGTTTTACTTTCTGGGATGTTCCCCTCAACTTTATTTTCTAAGTCTGCCATTGAATTCTTTATTTCTGCCATCTCTTTATTCATATCCAAGAGCTCTTTTGTTCTCTGAATGTTCTCTTTCACAATCTCCTGTATTTTTTTTCACAAATGCACTGTTCTTTTCATTTCTCTGAAGACCTTAATTTTTATATGCTGAATATTTTCTTTGGACTTTTCTTTTCTTTTGAGCTTCTCATAACTATTCGTTCGTCATGGTCCTTCTCATTCATATTGGAGGGTTTCCTAAAGGGCCCAGGGAACCTTGGATATCTGTTCCTATTTAAGATACGGGCCTTCAAAACTGACGGGAAGCTCTTTGTATACTTGGTGGAATTTATTAAGGGTTGTTTTGTGACTGCGTGGAACCGTTTATTCCCGAGGGATTCAAAATGGCCAGTTGGTGTGAGGACCCTCGCTTGATCAGCTGGCGGTTTCCTCAGGAGGGGTATCTCTGACTTCCGACGGGCATGGGGACAGAGTACACTGGGCAGACGTGGTGGCCAGCTGGCCCTCGGAGCTGAGTCAGAGGAAGGAGGCTGGGCGGCAGGAAGGGCTCTCGTTGTTTAAATCTGTTTGAAGAATGACATCCCCCTCTCAGCTGCACCTAGTATGTCCTGAGTTTCTGGCACTGACCCACAGTCCCTGCCTAAGTAAGAGAGGCAGCTGGACAGTGTCCGATGCTCTTTCTACAGATTTTCAATAAACTCTCTGTCTTCAATCTTTCTTCCATATCTATCTTCAGAAGCGTCTTTCATCTCTAATTCCTGAATTGTTTTCATGATTTAATGGCATGGATTTTCTTTTCTTTTCTTTTTTTTTTTGAGACGGAGTCTTGCTCTGTCCCCCAGGCTAGAGTGCGGTGGCGCGATCTCGGCTCACTGCAAGCTCCGCCTCCCGGGTTCACGCCATTCTCCTGCCTCAGCCTCCCGAGTAGCTGGGACTACAGGCGCCCGCCAACACGTCCGGCTAATTTTTTGTATTTTTAGTAGAGACGGGGTTTCACCGTGTTAGCCAGGATGGTCTCGATCTCCTGACCTCGTGATCCGCCCGCCTCAGCCTCCCAAAGTGCTGGGATTACAGGCTTGAGCCACCGCACCCGGCCGGCTTTTCATGATAATTCTTCAGCTTTCTTAATTTAGATGTTTTCCAAATCTTGTTGACATCACTTCTGTCATCTTCTTTTTGTGTGTTTATTTTTCCATTTTCTATCATTTCTGTAGAGTGCTTTTTGGGGCAACAGAGTAAATCTGTGTGTTTCTACTTTTATGTCGAAGCATAAATCACACAAATTCTAGATGATGAAACAAGCAAATAAACAATCTACCTCCTAGATCTCAGCAGTTAGCACAATAGAAGCAGATTTTTCTCTATGTAATTGCCTAACTGGGTGTCCCTGCTTTTTGTACATCTTTCCTCTATGTGAGAATCCAGGGACACAGGCACCTTCCACTTTATGGCTCATCTATCTCCTGGGGACTCCTGGTCTTTTGTATCAAGCTGGCTGAAGTAAACATAAACATTGGGAATCTATACTGGCTTCTTCAAAACCTCAGCCTGCAATCACAGGCATTGTTTCTTTTCCCATCCATTAACAAAAACTGGTCACATGGCCACATAAAAGGGAAATGTTGGCTGCCAGGGGAACACAATGTTTTGCCTGCCAGTTAGCTGTCTTCTTCAGAGCCTTCCCCTCTGGCTACCAAATGCTTATTGGTACCCTTTTTTCTACATATAGCAGATGTACTCCCTTCTCCAGGAGGATCACCCCAATTCCCAATTTTCTTCCTTTATCTGTCTGAAAATTCAGTAGCTTTGACAATATCAATCACCTTCATCAGATCCAGAGGTGTCTCTCCAAGAGGTGATATCACCTTATCTCCTAACACCACACTACGCACTCACATATACCATGTACAGTAGCTGAGTGCAGGCACCTACTTTAGAAAAGGGAGAACACAGTAATTTCTATAGCAGTGATGGGATCCTGTTGGGCAGGATTCAGCCAAGAGAGGAAGTTCCTGATTTAGGTACTCACCCTTAAGTGTGGGCGGAACTCTTGTTTATTCATCTCCATGGCCACCAGCACCATCCTCTTATCTATTATCTCCCATGGGCACTCTTGAAAATTGATATTGGTGAGCATACTATACTTTGTATTTGCTCAAGGCACCAGCCAGTTTCCAGTCATTCAAGTTTGGGTGGGCAATGGGGGTAATGGTGGTGGTGGGGAACTCCCAAAAGCTGTTTGAAAGCCCTAACAGTCTAAGGCTGTTTGGCGATATGCTTGTGGTTTCTTTGACCAAGCATCTGCTTTTGTTTGTTTCTAAACAATTCCATTGCCAGGAATTCTCCCCACTTCCCAAAGTACTTTCCTCAGTATAGTTCTGTAATAGCCATTCATTCTTGATTCTTAGTCCTTAAGTCTTTTTCCCATTGTAATGGTGGCTATCTGGAACCTGTCTGCAATGACAGTTTTGGATTACAAGGCAACACCCCTAATTAACTGTTTTTCATAAGGCTAAACTCTGTTCAACTGAAAAGTCTTAACAGGTTTTTGTTTTTCAAAGTCCTTTTAAATGTTATCTTCTGCCTATTGGAGGTTTGAAAGTACTCAGTACTCAGATTTTATAAACTTCCCTGCCCCTTGCCTTCCAAAACAGCCAATTCTTGTCTGAACTCATTTCTTTCTTCCAACATCTTGCTAAATCCAGGGATTGTCATCCAACACAGTATCTTCTGTGTTGCTGCTTTTTAAACCTCTTTTGAAAGCAAATTCTGTGCTGGTTAAGCTATCTGCTGTGATAAATGGATCTCCAAATTTTAGTGGCTTAACACAAGTAGAAATTCATTTCTCGTTTATGAAATTGTACCTGGCTGGTGATGACTTTTCTCCATGAGGTGTTTAAGAATCCTTGGCTCCTTCCATTGGTTCAGCCCTTTCTCTGGAGTCAGCCAGCAGACATGGAAGAGCACGTGGAAAAAGCTTGTCTGCTTCATAAATGTCTGTGAGAGAGCAACACACACATTTCCACTTCCCCTCTGTTGGTAAGAACCAGAGATGAGGCCCCATGTAGATAGATGTGAGTGCTCCTGGTAAATGACTTTGCACCTGCTTGTCTGCAGCAGCTCCATAATGTGGAAGGGCAGGGAAGATTTTTGGTAAGTGGCTGGCTGTCTCTACCACATTCACGGAGAAGAAGCAGAGAAAAATTGTCTGCCACATTGAGATATTTTTCTATCATTTGATTTCAGTTCTAGTATCAAAAAATTTCAATTTCAGAATTCTTTCTATCTTCAAAAGGCTTCACACTTTACTGGCACAAAGAAAGACGTTTTCCTGTCTGCACTGCCACCTCCGACTCCCTGGTTCAAGGGATTCTCCTGCCTCAGCCTCCCGAGTAGCTGGGATTACAGGCACGCGCCACCACACCCAGCTAATTTTTGCATTTTTAGTGGAGACGGGGTTTCGACATGTTGGCCAGGATGGTCTCGATCTCCTGACCTCGTGATCTGCCAGTCTTGGCTTCCCAAAGTGTTGGGATTACAGGCGTGAGCCACAGTGCCCGGCCTTTCCTTTCTATTAAAAAAAAATTATTTGTGTTGCCTAACTCAGTAAGAACTTTTTTTTCTCCTATTGTATTAGTTGTAAATGAAGTGATTTGTTTTAATGCTAGAAAACTTAGTCATAGATGATGATCTTCAGATCTTCAGCTCCTGACACTGCCTCCTTTCTTTGGGAATGGTTTTCATAATATGTGACCTGACCTTTGACCTCAGTTAATTGAGCTAGGACTGGGGATTTGATACAAACTGGGCCACATATTCTCTTTTAAAAGATGAAAATATAAAAACAGTGAGGCTTTGTGACTGTGATTCATTAGAGCTGAATCACTTTAGTGGTAGTTTTCTAGCAATAAACCTGTCCTTGAAATCCTGCACTGAGATTCCCAGAGGTACCTTAGTTCCTTTTTTTCCTAAATCTTTTTTGTTCAATTTCTTCTGCAACATCTTGAGAAATGGCGGCATTCTTTCAATAGATTCTCACTACACTTCATCTAGGCAGATTCAGTGTCTGTTGTCTAACTGCGACCAAAATACACTTAATTAGTACCCCAGGGAAGGCAGATTTATTGTGTTATTTTCAATATCTCTTCAATATCCTTTGGCGTTTTGAAGATTTTTTTCTCAATAATTCTTATGTTAATGGCTTAGATTGAAGGACTTACCCTCTGGCATATAAGTCTTTTCAAAGTCCAAGAAGTGATTTCTTACACCTAGATAAATGTCGTCAGCCACTATAACCATTCAGTTGGTTATAAGCCAGGTTCCCCAGAAATACAAGCTGCTACAAATAGTCACTGGCACTCTAGGAAGATGAAATGGCCATTTTAGGCAAATGTGCCTCTCTTTCACAAGAGCCTGTTTCCATCTGACAAGCATGATGGTGCCTTTCAACCTAGATGAATCAGCAGTTTCCAGCATTGTCTACTTGATTTGTAGATGGGCTTGTTTGCATTTCATGAAACTCTGATTTGACTTGTCCTGTGAAGAACAACAGGCATGGCACAGTGAGATGCAGAATGTGGGCAGGACTGCTTATCTGCCTTGGAAGTTCACAGTGGGGTGATGTTCTTAACTTCTTTTGGGCTGCTTTCTCCTGAGTAGAGTGAAGCTCACTGATATTCTGCCTGTCTTTTTGGCAATAACACAGTGGTTATAGGAAAATATATGTAACAACAGTTTTCCAGGATACTGGCATTATTGAGAGTAAATATCTTGCTCAAGGTCATGTAGTAGGTAAATGATAGAAATGAAATTTTCACTCTCATCTGCAAGATTTCAGAGCTAAATTTTAAGATCTCTCTAGAGGCAACCTTTTTTTTTTTTCTTTTGTAAAGCTGATTTTTTCTTTTTTTGCAGAGATGGAGTTTCACTGTGTTGACCATACCGGTCTTGAACTCTTGGTCTCAAGCAATCTTTCCACATTGGCCTCCAAAAGTGCTGGGATTGTAGGCCTGCACCACTGTGCCAGACCTATATACAAACTTTTATGTACTAGACATTTAAATAGATGCTGGGCAATTTAAGATAAAATTTTTTTGAAAACTTTGCTCTTTGTCCTTAAAAATCTTATGATCTATCAATAAATAGATGATATCATTATAATATGTTAAATACAGGAGAGGTATACATGGGGACTATGAGAATGTGGGAAAGAATCCTGGATCTCAACCTGGAGGTTAAGGAACGATTTTGGTTGAGAGAACCCTTAAGCAAAGACTTAACGAATAATTAAATGTTGGCAGTGCACAGATATGGGAAAAATGAGAAAGGCCCTCTAAGTAGCAGGAACATCATAAGCAAAGATACAGAGGCATATTATTTTCTGGTCACAAAATATTGAGTACAGACCAGGAAGCAATGGAAGGTTATATTTGATATGTTGGTATTGATCATTTAGTGGAGAATTGAGTATATGTAATCTAGCTGTTTGGATTTAAGGGGAGCATACTGTAGTAACCAGGAGCATAGGTTCTGGAACCAGATTGTCTGAGTTTGGATCCTGGCTCTGTGCGATTTTGAGTAAATTCCTTGACATCAATGTACCTCAGTTTACTAATCTGTAAAAAGGACACAATAGGCCAGGCGCAGTGCCTCATGCCTGTAATCCCAGCACTTTGGGAGGCCGAGGCGGGCGGATCACAAGGTCAGGAGATCGAAACCATCCTGGCTAACATGGTGAAACCCTGTCTCTACTAAAAACACAAAAAATTAGCTGGGCGTGGTGGCGGGTGCCTGTAGTCCCAGCCACTCGGGAGGCTGAGGCAGGAGAATGGCGTGAACCTGTGAGGCGGAGCTTACAGTGAGCCAAGATCATGCCACTGCACTCCAGCCTGGGTGACAGAGCTAGACTCCATCTCAAAAAAAAAAAAGAAAAAAGGAAACAATAATACGACTGTTACAAAGATTAATGTTTGTAGAATACTTAGTACAGTGCCTGGAAATTAGTGCTACATAATATTTATTTTTTATTTCAATAAAGTTGGCAGAAATTATGTGGAATGAGAGAAAAGTCTTGAATGACATCAAAGTTTCTGGGTTTTTTGATAGATGATGCTGCCATTTCCTAAAATAAAAAATGTAGTAAGAGAAGCAGGATTTGTCAAGGAACATAAAGGGTTTGGGTATTTAACGGTGATTTTGATAATCTTATGAGTCATCCATTTGAACATAGTCTGCAAACAATGACTTAACCAACCTGAAGTTCAGAGGTAAATTTAGAAATAGAGAAATCCTCATCTAGATATTGATGAGACAATGATGGTAGGGAAGATAATCCAAAATAAGTGCGTGCAGAAGACGTGGTGGAATAAAGATAGAGCTCTAGGAAGTACAGCCTTGAAGAGGTGGATAGCACAATGTAGCTCACAACCAGAGATGGACAGAGCCATGTGAAGGGCATGAGGAGGAAGAAATGCTACCAAAGGCAAGAGAATCAGCAGTTTCAATGAGAACATGGTAACCAGTGTAGAATACAACTGAGAGGATCAGTAAGATAGGACTGAGAAATGTCTTCAGGATTTGGCAGTATGAAGGCCATTATATGAGGCACTGCAATTCAGTGACTTGAGTCTCAAAGAATTCAAGATTTTTACAGGAGAGTGAAAGAGTGCCATTAATGAGAGAGTGCCCTCTGATCTTGAAAAACGTAAGATGTGCAAAATAAATTGTAGTTGAGAAGATTGGAGGCAAAATGCTAGAGAGAAAGAGAGTTTGTTTACTTGGGAATAGAGATCCTAGGTGGCATGGGAGAAGTTTCGGTAGTGGGAACTTTGGAAAGTTGATTATGGCAGAGCAAGGAGGCATTAGTATGGGGAAGAGATAGGCAAAAGAGATCAATGCCTAGAGGGGCTTACATCTCAGGGATCAATAATGTTAGGGATGTTTATCATCCTGGGATTAATGTTGCAAGGTTATTCACAGCAATTTACTCTTGGGTTGGGGTGAGGTAAGAGTTGCTGAAGGAAGTCTTACCTCTCTGGAATGTGTCAATTCTTTCAACTATTACTACAAATGCCATCAAAGTTTTATTTGTGCCTCATTTTCGTTTCCCAATTTTAAGCTTACAACAATAACTCCAGGAAGAACAGGAATTCTTTTTGTTTGTTTTGATTTATAGTCAGAAGCACTGAAGTTCAGGGCAGTCAAATGCTTGATGTAAGGTCATCCAGCTTGGGCAAGAGCTGGGACATAATATAAGGATTTGGACTCAGAGTACAGTGTTTTTTTCCTAATACAGCATGGAAGCTATTCCATGAATTGAACATTAAAAGAAAGGTCTCCACATCACATATTCTGAGTGAGATTGGGAGGAAAAGGATACTTTCCTACAATGTGGATCACAACATCATGTAGTAAAAGTTTCCTAAAAGGCAATTTGCGTTTATATGAACATGATTATTTACCCAGAACTTTCATTATCAGAGGTTTGTATGAAGATTTATATGTAATCATAATATAATGTATATATAATGTATCATGTATATATAATGGAGATATATATGTATATAAATATATATTTTATATATTGTATTTCTACTTTAAAATTTTTTCCACACACATCATTACATATAATTTATATATATTTTAAAAATAGGCTTCATATTTTAGAGAAATTTTAGGTTTACTGCAAATTTGAGCAGAAAGTACAGAGCGTTCCCACACACCTCCCCCCGGACACGCACAACTTCCCTCACAGTTAACATCCCACACCAGAATGGTACGTTTGTTAGAATGAATGAACCAACATTGACACATCATTATCACACAAAGTCACACAATGTTTATAACAATGTTAGGGTTCACTTTTGGTAATGAGCATTTTATGGGCTTTGATAGATGTATAATGATGTGTATCCGTCATGACAGTATCATACAGGATAATTTCACTGTCCTCAAAAACAGATATTTTAGTGCTATTTATCATAGGAAAAAATTTTAAAACAATCTAAACATAGAACATTGGGTGATAGGGTACATATTTTATTATATGGTATAATACTATACAGCCATTAGAAGGACACTTAACAGAGTATCTGGTAACATGAGAACACATTTTAAATATGTTATTAAATGAAAAAGGAATCAGGTTGTGAAATAATTATATAATACAATATCAGTTTTTGTACACATACATGCATACACACAAACATAGTTTAGACAAAAGACTGGAAATATATACATCAAAGTGTAAAAGACTATTACAATAAGTCTGTAATAAATAGTTCCACTAAAAATGTTTTGGTGTTTTGGATTACTTTAAGAGAGAATCTAAAAGTGGGATGACTGAGTTAAAGGGAGCTTCATCTTTACGTTTATTTAGTATTCTTTTCTTTCCAATTGGATTGTATATTCCTTGACGGTACGTCCAAATCTTATTTGTGGATGAGTTATCTTCATCATTGAAAAAGTAGCTTGTGTGTAGTAGATATAAGGCCCATTGCTTCGACTTTCTCCAGGTTGGCTCCACTTCTCCCTAGAGGTAATTGAAAATTTATATCTCTGTTATTGGTGTCTGGTCTATAACAGATGCTCAAAACCTGTTGAATGAATGAATGATCCTAGCTTAAGACTTCATTCAAGCTATGTTTACTGTGATCAGGACCATGAGCCTATGCCCCTTCTCTTCAACTTGATTGCTTCTAGGAGCCAGGTGGATATGTTGAGGCCAATAAAACTTTAGGGGATGGGCTATTTCTTTAAATTTCCTCTCTTGATGTTTGCCTGAGTTAGCTGATCATCACCATGAATTCATTTATTATGGGGCTGGCCAAAAGATTTGAATTTAGACTTAGGAAAAAGTAAAGGTCCTGGATTAGATTCTGGCCTGGGATGCGGGCACTAAACCATCTTTTACCAGAAAGCTCTATCCAGTCATGCACCACAAAATGACCTTATAGTCGATGATGGACACCTTATATGATGATGGTCCCATAAAGTTATAAGACTGTAGTTTCACTGTACCTTTAATATACTTAGATATGTTTAGATACACAAATGCTTACCATCAAGTTGTTATTGCCTACAGTATTCAGTACAGTTATGTGCTTTATAAGTTTGTAGCAATAGGTTATACCATATAGCCTAGGGGTGAGGTAGACTATACCATCTAGGGTTGTGTAAGTGCACTCTGATGTTTGCATAATGATGAAATCACCCAACAACACATTTCTCCAGATTTATCCCTGTTGTTAGGTGACACATGCCTGTATTAGGGAATTAGGCTCTGACTCAAGTTATGAAAAAATGGTATTTTTTTTCACATTGGTCACTGCCTGTGTGTGGTGTTTCTACATCTCTTAGGAAGCATGAGGAGAGAGTAGAGATTTTGTGGGGGCAAGATCAAGGCATTGTTGGGCACTGGTTGCAGTAGCATAAATCTCATTTCTAACAGAAATCATGGAAAAACACTATTGGATTTAATATATTTGAATCCAGACAAATTTAGGATAGGAGTAAGTCAGACATCACTGTGAATCTGTTTGGAGGGTTATCTAGGGTATATGCAGACGTAAGCAAAATTTATTTTAGAACAAGTTTTGTTTTACCATGTTTTGGAGAATATCCAAGTTCGACAGAAAAACAAAATGCGGAACTAAATTAGTGCTGAAATTGAATAGTTTATATGTCAATTACCATCAAAATAATGTTTCAGCCTGTTTCCATTTTGATTCTTCCACTGGTAGCATAAAACTTCATGTTGTGGCTCTCCTCCAATGCACTCCTTTGAGTATGGTCTTGCAAACTCTGGATGGCTTTGTCTTTTCATGAAATTTCACACACTATGGAGTTTGCTTCAACATGGGTTGCTTCGCTGTTTATTGCATCAACAATAAAAGAAAACATATTTCTCTTAGAAGGATTGCCATCTTTTTGCATTCTGGTTTGTAGAAAGAGTAGACTGGGAAAGATAAAAACAGGATGTGCAGCAGAGGATTGGCCTGTTTTAGCTCCCATGACTTTCCCTTCTGCTACTGTAGCTTGGCTGGCGCCTCAATTGTAGTTAGTAGTGAAGAAGCGCAGAGCGTGCCAGGCAAGGGATTTTGAAATCAGATCTACAAGAGCTGAGAAATGAGCTTGATCATGGGAGGAGGAGGACAAAGAGACTGAAGAAGGAAAGATGTTTTGAAGAAAATTGTATTTTTCTCTCTTGTCTCTCTCTCTCTCTCTGCTAAAGGTGTGAAAATATCCTTCTTATATTGAAGCTTCAAGAGGGGTATGGCAGAAGGGAAAATACTAGTGAGGTAATGTTCAACTTTGACTATTAAATTTAACATTTTTGAAAATGTTATTAACACTGAAAATTCTGATCAAATTTCCTCTATATTTTGATACAGGAATTTTCTTGCTTCCATTTTCACAACAATGTTTAAGACACTTATTGACCATTTCTTTTCAAAAGTATTGAGAGTTTTTTTTTTTTTTTTTTTTACCAATAATCAACAATTAAAGATAGATTATATATATTTTTTCTCTTAGATGCTGTTTTGGTATCACAGCAAATTCTGAAATCTGTGATGGTTACCAAAGAAGGAACAGAGGAATAATAATTGTTCCTTTGTTACACAATCCCCAGTGCACAAGAATTTTAACATAAACATGTAGATAATGTTTTGATAGGTATACATATTTAGAAGACCATAAAGAATAAATCCAACTCTCTTCCACAATATAAGCTAAGTGATATTTCCAAATGAATTTAATATATTTAAAAAATTGACATGTTTCATTTTGTTCAGTAATAAAGCACCAAGAGGAGCGTATTTGTGTTTGACTGTGTGTGTGTGTGTGTGTGTGTGTGTGTGTGTGTGTGAGACAGAGGGAGAGGTTTTTCATAAATGAAGAGTTAATGGATTTCTCTTTATTTTCAGTTTAAATGCTAACTAGATAAAAATCTAAATGAACCGAGAAAAAAAATAGTACAATTAATGAGACCCTGAGAAAAAGTTTTATAGAATCCTCCTTCCTTTGCCACCAATATCTTTAATTAAATTTGACCCAACAAACTTTTGTTGGGGCATACCATATGCAATGTGCCTTGGCTAGAAGCTAAGCACAAAGTCAACTTTCAATGTGTGCACTCTCAAATTAGGATTGCTGACAGATTTGTATAAAATCAACTTTTCATTTCATCATTGCTTCTGGAAGTCTTAAGTAGCATATCTCTATCTATTGGATCTAGTACCCAGGTTACAGTTAGAATATAGTATATAATAAAAACTAAACATTTCTTTTTTATTGAATAATTTGGATTGACTTGTTTAGTAATTTGGAATTTCCATTGTGAAGTGAAGTATTATATCTTCCAAAAAGAAAGGAAAGAAAGCCTAAAATAATCTGTGTCAACCTCTTGGTTGGCTCAATCACTCTGACTGATTAAAAAACATATTTTGACTATTCACTTCAGTGAGAGTCCTCTAGCAACCTGACATTTGTGTATTAAACAAGTATTTTTGAACATTTACTGAGTACATAATAATGCTAGACACTGCAGATAAAATTAGAAATGGTATCAACAGAAACTTAGGGAAGTATTTAATCACCAAAACTTGTTTGAAAGTCATATAAAATTTGTCAAGTATCAGTGAGTTTCTAATAATAATAATAAACAATGCTCTAAAACATTTATGTAGTTTTGTAAATTAGTCCTTTTAGGTGAGTCTAGCCTAAGAATAGCTATTGCCTATGTTTTCAAATTGAGGAATTCTTCAGATACCTCTTTGTATATGTCTGTGATTGTCTTACCAAGAATCATAGTCCACTATTAAAGCCAGATTTTTTCTCATTATTAGTTTAATTTCACAAATACATACTGGATACCAATTATTTACCAGCCACTGTGTTAGACATCAGGGTACTCAGGAATTAATTAAGGGTCCAAGAAAATTGTTGAATTTTGAGAGTCCTTAAAGTGATTATATGCCTCATGAGAGGATGTAAATACTTTTATCTGAGAGCAAGAGGGAGGTAGGAGTTCTGCCATGGTTGTTAGGAGGATAACAGAAAACCAGAGAGGGAGTTTTTAGATTACAAAGCTAAATCTAATATCCCAAAGGAAATGTGGCAAAGTATCCCATTTTGTTTAATACAGTGACTTCATATGCTATATTTATGAGTCCAATAATCTGCAAATTAAAGAACCTGTAAACAAAACCTTCTCCTACCTTTGGCAGTTCTGATATGGATTATAAACTTTTTATATCATCTAATTTTAAAAAAGAAGCAATATAATTGCTTGATTATTAATTATCAAAAACTCAATAAGATAACAGAATGACAATTGTCTCTTAACATTATACCATCACTAAATTTTATCTGTAATAATAGACTACTAGAGGTAAAATTATTCATATATAGACTATTAGAGGTAAAATTAATCATATTCATTAAATTTGACTCTGAATTTATAGTTGATTTGTAACAATAAGGTCATTTTTACTTCATTTCCATTTGTTTCTTCAAACTCTGTTGCATAACTTCCAGTTCATCTTAAAGACATCAGTTCCATATATATAAAAATGGAAAGTCATGCATTTTTCAATAGCAACGCAGCTATATTAGGTATTCTGGCTTTGGTTGTTTACGTTCTAAGTAAACCTATCAATTTCTCTGAATTGTCTCAGCCAAATTGAAAAGTCTTCAAGTATTAAAAATAAGATAGGCCGGGCGCGGTGGCTCACGCTTGTAATCCCAGCACGTTGGGAGGCCGAGGTGGGTGGATCACAAGGTCAGGAGATCGACACCACAGTGAAACCCCCTCTCTACTAAAAACACAAAAAATTAGCCAGGCGTGGTGGTGGGAGCCTGTAGTCCCAGCTACTCCGAGAGGCTGAGGCAGGAGAATGGCGTGAACCTGGGAGGCGGAGCTTGCAGTGAGCCGAGACTGTGCCACTGCACTCCAGCCTGGGCGACAGAGCAAGACTCCGTCTCAAAAAAAAGATAAATAAATAAAATAAAAATAAGATACCAAAAAAAATCCCTTCTTATATTGAAGCTTCAGCTTTCAAGCTAGTATGTTTTTGCTTCTTTTCTTAAAAGAAAATAAATCTGGAAATATATGTGTGAGACCACCACAGGTAAATTTTTCTCCTATTGGGTGACTAACATGCATTTATTAGCTCTGTAAATATGAATTTACATTATAGATGCTAGTGATTTTGAGGATGTTTTTAAGACCTAACAGATCAATGATCCATAATTGTTAAATTTCTTAAACATATATTTGCATAATTTACCTTTCAAAAATTTCATAAATGCATATTTATAGGATAGACTAGGGTTTCATATTTTATTTGCCAACTCTATGCTTCATAGTATAGAAGCCACATTAATTTATCGGTTCTTGCATATAGCTCTGGGGACGTTTGTGACTGTAGTAAATTTTTCATTAGTCAGAAATCAGCTAGCTGGAAAACTTCAAATATTTAGATTCTCCCACTTATGGGCATGTTGTACATAATAATTTTATAAGAGGTGAGTCAGTAAATATGTATTTTATACCTACCTACCTGATACGTGCTAAGCACTATGTTGGAAACTGTAGATGCAAAATAAATAAGGCATTGACTCTCCCTTTGCCAAACTGTCATTTAGTTGGCAAGTACAATAGATGAACTGATAATTATAATACAGTTTTATTTTCTAAAATCTATTTAAGAGAAATACACATATCTGAAGTAGATACATTGAAATAAGATCTTTATTTAAAAATTGGTTTCTAAGTTGCGTTCTAACATCACAAAAGCTTTTGCCCTTTTTTGGACACTTAAGTATGTCCGTCTATCATACTCCATTGTGAAAATTGCCATCCAGAGCAGTGACCTGAAATTGCAGTAGAAGTCTAACACAACGTGTATTCTCTTTCATTGGTTGTTGTAAGCACGCTCACTATTTTTTTTCCCTGTGCTGTTTTCACATGTCTTCAGAGTTTAAAGCATGGCTTAACTGCTGTGGTGTTCAGATCAAATAACTTCAATTCAATTCAGCAGAGTATAGTTTGGTTCTGATTAACTTAGTTCAACTTCCCATGGTCTACAGTGAGCAGTATTTGTCTTCAGTTCTTTGTCAGTTTCTTATTTTATGAATTGTCCTCATAATATATTTGTGTTTAGGCAACCAATGATCTTCTTCTTCTTTACAAATGTTCAGTTTTTATGGAATTTTCTTTATTAAGACAGTGTTTCAGAAATTCTTTTTATAACCATATATATATCTATAACCCTATAGATATATATATATTTTTATAACCATATATATATATATATATATATATATTAGAGACTCTGAAGAGAGCACATTATGGTCAACATAATTTAAAATTATTCATTGGCTTCTTAATAATCCAACAATTTTACTTACTTCCAAATTCTGAACTTCTTTGTCTTATTTCCTCCCTACTTCACTCTATTTTCAAATTCTAGTTCTAAGCAGTGGAATCTTCCAGTGCCTTAATTTGATTATGGATAATTTCTTGTTTAACAAGTGCTATTGTAATAACTTTAATTTCAAACTGTGTTAAATATGTACAGCTCAATTCACCTCAGCAAATGTTGTTCTATTGTCCTTCCTTTAGTAAGCAAAGTACTAGGCCAGGCGCGTGGCTCACGCCTGTAATCCCAGCACTTTGGGAGGCCGAGGTGGGTGAATCACTTGAGGTCAGGAGATTGAGACCATCCTGGCTAACACGGTGAAACCCTGTCTCCACTAAAAATACAAAAAATTAGCCGGGCGTGGTGGCAGGAGCCTGTAGTCCTAGCTACTCAGGAGGCTGAGGCAGGAGAATGGCATGAACCCAGGAGGTGGAGCTTGCAGTGAGCTGAGATCACGTCACTGCACTCCAGCCTGGGCGACAGAGCAAGACTCCATCTCAAAAAAAAAAAATAAAAGGTAAGCAAAGTACCATAGATTTGGGGTTTTTAAATATAATTTAGGTTAGTGAGCCTCTGTGTCTTTATCTTTGAATATGTGTAAAGAAAGACACCCTAGGAAGCTCCAGGAAATGTGCTGATATTCCCTGCCTCCATTCCAGAATTTTAAATTCTGTCTGTACATTTTTGACTTACAAACGACAAGTTGAAAACTTTAGGACTGAGAAGACTCTCAAAAGGAATAAGGCACTGATGTGAAGGTGTCACCAGAAGATTTAGATCATAAATCCATGCTCCTCTCCTGGTTTCCAACAACTTGGATAGAGAATGTATTAGATGGTGGAATTGTCAGTAAAGGGCAGAACTGAGGAGTTTCCTGAGTGGGACTGGGAGTACAGGGTATAAAACCCAAGTTTTATGTCTGGCCAAGGCCAGGTTAGATTTTTGACATCTGCCTCCTTCATTTTCCTGACTGTCCAGAGTTATTATGAAAAGCATTGCTGTTTTCTATGGAAAAATTCATACAGACCTGCTGGCTGAGATTTTCTTTCTTATTGCATCCTGCAGTGTTCACCTCCATTTTTTCTTATTACTTTCACATTCTAATCTAGAGATGATGAGACTTTGGCAGGTGGCTTCAGTGACACCTTCTAATCTTCTTTTGTCACTCCTTAAGCTGTTATTTCAAGATTATTTTATTCACCTGCCATTCACCATCTCATCTAAATTTCAATTTGTTTCCATGTTTTTAGTGCACCATTTTTTGGAAAAGCATTTATGAGGGATCTTCTCAAATACTCAGTGTACGAAATTTCTTTTGGATTAAAAACTTTTAGGTTGTTTATGCACTCCTTACCCCCTCCCCCAGAAAACCATCACGACCAAGAAGGCAGATGACAGCAAAAGAATAAGCCTAAGAAATAAAAACAACCATGACTCAGGATCTAACTGAAGATCAGTTACTGCATTTCATTATCATGTCTCTTTATTCTCCTTCAATTTGAAATAGTTCCTTTGTCTTTTTTTTTTTTTACGACTGTGACATTTTTAACAAATACAGCTGTTTTGTAGCATATACCTGAAACTGAGTTTTCTGATATTTCTTTATGATTAGACTTAGGTTGTGCATTTTAATTTGTCGGGGGAGGGGACAGGGATAACACAGAAGTGATGTTGTTTTTCTCAAGGCATTAGGCAGATGACATTGCTTCATTTCACTTTGGATGATAATGTTAAGATGATTTCTGCCAAGTTTCTCCCCTGTAAAGTTACTATTTTTCTCTGTATAATTTTACAGTATTTTGTAGGGCATACATTGTCTATGTAAATATCCTGTTTGTCATTGAACTTTCACCTAATGATTTGAGTGCTCAAGTTGATAACCTTAGAATAAAGACTATTCATTAGATAATGTTACTGTAATTTTCATTTTCTGATGTGAAGTTGTATTGATTTATCTGAGAGAATGTCCTTTTTTTTTAGGAAATAAAACATTTAGAATCATATGTACAAATGTATGATTACTAATTGTATTAGACTAAAAGAGGCAAACAGGTTACAATGATGGAGGATCATGAGAAAAATCTGCTTATATAGAATGCTCAGGGAAAGTCTCTCTAAGGAGGTGATATGTAAGCCAAGTTCAACAGGAGACTGAACAATTTAGCCAAATACAAGAGAGTTCAAGGACAATGTGCAGAGATCTTATAAGAAAGTGATCTTGGTGGGCTCAAGAAAGCAAAAAACGGCCGGGCGCGGTGGCTCACGCTTGTGATCCCAGCACTTTGGGAGGCCGAGGCGGGTGGATCACAAGGTCAGGAGATCGAGACCATGGTGAAACCCTGTCTCTACTAAAAAGAATACAAAAAATTAGCCGGGCGTGGTGGCGGGCGCCTGTAGTCCCAGCTACTCGGAGAGGCTGAGGCAGGAGAATGGCATGAACCCGGGAGGCGGAGCTTGCAGTGAGCCGAAATTGCGCCACTGTACTCCAGCCTGGGCGACAGAGCAAGACTCCGTCTCAAAAAAAAAAAAAAAAAAAGCAAAAAACATGAACATTCCTGAGGGAGGCCACATAGGGAGGCAAGGGGCAGGTCATGAAGGACTGTAAGCTTCAGTAAGGAATTCGTATTTTATTTTAAGTGCAACAGAAAGGTGACGGAGCAGGGGAATGTCCTCATCTAATTGCCATTTTAAGAAATGTTTTATTTTATACACAATAGATTTGAGGAGACATAGTACTAGGAAGACTGGCAGAAAGCTGTTTTGGAGATAGAAGACATTGTTTTGGAAAGAAATGTGGAATTGAAGATGAAGACAACTGAGTGGATTCAAGTTATATTTTGGGGGTAGAACTATGAGAAATTTATTAATGCATATCTCAGTTTAGGGAACTGGTGAGGGGGAAAGAAAATAACTCCAAGATTTCTGATTTAACAGTGGTAGAGAATAGAGACATTTTATGAAATGGGACAGACTGGGAGTGGAAAAGCTGAAGTTTGATTTTGTGCATGTTAAATATGAGATGCCATGACAGAGTCAAATGGAGAAATAGGCATTGAGCTATGTGAGTTTGGAGTTCAGAATAGAATGTTGGCAAGGGAGTTGATGGCAATGGTGATGGTATCTAAAGACATTGAAATAGAAGAATGGTGAGATAAAGAGAACCAAGGCTTTGAAGATCCCTATAGTTGGCGGGAGGTCTAGTAGAAGAGGAGGACCCTGCAAAAAGACCAAAAAAAAAAATTGGAGAGAGAGACAGGATGCCATTCACATAGCTAGTGAATCCAAAGAGGAGACTGTGCCAAGAAGAAGATATTCAATTGTTTTGAAATTTATGAATAATTTGAATAACAGAAGATTTAAAATGTGATTGGCCAAATGGAAGCCACTGGTGATCTTGGCAAGAATAAAGTAATGTGTAGAGAATTCATTTAGCTGTAAGCCAAGCATACTATGGGAAGTGAAAAAGTGGAGACAGCATGTGCAGACTAATATTTTTAGGTGTTTGGCAGTAATGGGAGAAAAAGAATAGAATTAGAAGTGTGTGTTTGTTACAGGTAGGGAACGTTATATCAGGTTTGCGTATTGATATGAACAATCCATTGGGGATGGTGAAAATGATGAGGTAGAAAAGAGAAGGAAGGTCTGAAGCTTTTGAGATGATTAGAAGTATTGGGATCACTGGCACTGATATTTGATAGGGTGAGGAGCACTTCCTAGAATTTAGATTATACCCAGGGAAGAGTCTGGCAATTTGAAGCTAGTAAAGAATATACAAAACATTCTTGAACTAATGGGATAGTAAGCTAACTAGAGAAATTTGTTGTTTGTGATCACCATTTCAAAAGGAAGTCTGTGTACTAAGTAATATAATTTTCCTCCAGCTATGTTCTGCTTTTCAGATATCATGTATTGAAGTCAAATAGTTTAGACCAACAATTTAAAGTGTATGTGTGGACCAAGAGTATTGATATCACCTAGAAGCTTGTTAGAAGTATGTGCTCTCAATCAGAATCTGCATATTAATATATGAATAGACAGTCAAATTTTCGAAGCAATTTTTCAACATCTCCTAGTGTTGGTTTTTTTTCCCAGAGAGTTGAACATGTGTGTCTCATCATATCTTGGATTATAACATACTTGCTTTAACCTTGGGTAGGCTGCTTAATTTCTCTGTTACATTTCTTATATGGAAAATAGGGCTAACGATAGTTGGGTAGTTCCTACCTGATAATATTGCTGTGAAATTAAGTTAGATAACATGGAAAACAATGACTGCCACGAAGAAAATTCTGAAATAATGACTATCAGCATCGTTGTTATCATCATGGAGCTAGGTGACTCTGGTGGATTATGCAGAAAGCTCATCAGCAGTTAGAGGAAAAGCAGCAGACAGGACAGAGGTTTAATGGATTATTTGTATGAGTGTTGAGTTTTCCATGAGTGGCAAAGGAAATTGGGGTGGGTAGAGCTAATACAGGAAGTAAACCAGAGGATAGTGCATAGTTGACAGCCTGATGGAGAAAGGGTCACATATGCAGATTGTGTGAACTGAAAGGAGCAGTGGGAAACATCACAAATCAAGAAATAAGTGGCTGACATATCATTTGGAGAGCAGCAATGAGGGCCCTCTTCCCATCTATGAGCCCAGAGGAGTTTGGGTCATTGCACTGCCTCTTACCAGGCAGGATGATATTACCTCTGTCACTGAAGTTCGCTGAACTTCAGTACTTTAACCTGTGGATGCTGTGGTGAATATCCTCCATTTTCCAGGTGGGCTGGCTCCCACAGTTCTCTGTTAATACCATGAATATAATATTGATTGTGAGATATGTAATTATATTTTCTTATCTGTCTCTAGAACAAGAGGTCCTGAAAAAATCTATTTCATACTAATTGCTAATAATTGAGTACCCAAGTTTCTTAACAACACCAAGCCTCAAAAGTACAAGCTAATGCTGAGTATTGAAAAAGAGAGAAACTTGACTGATTCATTGAATAAAACAAATATTTGATTAAGATAGCACATCCACAAAAGAACTGATTAAACCAATATAGTGTAAATAATATTTACTGAATTTAACAGCATATTTAAAAATCATTCACTACAAAAGATTTATCCCAAATGCAATGATAGTTTTATATTAAGACATCTATTAATATAATTCATAATATCACTATCCCCACTAAAAACAAAGCAGTTTATGTAAGAGCTATAACTACTATAAATAGAAAAGCAAATTAGAATTTGAATCAAAATGACTAATTGGAAATTTCAAGAGAATAAACTAAATTCTCAGCAATAAGGAATGCAAGATAATAGAAAGATACAAAATAATATAAAAATATCAATACACCATTTAGAAATAATATTCAGTTAAAAGGTAAAAGAGAAGATATTTCTATGGCAATAGCAATGAAAAATCTTAAATTAGCTAAAAATAACTCTGATGAGAAATGTGCAGGAGCCATTGAAGTAAACTATAAAGTTTTATTAGGAAAGATAAAAAAGATTTAAGTAAATGGAGAAACATGATTTTCTGCATAGGAAAAAATAAATGTTATTAATTCTTTTAAATACAGCTGTAATTGATTCTTTTTTTTAATTTATTTTTTTATTATACTTTAGTAATTGATTCTAATAAGAATTATAAAAGGGTTTCAAAGTTTGTAAAATGATTATTGTACACATGTGGGAGAGAGTATGATGAAAGCATAGCTTAGGAAAATTGGGGGGAAAATCTTGTTTCTGACCCATGCCAACATTTTCTGCATTTATAACAATTCTCACATAGTGGTTTGGTATGAGAATTAGAAAATTAATAAATGGAATAAACTTTATAGCTTTAAGCAAATGATAGCATATAAATAAGGGAGACTGTATTCATAGTGGCTGGTTTATGCAGTACTAACATTAACCCTAAAACCCCATGGCTTGAGATGGAAATGTTTATTACTTGCTCAGCTATGTTTCCTGAGGGACAACAGGGAGCTTTGCTCCACACAGTCACTCAGGATCCCAGCCTGATGTAGGTTCCACCAATCTGTGACTGTATGATCTGAAATATCCCCAGTCACTGACAGAGTGGAGAGAAGAACAGGAGGGTCCCACTGTAGCTCCTGAACACTTCTATTCAGAAGTAACGTGTGTCACTTCCACTTCAACCAGTCATATGCCCTCACCACATTGCACAAGAGTGGAAGAGAAAAGCAGAACAAGTCATTAGTGAGAATGAGTCATTTCTACTCCACCTGCATTGTCATCATAATGTAAATACTAACTATTGGCTTAACC
This sequence comes from Hylobates moloch, assembly GCF_009828535.3. Lineage (NCBI taxonomy): Eukaryota > Metazoa > Chordata > Mammalia > Primates > Hylobatidae > Hylobates > Hylobates moloch. Next base: position 137,163,054 of record NW_026652279.1, read on the forward strand.
AGCACATATAATATGATAGCAGAAGTGTGGGTGGGGTAAAGCTGGGGAAGTACAGAAATGCTAAATTCTCATTTACTATAGTAAGAGGCCAATAAAATGAATACATCAAGTAATAGCAGTTATAAGCACATTATTTTTGAAATATGGAGACAAATATCAGAAGAAACCATTAAAAGTTGAAAGTGATTCCCTATGGGGATAAGGTAAAATGAGTAGATGGCATGCAGGGAATGGCTGTAAAGATTTTATGTTAAAAATTATTTGAATTTTGGTTAAGTACATGTATCACTTTGATAAAACTAAAAATTAAAGTGAGAAAGGGATAGAGTTATTCTGAGTTGGGAGCATGATAAACACATTTTGATTCTGATGTCATATAATGCATTAAGTAAATTCCAGTGAGGTTTGAGTTAAATGTAAAATATACAACTATCAATGTAAAGGAAAATAAGTATTAAATGGATCCTGCAATGAGGAGAAACATCCAGACATAAAGCTTTGAGCAAAATAATAAATGAAAAGACAGATAATCCTGACTATAGAAAATTATACAAAAACACAGTGATTTAAAAGACAAAAATCGAGAATGTATTTACAACATATTTATGTAAATATTTCTTATTATATAGTTTAAAAATCATTATAAAGCATAAACATCCCTTCAGAAAAATGTTCAGGGATCTCAGGTAGGTAACTTCCAGGAGAAGACATATTAACAAGACATGTATGAAAAATTTGACACTGACTTGTAAATAATGAATATTAAAATAAGATAATATTTTCACCATTCAAGTTGAAAAATATTGACAAGACTGCTTAATGTTAGAACAAATGTAGGGAGATAAGAACTTTCATATATGATTGCTTAGTGAAAACTGTAAGTTTTTTTTTGGGAACATTATCAGCATTTATCAAGAGCCTTAAAATAATTTACTTCAAAGATCCTGGTTAAAGATAGTGGAATAAGGCTGAATAACAACATCTCTTTTTTTGTGCTTTCAGACAAAAATACTCATTATTTGTCATTTAAAAATAAAACAATGCTTTGTGTACTAAGCTTTGAAAGAGATGAATCTAAATGATTGTAGCACAGATTGGGGAAACTCTTACACCCTGCCCTCAAATAGGCACACAGTTTCAGAGGGGGAAAATAAAAATAAAATAGACAAAATCTTGAGAATTTTCAAGGATATAACTGAATTTGGAAAAAAGTAGGCCACAAATACAAACAAATTATCAACAGGTGTTGAGTCCTCTAAACAAACAACTCAAACTAAAATAACATGAATCAGTTCAATAAAATGAGGAAGATTGTTCAAAATTGCAAAATATTCATGTAACTCCTCTGTTTAAATTTTAGCTGTTTCTGATTAAAGCTTGAAAATGACCTCTTACTGAATAAGACCCTCTGTAATCTCTGCCTCCTATAAACCTCTCCATGCAACTCTCTTGCCTATTGTTTCTAACTCAGACTGTACTGGAGCATATTGCCTGTTTTTCTTTTTTCTTTTGGTTCCCTGAATGTCCCCATAGTGGGTTGAATAGTGACACTCCCTCTAGCCCTACAGCTGCCAAAAAAATAAAAATAAAAAATCAGTGCCCCTGACATTATTTGGAAAAAAGTCTTTACAGATGTAATTAAGAATCTTAAGAGGAGATCATCCTGGGTGAGGATGGACCGTAAATCCAATGAGACTTGTTCTTATAAGAGAAAGGAAGGGAAGAAAACATAAGAGGAGAAGGTGATATGAAGATGGAGGTAGAAATTGGAGTAATGCATCTGCAAGAAAAGAAACTCCATGGATTGCCAGCAGCCACCAGAAGCTACAAGACGCATGGAATGAATTCTCCCTCGGAGCCTCTAGAAGGAACCCACACTTCTGACACCTTGATTTCTGACTTATGGCCTCCATAATTATGAGGGGATACATTTCTATCATTTTAAACCACTAAGTTAGTGGTAATTTGTTGTGGGAACCCTAAGAAACAAATACAGTGAAGCTACATCATTTTGCCTCAGGGGAAAAGGATACACTTAGTTCCCCTCTCATTATTATTATTATTATTATTTTTTTGAGACGGAGTCTTGCTCTGTCGCCCAGGCTGGAGTGCAGTGGCGTGATCTCCGCTAACTGCAAGCTCCGCCTCCCGGGTTCACGCCATTCTCCTGCCTCAGCCTCCGGAGTAGCTGGGACTACAGGTGCCCGCCACCACGCCCGGCTGATTTTTTTTTTTTTTGTATTTTTAGTAGATATGGGGTTTCACTGTGTTAGCCAGGATGGTCTCGATCTCCTGACCTCGTGATCCGCCCGCCTCGGCCTCCCAAAGTGCTGGGATTACAGGCGTGAGCCACCGCGCCCGGCCCCCTTCTCATTATTCTTTGCTCAGTTAAACTCTCTCATCTTTCACGTATCAGCTTGTTATTTCTTCTGGAAAGACTTCCCTATGTCCCAGACTGTTACATCTTCCATGATATCCTATAGATCCTCTATGATGAAACTCACCCATTTTATACAATTATTCTTTTGATGCCTCATCTTGTGTGTGTATTCCTTGTTTATTTCAGTATCCTGTAGAAACTAGTAAAGTGCTTGGCACATAGGCACTTAATAAATATTTATTGCTTCACAGAGGAGGAGAGGGGATGGCATTTGAAAAAGTTAGCAGGATTTAGCTAGAAGCAAAATGGGATTCTATAGAAGAAAGGGATCTTGTAAAGATATGCAGGAATGAACACTTATGGTCCAATGAGAAAATGAGTTTAGAATAAACTATCTGAAGAGTTGGGGGAAGACAGAAATATAACATTCATTTGGGTCAGAGTATGAAGGGCTGGGTCTCCCATGCTAAAGCAATAGCACTGTATTTTTATTTTATTTTTTGAGACAGTCTTGCTCTATCGCCAGGCCGGAGTGCAGTGGCGCGATCTTGGCTCACTGCAACCTCTGGCTCCTGGGTTCAAGCGATTCTCCTGCCTCAGCCTCCCGAGTAGCTGGGACTATAGGCGTGCGCCACCATGCCTAGCTGATTTTTGTGTTTTTAGTAGAGATGGGGTTTCACCATGTCGGCCAGCATAGTCTCAATCTCTTGATGTCGTGATCCGCCTGCCTTGGCCTCCCAAAGTGAGCACTTTGTCTTTAAGGCCAGGACTTAGGACCTCGAGTTCTTATAGGTGGTATTAAAGAGTGAAGTGTACAAAGTACTTCATTTTCTTCTTAATTATGCTCTGAGAACAAACAACCATAATAAACACCATAATAAGTAGCATCTGACTGGGAGGACACAACAGAGTCATGGAAAGTGTGGTAACCCGGGAAGCATGTGCTCTGTTTATAGGCAGCAGGGTTTTCAGCTTCTGCCTATTGTTTCCATGTGGGAACGTGAGCACAGTGTTGTCAGATATTATAATTTTTTTTGCAAAAGAATCCGCAAACCTAAAATTTTATATAAAAAGAACTGGCTTGTAAATTTGGACAACCATTTCATTTTTAAAAAAGAGTGTGCATACCCATGCTGAGAGGACCTAACAAAATGTATCTGTAAACTGAATATAATTTGAGGAACACAAGTTTGTGATCCCTTTTAATCAATTGGAAGAATAAATATGAAGAAACTTCACTAATATTCTCTGTCTGGGTCTATGTAGGTCTGGCCACTCATCAAAGGGTTGGAAAGCAATGATATGTGATTAATAACAAAATTGTGATATAATGTGAACGGCATTCTATCTTTGATGATTCAGAAGGCATTTTAGGGTCTTGTGAGGCTCCAGAGTTAAACTGATGATAACCAATTTTGGTAGTGTTATAGAACAGAAGTGCTCTTGCTCTCAGTATAAAATGTGAATTAATAGAATGTGATAACATTAATTTTTCATTCACTAATTCAAAAATATATTTAGTGATTGCATTCTGAATGCCAAGCACAGGAGAGAGCACTGACAAATACAGCAAAAACCTCTGCCCTCAAAGGACCTTTCATTTGATAACATTTTTCTGAATGGATGGAGTCATCATTTCTATACACTTCACCACACAGTCACATGTTTAAAATAACATTGGTTCCTTCAAGTGCTCCTGTTTAGAAGGATAATTATATTCTGCTGGTCTTTCATTAGCTTTCTCTAATGATGTTCTTGTTTCCTGTGCTCAATTTATTAGCTTGTGTTGATTAGAATTCCAGAAATATCCTTGAATATACTATAACTTCAATTTTACAAATAAAAATGCAACCAATAATTTTATCTATTTTTCATTCAACCATATTTATTGAGTATCTACTATATGCCAGGACTTAGGTACATGGAATCCTAGAAAGTTCACAGTCAACAAAATAGACATGGTCCTTACAAGGCTTTCCATTTAATATGGGAGATGGACATTCAATGAATAAGTATATAGACATTTTGTTACAATTTTATTTATCTGTAAGTGCTCAGGAAGCATTTTATTTTATATTTTCCATAGGTTTTGGGGAAACAAGTGGTATTTTGTTACATGAGTAAGTTCTTCAGTGATTTGTGGGATTTTTGTGCACCCATCATCCACGCAGTATACACTGAACCCAATTTGTAGTCTTTTATCCCTCACTGCGTCTCACACTTTCCCCCGAGTCCCCAAAGTCCATTGTAATTTATGAATAGCTTTTGTGAGGTGGACTATAACTGCATGTGACTGTTGGAATTTTTTGACTTTATTTGACAAGCTATTAATGCCAAATTAACTTTACTTGTAAAACCTTCGAATTAAAAAGGAAGTAATAAATATTTTACATAAATATTTAATAGGTCTAAAATGCATTGGAAATAAAGGACATTATGTGAAATGATTATTATTGGGGGCATAATCGGACAAAATAGTGAACATGGGGCAGGAATAGATATATTCTTTATCTGTTTACAGAAACTTCATTCAGGTTTAAAGAAAAATTTTTCAAATCAGTTAAAGGGGGAAATTCTCTAGAGTTATTTCAACATCCTTACATAGTTTATTCAGTCTTTAGAGGAGAAATATGAATAAAAAGTAATATAGCTCTATAAGATATATAAATAATCAAGAAATGTCATAGACGTGAGATGCCATGGTGACTAGGTAAACTGAATTCAGCAACAGTTTGGATAGCTTGGATCAGCAGTTGTATAAATGGGTAAATTTCTCTGTCAAGTTCTCTGTAGTATCTGACAAAAAGACACAGGAGTTAGCTAAGAGGGCAGGCCTGGAGCTAGTGTGGTCGCAAGAGATAAGGAAAGGAGCAAGACAAAAGAGAGTAATAGAAGACACATTCCAAAATGTCATGTGGAAATGAGAAGCACCAGGTCCTTGCCTCAACTCTTCCCACTCCTTCCCAGAAGCAATTATTCTGAATGCTTAGCTGTTGTTGCTGACATTACTGCCAATACTTAGTAAACTCACTTCTATTTATTGATTTTTCAGTTTTAGATAATAGCTAATAGTTTTTATTTTGGCAGGTGAGAAACTTGTTTTTTTATCCAGCTTCTCTCCTCCCATCCCGTATACATATTTGGTTAAATTAGTAGCTGGTGTTTATATTATGGATGGTTCAGTTTATTATTGAGCCAACTGGTTTGCTATGATCTTCTGTTTTCTTTTCCTGAGAGTTAATATTTGAATTTTTCATTTGTATATGTTTTGGTGTTCTCTGGTATTAATCTATTTCCTAAATACTCAAAAAATTTGATAGAACCAAGCATGTAATTGTCAGTTGTGTCTTTTTCTTGACAATCCCTCTAGAGCCTGCTAGCTTCCTGCCTCAATCTTAGTAGCCAATCTCTTTGTCTCTTGGTCTACTGCCCAGATAGTACCTTAGTATTTCTGTTTATTGTTTCCTGGATCTTGTGTCTTCTTTTTCTTAGCTTTTTATCCTTGTTTTGCTGGGGCACATCCTCTTGTAACTTCCAAAAAGTGAGACAGTTAATGGAAAGTTTTGGTTTAAAGAATATGGAATAATCTCTTCATTCATTAATTCAGCAAATTTTTTTTTAGCACTCGCACTGTGCCTGGTATTCAATCATTTCTCAGAAAAACTGATTTTATTAAGACATAAAGCAGATCATGCCACTGCTTTGTTTAAAACCCTTCAGATGCTTCCTTTTGTCCTTACAATAAATTCCAAGCTGGTTCCCAATGTCTTGCATGACTTGCCTCTACTTGATTCCAGGAGCTTACCTGTCTCTTTAGTACAATGGGGCCTTTTCCATTGCCTGAGTGGCTCTTTTCTTGGATCTTCACATGACTGGCTCCTCATTATTTAAGATTTAGTTTAAATGTTATCTTCTAACAAAGGCCTTCTCTGAATGCCCTCTCTAAAAAGTCTCTGAGCTCTTTTAATCTCTACCACAGTGTCTTGTTTATTACCTTTCTGGCAATAATAAGTATTTTCATAAATACATTGATTTACTTTATTATTGCCTATCTCCCCTATTAGAATGTAAACTTGATGAGGGCTGGGACTTCTTTGGTTTATGCTTTATTGTGTTCTTGGAGACTAGTGCAATGTGGGGAACAAAATAGCCTCCAAGTAAATATTTGTTGACGCCTAAGTGGCTGCAATCAATTGGAAAAATTTAGCTAAAATGACTGGTCCATAAGAGTCTATTATTAAGGGAAAGGTGTTTAGAAAAATGAACATTTCTTCTGTATTCATGGTTCTTGTGTCTTACTCTGATCTCTTCTCATCCCTGGGCCTCATGGGCTCCAGCTGCACTGACCTTGCTGTTCTCTTCAGTAAGCAGTATGTTCTGCCTGGAGTCTGCAACACAGTATTATAGTCTCTCATATGCCTGACTGATTTCCCCTTGATCTCAAATCATCTAATCAGCTTTCAAGTTTCTGTTCCTCTGTGGAATCTGTCTTGACTTTCTAAGGGGGAGTCAAGTGGTTCCTAGGTTCCTACACTCTCTGTATTACCTTTAACAGTACTTAGCACATCATCATTATTGCCTCTTTACTTATCTGTTGTTCATCAAAGAAATAAACTCCCAGAAAGCAGAGAGACTGAGCCTTGTTCACCCTTTGATCAGCACACACAATGGATACCTCAAAATAGCCACTCAGTTAATATTTGTGAATCTTGTTAAAAAATATAGAGAAAACAATATGTCAAGAAAAAATGTTTTAGAGGTAGAATGGGCAAACAGCAATCTGTTGAGAGAAGTTTTTTATTTTTATGCGTTGATATTCAGGTAATAATAGCATAGCCTGAAGAAAATGGCAATAATAATGTTGTGTAAGTGTACAAGAAATGATGGAATGTGTAAATGCCCAAGCCACTTCAGAAAGTAGTCTTCTACTGGGAATGAGATTTCTGATCTTAATGCATGAAGAGATGCTAACTCTCAGATGAAATGGTTATGTTGATGAACACAAATGTACCCATGCACACAGTGGTAATAACTAACAGTGGGAAATTGGATGCAAGTTATTGTTACTCTAATATGTGCTGGGAATTGCATTAATATGTTTTATGTATATTATCTCTTCTAAAACAATAACTTAATGTCATCTCTACTTTAGAGATAAGAAGTAGGGAAGCCATTTCTTGGTTTCCACCTCTGACAGACTTCAAAACTTTTGTTCCTCTGAAACGAAGAAGTTTGAGATTCAAAAAACCACACAAAAGACCAACAAATCCAGGGTTTGGGATCTTTTTTTGAAAGAATAAATAAGATTGATAGATTGCTAGCTAGACTTCTACTAGCCCTATGAAAATAAAAAGAAATCTCTAACACACAGTGGGAAATTTAAGCCGAAACTACTATGAACACCTCTATGCATGTAAACTAGAAGACCTAGAAGAAATGGATAAATTCCTGGAAACACACTCTCCTAAGATTGAACAAGGAAGACATTGAATCCCTCAACAAACCAATAATCAGTTCCAAAATCGAATCAGTAAAAAAAAAAAAAAAAACCTACCAACAAAAAAGCCCAGGACCAAATGGATTCATTGCTGAATTCTACTAGATGTATAAAGAAAAGGCGGTACCATTCCTACTGAAGCTATTCCAACAAAACTGAAAAAGAGTCTCCTCCCTAATGCATTCCATGAGGCCAGCACCATCCTGATACCAAAACTTGGCGGAGATACAACAAAAAAGGAAAACTTCACACCAATTCCCTTGATGAACATACATGCAAAAATCCTCAAAGAATGCTAGCAAACTGAATCCAGCAGCACATTAAAAAGGTAATCCATCATGATCAAATAGGCTTTATTACTGGGATGTAAGGTTAGTTCAACATATACAATCAATAAATGTGATTAATCACATAGAACTAAAGACAAAAACCCACGTGATCATCTTAATGGATGCAGAAAAGGCTTTCAATAAAATTCAGCATTTCTTCATATTAAAAACCCTTAAAGAACTAGGCATTGATGGAACACACTTCGAAGTATGGGAGCCATTTATGGCAAACCCACTGCCAACATCATACTGAATGGGCAAAAGATGAAAGCATCTTCCTTGAGAACTAACACAAGACAAAGATGCCCTCTCTCACTACTCCTATTTAACATAGTACTGGAAGTCCTAACCAGAGCAATCAGGCAAGGGAAAGAAATAAAAAAGGCATCCAAATAGGAAGAGAGAAAGTCAAACTATTTCTGTGTCTAGATGACATGATTCTACAGCTAGAAAACCCCATAGACTCTGCCCAAAAGCTCCTAGATCTGATAAACAACTTCACCAAAGTTTCAGGATACAAAATCAATGCACAAAACTAGTAGCATTTATACACACCAAAAATGTCCAAGCTGAAAACCAAATCGAGAACTTAATCCCATTCACAATAGCCACAAAAAGAATAAAATACATAGGAATACAGCTAACCAGGGAGGTGAAAGATCTCTACAACCGTGCTTACAAAATGCTGCTTAAAGAAATAAGAGATTACACAAACAAATGGAAAAACATTCCATTCTCATGGACAGGAAGACTCAATATTGTTAAAATAGCCATATTATTGCCTGAAACAATTTGCACATTCAAAACTATTTCTGTCAAACTACCAATGACATTCTTCACAGACTTAGAAAAAACTAGCTGAAAATTCATATGGAACCAAAAAGACTGAGTAGCCAAGGCAATCCTATGCAAAAAGAGCTAAGCTGGAGGCACCGCTTTATCCAGACTATACTATAGGACTATAGTAACCAAAACAGCATGGTACTGGTACAAAAATAGACACATAGACCAATGGAAGAGACTAGAGAGCCCAGAAATAATGATGCACATCTATGACCATCTGATCTTTGACAAAGCTGACAAAAACAAGCAATGGGAAAAGGACTCCCTCTTCAATAAATGGTGCTGGGATAACTGGCTGGTCATATGTGGAAGATTGAAACTGGACCCTTTCCTGACGCCGTATACAAAAATCAACTCAAGATGGTTAGATGAAAGACTTAAATGTAAAACTTAAAGCTATAAAAACTCTGGAAGATAACCAAGGAAATACCATTCTGGACATAGGCCCTAGCAAAGATATCATGACAAAGATGCCAAAAACAATTGCAACAAAAACAAAAATTGACAAGTGGGATCTGATTAAACTAAAGAGTTTCTGCCCAGCAAAAGAAACTATCAACAGAGTAAACAGACAACAGAATGGGAGAAAGTAGGTACAAATCACACATCTAACAAAGGTCTAATATCTGGAATCTATAAGGAACTTAAACAATTGAACAAGCCAAAAATAAATAACCCCATTAAAAAGTGGGCAAAGGACATGAAGAGACGCTTTTCAAAGGAGACATACACACAGCCAACAAGCATATGAAAAAATGTTCAACATCACTGATCATCAGAGAAATGCAAGTTGAAACCACAATGAGATACTATCTCACACCAGTCAGAATGGCTGTTATTAAAAAGTAAACAAACAAACAACAGATACTGGTGATATTGTGGAGAAAAGGGAATGCTTATAAATCACTATTGGGAATGTAAATTAGTTCAGTCATTGTGGAAAGAAGTTTGGTGATTTTTCAAAGGACTTAGAGCTACCATTCAACCCAGCAATCCCATTATTGAGTATTCACTCGAAGGAATATAAATCACTCTACCATAAAGACACATGCATGCATATGTTCATCACAACAGAATAGCAAAGACATGGAGTCAACCTAGATGCCCATCAATAGTAGACTGGATAAAGAAAATGTGGTACATATACATCATGGAACACTACATAGCCGTAAAAAGAACAAGATTATGTCCTTTGCAGCAATTTGAATGGACCTGGAAGCCATTATGCAAAGCAAACTAACACAGGAACAGAAAACCAAATACTACATGTTCTCACTTATAAGTGGGAGCTAAACATTGAGTATATATGGACACAAAGAAGGGAACAAAAGACACTGGGCCTACTTGAGGGCAGAGGGTGGGAGGAGGGTGAGGATTGAAAAACTACTTATTGGGTACTATGCTTATTACATGGGCGATAAAATCTGTACACCAAAACCCTGTGACACACATTTTAACTATATAAGAACCTGAACATGTACCCCTCAACCTAAAATAAAAGTTGAAGTTAAATAAATAAATAAAAACTGTCATCTTTTCTTTGTACTATTTTTAAAAATTAATTCTGGTGATGGTAACAATGTGGATTTGTTCCTGACCTCTATTCTATGCCAATGACCTATTTGTTTATCCTTGTATTAATACCATATTGTCTTAGTTATTAGTGTTTTATATAAGCCTTGCTATTTTGTGATGTAAGTTCAATTTTCTTCTCATTCTCCTCCCCATTTTCTCCCTCTCCCCCTTCTCCTTTCTCCTTCTTAGCCTTTTTTCCTTCATGTTCCTGTTTCAAGATTATCTTGGTTATTCCTGACTCATTGCATTTCTACATACATTTTATAATCTCATCAATTTCCACCAAAATTTCTGGAAATTTATCGGAATGACTGAATCTGTAAAACAATTTGGAAATAACTGCTTTATAAAATCAAGTCGCTAGGTCTATGGATATGGGATATCCCTCTGTTCACGTAGGTCTTAATTTTTCTTACGTTATGTCTTTAATGTTTTGTGGTTTTCTGAATGTATGTTTTGCATAATTTTCTTCTGTGTATTCCAAGATAATCTCATGTTGGATGCCATTGTAAACAGTTTTTAACATTTAATTTAAAAATTAAAAAATTTAAATATATTTTTTAAGGTTTAATTTTTAAATATCACTATATAATTTGTTGCCTTTAGCTGTCATGTACTATATTTGCTGGCTCTTTCTACTGGCTATAATGTACACTTCTTACATTCTAACTATATAACTACAATAAAGTAGGAGACTATTTGTCTGTTTTGGTTTACTCATGTACCCCAGTACGTAAAATAGTGCCCCATATTTAGTAAGCAGTCAACACTTATTTGTTGAATAAATTATTGAATAAATAATAAATCAATGAACACTGTATTTAGTAGTTAGGAGCACAGATTGTGGAGTCAAACTAACTGGATTCAAATCTGGCCATTATCCTTACTAAATTAACTGAGTATGCAAACACACACACAAATTTATATTTATAATTGTATCTGACACATCTCAAGCACCTGGCAACAATCTTTTGAGATAAATACTATCTTTGTTGACATTTTATTATGAGTAGATTGAAACAGTGGTGAATTGGTAAGAGGCACATGGTAAATGGCAGAGCTGGGATACAAATTCCATTGCATTTGACAATAAATTTAATGCTCATGCTTTTCTTCATGCTTTATGATACTTTTGAAATTTTATTTTCTTATTTCTCTTATATTTGCTTTAAATCTTGTTACATTGACCAGAAATTTCAGCTCTAATGACAGTGGTAATGAGGCATCCCTGATTAACATAGGGAGTTCGGACCATTCAAGCAAAAACCTCAAATGTCCATTGTTAATTGCTATGTTGATTTGAAGTATCCATTCTTCATAAGATTTCAGGCCTATCCTCTTCTTCTAGAGTTTTAATCAACAAAGTTTAATTTTACCAACTATATTATTTAAATGATCTTAGAAGGATAAATAAGGTAGTCAATGTGAATACCTGTTTAATCTTATGAAGAAAACTGCTCGTAAATTGTAGGTACCATAATATAGTGATGATCTGAGGTGTGCCTATTTGCTATAATATCAGAGATACCTTGATGTAAACTTCAGTTTTAACTACATACAGTAATTCCCAAATGCTATTTGCGTTTCCATTTTTGTGATAGTACACTGAAGTGCAATGGATTCTGTACAGTCATTGGATCTATTAATCTTGCTTAATTCAATGATTATTTCTGAAGGTTACCTGTAGATGCTCTGAATTTTCTACTTAAACTGTCTGTAAACAATGACAGCTTTATGTTTCCTTTCTAATTCTTTGTACTTCTCATTCCTTTCTCTTGCTTTACTGTATTGACTAGGACAGTGGTTCCCAACCTTCTTGGCAACAGGGATGAGCTTCATGGAAGACAGTTTTTCCACTGACTGGTGGTGGGGGAATGGTCTCGATATGATTCAAGCACATTGCATTTATTGTACACTTTATTTCTACTGTTATTACATTGTAATATATGATGAAATATTTTTTACAACTCATAATGTAGAATCAGTGAGAGCTCTGAGCTTGTTTTCCTGTAACTAGCCAGTCCCATCTGGGGTGATGGGAGATAGTGACACCCGAAGTGTGTTGCTTATGTCCAGTCTACTCCATAATCTCATTTTGGTTGCTGTCACTGCAGGAAACCCTGCATCACAAACACAGGATAGTGGAAATGGAAGCAGAGTTTTCAGTGCTTTTGTGACAGTCTCACAATATTCTGTCTTGACTTTCATCCAGAACGTATGGAGATTCGAAGTTGTCTCAAACATACTGTTGAGGTTACCATCATTTGTAATCTCAAGCAGTGAATCCTCTTCTAGCACAGACAAAGTTGATTCACCTGGATTATTGACAAATTGTGGATCCCTTCTCTCTCAGTTCAGGGGTCTTTTGTGGTTGGCAAGTAATGCTCAAGCCCTTTTGAAAACTGAGACAGGTGATCATGCACCAGCTGGGGGAAAGAAGGCCCTGGGTCCATCTCTTTCAAAATCTCTGCTAATGTTTGAAACATGTCAGAAATTCCAATATTCACTTGTCGCTCCCATAATCCCAGTTTGATTTTGAATGCAGCCACTTTATCTGCCGACTTGAACACAGTTGTCATTCTCCCTTGAAGTGACAGATTGAGTTTCTTGAGCAGGTTGAATATGTCACACAAGTAAGCAAATTTTGTGACTCATTCTTTGACACTAAAATCTGCTGCCAGTAGTGACTGTTTTTCTAAAAGAAATCTCTGGAGTTGCTCTTGTAACTAAAAATCTCTGGCCAGTGATTTACCTTTAGAAAGCCATCTCACTTCTGTGTATAAGAGAAAACGTGTGTGCTATGCGTCCATCTCCTCACAGAGCTGAGTGAACGGATGTGAGTTAAGGCCATGTACTTTAATGTGGTTGATCATTTAATCGCATCCTGCAAAATGTTAAGTTCAGGTGATGTTTTTGGCTAGTTAGCTTTTCTCTCTGGATGACACAGTGTGTAGAGTCACATTCAGAAGCCATCTCTTTGACCTGAGTAGTGAAACCAGAAAGTCCTCTAGTTATGGCAGCCTCTCCGTGTATGCATATACTCACACAAATTGGCCAGTTCAGTTTTCCTGATATGTCATTATTCTAAGACTTGAATAGTTCAGCTGTGGTGTTGGTTGGCAACAAAAGCGCACATAACATATCCTCATGCACATCCTCCTGAAAAATATATTGCACAAAACAAGCACTGTTGCCTTGTCAACATCGGTAGACTCATCAACCTGGATTGCATACCATGGTGACTCATTAATCCTCTTTACCAACCATGCCTCAATATCCTCTGCTACTTCATCTGTTTGTCTATTTATGGTGCTAGCCAAAAGGGGAAGGCATGTCACCTTTTGAAGGGCATCCTTCCCTAGAAGTTCACAACAAATGTTCTTAGCAGCAGGCAGGATCAACTCTTCACCAATGCTAAAGGGCTTCTTAGCTTAGCAGTGTGGTTAGCCACTAAGAATGATGGTTTCAGTGTAGAAACATTTGATGAAGTGGTGGCCTTCAATAATTGCTTCTGTTCTTTGTGTTCAATTTTCTTAAAAAAAAAAAAAAAAACAAAAAAACTCCAAAGGCTTGTCTTTTAATGCAGGGTGATTGGTCTCCATGTGGCAGAGCAGTTTTGAAGGTTTCATGGCTTTGTTGGATAGCCATTCACTATATATTAGACAAAGTGAGCTTGGAGAATGTGAACACTTGTTGCAGCGAACACGTGATTCAAGTAGGACTCTTGGTATTTTCTATTAAATGCAGCTTTTTTTGGATTGGCAGTCTCAGAGTCTTCTGCTGGCTCATCACGGGGTCTTTCCGCCTTTTCAAAGAAGCTCTCCAGGGCGTTTTGTCCTCATTTTGGCTAGGGTTAGCTTGTGGGCTTACCAAAACTGTGACTGAGACAAGTGTGCAGTGTGGGAAAGAGGTGTGAATGGAAGTGGTAAGTAAAATAATGGGCGGGCTGCATGCAGACTAAAATAAGTGTTGGATTCTGACTTAAAGCCTGCCACCAGATGCAGCTGTACAAATTTGAAGTACATCAACTCACTTGCCACTATAAAGCCTGCCACCACTTCAGCTCTACCTCAGATCATCAGGCATTAGATTCTCATAAGGAGCACACAGCCTGGATTCCTTGCATGCGTAGTGCACAGTAGGGTTTGCACTCCTGTGAGAATCTAATGCCACCACTGATCTGATAGGAGTCAGAGCTCAGGTGGTAATGTGAGCAATGGGAAGCGGCTATACATACAGATGAAACTTCCATTGCTCACCTGTTGCTTTGTGGCCTGGTTCTGGTAGTGGCTGCTACCAATCTGTGGCCCAGGGGTTGGGGACTCCTGAACTAGGATGTGCAGAACAGTGTTAAGTAGAAGTGGTAACAGATTTTTTTTCTCAGTCTCAGGGGAGTAATGTTCAATTGAATATACTCTTTGCTTAATATTTTACAACTATCTAACTTAGTTTTCTGAGTATAATAAATGAGAAGTTAATTTTATCAGTGTTATTTTCAGCATCTATAAAGATATTTTTTTCTCGATTTTATTAATGTGAATTATACTAATTGATTTTAAATGATTATATCAAATCATACTTGTTCATAACGTATCATTTATATATACTTGTATTTAGAATACTAAGCTTTTGTTAAGAGATTGTATCTTCATGAACGATATTGATCTTTTTTTTTTTCATTTCAAGGAGTAATGCTAGAAAAGAAAGAATAAAGGGAAAGATAGGGAAAGCAGTTGAGGTATTCTTTATAAATAAACAGAAGGAGCCACTCGGGAATATGTATTAACTGCCTATCATCCAGGCAAGGAAAAGTCCATTCCATGCCCTAGTTGTACTTAGTCCATCACTGGTCTTTTTGTACCTTCTGGCCAAACAGGAATATGAGGCTGGGTGAAAAAGAGAAAATAGTTCTCCTTTTTAAAAAATCTTTTTTCTTTTCTGTCCATGATGTTTAGGGATGTTGGAACAACTCTGTTACAAATCGAGGTCACATGCAAACCACATAATTAAGTTGTTTTCTTCTTCCATCCTTAAATAGCTATATTGAGAGGAAATTTAAACTTTACATAATTAAATTTAATTTACATGTACTCAAAGGGTAAATTTGTTATATATATAACTCCTAAAGTTCTGAGACATTCATTAGCATTTTCAGTAACTTATTCTTAGAAAGTCTTGTTTTGCCAGAAGTTGGAATTTATTTCAAAAGGTTTCAGTGTATTTTAGAATTTTTACCTACAAGAGTTGAGTATGTTATAAATATGGTAAACATGCCACTCCCCATTCCTACACAGCACTGTAGTGATATGTTGCCAATCAAGTTGGCAGGTGCGACTCTTGAGACATGTTGTATATTATGTCCACTTTGTGGATGAGCATGTAGCCAAACAGGTTTGAGTTAACACCATATAGAGTCACCCCTTTCCATCGCTGCAAGGAAGAGTTAAGCAAAGCTGAGAACCAGGAGCCTCTGTTTGAGCGGTTGCCAAATCTTGTCTTCAATGTATATTTTTAAAGATTCCAAACTCTTTTATTAAAGAGTCATTACATTTTTATTCAATTTAAAATTGCCCTCTTTACTTTACTAATTCTGGCCTTCAATAACAGGATGAAAATAACAACAAAGAAAACTGTAATGACCTAAGCAAAAAATTTTAAAAAATCTTTTCCTTCTTTTAATTATATTTTTAAAAGCAGTGAATAATGCTATTTTTTGTGTCACCAAGGGCACAGAAAACTCAAGTAATGGGCTGTATTTTCACCTAAGCAAGGTCCTTTTTTTCCTTCCCAGAGAGTACTTCATTGATACAAATACAGTAAACATAGAACAATAAAGTTATTATTGATTTATTTCATTTTCTTAGGGAAGCAAACAATCTGAAACTCTGCTACCTTGAAAAAATGACCGTAACTTGTGATCAAAACTTCTCAGAAATTGTAACACCAGTGACCACAAATTAGGAAACTTGGGCAGCCTGTTAGGCTGACTAGGTTTTTGCCAGACACCTGCAGCCTCACAGAATACCTGAACTCCTTGGCAGTATCTTTCTGTCCTTTTTTCTCAAAGTCCACTCCCATTCCCCCGACACCATAATAAACATTGGATGTTGAAAGTGTATCAAGGTTTGCAGAATATGCAGTATTGTTTTGAGTAATTGTATTTTCAATGGACTTGATTGACATTGTATTTTTTATTTATAAAAAAGATTATTTTATGATGCCATATGGAAACCTACTTCACTACTTTTAACAGTTCCCTTAAGTTGTTTTTGAACCAGGTTGCTTCCAATTCTTTGCCACCACAAATAGTACCACAATGAACATCCTGAGGCCTTATGGAGCTCTGTGATAATTTCTTTAGAATATATGTACTCAGAACTGAAAAGACTGGTTAAAGTATGCTTAATATGATTAAGTGGTGCCACTTTGTTCTCTAGAAGGGCCATAGGTTACACTGCTTTGATTCACTCATAAAGGATCCCATATCCCACATCCTTGGCTAAATTTGGCTTTATTAAGCCAATATAATTATGCCAGCACAATAGGCGTGAAATGTTTTTTCACTATTGCATTTTTATGATCTATTTGCATTGCTCTGATTAATGATACTTTTGAGCACCTCTTTACATGCTTATTTTCTGTTATGCACGTATTGTCTGTTTATTTTCTTTGCATGTTTTTCTAAAGATCTCAGTAAATTTGCAGGAGTTCCTCATATCTCTCATCAGATATACCAATATTTTCTCCAATTTCAATAACATCATTAACATAGTGACCAACAGAATATGTGGTTTAAATAAACTGTGGTAAAATATGCAAAAAAATGTGGCCATCTTAACCATTTTTGTGTGTACAGTTCAGTAGTGTGAAGCACATTCACATTGTTGTGCACCAATTTCCAGTACTTTTTTTATCTTTCAAAACTGAAACTTTATACCCAGGAAACAGCAATTCCCTCTTCTCCCCTCCCTCTAGCTCCTGGCAACCACTATTTTACTTTCCATGTCTTTGATCTTGGTACCTCATAAAAGCAAAATCACATAGTGTATGTATTTTTGTGGCTGGTCACAGAAAGTTTTAATAATCAAATAAATCAGTGCATTTGGTCTTAGTGATTGTATATTTGAAATTTTAAGGGGCTCTTTCTCTTTCTTAGGTCACAAAGATTCTCCAACATCTGTCCTGAAACAATAAAAGCTACGTCTATGAGAATTTTACAAAGATACCTTATAGTTTGACATTACTCATTTAGATCTTTATTTCATCTACAGTCTACCTTCAAATGCTGTATGTGGTTTTACTCAGGCATCCAGTTTTATTTTCTCCAATTTGTGAGCCAGTTTTCCCAATATTATCTATTGAACAATCCTTTCTTTTACTATTATTTATAGTCCTACCTATATTACTTCCATATCCATTGTCTTATCTCTAACTTGCATTTTGTTCCATTGGTCTATCCATCTGTTCCTGCAACAAAACTATGTTGCTTTATTTAAAAAAAAAGATTATTCATGTACCTTTATTGTTCCAAATATATCTCATAGTAACTTTGTCAAATTTCTCAAAACATTTTATTAGAATTTTGCTTAGGGTTGCTTTAAATGTGTAAGTGAGTTTCAGTCATTCTATTCAAGTGCGTGAGATGTCTTTTCATTAATTCAGCTAATCTTCTATATCCTTTGCTAGCATTTTAACATTTTCTCCATATTGCCATAGTCCATTTGGGCTGCTGTAACAAAATACCAAAAGCTGGGTAGCTTATAAATAATGGAAGTTTATTTCTCACAATTTTGGAGGCAGGGAAGTCCAAGATCAAGATGGTGGCAGATATAGCATTTGTGGTGTGCTTGCCCTCTGGTTTATAGATGGTGTCTTTGTGCTGTAACCTCAACTGACAGCAGGAGCTAGGGATCTCTCTGAGACTTCTTTTATAAGGGCACCAATTCTATCTATGAGGGCTCTGCCCTCATGACCTAATCACCTCCCAAATGTCCCACCTAATAATGCTATTACCTTGAGGATTAGGATTTTAATGCATGCATTTTGCGGGGACACAAACATTCAGATCACAGCAGAGATTTTCATAAATTCTTGTTAAAATTCCTAAATACACTGTAGATTTTATTGCAAGAGTCAGTATTCAATTTTAAATGTTATTTTCTATTTGATTATTACAAGTGTTTAGAAAATTAGTTTTTGTATGTTCCACTAACCCCTCTGTATTGAATCTTTTGTGTATATTGTAGCTGGACACTACCAAAAGACTTAGTGACCAACTGGACTAAATGAAGGGATTAAATTGATCTGAGTGTCTCAAGGTATAGATTGTACTGGATTCCTCCTGTGTACTGCTCCACATGCTTTCTGCCTTATTTCTGATTCCAGCCAACGGTCTTATATAGAGTTAGACCAATTTCATGTTGACCACATGTCCATTGCTGGTCATTTGTTTCCTGCCCTGGAACATCTCTGATTTAGGGAATGTGATAACTATGGTAACTCACCTAACACTCACAATGGGCAACTCAGAACTGCTGGAGGCCAATTTTGAGGTACATTTGGTGGCTCCACAGTTGATTGAGCACCAGTTTTCCACATTGGTTAGCAATTTAATAACACATCTTTGTATAGGCTTGTCCCTCTTCTCTTTTTCACCTTTTGTTGTAGTCAGGGTTCTCTAGAGAAATACAATCAATAGGAGATAATATATATATATATTATAATATGTGTGCATGTATATATATATACACACATGTATATCATATCTATCATGATATATGTATATATACACATATATATCATATATGATATACATCTTATGTGTATATATTTTGTCTCTTATATTTCATATAAATATATCAATACAATATTTTATAATATGTATCATATATCTATATCATATCTATAATATAATATTGTATATATACACACGGTGTATATTTGGTGGCTCCACAGTTGGAAGTTGCTGCAGGGCAAGAAACATTGGAGAAGTCATTATAATGTGAGGAGAGGAAGAAAACATGTCAAATTCTTTGCTCTAAGTTGACATGCTGAGCTTAGCTAAATTTATCCTAAGAATAGCTGCAAAATGCTGGTTGCTAATAGGACCCATCATTACCCTTAATGGTTGGAACAGTCACATTTGCTTTTATTTACTGAATGAAAGAAAAACTGTTAACATTTTTGAATAACTCGACTTGGTCTAAAGATTAAAAGCATTGTACTATTTAACATGTTTGCAATAGAAAAAAGTTTATTTTTCCTAATTGACAGTAACTGTATATACATTGTTTTACCTTCATATAAATTTTAAAAAGAAACATAATTTTCTGATCTTGTATTGCCCCATTACATTAAGACTGCTAACAAGTGATATTTATCATATGGTGAAAATACTGCAATGCATGCAAAAAGGATTACATTTTGCTCTTGCATACACTTGACCTTTTAAGCTGCCTATCAATTGGAGAGATTTTTAGCTGTTAGCATTACTGACAGCCCTTTTTGTAGCTGACTGCTGGGAGATGTAGCAATCATTGACACCAGTTAACCTCTGACATTTCCTTTATATCATGCAGCGTTATTGTCTGTTGGTTGAAGGCAATTTATTTCCACTTCCAGACTCTTGGTTTTATTTAATCATGCTTACACAGTAGTATTTAGAATGAAAAGAAGGAAGCTCTGCTAGGTTCTGCTAAAGTTTAGATTTGCCTTGAAAATTTCTGAAGATGCCCTGTGCAAATTGATGTTTTTATGCCACTGAATAGTTTACTCAAAAATGAGACAGTAGGGGCACCTTTAGTGTCAACCAGAGGGTGACAGCCAGTTGCCACTTTCTTCTGCGCTGGTGTCTCTGAGGTGTAGTGGATTTTTTCCTAGTAGAAGTTTATAAAAATGGCTAACAAATCTCTGAAATTAAATTTTATTCTGTGAATGATCAGAAGCTCATTGAAATGATATCAGGCCCAAGTTGAGTTCTTCACAGATAATAGAAAAGGAAACAAATCTTTAAAGTGGTGATTACTGGGTATATACCCAAAGGATTATAAATCATGCTGCCATAAAGACACATGCACACGTATGTTTATTGCAGCACTATTCACAATAGCAAAGACTTGGAACCAACCCAAATGTCCAACAACGATAGACTGGATTAAGAAAATGTGGCACATATACACCATGGAATACTATGCAGCCATAAAAAATGATGAGTTCATGTCCTTTATAGGGACATGGATGAAACTGGAAATCATCATTCTCAGCAAACTATCGCAAGGGCAAAAAACCAAACACCACATGTTCTCACTCTTAGGTGGGAACTGAACAATGAGAACACATGGACACAGGAAGGGGAACATCACACTCCGGGGACTGTTGTGGGGTGGGGAGAGGGGGGAGGGATAGCATTAGGACATATACCTAATGCTAAATGACGAGTTAATGGGTGCAGCACACCAACATGGCACATGTACACATATGTAACCTGCACATTGTGCATATGTACCCTAAAACTTAAAGTATAATAATAATAAAATTAAAAAAAAATGGTGAAAACCCACGTAGGTTAGTCTTGTCGAAAGCCAATTTAAATCTAATCTAGATTCGATTAAAAGTAAAAGCAAGTAATATGACTCCTAAAAAAAATTAGTCTAAGCTTACTATCATTTGATTTATTACTAGTTGTCTGCTATACAGATGCTAATTATTAAATGTTGTCAAGAATTTTTATGTCTGCAATTTTATGAGCAATTTTTTAAGATGATTGATAAAAGGGATAGTAGGAAACGCACAGGTTCTTGGGTCAAATCTGGATTAAAGTTTTGACCGTGTAATTTATCATTGGTGTGAACTGGGGTATATGATTTAATTTTTTAATGATAGTGTCTCACCATGTTGCCCAGGCTGGTCTTGAACCCCTGGCCTCAAACAATCCTCCCGCCTCAGCCTTCCAAATCAAGAGGATTGCAGGTGCAAGCCACCATGCCCAGCTAATGATTTAAAAAAAATAAAAATTGCTAAAAGTCATTGCATATTTATGATTGCTCTTTAAAAACTTTTATAAACTTACAAAAGTAAGCAGAATGTTGTTTATGGCTATATCAGTATATAGTAAAACTATCATATAGTTTTAGTTTCTACCTCTGTAGAAAGGGTATTAAAATACATACTTTACCGGATTGCTGTCAAGATAATTTATGTAAAATAGCTGGCACAAAGTAGATACCCAATTTTTAGTAGACATTCTTAGATTTATCATTTGAAGTTAACCAGACCCTATGTGTCTTGGGGGCCCTGCAGAGCTGAGTGAGGCAGAATGGTCTCCTTATTGCATTTTTGTCATGGATGCCAATTCTGTAATTACTTGTGTTCTCCCTGCTCAGGGTCATTTCTCTACTTAGATGAAGGATATCCACACTTTCAGACAGTAATCAGGACTAAAGCACCATAAACCAAGTTCATAGGCATCATTCTAGCAAGTGTAAAATTCTATAATGTTTGGTTTATAGCATCAAAAAAGATTTGAATATTTTTAGCTACTATCTTTGTAAATGATCTCATTATATATTAGTCATTATGAAGCTCTACTTTTTCATTTTTTTAATAATTTATGTGTTTATTCTTTGTGAAATGGGTCTTACCAACAAGAGTATAAAGAATGATCATGAAACATACACTTACGTAGCTACTATGGAGCTTAAAAAATATAAAACAGTAACAATGTATCTGAAGTTTCCTGTATTATTCCTCAGTCTTGCATTCTTCAAGCTTACCTTGGTTCTAATTTTTGGGTGGATGATTATTGTGCCTTTATAAAAATAGTTTTACTATATACTGTAATGCCCATAAACAACATTTTGCTTATTTTGTAAGTTTATAAAAGTTTTTTAAAAGTAATCATATGCAATGCCTTTTAGCAATTTTTATTTATTGTTTAAATCATTAGCTGAGCATTGTGGCTTACACCTGCAATCCTCTTGATTTGGGAGGTTGAGGATTTTTTGAGGCCAGGAGTTCAAGACCAGCCTGGTCAACGTAGACCCTATCACTAAAAGATTAAATAAATAAAATCATTGAAATAGTTGAGATAATTTTTTAATCTCTTAATTTGATGAATTACATTAAACGATTTTTAAATGTTAATCCAAACTTGCAGATACTTACATAAATGCAATTGATGCATGATATATTATCTTATATGTGAATTGTTGGGTTTGATTTGCTCATATTTTGTTTAGAATTTTTATTTTGATATTAATGGCTTATATTGAGTCAAATTTTCTTTCTTATACACTTCTTGTCTGTTTTCAAAATCAAAGATGTATATTGGCCTCTTCAAAGGAGACCAAGTGCTTCCACTTTTTCTCTTCTCTGGAACTGTTTGTAGAAATTGGATTTCCTTTTCATTGAGGTTTGACTGAATTCCCCTGCAAAACCATGTTTTATTTGTGGAAGACATTTAATTACTGCTTTAACTGATGTAATAAATGTAGATCTTTTCAGGTGGACCTAAGTTTTCTAAAGATATTTTCATAACATTTTCTAGGAATTTGTCCATTTTATTTAAGCTTTCAAATTTACTGTCACAAAGTCATTAATAATAATTTCTTATGTTTAACCTGCTTAATCTATAGCTCTAGTTACTTTCTTATTTCTAATCCTACTTATTTAAAATTATATTTATCTTTTACCATAGTTAAACCAGTTTATGACTTTGTTGAGGCTGTCTTTAAGTTTTTGTCTTCTGCTTTTATTAATGTTGGCCTTTATCATTTTTACTTCATTCTTCCATCTATTTGGGTTCAATCTATATTCTTTTCCTGATTTTTTTAGGTTTGATATTTATTTCATTAATTTCTAGCATTTCTTGTTTTCTATTTTAAGTAACCAAGGCTATGAATTTTCCTTTATATGCCATTTTTCAAACTTATATATGCAGTATTTTTTGCTTATAAGTGTGTTCTAATATCTATATTAGTTCTTTTTTAACTCAAGCTATTAATAAGTGTGCTTTTCAAACCCTTAATGTAGGAATTTTTGAGGATGTGTTTTTCTTGTTGGTTTCTAACTTAACTACATTGAGGTCAGAAAACAGGCTCTATATATGAGTAATTCTTAGAATATCTTTGAGAATTGGTTTATGGCACATAGAGTTTTCCTAATGTCCTATGTATGATAAGTATGTGATTTTTCCAATTTTACAATAGAGTATTCTGCCGTTGTCCCTTGAATTAAGCTTAATTGTGTAAAAGTTTTGCTTTTCTCTCCTGCTTGGTCTTTTAGTGACTGAATGAGGTAAGTAAAATTATTTCATTTTTATAGTAGATTTGTTATGTTTTCATGTTTTCTTTGTAGTTTGCTCACTTTGTGCTTAATACATTTCGAAGCTAGGTTTTTACATTCGTGAGTTTAGAATTGTTATCTTTTTGGAAGATAAATTTGTATTAATATGTAATGATCCTTTTAATCACTAGCAACATCCACATTTTAAATGTCTATTTTGCCTCATCTTATTAAAGATTTAGCAGCTTTTGTGTGACTAGTGTTTGTTAGGCATTTTTTTTTAAGTTTGCTTTCAATCTTTCCGTATATTTATGTTTTAGGTTGGTGGCATACAAATAACATATTGGGCTTGACAACCTCTACATTTTAACTTGAAATTTTAATCGATTTATATTGATTTGGATTACCTATAATTGTTGTAATTATGAGATTAATTATTATTTATTACACTCCTTTTGACTTTTTCCCCCCAAGTTATTGTGGTTTTATTTATTTCGTTATTCTCCTCTCCTTGCTCCACCAACACTAACTAGTGTGGATATTACTTTATTTCCAATATTTAAATAGATACTCTAAAAACTTTAACATGCACTTTAAGCAGCTCCATTGAGATATAACTCCTGTATCATCCAATTCATCGTATAAAACGTAGAATGTTTTTTAGTATACTCATGGAATTATGCAACCATCACAACCATCACATTTACACTATTTTCATCAACCTCCAAAGAAACCCTATGTCCATTTTAGTTAGTAGTCACTCTGCCTCTATCAGCAGTAAGCCACAACTAATACAGACTTGATTATTCTGGACATTTAAATGGAATACAATATGGTTTCTTTCAAGACTGGCTTCTTTCATTTTGTGTAATACTTACAAGGTTTATCCATGTTGTAGCATTTATCGGTATTTTGTCACGTCTTATGACTGAATAATGTTCCATTGTATGGTTATGCTATGTGCTATTTTTCCATTCATCAGTAGCTGGACATTTGGGTTGTTTACGTTTTAGCGATTATGAATAGTGCTGTCATGTAGTAGTATTTGTGTGGACTTACGTCTTCATTTCTCATGTGTATATATCTAAGAGAAGAATTGCAAATCATATGGTAATTATTTAACTTGTTGAGAACTGCCAAACTGTTTTTTAGGTTAGCATTTTTTCTGATGACTAATGATGTTAGGCATCTTTTTACGTGCTTATTGGCCGTTTGTATATTGTCTTTGGAACAATGTCTGTTCAGATCCTTCACTCATTTTACAATTGGGCTATTTGTCTTTTTATTTTTGAATCATAAGAGTTCTTTATTCTGAATACAAGCTCCTAGTCACATAAATGTTTACAAACATATTTTCCTATTATAGGTTTTCTTTTCACCTTCTTCATGGTGTCCTTTAGTGTATAAAATTTTTATTTTGGTTGAGTTCAACTTATCTAAATTTTCTTTTGAAACATAGAGGTGCTACCTTACAACTGTAATAGTTGTTGGTTTAGGATCTGGGAATTTAGTATTTTGGACACATCCTTTTGTTCAAGACACAACAATTATTAGGAATAAATCCAAATAAATATATCAAGCTGCCTGTGTCTTAGTAGTTTACAGCCTGCCTAGGTATAAATATATTTGCAATTAAAACGTTAAATAAGATTTACACATATTTAAGCCTTTAGTATTGGCTTCAGAGTCTTGAAAGTTACTTATTAAAGTCCTTTCCACCACCAATCCTAATTAATAGTTTATTTACATCTAGCTCTGGACCTGTCTGAATGTTTTTCAGAGTTATTTTACCTACTTAAAAAACATCTACTTTAGCTTTTTGATAGTAAAAGAAATGGCAGATTATATCTGCATTACTAAGAATTTCACAGTATCAAGCTTTGAATTTTATGATTTGGTTAAAACAAAAGCAAAATGGCTGATTTTATTTTCACTTTTTTTTTCTAATTTCAAAATTTATTTTTGACAGCATTCTAATGTCAAACAAGATGCTGAAGTGTAGGAGTAGCCAAAAGATAAAGAGTCAGAGAAGTGCCTAATCTGGAGAGATAATTTTTATCTAAACAGGCCCAGGGATATTTTTGGAGAGCTGAAAAGAATAGCTTCATAGGATAGTTCTGCCAAGCTTGAACGGAGATATTTCCTTTTGCCACTGCGTGTGTGTGTGTGTGTGTGTGTGCACGCGCGCGTGTGCGTTCTTCCAAATTAAATGATTTCCATAGCTAGGCTGGCCCTTGGGAAGATAATCAGCACCTGCTAGCCCAGAGTTGGAGGAACATGGGATAGTTGGGTGCAGTTCTACCTAACAAGGGTTATTAGATGAGCTAGAAACCAGGGGCATGGAAATAAAAAAAGAAAATACGTTTTTCTTCCTTTAAGCTGAATTGGTAGAGTAGAAAAAAGAGACACTTGAAAACCCCAACTTTACTATATTTTGACAAGTGCTGCAGAATCTTCCTCTAGTTTGCTAAGACAGCCTTATAGAAAATAACATAATCATGAGAGTGACATCCTGTCACCTTTGACAGATTGTGTTGGTTAGATGCAAGTCTTAGGCTCTGCCTGAACTCAAGGAGAGGAGATTATACAAGGGCATGGCTCATTTGGGTGTGTTCACCCCAGTGGGAAATGCAGTTTTCGGTTGCTTAGGCTCTGCGATACACAAATTGGAAGAATTGTTAAGAGAGCCTACCTGTTGTGCCTCCACCTTATGTTTCAGGACAGGCTAGTGATCCAGTGTGGCTGGAGCCTATGACCTCTAGGGATGTTTCACTAGGGATAAAGCTGGAGAGGTAGGTAGGAGCCCAATTATTAATAAAGTGTCTGGTATATCACAGTAGGGAGTAAGGGGAGCCTGTGAACTCTTAAAGGAAGGAAACAATGAAATCTGAATTTTGGAAATATTTGGAAAGAAAGTGTATTGGGATTTTAGTGCTATGCAGTAAGTCACTGTGTACTTGGCAGTGTAAAACAATGCACATTTAATAGCTCACATTTCTGTAGATCAGAGGTTTGTATAGGGTCCTCATTCTACCCATTGGAGCCTTAAGTAACAGACTGGTTACTACATGGCCTTTGAAGTTCATGTATTAGCATATCCTGATATCTGAAGAGGATTTTAAGAAGACAATAAAAACATTGTTGTATACGACTGAGCTCAGGCCCCATAATGGGCAATCACACACAACTTTCTACAAGTGGTATGCAGTATATCTCTATATTAGTTCTAATTCTGTATCACTAGGTAGTTGGTGTTTACCTCTAATCTCGGTAGCTGAGAAGCAGTCTTTGACCTCCTAAATTGAGTTCCCTCCTGCTCCCCTGCTCTTCCTTTCAGCTGTTAGTGCTGGAAAGTCAGATTCTTGGTTCCTGGTCCTCATTCCCCAGTTATGGCCTTTACTTCTGCATTTGCTCAAAACACCATCTTTAATCACCAAGTCTAATGGGTTCCTTTGCTACATCCAGTGTGCTTAGGAAAGTCATGGCTTCTGCTTTATGTCTAAAGACCATTTTCCTTCTTTGTTGCACTCTATAACTCAATGGTGATGGTTTTTGCTTTTAAACTAAGGAACATTGGCTATACCTGCAAACACACTCCATAAAGTGAAATGAACTTGACAATTGAGACAAGGAATAGAAAAATGATTTTGACAAATATATATTGTTTTACTTATTTATAGAAGTCCTTTTTATTCTCAGTCTGCTTCTTATTTCACATAGCCTCTTTTTGTGTACTCATCTTTGTGATAACAAAGGAAACACCTTTATTTATTTATATTTCATACACGGCCCTTCTGCAAATCTATTGTTCCTACCAACTGTTACTTGTAGTGGCTTGCACTGTGGCCTTAGATTTATTGGTGAACATATTGGTTCTGGGGCTCTAACTCAAGCTAGGTTTTGTTTAAATTGTATGTGCTTCTGCTGTTACAGATGGCTACCAACTTCTAACTGCATTTATCTGCTTTGAGGATTTTTTTTTCTCAGTAGGTGAGAATCAGGCTGTGTTCCTCATCTCTCTGCTAGTCCAAGATTCTGAATTCCAACAGGGTCACTACTTTGCCTTAGTTCAGACCCTTGCTCACTTTCTTTTCTTTTCTTCTTTTTGGTGGTGGTGGCGATGGGGGTATTCCTAGTGAAAGCTATGATTATTGTGCAGTGGGAGGGACCCTTTAATATCTCAATGGACATCACGCTGTATCAGAAGCAGGCCTTGGATCATGCAGACACAAAGCAATGATTACATTTCATTTGTGATACTATTAAAGATTTTTTTCTGGCTGCGATAACTCAAAATATTTTACTTATTTCCCACTTCATGCACATTGATGTTTTTTGGTAATGGGAGCAGAAAATACGTGATTACCAGAGGAATGTCAATCAAGGCAGTGAGGTTAGTGAGGCTTCTAAAAGTAGAAGAAAGCGGAATGTATATTTTATTTTGCATTTATAAGGCATAGGCTAGTAGTGCAGAACAGGAACACTTCCTATTCATTGCTAACAACAAAGGCCTTTTATTCATAGCAAATTACATTCCTAGAAAAGTATTTTAATGGGAATAATTATTTTGACTCTGATTTTCTGTAATAATGCTATATGAAAAATAATACTTCAGATTTGATATTTTAAAATGTTCTTCAATAATGTATTGATAGGCATCTAACAAAGGACAGAGTTTGTTTTCTCTTCTATTGTGATTTTCTGAACATCTTGTATATTCTTAAAGTAATTGTGTACAAGAATTAATCTCTGAGGGCATGAAATATATTTTATTCATCTTTATATCTTTATATACTTTGTATTCCTTGATCCAGTGCCTGGCATACAATAGTTATGCAATAATTATTTGTAAAATAAAAAGCCAAAGAAATATCTGGTTAGAAAAACTTTCTGCAAAAATAAAGCTTACGATTAAAAAGGAGGGAATTTATTAACACTAAGACATTTTTCTTAAGCAACGAAATTATCTATCATTACATTACTCCTTTTGTATCTTTAGTCACTGTAGCTTTGATTATGAATAGAAAAGGAATCTCAAATTCAACTATGAGTGAATAGAAATGTTCTTAGGGAGAAGTAGAAAAAGTTTTAAAATTCAACCAGAGTTGTATAAATAAATAATTCAGTAAATAAAAACAGAAAAAAAGAATGTTGAGACACTTTCTTAACATAAATTTACGTTATCTCATTAAAAAGTTTTGGTCAGTGGAGAGAGAACTGAGAGTTGAACCAAATATTAGTTGTGGAACTTTAATCATATCTCAGAAATCAAGAATTTTGTCTGTGTAATTATTAGGGACCTGTGAAGCATTTTTGAAATTCCTGGGGTATTCATAGTCTATTATTTTCTTGTTTTGTGTCAGTGGAAAGGTCTTTGAAATTTTCTACTGTGAAGAAAATCGACTCAATTGCTGTCAGTTTTCTATATTTTTGCCTCTCATTTTCACATACACACACCGAAGCACACAATCTGTTAACAAAGTGCCCCTCCCAAGTCCCTATTTTGTGTGTTTGCAGAACATGCTTTCTGCACATAGACTATACTTTCTTAGACTACTTCTTAGAAGAGAAGAATAGTGATGCCCAGTGTGGGGAAAAATGGTTAAATGTGGTATAGTTTTTGAAGAAAAACCTGTAACTAAACAGGTACATACATAGCTGCTGCTGGAATTAAGTCACTGGACCAATAGGGATGATTATTAATTCTTATTTTCTTAAACAATTCTTAAAAATTGAGTTCTTGATGTGTTGATGTGCTGTGAGGTGGTTAGAATTGTGTACAATTCTTGTACAAAATTCACTCTATCTGAACTTGGATACCATCTGCTGAAATTCTTGAAGATTCCATCTTCCAAGAATATGGCCATGTTAACTTTATTTTCCAAGAGTCATATACTCTGCTTAATAAGTTATCTTGGTCAAATATTATTTTTCTTTTGTGCCTCTTTAAACTCTTTGGTCACTTTCCACCATTAATTCATAGAATATAAGAGTTGGGGGGAATATAGGTCACATAATCCAGATTCCCGAAAATGCCACCTTGGCTCTATCACAACTCTGACAACTTCTGCTTTACACAGTAACAAAAATACTCAGTCTATTCAATGGAAAGTTAGTATTAATAATTTAAAAATATGACTAAGCTTGAACTTTAACCTGCCCTTCCTCCACTGCCACCTCTTTATTCTCATTGTGCTTTGTGTTCTGAGTCTGTTAGTCAAATTCTTAGCTTTATATAATCATCGAATTCTATTACTCATACCCATATATTCACAAATTGTTGGTTCTACTGACTTTCAGTTTTCATAAAATAATGTAAGCCAAGGTGTTCTGTAAACTGTAAAGTGATCCTTGAATGTAAGTTATTGTTTAACTTATCAATATAGAATAAGCTATAGCCCTTGTTTAAACCTAGGTTTATCCTTTTTATGAGCTTTGGGTTTCCATGCTCTTTATCCTCTTAGTTTCTCGAAACAGATGAGTAGTTATTACTTCTGCTGTTTGTCCTCTAGATCAAAGGACTCCAATTCTTGTCCGTAGTATGTAAAGAAATTAAATTAGTCAATAGAGTTTTGGTTTACTGATAGATTTAGTTTCTGAATCTAAGTCATATTTATCCAAATATAAGCACAGTATTAACATATTGTCCATTTTTTTGCCCCAATTTTTTTTCCAATTATTTATTTGATTTCTAAAAATAGAAAAAGGAGGATTGGGGAAAAATACTATAGTTTAATTCTCAAAAAACTTTGAGTCAGGCACGGTGGCTTACGCCTGTAATCTCAGCACTTTGGGAGGCTGAGGCGGGGTGGATCACCTGAGGTCAGGAGTTCGAGACGAGCCTGGCCAACATGATGAAACCCCGTCTCTACTGAAAGTACAAAAATTATCTGGGCATGGTGGCAGGCACTTGTAATCCCAGCTACTTGGGAGGCTGAGGCATGAGAATCACTTGAACCCAGGAGGCAGAAGTTGCAGTGAGCCGAGATCGTGCCACTGAACTCCAGCTTGGGGGATACGAGCGAGACTCTGTCTCCAAAAAAACAAAACAAAACAAACCTGAAAAGAAACTTTGTTAGGTAGGTATTTTTATATCCATTTCACAGATGAGGAAACTAATTTTCAGAGAAGCTTCTAAATTTACCCAAGTTCACATGTCTAAAAAGTGGACTATAAAAATATCTTGACAAATAAGAAAAGGAATAGTAATATACTTAGAAAGCCTATGAAACAACCAAAACATAAAAGGAAATGTAACCAAGCCTCATATTTTAATCTATCCTTGGTAAAAAAGCAAGGCTATAATTATAAAGCTATGAGCGATTCTTCATTTAAATACCAATTTGATAATTATATCCAGAAGATTCCTGAAAGGAAAATAAGTGAGAAGAGTTAGAAGAATGCCATCTTCAATGCTGAACTCCATAAAGGCCTCAGGTCACAGAGAAGATAATGGTGGTAATACTAAATCGTAAAACTGTACAGTACTAACAAATACTAATACAAATGAATAATATTTGTGTTTTTATAACTTACAAATTTATTTTTAAGATATTACTTCATTTACTTATCAAATTAATCATTGTACAGAAACATGAGAATTTAAGATGGATGAAGCAAAACTCATCAAATATTGCATGTGTGATTCTTTTTTGTTTGTTTCTTCTGAGACACGGTCTCACTCTGTCTTTCAGGCTGGAGTGCAGTGGCATGGTCATGGCTCACTGTAGCCTCAACTTCTTGGGCTCAAGCAATTCTCCTGCCTCAGTTCCCCTAGTAGCTGAGACCACAGGTGTGTGCCACCATGCTCAGCTAATTTTTTTTTTTTTTTGAATTTTAGTAGAGATCAGGTCTTGCTATGTTGCCCAAGCTGGGCATTTGTGAGTCTTGATATAAAAATGTGTGTTCACAGTCATTCCCACGGCCTATAGGGAAAACACATTCTAGTGACTGTTAGCAAGGGTGCATGTCGGGAATAGCTAGAAAATAATTCAAGATGATTTTCAAACAAATTTCAGAGAGTCTGATTATCTTTATTCTTTATAATAAAAATATGTGTATCTTATAGCAATAGGAAGAACCTTCTCATCTTAGTAGAGTGAGTGAATTTGAAGTCAGGAGGTTTGGTTTCTGATCTTAACTCATTCTTTAAGTGACAGACAGTTCAATTCTTTGGTCATTATTTTTTCATCTGTAAAATAAGGGATTTGGGTAAGATTAGTGGTTCTTAGCTGGGAGTGCACTGCCCTCCTCAAGGTGTGTTAGGAACTTTGGCTCTTTTTTTCTGTGAAGATGCTCAAGAAGTTTGTCTGTGGCTTGGGGAACATTGACTTTTGGTGTTAAGTGCCATGTAGAGCTTTCTGGTTGACTTAATGCTAATCATGTCCACTTATTCAGGGGCTACTTGTCTTCATTAATTTACTTACTGAAGGAGGAAACTACAGAACAGATTTTAATCAGGAAAATACTATTTTTTTTTTCTATCTAACTTTAAGAAAAGCTGGCAGATTTCTTTATGGTAATGCCTGAAAACTAAATAGCCTGAAAAGGGAAGGAAAGACATCGTGTGCCTACACCATAGGGCATTCCAGTGACTCAGAAGAAAGGATCTAAAGCAAACAGGGCCAAATTCCTAAAATTAGTGCTGCCTGGATAATCTCAAGAGACTAAGATAACAGGTCCTCCTATCAGGTTAGACCTAAGTGATCAGCTCTCTGTTCTTATTTTGTTTTGTGAATTTCCGCTTAGTATCTCTAAACCAAACTATTCAGTCTTCATTTAACCTCCCTTTGGAGAAATTCAAAAGTATCTTCAAGCACCATTAACTTTCACTTGGGTTTGCCAAGCAAAATTGTTTACCAAGAATTACACACTTGACTTACACTTTTAATGGATGGTTTAAGCTTCACCTGAAGATGCTGTAAGATTTTCAGGAAGTGAGACAAGGTGCACTTCATAAAATGAGACATTTTTCTCCACTTTTGATTATTGCTGGAGTTCACAAATCCTAATGGTATTTGAGTTTGGAATGTTTCTTGTGCTTTCATCCTTTCTGAAGTACATCAAGCAGAAATAGTAAAGGCACTCTAGCACTGCCCTGGCTTGCTGGAACATTTCTTGAGAAATTTTGGTTGCTAAAGATTGCTTCCCCAACTTTGGAGAAGAAAAAGTAATTTAGGATAAGTCAAGCATCTCCCCATGGTAGAAATTTGTGTGAACCAAAACATCAACTTTCAGGAGCTTTACCCTTTGCTAGTTACATCATTTTACGCCTCAAATGCCTACTGGATCAATATAACTCAGTGGAGATGCAGCCATTTTGCCTGTGAGAGTTGAGAAAATAAAATTTCATAGACTTAAAATGATTGGTCAAGGATAGAGTGTAAAATATCTAAAAGGGAAAGTGAAATTCTAAAAACCCTGTACCCTATTAGGTTTTGTATAATGCAGATTTAAAGAGCAATAGATAATCACTGTGTAATTGGTTTTACTTTTAGATAACTTGAAATACAAGTAGGAAAAACAGACTCTTTATTTTTAGAAGTGAGTGTTTCTTGCCATAGCTTGAAGAGGTTTCTTGCAGGTTTTCTGAAATTATACCTGAAAAATAGGAAGAAAACAATGATTTAGCAGAAATGCTTTCTCTTAGTTGTATCTGTACTCAATCATATGCAGCATAGAGTACCCTGGTACCCAGGGAAGTACCATCTATTTGTCACCACAGTGGAAGGTAAACAGGGCAGGCAGTCCTTGGGCAAAAATTGTAGAGCACAGAAAGTAAGATTTTTTAAAAAGGCATCTTCTCTTCATGTATTGGGAAGATTTTGCTTAAAACTAACATTCTCTGCATTGTGGAAGCTCACTCATCTTCTGTAAGAATACCCAGAGGTGTCCTTACACATGTGCTCCTAATTGGTTATTTTCAATTTAATGTGAAGGAGTGAGAGTTAATATATTTCTTTTTCTGTAGGGCATTTGTATTTGCAACTTTCTCAAAACCTTGGTTCTACCATTGGGATGTGAGCACCACTAAGGCGGGAGATATTTCTTAGGTTTTGTTCTCCATCTGCCTCAGAGCTCTGCATGTAGCTGGTGCTCAAAAGCACTTGCTGAGTGGACTCGAATTTACGATTAAATTATTCAGAGATCAAATCCCTGTCTCTCAGTAATCTGGTTTAGCCGCCTTTGGAATTGGAGTGAAGAACAGAAAAGTTGAGGTGGACAATTTTAAATGACTTTGCAACTAGATAAAGTGAAATCAGTTCTACAAATTGTAAATTAAATTTTGATTTGTCGTGCCACAAGTGGATGCTGACTGCTGGTGAATGTCCCTCCATGCCTGTAATCCCAGCACTTTGGGGGGCTGAGGCAGGCAGATCACTTGCGGTCAGGAGTTCGAGACCAGCCTGGCCAACATGGTGAAACCCCGTCTCTATTAAAAATACAAAAACTTAGCCAGGCGCAGTGGTGTGTGTCTGTAGTCCCAGCTACTCAGGAGGCTGAGGCACAAGAATCGCTTGAACCCAGGAGGTGAAGGCTGTAGGGAGCCAAGATTGGGCCACTGCACCCCAGCCTGGGTGAAAGTGAGACCCTGTCTCAAATAAATAAATAAATAAATAAATAAATAGATTATTCCTCCAGTCTCAGTGCCTCTTGATCCTGTGCCAGAGAGTCTATGATATGGGTGGATAGAGAGCACAATACTGAGATATCCCACATCTAATCTGTTTTGTGGGTCACTGACATTCCACCCCGCTCTGGAAACCTGGAGATGTCCTAGGTGAGAAACTCCCCTCTGCTGCTTATTCTTGGCGTCTCCCTCGTACCTCTCAGCATGTTCTCCCTTTTCATCCGCAGTTTCTTACTTCTCTGCTCTTGTGAGGCTCAGGCCTTCCGTCCTAATGTCTCTCTTTCCTTTCTTCTGCTCCAAGTTCCCAGGGCTAGGAAACAAGAGCGTGATCTCACTGCCAAGTATATATCATATGTTCTGTATCTCTCTATCTCACCATAGACTACAAAACTTTTGGCACTAACTACCACATATGGAAATTATATTATGGTGATTTCAATTCCTTGAACACTGACTTTCAGAGAAATATTAGGAATTTCATCCTCATATCACAAACTTGCAAGATCAGGACCTTTATTAATTATCGAGGAAATCTGGCAGAGAAGGGTTGCTGGTTAAACCCCCAATCCCTTAGATGTTACATGACTCTTCCGTTATTTTTAGCCAACAGACTTTTCTCCTCCCCTACACTGAACGGAAGAGGCATTGTTGAGAACATTAAAAAAAAAGATATGAGAAAATTGGTTTTGTTTCTAACAAAGAGTTTTATTCTACAGATCAAAGGAATGGAATTAATTGATTTTTAATCTGACTTACTTAAATTGTGCTAGATAAGTTCAGAATGTTTATGAAAGGCAGAAATGTTTTCTCTTCAGAAACTTGCCATTAAGTATAAGGAAAAGTGATTGAGTGGTCTGTCAGTTCACATCTTGTTTCTTCTTCCTCCCTTCATGCTCTGTGCCAGCTCGTCCGGTCGGTGAGGCAGGGTTTCTGTGTCTGCATCACATTGCCCTGGTGTCACCTTCCTAGTTCTCTCCTGCTCACTCATCCTCCCCCAGTTACGTGATCCCACAGAGGCCTTGTTGAGTTCGTGGAAACCAAAGGCTTCACCCTGGAGGCCACGGGGTTCATCTGACCTTTCAATGTGTTTTATTTAGCCCACATATCACATTATTTAAAAATCCTGAGCCAGTACTTAAATACTAAGAGGGTTTCCATAGAAGGCCTGATTTCTAGATTCTTTTTAAAAAACTGTGCACACTGGTAACAGAGCTGGAAATGAGTATCTGCTGACCTCTTTATTCCAGACACGTTCTTTCCAATTGGCCATAGTCTCTACCACATTTTGTTTCTGACTCTGAGACTAAGCATCTATTTGCAGTATGGAAAGTGAGTAAGTTGACACTGGAATATTAGAATTCTTCTACTAGGTCCATTCCACTCTACCCGTTACCCTATCGAGATCAAAGTCTGCGAATTCTGCCATAACAATCTCTACCTCTGGGAAAAAATAGTTGATTGGTGCTGTCATATATTTGCCTAAGAAGAACCTCTGAAATGTTGTTTTATTCTCAGGTAACACAGTAATTTGGTGTATTGGTCTCTTTTGCATTGCTATAAAGAGATACCCAGGGCTGGGTAATTTATAAAGAAAAGAGGTTTATTTGTCTCATGATTCTGCAGACTGTACAAGAAGCATGGTGCTGGCAACTGCTGCCTGGCCTCTGGTTAGGCCTCAAGAAGCTTTTACTCACAGCAGAGGCCGGGGACCCTGTGTGCCACATAGTAAGAGAAGGGAGCAAGAGAGAGAGGAGGAGGTTCCAGGCTCTTTTTAAACAACCAATTATCACATGAACTAATACAGCCAGAACATACTTATTATTGCAAGGACAGCACCAAGACCATGGGATCCACGTCTAAGACCAAAACACCTCCCACTAGGCCCACCTCTAGAACTGGAGATCACATTTCAACCTGAGATTCAGAGGGGTAAAAATACAAACTACATTGCCTGGTGAACTTCACTAACAGAAAAGTCATTTTTCAGCAAAAGATTTTTTTTTCCGAATATTTGTTTTTTTGAGATGGAGTCTCACTCTGTCACCCAGGCTGGAGTGCAATGGTAAGATCTCAGCTCACTGCAACCTCTGCCTCCTGGGTTCAAGCGATTCTCCTGCCTTAGCCTCTCCAGTAGCTGAGATTACAGCTGCGTGCCACCACACCCAGCTAGTTTTTGTATTTTCAGTAGAAATGAGGTTTAACCATGCTGGCCAGGCTGGTCTAGAACTCCTGACCTCAAGTGATCCACCTGCCTCGGCCTCCCAAAGTGCTAGGATTACAGATGTGAGCCACGGCATCCAGCCACGAATAGTATTTGATGCCACTCTCTATGTTAATGATGCAAGATCACATCTATGAAGAGCAAGGTTTGCCTCAGAGATGCATATTCCATCTGTTTCCCACAACCTCTAAATTTCAGAAACCTCTGTAGCAGTCCAGGAAGGGATTTGAGGATCCTCCTCACATTTATGGTTAAGAACCTGGCTCAAAGTGACACAGTTGCCAAGAGGCCAAACCAATATTTAAACTCAGGCATTGATGCTCTAAATCACTATGCTTGGAGTTCCACAGATATTTGTTAAATGGATAAATAAATTTGTAAAATGAGGCTTCATACTATTTCATATGGCTATAAAGATTAAGTTAGAACACCAGAAATTTGAGAATCACCTGATTTTTTTCTTCTTATCACTCATCAGTAATCAATTTCACTTTCATGATATACCTCAGACCTCACCATTCCCTCCATCAGCACAGTGGCCCACCTGAGTCCAAGCTGTTACCACCTCTCCTACTGGACTAGACCAATAGCATCTTAACTTGTCTCCCTGCCTCCACTTGTGTGCCCTGTACAGTCTGTTTTCCACATTGCAGCCATAGTGCCCTTTACTGACATCTTATAAATAAGATCTTCTCCTTCCTCTGCTAAAAAACCTTCAGTCCTTTCTTAGTGCCCTCAGGACACGTAACTGTGAGCAGCATGGACTTGGCCTACCATTGCTGGTGTCCATGCTTGCGCAGCTCTGTGCTTCCTGAACCCATAGCCCCAGCCACGCTGGCCCTTCACTTCCTCCACAGCCGCCCTTTCTGTTTGGGGGACTTCCCAAATATTGCCTGGAATATTCTTACTGTTCCCTTTTCTTTGGCTTACTTAAATTGATCTTTTTCAAATTTCGTTAGAGAGATTTTTCATCATCCTTAGTTTTTTGGTTTTCCTTCCTGTGGCCTTTCACTCTTTATAGTTGTATAATTATTTATGTCACTATTTTGTTGTCAACCTTCTGAACAGGAACGTATCTCTGTTGCTAACTATTGGTGCCCAGCATTAAGCATGTCCTATGTCCATCATAGATACTTGTTCACTTGAATTGTCTAAGATATGTACAAGGAAACGCAGAGCAGGAAGCATAGATGTGGATAAGGGACCGCTGCACAGACTCAGATGGTTTTTCTTCAGGTAGAGATGCAATCTTGCTAATTCTGATTTCGGTTCAAGGTTCAAGAGTGCCCCAGAATGATATGAGCTCTGATTAGAAAAGACTGTGGCATAGCAGAATTGGGTAATTTCTTGGGCTGTGCACGTGTCCTTGCAAGTGGAGGGAAGGGGGTACGTTTGAGGGAATACAGCTGAGTTTCTGTGGGATGAGATGGAAGAGGCAGAGAGTGCTAAATCAAGGCTGACTCTTGTTTCTGGGTTTTCTCACTTATTCTTCATAATTCCTTGACATAGGCAATACTATCCTTATTTTATATTTTGGGCTATATGTGCAGCATTTCCGGCAGCTTTGTTCTCCACTAGAGAGTCTACAGCTAGAGAAGGGCTTACTGATCTGGACTGTCTTTTTGTGTGCTCACCTCACTTCTGAGAAGTGTGTGTTCCTCCGGCTAATTACTATGAGAACTCAACCTGCAGGGTGTAGGAGGGGGCAAAGGAGAAGAGTAGGGCTGCTGTCTCTTCCAGCTATTTTGCAACCCATGTGAAACATTAAAGTATATTTAAAAAAATCTAAAAACTATTATCTGAGATATAGTAAAAGTTTAAAACGTAGTTATAAGTACCAGGTTGTACACTTGCCAGAGTAATGGTACCCTAGTCTTAGAGAAAGCACTTGCTAAAATATGTGTCATAAAATTGCTTTTCATTTTCCTGGAGCTGAGAGGCATTAGGTGTCTTTGAACCTTGACATTTCCTCTCTGTTCTTGTGGCACATTATAATTTATCCTGTCAGCATGCCCCAGATTATAGCTGACTGATCTTGGTTGCGTGCATACAATAGATGGAGTGGAAATTTGAGGCTTAAGTCTCTTCAGAATTATGGGCTCCATGTCTCCTATAAGGCTCCTGGTAAGTTTCTTGATTTGTTTGAAAGTCTTTCAAAGTGAATGGGTAGACTTTGTTAAGAAAACAACATACAATGTCAAGAACAGTAGAAGACACCATTGTTTACTGTTAAAAAGAAACTAGCTTCAGCGGCAGTTAAATGAACAGGTTCAGAAACAGTTATGTGACTATGAAAGATAAATACAACTACTAAGATTTAAGTTCTGTTAAACCTAAGAAAGTTAAGTTCATAACAAAATGAGTAAAACTTCTTTCGATGGTATTTATGAGTGAAACAGAAGTTTCTAGTCTATTTTTCTATGCATGTGAAATTTTTGAAATGATCATTTTTCATATGCTATAGCTCCTTAAATTGGTTTGGATATATGTGTGTACACATGCGCGCATGCGCGCGCGCGCGCGCACACACACACACACACACACACACACACACACACAATTAGCCCTCCATTTCTGTAGGTTCCACATCCATGATTCTGCCAGCTGTTGATGAAAAATATTAGGGAAAAAACAATACAAATAATACAAAAATAAAAAATAATATAAATTTTAAAATGCGGTATAACAACTATTTACATAGCATTTGTACTGTATTACATATCAAAAGTAATCTAGAGGTGACTTAAAGTATACAAGTGGCTGCGTTTAAATTATATGCAAATACCATGCCATTTTATACCAAGGACTTGAGCACTGAGGATTTTGGTATTTCGTGGGTCCTAGAACCAATCCCCTCCCTAATAGATACTGAGGGATAACTGTATGTGTATGTATACATACATACTTAGTAACTGACTTCTGTCCTGACATCTTACACATATGATGACACAATCTGAATGTAAATCTTCAATAGACTTTGTTAGCCTTGCTTTCTTTGTTCATTGAGCAGAATGCAATAAGCCAATATGTGCAAATAGCACCAGCATAGTCTTCATTTAGTCATCTAGGTGAAATGGGAAAATTTCCCTATCCCCCTTTCAGGGTGTGCAACGGGGTGTGGCTCGCTTCTTCAGCGCCATGCTGCTCATACTCCTAGAGGGAGCATGCAGATGGGCAGGTTGCGGGGCTCCGACTCCACAGCACTATCTAGTGGCGAATGTTTTACAGCCGAAACCCCAGTGGGCCTGTGTTACAGTGTGCTCTTTCAGTTCTGCCGTCTGTGCGCGGCTTGTGTTAGTCAGCTCAATTAGACCTTTTGCCAAGGACAGAGGGCTTTCTGTATCCCGGGTTCTTGACTCGATGTGGCTTGGAGAATGAATGCAAGGTTTTATTGACAGTGGAAACTCTCAGCAGATGATGGGGACCCAGAAGGGGCATGGAGCGGGAAGGTGGTTTTCCCCTGGAGTTGGCCGCTCAGCAGCTGGACACTCCTCTGACGACCTGGGCCAGGTTCCAGTCCTTGCTGTTCACAGGTCAACGGCCCGCCGGTGTCTGCTGGTGCCTGTCGATGTGTTCTTCCGGTCTTCTCCACCTCCAGCCGCCTGTGTGCTCTTTTGCCAGTGTGTTCCTCTCGGCGACCCGCTGCTTGTGTTTCTGACTGCTAGGGTCTTGGAATTTTTATAGGCACAGGATGGGGGCGTGGCGGGACAGGGTGGTCTTGGAAAATGCAACATTTGGGCGGGAAA
Organism: Hylobates moloch; assembly: GCF_009828535.3. Taxonomy (NCBI): domain Eukaryota; kingdom Metazoa; phylum Chordata; class Mammalia; order Primates; family Hylobatidae; genus Hylobates; species Hylobates moloch. The sequence continues at coordinate 137,203,556 of NW_026652279.1, forward strand.
ACAGAAATGCCTGTCCTCACCTTGGTCCCTGAGCACTGGCCCGGAGGGTGAAGCCCTAGCCAGGGACCTGCCTTTCTCTACCCAGCACTTCCCTGCCCTCTCTCATATCATAGGGACATCTTTATATATTGTCTATGAATATTCAGCATGCACATTTCTTCATGATACTTAAAAAATATTATGAAAGATAATAAAAACTAGGTGAGGGAGAAATGAAAGACATTTCATTTTTCAAAGAGATTCCTTTGCACAGTAACAAAATTGAGCCCATCTTGATGTATTTTTTTTCCTCACTGAATGCTTCTGTTAGGAAAGGGATTTCCAGGTTTTAAGTGATGTTCTTGGAAATCCGCAATCTTCTTGGGAAATTATAAAAACGATAATAGGCTGAAATTAAAAGTTCAAAATAATTATGTGAGAAGGAAAATACAGGAAAACAGACGAATATGACAAGCACATGTGGTTCTCAATAGTGTTATTCTCTGTCTACTTATCAAAAGGGCTTTTGTTATGTTGAATAACACTTTACTCATGGGTCCATCTAAATTCCTCCTGAAGAAGTTCAGGGAAGAAGTGAACTTTTATGCAGTACCCTTTATGGTGCACTATTTTGTTTTACAGTTGTTATGAAAACAACTCTAAAACCCAGTCGTATCTTTTGAATTTTAACCTTATTCCCACTGAAACTGTAGCTTGTCTAGGCTTTGGCCAGCTGAGAATTGGAATTGGGTGTGGTGATATGTGAGTCCAGTTGTGCTGAACATGCTGTGGAAGATAGAAAAGAAATGAGGTGTGCTTCTTGTTCTCAAGAATCTCAAGATTTGATCATGAGATAATTTGTCTCATCTTTGTGCACACATGCCCTTGAGCTATCCTCGAAACAGGAATTAATTATTTAGTTAGTGTCCACTAGGGAAGAAAGAACTATGTTTCCATATTCTAAAAATCTCACAAATCATGAACTTATAGAATGTCAGAGCAGGAAGGGACATTATGAATCATTCTAATCTATCCCTTGAAGTGCCAAGTAGGACAATAATTTCTTTGAAACATTATGAAGGAAAATTTTACAATTTTTTTGAAAAGGAAATTAGCAAGTTATCTGGGGCATTAATTTATTTTATGTGAGTCATTTTGAAGCAACCAGCCTGAATGGCAAGTACAGGTAGAGATTTTAATCAGAGGAACTTGAGTCCTTGCCCTTGTTTTGTTGAGTGTACAGGAGAGGAAACTAGAGACTTAATCTTAGAGTAATATGAGTGTGAATTACATCTGTACATTTTCTGGAAAATTGTAGTCCATGAAATTTGACTAAAGGACTGGCATAATTGGTACATGAAATTAGGAAATTCTAAGAGAAGTTGCATTTTATGTTATATACAAATTTAGAATCATTGCGTTTTCCTGGAGCGAGAACTTTTAGCAAATCTGGGGTTGTGCTGTGCATACCAATCTTATAATGTGGTGTGCTGAAATTATCATTGTGCTGAAAAGGAAAAGACATCTCAGAGAGGTTAAATAATTGTCAAGCTTATAGAACTTCTAACTGGCAGAGCCACCATTTGAAAATAAATCTGCCTGATCTCCAAAGCCAGGGCTCAGCCTACTGACTAAAGTGAGTGCATTCCTAGTGTCTAATGGACGACATCTGAAAATAGCCTTGAGTGTGGCAGAAGACTCCCTACTTGCCCAGTGTAGGGCCTCTAATTGTCCTGGAGCCCCTCAATCTTCTGAATGCCAGAGGGAAAAGATGACTTACTCACTACAGATTTGATGGTACTTTGAACTCTGATCTTCCTTCCTGATCCACCTGTTATTATTTTCTTTTTTAGAATCCTCAAACCCTTGTTCTAATTATGTTGCTATAGCCACACTCAATGGGAAAGATAAGATGGAGTGTGCTTACTTCATCTTACTCAGAAACAGATCTCCTTACATGAATTTAAATATATTTATAAACAGTAGAAGGAAGAAGAAATTGGGAAATGATCTGATCCAAATTTCTGCCTTTAGGTGGTAGCGTCACAAGACTTCCAGGCCACAGGCTTCTTTCTTTTTAGAAATCTCCAGGGGAGGTGTTATCATATCCTTCTTTCCCCCCTTTCCATCCAGTGTTGAGCCACCCTGATGGTCAGGAAATTATGTAAATGAGGATAAAACCTGTTTTATTTATTGGTAAAGGAAATTCTCATTTAGTGACGTGTATTTCTTTCAATACATGTCACTGAATTTTGAGTGCCAATGTCGTTGAGAAATCAACATTTTGAAGAAGGGAGAACATTCTGGTGGTCGACCTCCCCCTGCCCCCTGCACTGCCACATAGATGGCTCCAGCTCTTTCTCAATGTCAAGATGGCCAAGTTGATTTGGCTTGTCTTTGAAGATATTTGTAGCGATGCTCCAGTGACCTACTCTCTTAAAGAAAGTTTCCTCACCCTGTTTTCAGTACCTAGCAGGGCAAAGGTCCAGAATGTGCTTCTAAACTTTAGATTAACTGTTTCAAGGCTACAGCCTTGATAAATGTGGCACTTAATTTAAAGACAGCTGGGAAATAACATTTTTAAAGAAAGAACGTATAGACATATGGAGGCTTCTTCAGTGTCCTTTCAGATACAGACTCCATTCTAGAAACTTTGCCTGTTCATTGAAAGTATCCTACGTATCTCAAAATAATAAGAGCTATATACGACAAACCCACAGCCAATATCATACTGAATGGGCAAAAACTGGAAGCATTCCCTCTGAAAACTGGCACAAGACAGGGATGCCCTCTCTCACCACTCCTATTCAACATAGTGCTGGAAGTTCTGGCCAGAGCAATCAGGCAGGAGAAGGAAATAAAGGGTATTCAATTAGGAAAAGAGGAAGTCAAACTGTCCCTGTTTGCAGATGACATGATTGTATATCTAGAAAATCCCATTGTCTCAGCCCAAAATCTCCTTAAGCTGATTAGCAACTTCAGCAAAGTCTCAGGATACAAAATCAATGTACAAAAATCACAAGCGTTCTTGTACACCAATCACAGACAGAGAGCCAAATCATGAGTGAACTCCCATTCACAATTGCTTCAAAGAGAATAAAATACCTAGGAATCCAACTTACAAGGGATGTGAAGGACCTCTTCAAGGAGAACTACAAACCACTGCTCAATGAAATCAAAGAGGATACAAACAAATGGAAGAACATTCCATGCTCAAGGGTTGGAAGAATCAATATCGTGAAAATGGCCATACTGCCCAAAGTAATTTATAGATTCAATGCCATCCCCATCAAGCTACCAATGACTTTCTTCACAGAATTGGAAAAAACTACTTTAAAGTTCATATGGAACCAAAAAAGAGCCCGCATTGCCAAGTCAATCCTAAGCCAAAAGAACAAAGCTGGAGGCATCACGCTACCTGACTTCAAACTATACTACAAGGCTACAGTAACCAAAACAGCATGGTACTGGTACCACAACAGAGATATAGATCAATGGAACAGAACAGAGCCCTCAGAAATGATGCCGCATATCTACAACTATTTGATCTTTGACAAACCTGACAAAAACAAGAAATGGGGAAAGGATTCCCTATTTAATAAATGGTGCTGGGAAAACTGGCTAGCCATATGTAGAAAGCTGAAACTGGATCCCTTCCTTACACCTTATACAAAAATTAATTCAAGATGGATTAAAGACTTACATGTTAGACCTAAAACCATAAAAACCCTAGAAGAAAACCTAGGCAATACCATTCAGGACATAGGCATGGGCAAGGACTTCATGTCTAAAACACCAAAAGCAATGGCAACAAAAGCCAAAATTGACAAATGGGATCTCATTAAACTAAAGAGCTTCTGCACAGCAAAAGAAACTACCATCAGAGTGAACAGGCAACCTACAGAATGGGAGAAAATTTTTGCAACCTACTCATCTGACAAAGGGCTAATATCCAGAATCTACAATGAACTCAAACAAATTTACAAGAAAAAAACAAACAACCCCATCAAAAAGTGGGCAAAGGACATGAACAGACACTTCTCAAAAGAAGACATTTATGCAGCCAGAAAACACATGAAGAAATGCTCATCATCACTGGCCATCAGAGAAATGCAAATCAAAACCACAGTGAGATACCATCTCACACCAGTTAGAATGGCCATCATTAAAAAATCAGGAAACAACAGGTGCTGGAGAGGATGTGGAGAAATAGGAACACTTTTACACTGTTGGTGGGACTGTAAACTAGTTCAACCATTGTGGAAGTCAGTGTGGCGATTCCTCAGGGATCTCGAACTAGAAATACCATTTGACCCAGCCATCCCATTACTGGGTATATACCCAAAGGACTATAAGTCATGCTGCTATAAAGACACATGCACACGTATGTTTATTGCGGCACTATTCACAATAGCAAAGACTTGGAACCAACCCAAATGTCCAACAACAATAGACTGGATTAAGAAAATGTGGCACATATACACCATGGAATACTATGCAGCCATAAAAAATGATGAGTTCGTGTCCTTTGTAGGGACATGGATGAAACTGGAAAACATCATTCTCAGTAAACTATCACAAGGACAAAAAACCAAACACCACATGTTCTCACTCATAGGTGGGAATTGAACAATGAGAACTCATGGACACAGGAAGGGGACCATCACTTTCCGGGTACTGTTGTGGGGTGGGGGGCGGGGACAGCATTAGGAGATATACCTAATGCTAAATGACAAGCTAATGGGTGCAGGAAATCAACATGGCACGTGGATACATATGTAACAAACCTGCACATTGTGTACATGTACTCTAAAACCTAAAGTATAATTTAAAAAAAAAAAAAAAAAAGAAAGTACACACACACACACACACACACAAAAAAAGAAAGTATCCTTACTCTATTTTTTCTGAATGCATAATGCATTTTGTGTTTTCCTGTTTCATTACAAATGTGTCCTCTGGACACTACATTTCTACTATTGGGGAAATCCATTGGTAGACTGAACTCATTTAATTTTCAGCTACACTTATACCTCTGTATCGTTTCAGGTTCTTTCCTTCTCCTAGTTTAATAATGCTTAGCAATTCCAGGGTTAATCATGTCAGTCGAAGCTGACTTGTCAACATGAAGAGAGTGATGGGGAAACAAATAGAAATGTGATTTGGTGTGACCATAAGTGCAAACAACTTTAGCTTCAAGTTATGCACTGGTTGCAATTTAGCTAATCTCCCAGCTTTGTTCTCTTCTTTGTCCTTATTCATTTTCACATCTTTCATCTTTTTCTTTGAGGGGAGTATTACCTACTATCTATGTATATGTGGGAAGGTGCTTGTGCTTATACAGTATCTGATTATTTTAATGATCAAGGCAAAAGCATGCATGATATTCTTTAGTTGTGCAGTGTAAAAGCAAGCATAAAAAATAGTACCTATCACAGAGAGGCAGTCCCTGTTGAACTGCTGCTTGTGAGCCTTTCCAAGAACAATGTGTAAAAACTGGAAATTGCCTGTCAAGTTATTTGTTCTGCTTGGACACTGCATGGAGTGATTAATATTTAAAACCTACTTTTGTTCATTTCTGTTTAATCTGAAGAGAGTGGACCTCTGGAAAAATGAGGTTAAAACAAAATTTTGTTTTAGATCTCTAAGGATAAGGAAGCATTTCTTCTTTAAAGGGTGGCCAGAAAAGTCAGTCATTGATGGATGAAAATTTATTTCTTAAGATCTTAAGCCAAATTTCATATTTGCATTTGAAAAAGCCTTCTCCTTTCTGCACAGTGAGAAAAGGGGTGGTGGGGGGAAGCTACTTGAACTGCTAAGTAATATTTAGTCACTTGGTTCATTTACCAATCTGAAAGCTAAATTGGGGGTGGAAGAGAAAACCATTGTAACTCATTGCTAGGTAGCAGACTTTTTGGAACACTGTGTAATTATAGCCCTCAGGTCAAAAATATTCCTCAAATGTGTCCTGAAGTATGTTGCCTCAGGTTGTCGTCTAGTTACAGACACAGTGATTACTATTGTTTTTATGAGCAAGCCTCATACCTTGCTTAGGAACAAGTAGTTCCTTAGGAATGTGTAGATTCCTTAGGAATGTGTAGATGCTTGGTTTGGCACTTCCATGGAAGAGTGGAGAAATGTACATAATGTGAAAGCTCCTGACAAGGTAGTAGCTGGCAGTCCACATCTCTTAGAAATGACACAATGTTCATTTCTGCTTAATTGCATGAGAAAGTGAGTGTCAAGTGTTGGACGTTTTGTTTTACCCAAGTTCATATGTTGAAGCCCTGCACCTCAGTGTGATGGTATTTGGAGGTGAGGCCTTTGGGAGGTAACTGGGGACAGATGAGATCATAAGGGTGGGGCCCCATTATGGGATTAGTGCCCTTATAAGACACTGAGAGATCAGAGCTTTCTCTCTTCCTGCCACGTGAGGATGCAGCTAGAAGGTGGCCATCTGCAAGCCACGAAGAGAACCCTCACCAGGAATGGAATCTGCTTGCACCTTGATCTTGAATTTCCTAACCTCTAGAACTGTGAGATACAAATTCCTGTTGCTTAAGCCACTCAGTCTATGGTATTTGTTATGGCAACCTGATCTGACTGCTGCAGTGAGTACGACGTGAAAATATAATAAAAATGTTAAAATTACCACATCTTTGTTAGTTTCTGGCTTGATTGGAGTGTTATATATAAAGAAAGAAAATTGTAAGCTTTTAAAGCTGCTTGAATGAAACATTAAAAATTCAGAGAAAAATAATTGATAGATGTTGAATTGTACATGATTGGAGACAACTGTTAAGCTTTTAACTTTCAAATAATATATCAGATAGTCTAAAACCTCAAAGCAATGTAGCATAAATTAATTTTCAAATTTAATTTTTTTTCTTCAGAGTTTTGTGTAAGATTTTTTGTGGCATTTGATAACTTCCAATTACTTCACTAAAGACTGTTAAAAAAAACTTATGTTATTTCAACTGAAAGTGAAAGGGGAGAATGCCATTCTAGAAATGTTTTATTTATATGAAATGATAGCAACGTATTTTACATATGTATAAACAATGGATGGAAAGATGTATGGAATCAGAAACTGAGAAATATCCTTTAAATCAACTTTCTTTAGGAGCTTTACATTGCATTCATAATTGAAAAATTCAAGATTTTCAAGAAAAAACTAAAACATTTCTCAAGTCGATATTGACCCCCAAACTCAGTTTCATATGCTCAAAGACATTTCCCTCCATTTTTTTAAAATGGGAAATCTTCTTAAGCTTCCAAACACTGCATCGAATTTTAATTCAGCTCAGATAACAGTGCATAGAGAACTATGAGTTCCATGTAAGTATTTTTTTTACAGGCTCAGAAACAACTAATTCGAAGGACATTTTTTTCTGAAAGTTGAGTGACTCCCCAAGGATCACCCGATTTAATTATTGAGAAATATGAGCCAGACACTAACTTCTGGTGTATGTGTGTGTGTGTTTGTGTAATTTCCAAATATGTGGGCACCTTACGTAGATACACATAAGATTCAACTAGGCGTCTTATCTTAAAAATCACTCAAAAATAAAATAACTTTATACAAAGTTGGAATATCAATCGAAAGCATATACGCCACAACAGAAGAACTATTCTGCTCCTACGTAAAGCCAAATGACCCTCCCTTGCTCTGATTTTTATTCCGTTTGCTGACTTGACTTCTGTAATTTCAATTTCTCTGTCTTGCATCATCCACTTCTTCCTCTCTAATGAACATTTCTATTAGCTTAAAAATGGCATATTTCCTGTCTTTGAAGAGAGTTCTTCCTGTTCTTCCTCTTCAGCTATTGATTAATTTCTCTGTTCTTTGTGGGAAAGTTCCTTGAAGGAGCTATGTAAACCTACTACCTTGACCCCCTTATTTTCTTGTCTCTCTTTATCATATTCCACTTAGACTTGTGCCTTCATCACTCTAACCACATTCATTATTGCCATCCACCGTTAATTCCAAGTTCTTAATTGATTTCTCAGAAACTTTTTGCTTTCTCCTAATTAGTATGTAAATTTTTTCCAGCTGTATTGAGACCTAATTGATAAATAAATTATATATATTTAAAGTGTACTACTTGATGTTTTGATATTCATATACATAGTGAAATGACATCTAAATCAAGCAAATAACATTTCCATTACCTTACATAATTACCATTTTCTTTCTCTCCCTTTTTCTCTTTCTTCTTTCTTTCCTGAGAACACGTAAAATCATCCCTTTTGGTAAATTTCAGGTGTGCAATAGAGTATTGCCACCTATAGTCACCTTGCTCTATATTAGATCTCAGATCTCCAGAACTTATTTATCCAGCATAACTAAAACTTAGTACCCTTCAACCAATATCTCCCCATTTCCCCTCTCCCCAAGGTCCTGGCAAGTTCCATTCTACTCTCTCTCTGAGGTTTCTGACATAATTATTTTTTTCTTCTTGAAAAATTATTCAGTTGGCTTCTAGGATAAGATCTCCTGAATTCTCCTAGGATAAGATCTCCTGAATTCCTTTTCTTTTCCTCACTCTGTCTCCTATGCTGGTCCTTTCTACTATTCCCAATCTCTAATTGATGGAAAACCTCAGGGTTTAGTCCTTCACCAATTTTTTAAACTATTCTCACTTCCTAGGCAATTTCATCTACTCCATGGCTTTAAGTAATATCCATATGTTTCTGACTTCCAGATTTTTATTTACAGATCTGATTTTTCCATAGAGCTTAGATTTATATATTTGACTTGCTATTCTACACCTCTCTTTGGAGATCAAACAGGAACATCAATCTTAATTTGCCTGAAACTAAGACCTTATATTCCCTCTCCAGACTGCTTCTCCTGTAGTCTTTCCCAACTCAAAATTTAGTATTTTATTTTTCTGTTGCTCAGGCAAAGAACACTGGGGACATCTTGACTGTTCCTCATTTCCCAAATATTTTCAAGACCTGTTGACTCCATTTTTCAAAATATATCCTGACCCCAACCTGTTTCAGTCATTTATTGTACGACACTAACCTAAGTAATTCAGATATTTATCTATAATTTGTTCTTTTTCCCAAAATATTTTATTTTTTAAAGCAGTTTTAGATTAACAGAAAAATTGACCAGAAACTATAGAAGTTTCCCATATATTTTGTTCTTTTTTATCTTTTCCATTTAGTTTAGGTCTTTGATACTTCTGAAATTTGTTTTTGCACATGGTGTGAGGTTGAATTTTAATTTTTTTCCTTTGTCTTTTATATTTAGCAAGTTTTCAGTTGCCTTCAATCTGCCGCCAAGGCACTCATCTATAACCAGTTTTTCAATGGTATTTTAGTGCTCTTGTTACGTGATGATACTGCAAACACTGGGAATCCAGTCACAGAGCTAGCAGCTGGCTTGTCTCAGTTTCTGGTTGTGAGGCTGTGTCTTTGTTACCCTGTCGCCTGAGGCAGGAGTGAGCATGAGTCTTGTCCCCTATCTTATGCAAAGCCCTTTTAGTCCTCACTGATCCCTAGGAATGCAGTCCCCATGACTACCATTGACAGGAGGCCATGAAACCTGGACATGAGGTCCACTATTTTTGTTTTGTATCTGATCTGCTGAAATGTCCAATTTTGTCTCCCTCTTTTTATCTGTTCATATTTTATCTTTTTTTGTTGCTTGTTTCAACTAGAAAAGTTGGGTAAAGTCAGGAACTCAGAGCTATTTAGATTGAAAGTCAAAGATGATCCTTTGGCAATGGCCTTTGACAACAATGCTTTAATCTAAACAATTAGTTTCAAAGATGACGTTTCCAGTTCCTAAGGTAGACTGATAATGTATTGTGAGCCAGAAATAAGCTTACATGTCTTCTTATAGCATGTAGACAGCATCTCTCCAATCTCATCAAGAGTGCTTGAGAGTACTTGGCTGATTTGAGAGAGAGAAAGAAGGTAACATTTTCTTCTACAACTAGTGTTTTCATATATGTCCTTGAAAATGTTCTTAATGATATAAAAACGACCTCAGGATAAATGACTTTGGATTGAGTCTTAGGGCATTATTTCTGTGGCACAATAGCAGTGGCAGGGTTTTGATCCCTAAAAATTTTGTTTCTAAAATATCAGTTAAAATGCATGGAACAGCAGCTCTGTGTGGCAGATGTTTTCAAATGTTACATATTTTTATCCTCCTTTTATAGGGGAATTTCAAATAATTATGTTACTTTCTCAGTTGGAGTAGTCTGGATTTGATCTACAGATTTCCCTTTATTTCACCTTACTGTATTTTCATAGATGAGAACGAGAAGCAGTGGGCTCTACAACAAAGGATGCCTAATTAGGCTGATAGTAATTTCTTTTCCATTTGATTTAGTGCTCACTTATAAATCTTGGCTGTTAACATTCCAATGTTTTCATTCATTCATTCATATGAACGAATAGTGTTGAGTGTCTGCACTATACTAGACACGGGGCTACAAGGTCAATTAAGACATGGTCATTTACAGTAAATTAGACAATCATTCTTCCCTTTGAACATGGCTAATAAGAGTGCAATGTTTTATATCTGGCAGTAAAATGTATACATGTTTTCATCCTTGGACCATTTACAAGATACATTTACCTGCTATTTTATATATAATTGGCTAATGGCTTAGTGAACAGATAAAAACCCTTTAAGGCATATACTTTCCACTGGACATCATTTTCAAGAAAACAGAAAACAACTTTTTAGGTGACATGGAAGGTCTATATTAAGAATATTTTTGTAATATTGTCAGAACAAAATTCTGCACTTGCAAATAAGATGCGACAACCAGCATCCAAAATGCTCTACAGCCATATATATATAATATATAAATATAAATATATATTATATATAAATATATAAATTGTATATAAACATTAAAATAATATATACCTACATATTTATATATGTATATGATGCATCCTAAATACTAAAACAAATAGCATGGCTCCTGTGCATACAAATTCATAATTTTCCCCTTTCTACTTGTGAGTGCCTTTGAGGTACAGACTATGCCTTGTCATTTTTTTTTTTTGAACTGGGACCTTGGCACCTGGTTGATACTCAAAACATATGCATAGATTTTTTTGAATGGATATTTAATGTCATTGGTTGAATGGATTAACTAGAAGGAAGATGGGTGAATAAATTGATGTCTGTATTCATATACAACCCTCTGTAAGATATCTAACACTTCACTGTGTGTCTTTAGGGCCGGGAAAAACAACCCTGACAGTTTCTTTGGGGCATGTACTTTATATCTGGCTTCTTTTATCCTCAGGTTGTGGAAGTGTGGAGCCACAGATAAATGCCAACTTTCTCTTTTGTATCTGGCTGCCAGGTAATTTCTATTACAATTTGAAAGGATCTTCCAAAGTTCATATTTTTCTGGATTTATCTGCTTAACTCATTGCTTAGATAGATAGGTTGTCAACTAGAGCTTGAAGCTATTTTCTTGGACATACCACTGCAGTGGTACTTGCTACAACATGAGCTATGTGCTATAGAGTGAGTTTTTCTTAAATTGTTGGATGAATATACGTGATAAAGAGTTGTGTAACTTTCCACCTATGATGAATTTTTTCATTATATTTGTACATATCACTTAAACCTCAAAGTAATCTGAAAAGAAGCTGGTTTCATTTTAAGTTTCAGTTATGAAAACGAAACTCAGAGAGGTGAGGTGATGTATTTACTGTCATTTATTTCACCATTCATGCCAGACACTCTCCTGGGTGGGAAGGATTCAGTAATAACAGAGAAAATCATTGCCTTCAAGGACTTTATAATTTTGGGGGGCAGAGAGGACAAGTAAAAAGTGATTATACTACAATAATCAGAACTATATTTAATGGATAAAGAGAGTACCTTGAAAACACATAGGATGTACATTTCTATAAACCGACGGAAGTCAGTGGAGCTTGAACCAAGTTTATGGTTTCAAGTCCAAAGCTTTATCTACTGTAACAAGCCTTTTTCTCTTTTATCTCTGATTTTTTCTTACACATGTTGGAGGCTGGTTAACAAAAATTAGTATGTGAGAAATTCAACTTCAAATGAAGAGAAGAGCTGGGTCTTCACAATGCTCAACTTTTGGTATTAGAGACTTCTAGAGAGGCTTGCAGAATGGAATGCAAGAGTTGGTTAAGAGTGGGACCTTTTAGCAGCAATACTAACAATTTATTTCCAACTCCAGTCTTCTGCTATCCCAAGCACTTGCTTAGGAAAACCTATCCAATCTTTCAACACACATACTAAATAGACAGAAAGATTTCATGATTAAGAAAAGGGTGAGGTGCATACTTATAGCTCCTTAAATGTTAGCTGATTCTGATGATTCTTCCTATTTCTTAATTCACATCAACTCCTTATTAAACTAGGAAGACTTTTGATTTCCAGGATTTGTTGAATGGAAATAAAAAGTGAACGTACTGTGGAGTTTTTGGTAACGAGGTTCAAAAATAGAATTTTAACTGAGGATTAATATTAGAATATTCCTGCATAATATTTGACCTTTGTGGCTTGGAGCACCAGAGCTTCTTTCTCGTGCAGATTTCCTTTTCTAACATCCTGAAGCTACTTCCTCTGTATTTCATAGTTCCCCCACTGTTTAGCTGTTTTGTCCATATACTCCCTCAAATGCGTATTCTTTCATTATCACTTACCAAACCAGAATCAAAGTCAATTGCTGGGTAACTTAAATTCCAGTGATCAGTCTTCTGGTTTCCTGACCTCCAGACTTTCTCGGTTTCCTCTATGTCCTCCCTTTGTTTTCTGGAGTAGCTAATACTTTCTTCATAGATAAATATTCCCAGCTCCACTCATTTTATCTTCTACCTAATTCCCCGTATGCAGCTGTTGCAGTGATTTCTTCTCTTTCTATGATCTTCCCTTAAGTCATGCTCAACTTTTTGTCATGTCTTAAGAATATGAACTGTTACCAAAATTGACAAATACTATAAAAGATTTTCAACTTTAATTAAATATTTATTACTTTACTTCTGAGTCTGTGGATTATTTTTATATAATATAAAAGTTACCTGATGTCATCCTTATCAAAGCTAAAATTTCACCATCAGTTTGTCAAAAGCAATATAACATGCAACAATTACTTGGTTTTTAGGGACAATTGCTGAAAACCAAGGCTATTTATTTAGTATTATATCTATTTTTTATAACTTTATTGATGTATAAGTTACATACTGCAAGACACATGTGTTAAGAATAAAGTCAATGAGTTTTGGCAAATATGTAAAGCCATTCAACTATCAAAATAGTCAAAGTTTAGAGTAACTTCATCACCCCCAGAGAGCAGACTCATATCCCTTCACAGTCAAACATCATATTCTGAACCTCTGGTCAACTCTTTTTGCTATAGTTTTTTTTCTAAAATATCATATAATTGGGATCATACAGTATGTGTCCTGTTGGCTTCTTTCAGTTAGCATAATACTTTTGAGGCTTAATCATGTATAGCAGTACTTTTCTCTTTATTGCTTATTTACATTTCCTTGTTCGGCTTTTTCACATTGTGTTGATCCACTCACTAGTTGGTGAACATTTGGATTGTTTCATTCTTTACCTATTAGGAATAATGCTGCTATGAATATTTGTGTAAAGGTCTTTGTGTGGGTAAATGCTTTAATTTTTCTTGGGCAAATACCTATGGGTGGAATTGCTGGTTCATATAGTAGATTTACATTTAACTTTGAAGAAACTGCCAAACTGATTTCCAAAATGGCTATAAAATTTTTCATTCCCACCAGCAATTTATAGTTTTTGTTGCTTCACCTTGTCATCATTTGATATTGTCAGTCGACATAATTTTAGCTATTTAGCTATATGTGCAATGGTAGTTTATTGTGATTTTAAGTGGCATTTCCCTTATAACCAGTGATGTTGAGTATCTTTTTACGGCTTTTTGGCCATTCATGTCTCCCTCTTTTTCCCTCTCTCTCTCTGTCTCAGTCTCTCTCTCTCTCTGAGTCTCTCTCTCTGAGTCTCTCTCTCTCTGTCTCAGTCTCTCTCTCTCTCTCTCTGAGTCTCTCTCTCTCTGAGTCTCTCTCTCTGAGTCTCTCTCTCTCTCTCTGTCTGTGAGGTATCCATTCAAATCATTTGCCCATTTTATTGAATTGCTTCCTTATTATTAAATGTTCTTTCTACGTTCTGGATACATTTTGTCAGATATGTTTTGTAAATATTTTCTACCAATCTGTATCTTTCTTAACAGTGCCTTTAGGTGAACAAAAGTTTTGATGACGTCTACTTGATGTATTTTTTTCTTTTATTGTTCAGGCTTTTTTATTTTATCCAAAATGTGTTTGCCTATCTCAGGATAATAAAAACTATCTTTTATGTCTGCCTTTAGAAGTGTCACAGTTTTAATTGTTACATATGTGTCTCTTTCTCAATGTCTATTGAGATTACCATACTGGTTTTTCATTTTATTTTGTTAATATTTCTATTACATTAATTGATTTACAGGTATAATCACTAATTTAATTTAATGCCCTTGCTTATAGAGGTCTATTTTTAAATTTCTTCTCCAGATAGTTTTGGTAATTTTGTGCCTTTTAAGAAATTAAGAAAATAAACTTTTTGATATAATTTGTTCATAGTTCTCCCTTTTCATTCTGTTGATGTCTGTAAGATCTTCTATGAAGATCCTTCTTTCATTCTTGATACTGATAATTTATGTCTTCTCCCATGTAAGGAGGAGCAATCTATAGGTGTCAATTATGTCAAATTAGTTGACAGTGTTGTTCAAGTCTTCTATATCCTTACTGATATTTCTTTTTCTCTCAACTTTATTGAAATATAATTGACAAATTGAAATTGTGTATATTCAAGCTGTGTACAATGTGATGATTTGAAGCATGTGTATACTGTGAAATAATTATCATAATCAAATTAATACATTCATCATAAATATTTATCTCTTTTTTTGTATGTGTTGTGAGGATACTTAAGATCGACACTTTTAACAAATTTCAAATAAACAATACAGTTGATTATTAACAGTAATTATTAACTATAGTCACCATGGTGTACACTATATCTGTTGATCCTTGGTATATTTAAAAATTTTTTACTGAGAAGTATTAAAGTCTCTAAGTATAATTGCTGATTTATTTTTTCAATTTTGTCAGTTTTTACTTTATATGTTAAATGCTTATGAATTTAAATTTGTTATATCTTACTGCTGTTTCTTGTAGACAGCATATACTGGATATTGCTTTTTAATTCAATATCCAGTATAATCTGATACTGCTTTTTTGTTTTACTACTTCTATTTTATGCCCTCTTTTTGCTTCAAACAAATACTTTCAGTGTATCATTTTAATGTTCTGTTGTCTTTTTAGCTATATTTTCTTGCATTTTTCAGTAATCACCCTAGGGATCATGACATTTATCTATAACAAACTATTCCAAGTTACTACTGACTTTCTTCTGGTAAAATACAGAAGCTTTCAGATCTGTCAATCTAACGTTGAAACCTTGATTGTTTATAAAAATTTTCAGAAAAATCTAACAAGCCTGAAAACAGTTTGAAAAAATGATACCTTAGAAGAAACAACAATTTTACAGCACAGAAGTCTTAAAAAGACTTTTAGCTTTCTTTACAGTTATGAACACGTCTTCTCAGTAATTATACACACACACATATGTGGAAATGGGGCAATATTGACCCACACATGTAATTGATTTATTTTAGAACAATCTTGCGAATCATTTTAGCGAAGGGTAGTGGTGCAAAGCATTGTTTTAGTGTTGTAAAGAATAAAAATAGTAAAAAAAACACACATTATTGGTCCTTACAAAATTTTCTGTATAAACATAATTATTCAGGAAAAAATGTGGTAGGTAGAAAAAAGGAGTACAAATAAAGTATATTGGGTACTCAGCAGATATAGGAAGAATTTGAGATATCGGTAAGGATTTCATTAAAGCGATGGCTTTTGAATACAGCTAGGCCATGATGGGTGGATAAAAGTTTGATGGGTGAAGATGGAGGCGATTGACTTGCCAGCCGGAGAAAACAACAAGAGAAAAGCCAGAGAGGAAGAAAAAAACAGGTAACACTGTGTAGAGAAGCTTGCTTCAATAAATATTTGTTAAGTGAATAAAATTTTAATGTCCTATTTATAAAGCAAGTGTTAATAAGGCAAATATTTTAAATGGATTTGTAGTTAAACTGTTAAGCCTGAAAGAAGTTTGAAGAAATAAACATGTTCCTCAGCATGGAAGTTTCAAGGAATTTGGTAGTTTGCTTTATAGTTAGAAACATGTCTTTTCAGTAATTACATGGTGACTAATTTTATTTTAAAGCTAAACACTTCACTTGAAATGTATTTGATTCTGCAGATCGAGTACAGACTAAGAAGCTTTGGATAGAAAGCTAAGTATGAGTTATAACAGTAAGCAAATAATGAAATCTACCTGGAGTTCTTTCCTTTTATTTAAACAAGTAATCAGCCTCTATGATTTTAGTGACATCACTCCTCTTTCTTCTTTCCTTTCAAAGGCATTTACTTAAACCAGACTTTTCCTTCATCTCTCTCCATCACTTTGGAGACTCAAGCTAACATACTAACTCTTACTTTCACACACACTTTGTTTCTCCTTCCTGTAGTTAATAAGATCGGATGGAGTGTGTTGTAATAAATACAATTGAGGGCCAGGAGCGATGGCTCCCGCCTGTAATCCCAGCACTTTAGGAGGCCAAGGTGGGCGATCACCTGAGGTCAGGAGTTCAAGACCAGCCTGGCCAACATGATAAAACCCTGTCTCTACTAAAAATAAAAAATTAGCTGAGTGTGGTGGCAGGTGCCTGCAATCACAGCTACTGGGAGGCTGAGGCAGGACAATCACTTGAACCTGGGAGGCGGAGGTTGCAGTGAGCTGAGATCACGCCATTGCACTCTAGCCTGGGCAACAAGAGCGAAACTCGGTCTCAAAAAATTAAAATACATACATACATACATACAACGGAAAGAATCTCAAATCACTGCCTGCTCATGTAGCTCCTTGACTGTCTGAAGGACCTCCCTGATCCACTCCTCCTTACTTGCCTCATAACTGCTTTATATCTTTCAAGGTTGAGTTTTGTTTATCTTCTTGGAAAGCTTTTCTTGACATCCCACCTCAATCAGAATTAGGTGTTCCTACTTTGTGCCTTTTATTATAGTGCTTATATGGAAAACATTGAATGATATATTTGGTTTCCACCATTAAATTGTGAGAAACTCAAGGGCAGAAATTTTGTTTTACTTGTCTCTGCATAACTTGTTCTTGGATCTCATAGGTGCTTAATACAATTTAGTTAAAATAATAAAACATATTAAACTTATTGCACTGATAATTTTCTTTCTTGTCTTTTATGTTATTCTTTCAGTCTCAGTGGCACACATTATAATGCTGTATCTGTTTCTGGGAACTGAGGTTCCATATGTATTTCACAACCCTGTACTTGTGACTTTATATACCAGCCTATGATGACCTTGCCCTACATCTCCAAAGACCTAAAGCTAAACATCCTTCTAGCTCAAGTGCAGAGGATTTCTTTATCAGAAACACTTCTCTGAAATCCCCAACAGAGTAGTCTTCCTATTCTGAATTTCCATGATGATTTTTCTATACAACGTTCATAGTATCTTCTATTTCCTGGATCCTATGTAGAGGCAGAATTTATATTTCATATACTTGGTATTCCCAAAGAGATACGAGGTACCCTCGCAATGGACCCATACTCAAGATGCTTTCAGTGACCTTTTACTGAGCACTGACTATTTGTCAGGCACTGTGTTCACTGCAAGCTATTCGATAAATATTTACTCCGCAAGCTAGTCAATAAATGGTTCACTCATCAGTTGCTTTGGAGGAAAACTTCAGAGTAACATGATGTGGATGAAAATGTATTCGGAGGCAGAAAAATAAAAGGAAATGAGTCATAAATACATCTTTTGGTAAATTACAGAATTTCACAAAACCATTTGTAACCTTGCTTTGTTTATGACAATCTCCACAAAAACCTAGCAAGCAGTTAGATTCTAAAAGCAGTTTGAAAAAATGATACCCTAGGAGAAATAAATGTTTTCCTCAGCATGGAAGGAGTTTTAAAGGGTTTTGTAGTTTACTCTATAGTTATAAACATGTCTTCTCAGTAATTACACAATGACTAACTTTATATTAAAGCTAAATACTTAACTTGAAATGTATTTGGTTCTTCAAATCAAGTATAGACTAGGAGGCTTTGAATGGAAAGCTAAGTGTGAGTTATAACAATAAAAAATGAAATCTAGTTGGAGTACTTTCCTTTTATTTAAACAAATAATCAGCCTGTATGGTTTTAGTCACATTCACTCCTTTTCCTTATTTCCTTTCAAAAGCATTTACTTAAATCAGATTTTTCCCTCATCTCTCCCTTGGTCACCTTGGAGACTCAAGCAAACACACTAACTCTTACTTTCATAAACTCTTTCTGGTTCTTATTCCTGGCAAAGCAGAATGCATTTGACCAACTCAACATGGCACATCCGTATGGGCTCTGTTTCTACAGCAAAGGGCTTTCATGTTAATTTTCACCAGGATATTTGAAGTGTGCAGCTCTACTCGCCCTCCAAGGTAACTGCTAGGGCATCTGAGTCTAATCTACTTCCAGGCTGAACAAGCAAGGCTCTAGAGAAAAATGATCATTTGGGGGTCAATTTACTTAGGTATACCAATAATGATGCTCTTATCAATAGTTGTTGAAGGAATCGTGATATACTGGCTGGCACAAGTCTTTACTTACTGACTTTATCCTCGTTTTCAAGGAGAGACTATAAAAGCACTTTCTGTACAGTATAATGCTTCTCTAGGTACAGTGAATAGACACTTTACTGTTTTCCTATTTACTTGTCTAATATTTAGCTAATGTGTGCTTCTTCTATTTTCTCCTCTGAGGCTTCTTTCTTCTAACATTCCCCTCAAAAATGAAAGAAATTTCCTATATCAAGTGTCTACTGTTTTCCTTTTGGCTGATTGCTGGTTTTCTCTACTTGGAAGCTAATTTTTAAGAGGCGGGGAGCACGGGTGAAATGTTCTCTGGGCTCTTCAGTGTTGACAAAATAGGGGTGCCAGCAGCTTGTTGATAGTTTTATCTCATATACATCTGAAAACCTCCATTTTCAGGTAAGTGAACTACAAAGTAAAATAACTGCTTCAATGCTGCATGAGGAGGCCACCTGATGCAAACGGAAAACTTCACAAAGAGAATGTAAGTCCAGGACAGGGGGCTCGTGCAGAGAAAGTGTGCAGTGAATGTTTGCTGAATAAATGAATAAATAATGAGGGAATGAGAGCTAACACTGCTGAATACACACGATGGCCATTCATATTTTATAACAGAATCCAGGACTGTAAATATCATTAACATCTGGCAGACTGTATCCTGATTAGGTTAACATGGTCTCAGCCACAGTGGTTTGGAGAAATAACTTGTTCTAAACATGTGGCCAACTGGGAATATGATTCTCAGTAAAAAGCTAGTCTGTGACTTTGGATCTCCTTTAAAATTTTCTTTAAAAATGATTCTATTTTATGTTTATTATTGTAAACATCTCTTTTTTCATAAGCAGATGAGAAATATAATTAATTACATGATGTAAAGGCAGAATATGTAAAGAAACACTGCCTTCTGAGGTTGGCCCCAGGGAAGAATCCCGTGGTAGGGATGTGAGCTTCACACAAAGCTCTCGCCACCCCCTTGGGCGTTGTTTGCTATCCCCATTACAGGTTCCAGGGGTGCAGCTTGTTCTTTAACCTGCTGGTCCAAGTTTTGTTCTTGTTTTACTGTAGTTTAACTGAGGTTGAGTGCTTTTCTATATTGATTCCAAAAAAAAATCAGGAATAAAAAGGAAAACAATCATAGGAAATATAAGAAATGTGGATAATCCAGAAGATTTGCATCTTGCTCTTCGCAACACATATTGGCAAACTTTTTCTTTTTTTTTTTAGGCCGGGCGCGGTTGCTCAAGCCTGTAATCCCAGCACTTTGGGAGGCCGAGGCGGGCGGATCACGAGGTCAGGAGATCGAGACCATCCTGGCTAACACGGTGAAACCCTGTCTCTACTAAAAATACAAAAAATTAGCCGGGCGTGTTGGCGCGCGCCTGTAGTCCCAGCTACTCGGGAGGCTGAGGCAGGAGAAGGGCGTGAACCCAGGAGGCGGAGCTTGCAGTGAGCCGAGATCGCGCCACTGCACTCCAGCATAGGCGACAGAGAAAGACTCCGTCTCAAAAACAAAAAAAAAACAAAAAAAAAAACTTTTTCTATAAAGGGGCAGGTAGTAAGTGTTTCAGACTTGTAGACCATACTATCTCTTTCGCAACTGCTCAACTTTGTAGTGGTAGTGTGAAAGCAGCCATAGACAATATGCAGATAAGCGGCTGGATTCCAGTAAAGCTTTAGAAAGACAAGCAGAGCCAAATTTGGCCTGCAGGCCAATAGTTTGCCCACCCCTGCTCTAGACTACCAGACCTAATCTATTCCCTCAGGCAAAATATATTCATGACAAGTTCTTCCCTTACTAACTCCATCTTCTGAGCATGCCCCTTTGGACACTTGCCTCTCTCAACCTCCAGACGGATGAGGGAGGTTATGGATGATGATACCTTGAACTTTTTTTTTGGTCTGAGGTCCTACCTCTTCCCTCTCTTTGTTAAGTCCAAAATATTTTAATATGGTCAGTTATAATGCAAGAATTACAGCATCGTCATAAGATGCAAACTCATCTAATTACTAACCAGATACTCATTTCCTTATGAAATTTTTAGAAACATAATACAATTCTTCTTCTTACTATTGGATCTGTTGTTTATTCACAGCAGAGAAGGCACATAGGGGCCTATGTTTGCTTTGTGTTTCTCAGTGAATCCTGCATAATGCAGAAACAGTTTCCTGCTCAAGTCAAAGGCCTGTGTTGGTACAAAGTCCTGAAAGGAGCTCGATGCAGGACGGGAGAATGGAGTTATTTATATCACCTCCACATATATTCTACCTACATTGCCACATGAGCTGTTATTGGGACTTTTGTACAAAAAATTACTCCTAAAAAGATCTCTCCTTCAGCAGAATGAATCACAAAGCCCATTTTGCCTCTGCTATCATTCCAAATGAAGAGTCTGGGTCAATTTGGATGAGATCCTTCTTATTCCTCCCTGTGCTTTTTGAAGTTCAGAGTGTAACTGGACCACAGTGATGCTCAGATAACTTGTAGGATAGTTCATGCAGCTGGTACATGTATGCTGATCTTATTCCAGGCAGGCAATCATTAGGTTAGCTCATAAGATCATGACACTCTTCATCAATGGCGTGACCTAACAGTGCAGCCTTTGATCTGCACTCCTGACATTGTCTGTTGGATCTGTACATCATACATTCTCTCTTAAATATGCATATCTGATGACATGCATATTTCTCTATGTCCCATTGAGAAATCTCCTTCGTTGTCATTTTTGGGGGTACTTCCTCACTCTGCCACTATACAGTGCTCCAGGCTCATCTTTTATATTTACTGCCCCAATCCTAGAAGTGACCATTCCTACAAAGAACAATGGTTACTTTTATTGGATAATGTGGCTGTATTTCACAAGCTCTGGATGCAAGGTGTGACAAATATTATTTTTCATGTAAGATTACAAGAAGGTGGACTCTCTTTTAAGATCTTCTGTTGCGCAGTGTCTTTTCAGCACCTTTCTTCAGGATCCTGGGGTGGTGGGAGGAAGGTGTGCATTCACGAATTTTAAGGAGATTCTCAGGAGGCACCATCTTTGCTGAGACAGGGCCCTTGCCAATGGAACATTTCTCACAGCTGCTTATGAATACAAACAAAGGAAGGACTGTAAGCTTGGATTCTCTGCAAGCTGCTTCTACCACTGGCCTCAGCATTTAGCATGGTCACAGGTATGACAGTAGGTGCCGAGAGCTGCTTTACGAGACAACTTAGACTTGGAGTCTTTAAATTGAGGTGCTAAGTGAGCCTGCATTTTATATACCTAATACTTATTTTGAGCTTTCTGTAACCTAGAAAGGATAGAACTTATGATTGGATTCAACCTCCTGATTTGGTGGTTACTATGGTGATTAGGGTGGGGCCGCAGGAATGAAAGGAATGATGAGTATAATATTATGAAGAAGACTTGGTGACTTATTACATGTAGGATAAATGGGAAAAGGAAGAATAAAAAACAAGAGTTTTCTGGTTAAAAGTGGTTAGTGATACTGTAATAAAAATAGGGACATTGGATATTGATGCAGGTGCCTACCAGAAGGTTGGAAATGTGCATCAGAAACTCAGAAAAGAAAATCTGGGTGAATGGATTCAGGAGCCATTTTCACAGACATCATAATGAATTATTTTCTTCCATGGGTCTGACACGTGCCTTGAAAATTGTAGTATGTGTGCTGTGAATACTAATATATGGATGCAGTTTTCTTCAAAAAGGGATAACGGGTTGAATATGAAGTTACCTCTAAAGAGTCAAACTCAATTTATTCACTCATGTTCTTTTAGGATATATGAATGTTAAAATCAAGATCTAAATAGCAACAACAAAAAAAGACTAGTTCGATAAACTGCCAGACTACAAAGTTATGAGCATGTGCTCTATGCTAATATGAGAATTGCTGTGATTATAGGAACTCTTAGTAAATTGCATGTTTTAAAAAATATAAATTTCTATTCGTTGAGAAATGTGAAAGTTATTTTAAGGTTATATTTGTATTTCATTTATAAACTATTTTCCCTGAAAGATATAATTCTTATTTTGGGTTACATTTTCATTTTATTTAAGAGATAGCAGTAGTTACCATCAGTGTTTCTGGTAAG
Source organism: Hylobates moloch (assembly GCF_009828535.3). Classification (NCBI taxonomy): domain Eukaryota; kingdom Metazoa; phylum Chordata; class Mammalia; order Primates; family Hylobatidae; genus Hylobates; species Hylobates moloch. The sequence goes on from NW_026652279.1 coordinate 137,226,409, forward strand.
AGGAATGAATTAAGGGCTGTAGTTACATCTATGCTGATTGTTCATGTAAGTTACACTCACTATGAACTGTGGAGAACCCAGTAAAGTCTTTTCTGTATCGTATGTTTGAAATGTTGGAGGGCAATTTTGACATAAGTACACAAAGGGAGATAACTGAAAAGTGAAGTTAGGAATTTTACTTCTTTAAAGGACATTAACAATTAGGTCCTATATTCATGGGAAGGAGGTTTCAAGATGGCTTTTATTTTTCTGTAAGGCATCCCTGAACAGGACCAGGAATGCGGTTTAATTAAGTCTATTGAACCCACAATACAGAGAAACTAATTGCTCTCTATTCTTTTTGTGCCCATAATCACTATCTCTGTCATGCCACTTTCTGCCTATTGGTGATGGCACAGAGATGTGAAAAATATTTAACTGCTGCTTCCTTCTGCTGGATGTATGGTAGACATAGTCAAATGCTCGTTGGGACTCTGATGGTCCCTGTTGTGGATTCAGAATTCTCTACATAATGATCTAAATGACTGTAATTGAAATATACAATATAACCTATAACTCTCTTGTGCAAGAAGAAACAGAAACCTGTAGGAATATTGACTATTTTTACTCTGTAGATTTGGAAACTTCCAGTTAGACCCATCAAAGACAGTAATGTTGAAGAAACCGGTGGGTTCTCAGTGCAAACATTTGTTGATTGCACTTTGATTCAATTACTGTAATTTATCTTTGTGCTATTGAGTATTCCTCTTTAAATATAAGCACATTAGAATTGATAGTTAATTGGGTTTTCGAAAAAAATCTTGTTAATCAACTTAGTATCATTGCCATTTTTGGAAGAGTCCTATTCACATCAGCTTTTGTCATGCTGCCTTCTGGTGCAATGAGTTGGCCTTAAATAAGACCATATCTTCAACCCAGGACAAAATCAGCCAGAATTTCTCAGTACATTAATTACAGTTTGCACATCAATAAAATAGTAAACTGTAAGAAAAGTAGGGAAGAAAACATAGTAACTTGGTGGTGTTCCCCACTGTATAGAATCAACACCCTTTCTTCCCCACCTCAAACCAAGGATGGACTCTGGCTTTGACTGGGACAGACCTGAGGCACAGTGCCAAAGGGATCTAGGAGATTCTGTCTTTCCAAATGTGAATCAGTGTAAATCTGTGGTCAGATAACCTGGGCTTCAGCTCTAGTCTTGGTCTTACCATTAACAAGCTTTTACATGCCTCAATTCCATTATCTATAAAATAAAAGTTATATAAATTATAGTCTAGAATAGGTAATTCTACTTCTGAGTTCCTCTTGCCTTTTTATTTTTACTATTTTCTTTTGGATGGTCCCTAAGCTCTGAAGTGCAGAGAACTCCCCAGGCCTGAAACTGAGGGATGACGTGAAGCCTTTCCCTGCCCTTCCTTCATATTCCATACAACATAACGGACATGTCATGTTTCTTTTTCCACCTTAAAGCCGTGGGAAAGATAAATGTCAATAAATAGAGAAAAGACAAACATGAAAGAGCAAATTTCCAAAAACTGAGAAATGAACATGAACAGAACATTTATAGAAGAATAAGTATATGTGAGCATACATGTGGGATTGTGTCAAAGCTCACTAGCCATCAAGGTAATACCAATTTATCACCAGTATCATTGATAAAGCACCAAAGTAACATGTATTTTTAAAAATGATAGTAATACTTAATGCTTCCAGGGTAAAAATTGTTAGAATCTTTATGAAAAATAATTTAGCAACATGTACCAAGAACCCCTTGAACCCATTGTTTTCCCTTTTAGGATTTATTCAAAGAATCTATTTAGAAAGTTGAATAAATATTTCTGTAAAAATGTGTTATTAGTAAAAGTGGAAAACTGGAAGCAACATAAATATGAAACAACAGACAGTTAAATAGATTATGGCACATCAATTGAATGCCATATGATATGGTCATTTACCATGAGCTGTTAAAGAATAATAAATATTAACTTACAAAATAATTATGTAGTATTTACCAGAAGCATATTGTCATTTCAGTTATGTAAGAGTGTGTGTGTGTGTGTGTGCATGCATATGTGCATGTGTGTGTACATGGAAGACAATACATAAACATCAATCACTGTTAAGGAATTAAAAGTTCTCTCCTGAAAACTATAATGCTTGTATTATAAATAGTTTATAAATAAATTAATATTTATACTTTCTAAGTACAATTTTTATTTTTAAATTGGTAATACATCAAATTATGACGTGCTAAAGAATTTCAGTAAACATATTTTGTCAGATGTTTTTCTAATTTCAAACCATACTAGCACAAAGTGCAGTTTGTTACTACCAGTGATGAATTAAGGAAGATATTAAGAGAAGGGAGGAAATTTAAAATGTAAATAAAAATTTATATTTCTGCCTGGCAAAAAAAGAGAAAAGATCACAAAAAGATACTCTTAGTATTTTCCACTCTGGTTTTCTCTCTGGGAGTGAATCATTTTGCCAGCAACATTCAACAGTCAATTGGAATGTCTTTTAGTTGTTAAAGTAGCATACAGTGTGCCTGGCATAATCATTTAGAAGGCTTAATATTCTCTCACATAGTTTCTTTGGGGGAACATAAATATTACTTTAAGCTTGTCGACTTTCCCTTAATTTCTAATATAAATATTTATTATTAATACTTTTCAGTCAAAACTACCCTAATAATGGAAAATGTCATAACTAGTTAAATTCTTAAAAGCAAATGTTTGTTACTTTGTGTTGATTTCTAATTGAGCTTGCATTTGAAACATAGATGTCTTTAACAACATGCTCCCATTGCAAGTCAATTGGATGTCTTCACCCCATACCATTTTCAATTATATGGAGTTGCTTATTCTGGGTTTACAGTGACTCATTTTAACTCCAGACCAAATAAAACAAAGAACACTGTAGATCTAAACTATAGTAACCCAATCTTGAAATTATTAAAAATACATGAACCAGATGGCAACCCTCCAGGGTACATTATCTGCCACAGATATCAGATTAGAAATTTCCTTTCATAAGCAGACTGTTTAATAACACGCATTTTCTAGACCTCCACAAAAACCCCTGCATTTCAGTAAAATTGACTCAAGGCCAATTATGAAGGGGCCTGACCCAAACCATAGGAAATTAAAAATGGATTAGCCAATTTGTAACAAACAGAAGGTTCATTAAATTAATATTAGTATAAAAACTATACACAATACCATCCATGAAATATGTATTGCCTTATGAAGACATCATTTTACCTCATTGTCGTTTTAATAACAATGTGTTTTGAACAGTTGATGCATATTGGATGTGAATGTTCTAGCCTAATAAGAAACTTATGAAGGAACCCAGGTGCTGCACTAAATCCATAAGGTCGCTAGAGGATATTTCAAGACTTCTGGGCTCTCTTTAAGCAGATTAAGTTTTCTCTTCCCCGTTTGCTAGTGAATAAAACAAGATTACATGCTGAGTCTCTTGCAAAATTCAAACAGGGAGTGGCATGAAATTTTGCCTCCTGATTGAATTCTTTTTCAGACACACCAGATTACCTCAACTAGATCTCAAGTTCCTCTTTGTGAGTGAGCAGCAGTCATGTAAGTCAGTGAGCCCTGAATTCCATCTGAGGATTATTTGTTCTATCAGTGATTGTTAGTTTGCTTCCTTTTGTGGGTCTGTAGTTATTCAATAGGTTTCTGTTTGCTGTGATATACAGGACTATAACATAAAGCTACTCATCCTGTTTGTGCAACTCAAACACAATGGGAACATGCAACCTCTCTTTCACTCTGCTGAAATATTTTTAAAAAATCAATTTGTACTGTATCAGCAATGTGAAGTTCATATATATTTAACAGAAAGCAAAGCTTGTTCAAATTTCTCTTATTTTTACAATAGGCTATGAAATATATCTTTTCTCTTGGTAACTGAGTAATTGTTTCTTTAATATTTTATGTAACGAATGTTTATTGTAACAAGCTTAAAAGAAGAAAAAATTCCTAATGTCTTTCTGCCTCACAATATATAATGAGCATTTTCATGCCTTTTAAATAGTTTTGTTGACAGTACCATTGGTGTTGCATAGTATTTTATAGTATGTGTGTTCTTTATTTTATTTAGACATTTCTCTAATAATAAATATGTAGGTTCTTTGTATTTATTTTTGGAATTATTAAATAATAAAATTTTGGTACTTATATTGTTCTTTGTTTCTATTTTAAATTCCTAAAGGAAATATTTATGGGTCAAAAGCTCTGAAAATTTCAACTTTTAATACAACTGCTGGGTTTATGGAAAGGCTGTGGAAACTTACACTATCATCACAGTATGTTAAGAATGACAGCCATACCATTTCCACGCCAAAATTCTATATGCTATTAAACTATTACTAGTATTTATTAATTGATAACTTTTGCTTAATTTTTTTGAATCAATTTTTTTGCTTTATAAGAGTTTATATTCTATTAGCGTAGTTATGGTGACCATTTTTTTCCTTGTTTTGCCGTGGAATATTATGTTAGCTTTTAATATGTTATTAATTTTTTTAGTAGTTATCTATTTATTTTTTTCATTTGTTTGCTTTTGTAGAATAATATTGTGACTTGAAAGCTCTGAACTCTTCAGATATCACTTTTCCATGATTTTAATATTTGATTATCTCTTTAATACATGTGCAATTTATTCTGATGTGTTTTATGATGTGGGTAGAATATTGATTTTTTTCAATAGTAAATTTTCGTAACATTCCTAACACCTTTTGTTGAATAGTCCATGTTATGTTTTTTACTCAAAACTTTTAAATAATTCTTGAACAATTTAAATCATTTTTCTATAAGTTGAATGTTTCTGGGTATCTTGATGAAACCTGATGCCAGATAGAAGGAAACAATACTGTAACTTAAAGAGCAATGTTAAGTTTGCACTACATAGGTTGCTTTTGTCTTTTCCTATGTTTATTCTTCTGCTACTTACTGTATTTATTAACAAATCTAATTTTTAGGAAACTTTAAAGTTACGAACCTTCAGTATATTTACTTCTATTGAGAGAAAGCAAAATTCTCCTAATGTAAATCATTTCTAATTGTTGTCTCTTTTCTCCCAGATATAAAAACACTCAGTTGTGTACTTTTAGCCTTATTCTTTTTGTCTTTGTAAGTGACATATTTGATCAATGCCATTTGCAACGGCCTTTACTATGTGTGCATCCAGTTAATCCAGCCAGACATTTGAGGAATTGCTCTAGAGATGACTTTATGGATCTGAAAGAATTCCTTATTTTAACTTATTCTGTGATTAGATGTATATCAGAAGTGATGCTTCCAGTAAAACATCATCCTTAAATAGCATGACAATCAGGGATTTTTTTTTTAAATGACACAATATATATTGTTTTTAAAATACATATTTTTTGTTCATTAATAAGCTATTTTGGACCATTTTCATGCAACCTCGTTTTCTTTTTGAACTCAGAATTTAATAGGGGTGAAGGAGCAATTGTCTATCAAGCGGTAGTTTTTCTTTGCATAGAACTCCGAAAAGCAGAAAAAGTCAAATTAAATCACTGATTAGGAATAGCTTGAGGTGAAAAGTGTAAGCATTTTAGGAAGCAATTGAAGTCAAAAGGTTGAAAAAGTATAAATGAGAAGAAAGCCTGAGGGTGATTAGGTCAGTATTCTTGTCATAGGGAAATACTTTTCTTCATTGTCTTTAATAAAATGTTTCTCAGTGATTCGAAATGACACAAAAAATAGCGCTATGAAATTTTTCTAATTGTTTATTCATCTTTATGGAGTCTGAAAGGTTTATAAAGGAAAGCTTTAAAAACTGGTAGGTAGAAATAACATGGAGATGTTTTTGCCTATGATATTTTCCCCCAAATAGTGCTGAATTTAGAGATATGCACCATTTAAGCAATGCACGTTTGACTAAAGCAATTCATCCCATTTGAACTATTTTAGAAGGTGGTTCTGGAATCTGTAAATTATCACATTTTCCTCTTGTCAAGGTTGAGATTTCAGTTAGATCCAACTAATGCTTTCTATTGGGCATAAGAACAAGTAAAGAGAGGAAACTTAAGGGCAAAGGTGTTTGGTTTCTTGGACTCCTTATGTAAATAACAACAACAACATTCATTGAATGTTAAGTACCAGGAACCATTCTAACTAACTATGCATGTGTGGGTATATACATGTATATATAGTTATAAACAGTTTATAATTAAACTGTATATATATATATAAATTAAGTTAATATTTATCACTGTCCTATGAAGTAGATACTATTAATATCTCCACCTAACATATGAAAAACGGAGGCTTACGGAGTTAAGTAACTTGTCCAGGGTAATGCAGCTGACAGTGTTATTTGATTAAACAAAAGCTGAAGCCTTCCATTAAAATACATGAACAGTAAAAGAAGAAACAAATTGTATTGAGAAAATAGGTTTTGAACAAAATATTTGTAAGAACTCCAATTAGTCAACTTTATGTCTCTGGTTATAATTCTTAGTGAATACTGATTTTGGGCGTGGGATATGGGGGAATGAAATGACCAGTGGGAGACCTCAGAGATCTCAATATTTCTAGGTGAATATTCTCTCAGTGAATAGGAAGGCCATCATTAAGCCTGAAAAAGTAAATTGTAATATGTTTAATGAAACAATAACTATTGATATTCAGTGTTTTAAATATCTCTTTTATTTTAGTTTAGTTTGGGATTGAGGAAATATCCTACACTGCTGTTTCCTTAGGACCTGAAACAACTGCACTGTCTTTTGTAATGATGCTCTGTTTTTGTAATGATGCTCAAGAGGCAATATATGTCTTCAGCTGTTGACATTTGGTCATTGCCAAGGTTCGTATCTGCATTTCAGACATCATCCTTTTCTCTGTCTCCTTTTGATATTTTAGGAAAATTGCATTTACCCACATCTCCACATTTTGACCAAAAAGAAAAGGAGAGACAAATATAAAATGTGTATCAAGGTCAAGTTTAGGGGAAGTAATTTTACTTATTAGAGGTAAACAGATTTTCTTCGCTAGCTAATATTACATAGGGCAATATTCTATAAAAGACTTGGAAATATATTGACAGTGGGGCTTTTATTTACTTTTCTAGCATAAAACTATAGATTTTTAAAAAAACAAGAGTTATCTTCAGTGGAACCTCATTTTTCTTTTTACTTCTTTCTTTCTTTTTTTTCTTGGTAACAAGGATTTGCTTGTTCTTCAGAAATTGAGCCAGAAGAGCAGTTTTCAGTTAATAGGATCGTAAGCCCCTACCACCAAGCTTAGCAATAATACATCCTTGATATTCTGAATATAAATATGCCACTTGACATAGGTTGTCAATTCTATGGCAGCAAATAAAATGATACAATAATTATTGTTAGTATCTTTTGAATTTTACAATTAAGTTAATATTGTGATAGATAACTAATAAAGTAAAATGTGAATTAATATTGAGTAGTCCCATAGGACCAAAATAGATACATCAACCAAAATAGATACTGAACTTTTTATTCTATATACTTCTATATTTAAATACAAACTGTTAAATAAATTCAAACAATACATATAAACTAAAAATATAGTTTTATTTTACTTGTCCCCCTCACCTCATCCGCTCATTTCCTGGCAGGGCTACTATAAAAGAATACCAATAGACTGGATGTCCTAAACAGTAAACATTTATTTCTCACAGTTTTGGAGGCCAGAAGCCTGAGGTCAGGGTGCCAGCATGGATGGGTTCTGGTGAAGGCACTATTCCAGGCTTCTTGTTGTATCCTCACACGGAGGAAAGAGGGTGAGGGAGCTCTCTGGGATTTCTTTTATAAGGACACCAATCCCGTTAATGGGAGCTCTATCCTCATGACCTCATAATCTACCAAGGCTCTTCTCCATAATACCATTCTCCTGGGGCTTAGGATTGCAACATATGAATTTGGGGATGACACAAATATTCAGTCCATAACAGCATGCACCTTTCTAGAACTTTTTCATGGCATAAAGATATAGAGATGTAAATATAAATATGTTTAATAGCTATATAGATCTTGCATTAAAAAAACACAAGATCATACTGTTTTTCTGCAAATTACTTTTTATCACTTAAAAATTATCTTGATAATTCAGAATATACATATATATTTTAAGTGCTAGTTTTTCTTTTTATAGATTGACATTGTTAATTAAAGTCGTCCTTTCTGTGGTGGACATCTTCATACGCACAGACCCTATGAGAATTTGGGAGAATTCTTTGTTCTCACAGATCCTGTGGAGAAGCATAAATGAAAATAGAAGCTGTAGCAGAATCAGTGCTACAGAGCACTAAAAAGACTGTGAAGCGTAGATTCTGTAGAGATGCACATTCGTTTCATACTTTAGCAACTGTTATTCTTTTCTCTTCATATGCTGTTAAATCATAACCTGTCTCCTTTTCTAGTTTCTTCCAGACAGCTTCCATGAAATATTTGGTCAATTACTGCAGGCTTCAGTAATTTTTATGATGCTTCTCATTTGTCAGAGGACTTCCACAAATCCCAAATCATCTATTAGTCTTTACCCTCTAACATTCTTTAACATTTCCCAGAAGGCAACTCAAGCTATGATAAACCTTGCATTTTAACATTCAATCTGATGCATTTTCTTTTTTTTCACCCTTTGAAAGAGGTCCAACATTATTACTTCCATGCTTTTCATATCTGTGTCAATATTGTTTGCCAGACACAAAGTAAATGGCAGAAAGAGAGGCCACAGCTGAGTAAACAACAACTTGTTGCAGAATATACTGAACATTGGATAAAATGGTAGAGCAGTCTGGCTGAGGCATTTAGAGCTTTGGCTGAGATTTTCAATAGAATGTGCTTTGCCAAATTCTCATTGACTAGGAACTCAAGGCATAGAGAAAACACAAACGCACGTTTGTTGACACAGACATATTGTTTGTTGTAAAGGATTGTGATACACACATGGCATATGCCTGTGTTTATATATTATGTATTAGTAAAATATTTCAGAGATAAAATAAGTGTTGTGTGGGCATGGCCAGGGGATTATATATTCCTACATATCTGTGCACATGTAGATATGTGTGTAGCATAGACTTCTAAGAGTGGAAATGCTGGGGAAGGGATGTTGAAGGACTTAGCAAATTGGAACTTCAAATAGAAACTAATATTTTCAATGCTCACTTCATTACATCTATGTAACATATCAACAGTATTCCAATGAAATCATCCAGCATTTCAGGGGAGATATATAGGAGTGTACAATTTAAATCTTACCTTCAAAGATATTATTTAAATGGGGAAGATAAACACTTTACATTAAAAAACTTTAGATAAAAAATAAGTATTTTTTAGGTGGCATTGACTATGAACTTATAAATGTAAGAGTATGAAAAGTCAAAGGCTCTAAAATCAAAGAAATTTTCTCTAAAATTTTAAATTTACAGAGGTGGGGCTAGCTTGTTATAGACCAGCTCTCTCCAGGAGACTATCTAGAAAATCTAGACAAAATTAAAGAAAAAATGTCTGTCAAAAAGGATTAGAGAGCTACCAAGAAGGCTTGAGGAGCCAAGAGCTCAAAAGAAGAAAGGGGTAAAATTAAACTGACATTTGGTACCACTTTTTCTCATCAAAGCACCTGCCCATTCTAAAGGAGGTTACTGAGATAATTAGAAGCTGAGCAAAACTGTTAAGACTCAGAAGGTCACAGGGTCAGAAACTGGAGTCCAAGGACTACCAAAAAGGAGGGCCTAATAGACTCTCAAGGCTTCCATTGGTATTCCTGGAGGACTATACCCCTGGAGTAAGAGTGACTGTCTTGGTCTGTTCAGCCTGCTATAACAAAATACCATAGATTGGGTGGCTTATAAACAACAAAAATTTGTTATGTCCTGGAGGCTGGGAAGTGCAGGATCAAGGGTGCCGATAGATGCAGTGTCTCCTGAGGGCATGCTTCCTGGTTCATAGCCGTTTTGCTGTGTCCTCATATGGTGGAAGGGGGTAGATATCTTTGGGGTTTCTTTTATAAGGGCCTAACCTGCCTCATGAGGGATCTGCCCTCATCCTATAATCACTTCCCCAAAGGTCTCACCTCCTAATACTATCACTTTGGCAATTAGGATTTCAACATATGAAATTTGGGAAATGCAAAATTTTGACCATAGTAGTCACCTTTCACAAAGAGCAGCCTTCACAAAGCATAAAGCTTTGCTTTGAAGCAACTCAGTAATAGATTAAGTATGATTGACCATAACAGCCTGCCACATATCTCATCTAGAGACTCAAATTAGCTCTATGATATTTCATATAAAATCCTGACTTTCAAATTACCAAGAATGGAAGGAAATGACATTACATAAATAAAAGCTATGGGAAAATAGATGGAAAATAGACACAGATCTACAGGACATCCAGACATTCATAAAAATGAACAAGGACTTTAAGATAATTGTAAGCCCCACTTATTGCAGTCACCACCATTTAATATGGTATGGATATATGCTTTCTTGGCTACTTTCACAAGTTCCTATTACCCGTCTGGATGTTTTTAAGCCATTTCAGTTTACTTCCCTTGCTTAATTTAGGTGTTCTTTCTGTTTTGAACTGCTTTTCTCAGTACCTTTTGTATGCATGTTGATAACTTGGTGAACCACACATGAAGATACCTTTCTATGAACTGCCAGTTTATCTCCCTTGCTCAATTCTTCATTTCCCAGGACTCTCAAATAACCCTTCCTTCTGAACCTATAATCCTCTTTCCCCCCATTAAAAGTAAGAGTGGCGGGAACCTAAAGGAAGATGTATAACTCAATCATTTAAGTTGGAAAGTGTCTTGGACATTTTCTGCAGAATTCAGGTGTCATACATAAAACTACACAAAAGTGGAATTGGGGATCTCAGACCCTTCATCAATTTTTAACCTTGTCTTATTTGGACACTGAACTCCAGCCCCTTAACACATCTGGGAATTAAGGCAGGCGATCTTCTCCTGCAGGCCATGGCCTAGGACACCTCTGTTCTTCTGAACTCATCTCCAGTGAGAACTGTGGGGGTTTAGTTTAGGACCTATGGTACCTGCTGGTGAATGGTTGAAATAATCTCAAGGAGACCAACATGCTGCTCCAACTTATATAAATTATAGGTAACTGAGGCTTATTTTAAAATGTCCAGGAGCTGGAGATAACTTATTATTTAGAGATCTACTGGCTAGTAGGGGATATCCAAAGTCACTTTTGTAAGAGAAAACATGTAGTTGACATATTTTTACTGTCTATCTAACATGTTTTTCTCTTTTAGTATAGTATCAGCCATGCCCCACCCTCTTTTCTATCCCCTCACCACTGTAGAGAAGGGGTCAATGAAGATACCTTGTCTTTATGGTCAAAGGGATAGACATCTAATTCAGGGCTGGCCAAAATTGAGCCAGTTAGAGACTCCTTTTATAGATACATCCATCCATCCTCTTTTCTCCTCTACACACGCGCCCCCCCCCCCCCCCCCCCCCCCCCCCCCCCCCCCCCCCCCCCCCCCCACACACACACACCACTGAAACAGGGAGAGGTAACAGTGAGTTTCTCTTTCTTTGTTCTGGGACTGATAAGTAAAATTGTCTATGGTCTATTCATAAGATGAATTGTCTATTCATTTTATGGAAGTGATCGAAACTCACAGATGGAGAACAAATGCCAAAACTCATATACAAACACCATATGAGGAGCTAGGCATGTTAATTTGCTCGGCTGTAGTAGTCATTGACTATGTATAAGAAAACATGTTATACACTTCAAATTTATAAAAAATTTATGAAAAAAGGTTATAAAGATACAAAGAAAACCTAAAACACATATAGACACACACAAGGAGAGAGACACACAAGGAGAGAGAGAGAAACCATTTTGGTCATTTCACCTCTGAATCTAGGCTTGACTAGTCATGTCAGGTTTTAGTTGGCTTTTTGCCACTTGCACTGAGAGAGTACTTAGTAGCCCAAATATAAGAGTGGATGGCAATTATCCAAAATGGAGAGGCTCCTTGAATATGTGCAACATTAAAAAAAGCTAATGAAATGTGAAGCAGCTCTAACACAGCTTCCTGTAGAGTTAGATTTTAGGATTTTATCATGATCCTAGTAACTTAGAATATATGATGCTTATAAAATATGATGTATATTCTTTACAAGTATAATCTTAAAATTATTTTTCTTGTTCCTTTTAATGAAGGAGAATTCAGAATAAAAATGGACCTTAAGAAATACATTCTTTCAGCATGCCTTAGAATTAGGTATCAAACAATGAATGACTTTATGTTAGGAGGGTTTTATGATTTGAAAAAAACCACATAATAGGTTTTTTGTGGATCACCACAGTGAGAACTCACTTATCATGGGGATGGCACCAAGCCATTCATGAGATCCACCCTATGACCTGGACATCTCCTACTCTCCATCCCCTCCAACATTGGCAATCACATTTCAACATGAGATTTGAAGGAGACACATATCCAAACTATATCACATCCCGATAAATTAAAAAGTAAGAGTTGACTGTTTCTTCAGATGTGGAGAAATCAGCATAATTCTGAACACATGAAAAAGCAAGGTGTTATGAAATCCCCAAAAGAAGACTATAATCTCTAGCAATGGATCCTACTGAAAAGAAATGTTTGAAATGTTATGTAAGGAATTCAAAATATTAATTTTAAAGAAGCTCGATGAGAGATAAATCTGAAAAAATAATACAAAGTCAGAAAATCAGTTCAGGATATGAATGAGAAATTTACCAAGGAGATAGATATCTTTAAAAGCTAAAATAACAGAACTTTGGAAACAAAAAAAAATATTGAAAGAATTACAATATACTGCTGAAAGCTTCAACAATAACCTAGACCAAGCAGAAGAGAGTATCTAAAACATCGAATATATGTCTTTTGAATTTATTCAGTCAGACAAATTTTTTTTTGTTTGAGATGGAGTCTTGCTCTGTTGCCCAGGCTGGAGTGCAATGGCATGATCTCGGCTCACTGCAAGCTCTGCCTCCTGGGTTCACGCCATTCTCCTGCCTCAGCTTCTCGAGTAGCTGGGACTACAGGCGCCTGCAACAATGCCTGGCTAATTTTTTTGTATTTTTTTGTACTTTTAGTAGAGACGAGGTTTCACCGTATTAGCCAGAATGGTCTTGATCTCCTGACCTTGTGATCCGCCCGCCTCAGCCTCCCAAAGTGCTGGGATTACAGGCGTGAGTGTGCCTGGCCCCAAAATTTTTTTAAAAGAATAAAAAAGAATGAACAAAACCTTAGAGAAGTATGGAACTGCATAAAGCAATGTAACTTAGGAATCATTGGTATTCTCAAGGGAGAAGAGAAAGCAAAATGTTTAGAAAACCTGTTTAAGGAAATAAAAGATTTCACTGGTCTAGCAAGATATTTGAATATCTAGATACAAAAGGCCCAACAAGTACTAGGAAAATACATTGCAAGATGAAATTCACCATTACATGTAGTCATCAGACTTTCTAAAGTCAGAGTGAAAGAAAAAAAACCTTAAAATCAGCAAGAGAAAAGCATTTAGTCCCTGTAAAGGAAACCAAATTAGGCTTACATTGTGATTCTCAGCAGAAGCCTTAGAAACCAGAAGAGATTTGTGCCCTATTTTCAAGGTGCTTAAGGAAAAAGAAAAAAAAAACAAAAAACTGGCAATCACAAATTCTACATCTTGTCAGAGTAACTTTCATAAATGAAAGAGAAAGTCTTTTTCAGACAAGCAAACACTGAAGGAATTTGTCATCCCTAGTGTGGCTTTACAAGAAATGTTCCAAGGCGTTCTAAACATGGGGACAAAAGGTTAGTATTCTCCATGGTAAAAATACATGAAAGTACAAAACTCACAGGTCTTAAAAAACTACTACACAAGGGACGAAGAGAAAAAAATATCAAATGGCAACAAGACAGAACTCCACCAAACCATAAAGATAAGCAAGCAGAGAGAAAGAAGAAAGAAAAAAAAATCAAGAATCTAAGAATCCACAAAACAACTAGATAATAATGAACATTATGACAGGTACAAAACTCCACATATCAATATTAAGGTTGAACATAAATGGATTAAATGCTCCACTTAAAGTATAGATTGGCAGAATGGATAAAAAGTGAACCAACTGTATGCTGCTGTGGTGTTGTATGTATATTTATAGGTTTTCGTCCACAGTTCTTGGCTCATAACTCCCATAACCCTTGTTTCAGTCTTTTGTTATAATGTTGGGTGTGTTAAGCTTCTGGGTTAGGCTTCAGGAAATAGTATCTCTCTTTTTCCTGTCTTCCTTTACCTGCTGCAAGACAGGACTCCATTCTTCCCTTGCCTTTCTGATTGTGGGTCATAAGACCTACCTCAGAAGGTTCCCACCCTATATCTAGGTAAGGAATGCTGATGTCATGAAGCTTCTATAAAAACCCAAGATTACTGGGTTGGAGAGTTTTCAGATAAGTGGAGATGTAGAATTTCCTGGAGGGTGGCACATCCAGAGGGGGCATGGATGCTCAGCATCCCTTCCCTCATGCTTTGTCCTGAGTACCTCTTATGTATGTATCCTTTATAATATTCTTTAAAATGAACTGCTAAACATAAATAAGTGTTCCCCTGAGTTCTGTAAGATGCATCTCCAAATTAGTTAAACCCAAAGAGGGAATCATGGAAGTCCCAATTTGAAACTAATCAGTTAGAAATTCTAGAGGACTGGACTTGTGAGTGGCGTTGGTGGAAAGGGGCAGTTTTGCGGACTGAGCCCTTACCCTGTGAGATCTGGCACTGTCTCCAGGTACATTATGCAAGAATTGAATTCGTGGAAAACCAGCTGGTGTCTGCTTCTTGGTGGTTGAAGCAAAACCCTCACACATTTGGTCACAGAAATCTTAGGGTTTATGATTGTTGTTGCTGTGGTGTGAGAGCGGTGGGAAAACATGCTTTGAGAGAGTTTCTCCATAAACAGCTGCTTACAAAAAATTCACAATGACTCTTATAGGCTGAAGGTGAAGGGGTGAAAAAAATATTCCACACAAATGGAAATAAAAAGTGAACAGGAATAACTACGATCAGATCAGATAAAACAGACTTTAAGTCAACAAAAGTTAACAGTAAAACAATAAAAAGAAGGTCATTATATAATGATGAAGGGTCAATACAAGAGGATATAACAATTCTAAATCTATATGCACCCAACACTGGAGCACCTAGATTTATAAAACAAATATTACTAGACTTAAATAAATAGACACCAATAAACTATAGTGGAGAATTACAATACCCTAATCTCCGCATTAGACAGATCATTGAGAGAGAAAATCAGCAAAGAACCTTGAGACTTAACTTGAATTTTAGACCAAATAGACCTAACAGATATTTACAAAACATTCTATTGAAGAAACATAGAAAATATATTCTCATCAATGCATGGAACATCGTCCAAGGTAGATCACATGTTAGG